>NC_090928.1:1027609757-1028234757 GCF_040938575.1 Ambystoma mexicanum | reverse complement strand
CTACCGATGCATTGTCTATGCATGCATTATATTCATAATCATATTACTGTCATTAACGACCAGAACTGCATTTTTTACAGGTGCACAAAGTGTTGTTCCTGTGCACCCACCTGAGGATCTACGCATGATACCCACAAGAGCTCCCATACCTTATATAGTCATTCCTGTTCCAAGAAAGAATGATAGGGTGACTCTGCTTGAAATGGATGTTGTAAGCAATGACACACACACAATACTTGTTTTAGCAAATGAGTTGAAACGCCAGAGAAAGGGTTGGATAAACCAGACAAGGGATTGATGAAAGCTACCCCCACACAGATAATGAGTAAAAACACACCTGGTCTAGTGTCAATGATTTCCGACTCACATTCCAGAGAATGGGGATAGTTTGAACAAAGTACAATGAAAAGTTTTACGCCAAGAGAAGTTGAGAGACAAACAGAGAAAGCTGAACTTTTAAAGAGACAGAAAGCTTCAGAGAACAAGCAAAAAGATACAACACCTGCAAACACACCTGATCATGCGAGACGTGATATCAGGGCAGTGCGTGGAGGGAAGACACAGACAGAAATAGGAAGAGACATGTTCATGCCTGATTGGTATATTGAAAGGATGAAGTTAATTGCACTTTCTCCTACTCAAACAGTACAAATGGAAACGGCCGGATCATTGATGGAAATGCCTGAGGATCCTCCAGCAAGAAGGAGCGATACAGAAGTACTGCGTGACATCCTTGTGAAAGCCCATATCAAAAGAGTAAGAGCCAGAGGAAGCACACCAGAAGACAGCAATGAATTGAATGATTACCTGGATATCACAGCACACTTGGGAAAGAACATATGGTACCAATATATGAAGGAAGTTGGAAGACAAACTTCGGACGAGGAATGCTTTGTATGTGCACTTCTGCCTTACATCATGGGAAAGTCAAAAATCTTTGTAGCTATTGAGATAGATGTTCAGACAACACACAGTATGTCACATATAGCAATGTGCAAGACCAGAGGTCAGTCCATGGGAAGTGATGCTTCTCTAAAATGGGCAAATGAAAAGACAGATCCAGATGAAGATGATTATGTTCAAGACATAAAGACAAGAAACAATGGCAAAATGAAGAATATTGTGATAAAATATGAAAAACCTGGAGTAAAAGGAGCAGAGATCAGAAGAAAAGTGAACAAAAAATTGGAAACTGCAGGAAAGACATCAGAAGAAACTCACAGATGGAAGGACAGAGGTCAAATGCAAATCTGGGGAACATTGCTTTCACCAGACGGATGGGAGAAGGGAGTAGGGATCTGCAGAGCATGTGTAGTGATTGGTTGTTACCAGGCTACCATTGACATAGGGTAAAATGGATGCAAGCCATTATGGCCAAAGCTTGCTAAACTACTGATGTGGGTCGAGGACAGAGGAGGACCCTTGCAGATAATACCATTGAAGAGCCCTAAATTCTGTTTCAGAAATAATGGCACAAGAAAAATGGGAGAAAATCACAATTGTGGTTGAGTCTTTGATGTTCCAGGAATGGTGCATGGTACTGCAGTGATCATGGATCACTATTGGGCATGTGGCTCCCAGGCATACATGGGGAGGTATATGTTCATTGGTGAATGTCCACGTTCCAGCGATGGTGATTCCACAAAGTGATGTGAACATTGACAGTTTCCCGAAAGCAGATGCTCACCTGAGGAAGAAGAGATCTGTGGAGCTGATAGGTCAAATAAAGAGAGATAAATATGTTGTAATGTGTATCTGAGTGTGGGTGATATCACTGATGGTGGAATGTGGTGATGTCAGTGAGTGTGGAGTGCTGAGGTGTTATGTTCTGAATTACTGTTCTAACAGTTACAGTTGGAGATCTAAGCTGGCATGAAGGGACATGCCGGTCTTCCTGGCATAAATACTTACAAATAAACCTACAGATAACTTACCTGCTTGTCCGGGTGTTACTTCTGGTACCACGTTATTTCAAATTACTTCTCTGCCAAATCGATAGAAGGTTTTGATGCTCTTCCATACGAACATAGGTTGTTCAGCCTGACCTCATCAGTATTCACGATGATCCTGATGCCAAGAATTCAGGTTGGAGCAAATACTAAATGGTTGCAGATAACCAGATGGGAGTTACTGCTGACCATCAACACGACCATAAAAGGATTCAATGAAATCAGAGATGAGTTGAGGGCAATCAGACTGAGGACATTCCAGAACAGATATGTCTTAGACATGATCACAGCTATGGATGGAGGTGTGTGTGCAAACATTGGAGAATCATGTTGCACATGTATACCTTGACACAATGATGAGAATGGAACCTTAACAGAGGCCATAGATATGCTGAAAAAACTACAGAATCAGATGATAGATTAAGCTGATGAATTTGATGATGAAAGTTGGTTTGGAGCATTGTTTTCATGGATTCCACAATGGATGGCAAATGCATTCAAGTTCGTAGGAGCCCTGCTGTTGTCGATATTACTTGGATTCTGTGTGATCAAATTAATAATCTCCCAATGCCAGAAGACTGCAAAGAAAGCCATAGGGATGAAAATCATGATTGATGTCGAGTCAGGATGGAAGCGCAAGACCTAACTGATGAAGAAATCAGAGACTTTGTGAAGGCCAGCATTTATGCACCAGAAGGAACAAAGTTCGGTATCCAACGGATCATAGAAAATATGTGGGAAGATGGATCTATTGCAGTGCAAGTGGAGAATGCCAACTGATGACATGGAAGAAGGATGAGCAAGTAAGAACAGCAGGATGCTTGAAAGGAGTCATAAAGATATGGACCCCAAGAAAGCACCTCTTCAGACAGAAATGTCTGGATCCAAAGGACGAAATAAAGGTGAAGGATGAAGAAAAAGTGGATGTAAACAAAGAAGTGAGAGTGATCGATGAATCGCCCAGAGGGGGGTATGAAGAACAGTTAAATCAGCAGAAAGCAGCATATGGGCTCTGCCCAGTACCTATCAGCATGACAGCAACTATTAATATACCGACACTTAAGAAAACCTGGACAGTAAGGTATCCATTAAAGAAGCCATAACTACATTCAAAACAATATGACGGTTGTTTGAATAAAATACCTGAAGAATCAAAGAAGATAATGAAGGAAGATGAATGGTGGCGTCATAAGAAATCGGACTGACGCATATATAGAAGAGATAATGACCTAAGAATACTGACAAGAGACGAAATAAAGAGAAGATACAATGGATAAGTGACATCTTGAGCCCAAGGTGAAGAGGTTGATGTCAAGATGAAGAGACTTATGCCACATGCATGATGAAGATATTTAGTTAGGTTAAAAGTGTACAGATGCAAGTAACTGCAAGAGGCAGAGAAATCATGAAACTTGCTTATGCTTAATAGTCGATAGACTGCAGCAAGTGCCAACGTTTACAAGTATATACCTCACTTTATGTATAGATGTAAGTCCACCACGCATACGAGCAGAATTGAACAAAGGTTACGAAAGGCCTCAGATGGAGTGTGTCACAGCAAGAAAATTGAGAATTAAGACTGAACAAAACTCAGCTAAGGATGACCATGCCAAGAAGCAAAGGTCTTATCTGACTGGAATAAGCCAACATTGGACACAACTAAGGAGAGAAAAGAAAAAGAGGATCCTGTTCAGAAAGGTCAAGATAAGCCACAGACGTCAGAGAACTGGTAGAATTAAATCAAATATAAAAAACGACATGGAGAAAAGCTGATTTCACGGTGTCCAGTCACATGACAAAGACAGGCTGGAAGAAGGACATTTTCACACCTACGCATGGATCCGTGCCATGCCCATATTCCTTAACAGTTCTCAGAGCACAGAACTGACACAAGGCGAAGCTACAAAGCAGTACTTGACACATGACCACTGAGGTGATGATTGATTGCAGCATCATTGGTGGGAAGCTGGGGTGAAGACGAGCTTCTCTGCACCTGGATGTTCTTTCTGCGTGCTGCTAGACGTAGGTGGAAAAGTATGAGTGGTGTTGTTGCCAACTCAATCATAGTGGACCATGTAATCTAAGATCCTATAGTGAGTAGAGCCAATGGGACGTCGTACATTTAGTGACGTTTATAGTGGCCATTTTTAAGGGAGGGCTTAGTTGCCCCATCTGACATTTATTATCCAATTCCCCTCTCCCTGTTACCATATACAGATATAGTACCTATGTTAAGTTACCTTCCTATAACCAATCACGTTGCATGTTAGGTTTTTAAGATTGCCACGTAGGATGATGTTAGTACGTGCATAGGTTGTATGTCAGCAATGACGAGTTTTTGCTATAAATATTGTGTTTTTTTCTAAAAGTAAAGAGAGCGAGAAGCTCGAGCGATTGCTGATGTTCGTTGTACTCCCCATTTTATGACCTTGTCATTAAACTGACTCACTTTGCCAAACTATTGAGTTGTCTTAATTATTTGATGCATGCCCATCTATCTCGAGGGTACTGCTACTCATCTTAATGGGCTGTTTGGAGATCATTCAGTTCACTGGGGATGGGTGACTCTTGGGTCTTTGAATAGTATAACATCAGTCAATAAACACACGTGGCAAAGCAGACACTGCTACAACTAGTACTGCAAGAATTCAAACTCTGGTTGGGGTGGTGGCTACCAGTCTGTGTGCGGTCCTCTCTGGCTTACCTGTTTTTGTCACTTTACTGCATCCAGCCCAAAACTTGATTTTTCTAAAATCAAATTCTGGCACATGTGGGGATGTAGCCTATGCTTCCTTGTTGCAATTGAGAATAAACGAGTGTACCCTTACTGTTTGTATTTAAAGCTACATACATTTGGGGTGGACAGATACTTTAGTCTAGAGCTGCCCACAGGTGTGTTTGCAAAGAGATTAGGTTTCTTAATTGTTGAAATCCTATGGGTGAATCAACCGCTGTATGTAAATTACCACCCACTTTGTAGAACAAATATTAATGTTATTGTTACTGAGAGTTAAATTAAAAATAAATATTAAAACAGGAAAGTTAAAGATCAACAAATATTGTGGAAAAAAGTGCAATCATATATTCTCAATAGTTCACATAGCAAGAAATCAACATAGTGCATACAATTGAGTGCAGTTTACAATGATATTCAAAATTACAAAAAAGGATTTTTTAGAAAACACATGTAACAAAAGAGCAATGCTTGTTAGTTTAGTCACTATCACACTATCAAAGCAGTATTATTAGAAAGGGACTCAAATACATAAGAAGGGTTCAATATGTCCGTTGCATCATTGATCCCAGGATGGGTACTATAGTTATCCCTAGTATAACAAAGACTATTTTCAAAAAAACAATGAATGCTGCAAGGTCATTGAATATAAAATATCTTTTCCTTGTTGCAATTGACCAGCAAACACACCCATGTACTTTCTGAAGGAGTCTGTTGGCTTTAGGCTATCCCTTATACGCCAGAAAGATACTGTATTAAGGAGAGCCCATCTTTATACTATCTTCATTGACCAGTACACAGCATCCAATGGGGTACCCACGGCTGTACTATGGAATGTGCTTAAAGACAGAAGCAAACATGGACAACTGCTGGGGATCATTCAGCAGGTGGTCTGCTGAGGCCTTGCAGGTGAAACAACACAATCCGTCAGTGTCGAGAGGGGGTCAAACAGGGCTGTGTGTTGGCCCCAACTTAATTTTGCATAGTTATTAATGGGATTATAGATTCGCTCATACACTCAAGTCGTGACCTCACTAGACTGTGACAGAATAGAATTCAGACACTTTTATTTGCCAATGACGCAATCTTGTTGGCAACACCTCGGGGCACAAAAAATCATTGACCGTTTTCAGTGAACATTGTAAGACCATGGGCTTGGAAATCAATATTGGCTATATCGGCAAGACCAAGTCGCACAGAGACTCCTAGACTTGAAGCATGCATTAATGAAAATAGATTGGAACAAGTCCAGGCATATGACTATCTAGGCATCAGGTGTACTGAGAATGACCAATGGGCAGCACAATTAGGGAAGTCAAACACTACTTTAGAAAGAAAGAGTGGAGCCATATTAAGGTTTGTGCACAGGCATGGAAATGGAGCCGTGGAACCTGCTATTGCAATTTATAAAGCGCAGATAGTGCTGCAGCCACGTATGGCACAGAGATTTGGGGGCATGCCAAGACATCTGACTTAGCATAACAGAAAACAAATGTCTTAGAAAGGTACTTCAACTTCCCACAAGCACCCTCAACAACTTAGTGCACTTAGAAGCAGATGTTAGTCCAATCACATATGAAATAGCTATAAAACCTGTGATGTATTGGATACGTCTATGGGTCTCTCTGAACCGCCAAAAATATAAAGAAGCACTCCAAGACATCATGGCACAGGAGGGTGGACAGGATCTACCCTGGTTTGAAAATATAAAATCTTTGCTAACGATACTCTAGTTGGCCCATTTGTGGCATAACCACTATGACATGAAAATTGAAACCAAGGGTTTGGTTAAAAACTCTTTTGCTGTCATGTCTAGAACAAAACCGGAGCCATTTGAATCCAACTTTCGACCTGATATTCATAGATGTCATTTCGGGGTGGCCAGGGGTAGCAGCTGTGACCCCTGTGATCTTCTTTGCTACACCTGTGGTCTCCCTTACTACCCCTAAAAAAAAAAAACTTTTTTTATTTTAACAGAAGCTCCTGGGTTGTGGCCGCACAATGTGGCTCTTTGTTTCTGGAGTGCCTGGCTTTCTTGTTCGGGCCTCTTAAAAAACAGGGGGTTCCACAAGCATAACACCGTAAATAAGGAAGAATAGGAATAACAAATAATGTGTCTTTCTAGAATTCTATACAATAATTGCTATACTCATTAAAGGTTTATTTCAGGCACACTTCAGGGGGTGAGTCACTTATTTAGTCGATTCTTAAATACCTCAAATTCACAATGCAGACAGAAACGTCCAAAAAGCATTTAGAATAGAAAAAGCATCCACTTAGGACTATGTATTTTGCTTTTCACAAGTTGCAGTTATAGAATGTGTTTTTCTGCGGTTGTCCCTGTTACTATCATCACAAGTTATTCCATCTCGGTGTCCTCAGGCACTTGACAAAATACTTGTGCCTAAAAGCGTGCATACCTTGTAGAAATCCCTGCGAGGGACTCCAGCCTGGAACAACAGTGACAGCTCCAACGGAGGAGGATGGATACAAAAATGGAAGCGTCAATGGCCCAGAGCCAATTTTCCCTATCTTTGGGGAAAAAGACTAAATATATGCATCTTGAACCTCCAATCCCATCAAAAACTGTGGTTTCTAGCAGAAGGGCTAAATCCAACACTTCTAGAACATTTAGATGCAATCTGAAGACCCCGCAGCTGGTTAGATGTCGAATAAGACAGTGGCACAATGAGAATGGAGCCATGCCCAGGTAAAATAGGGGTGATCACCCAGCCCAAAACCCTCCTGTTGAGGAAGGTAAGGTCACCCAGTCCCGAGAATGAACCCAATGAAACGGTTTCCTCCAGAAATGTTCAGTTTACTCAATTGAATCAAACAATGAGGAACTAGAAAGGAACTTGGAGGGGGTGGATGGTGGAGCGCAGAGGAACATAGTGGTGCCGCCGCTGGAGTCCAAGTCAGAACGGCTTACCCCTACCCTGAAACCGCGTGAGGAGATGCTCCAAACATTGGCATGAAAAAGAATAGCGGCGGAGACAACAATGCTCCACCTTTTCAACCAGTACTGGCAAATAAAACAGACACCAAAAAAGAAGTGAGTAAAGTAAGAAGAAATAAAATAAAGCAAATCATCATATCCTTGGAGCACCGATCCCAAATAAAAGATGACCTGATGTTGAACAGGGGGAATGTAATGATCTTACTGCATCACATACCCACACTACGCTCAGTAACTTCAAATGACATTGCAGTAGTGGAGTTTGTCAAAGAAAAACAAACAGATTGGGTGTTGCTACATGTAAGATCAGAGATAATCAAAAAACCTGTGGGAAGCGGCCTCAATGCTTTGGTCATTGGGATTTGAGCTAACATGGTTTATGGTCTTTTCATCTAAAAAAATCCATCGAACAGTGAAACCATCGAATCAAATGCATCGTAAATTATTGCATTGAAATGCTTTCTTTTGCATTAAAAGTGTATATCCATCGAAACTTGTCAATCGAATATAGGAATGGGCAAGTTTCGATGGATATGTACTTTTAAATGTAAAAGATAGCAATTCGATGCATTTATTTGCATGTTAAAACGCTACATGGAGCTGTCCAGTGTTCATATTCCGGCACTGGCCAGCTCCTTGTAAAGTTTTAATGTTTATTGTATATTGGGGGGTTCCCCCATCCCCAGCAACCCCCACGCACACCCCCCTTAACCCTAACCCAACCCTAACTCCAACCCTAACCCTAAACCAACCCTAACCCTAAATCTAACCCTTAATCTAACCCTTAATCGAAACCTTAATGTTTATTGTATATTGGGGGTTCCCTCCCAGCCCCCCAAACCTCACGCACAGCCCCCCTTAACCCTAACCCAACCCTAACCCTAACTCCAACCCTAACCCTAATCCTAACTCTAAACCTTACCCTAACCCTGACTCTAACCCTAACCCTAACCCTAAATCTAATCCTTAATCTAACCCTTAATCTAACCCTAAATCTAACCCTTAATCTAACTCTAGCCCTACCCTAACCCTCACCCAACCCTAAATCTAACCCTAACCCTAATTATCTATCGAAATGTATTCAACGAATATGCTTTTCGATGGAAAATCAATTCAATTAATACATTTCAATGGAAATGTATTTGATGAATACATTTTCGATGGAAACCAGATACCGTTGCATAGTACCAAGAGCAAAGGAATGGTTGCAAGAAATGAGAGCTGGGTAACTATGTATGCTGAACAACAACACCAAAGGTGATATCCCAGCAGCAAAATGTACATGGAAAGGTGGCCAGTCTGAGGCCACGCTAGACTATTTATTTGTTTCAAGCAACATCCAGGAGGGGGTGATGTCACTGATGGTTGTGGACATGAAATCCAGCGATCATTCACTCTTGAAATTCTCCTGGTTGGGTCCATTCAGGGGAAAGCAGGAAGTTGAAAGCTTGGAAGTCCAGTTCCCGCAGGGCAGAAACAGGTTGCGTATGAATCCCCAAGAGGTCCAAGAGGTAATGATGAATTCTAATCCTTGACTAGAAACAAATACCACAGATTTAAATTATACACCCCTACTGATTAAATACCAACAAATAGATCAGAGAGGGGGTAAACCAGAGTTTCTTCAGAAACACAGGTGTAACATAAAACTAGTTGAAGAATGCAAGAAGTTTAGAGCAGACATGAAAGCTTTAAATTATACTCCCCAGGTCAGCCGAGCCCAGAATAAAAAATGCAAGAGCAGCAATATTAAAACTGGCTGCACAGCTTTAGAGCGGAACGTATGCAAGATGAAGGTGATAATATGCTTAAAGTGCTCTGTAAGAAGAACTCAAGGCTAAAGTGGGAATGGATTAACAAGGTGGGTACCACTCAGGGAGCCTTACACATCTCACTGGTTGACGAGCAACAATGGGCTGACCATTTTGGATCTCTTTTTTCTGCACAGGGGAGTCAGAAATTGGAACAACTACCAACAGACTCTATGCCCTGGGTATGGGGAATAGATAAACAAAAACTCCTAGATCTAATCTTGAACCTGAGCAATTCTAGGGCCCCTGGCCCAGACGGCCTCTCTAATTTCATCTTGAAACAAGCTCCTTGGGAGTGGAAAGATTTTGCATATTCGATATTCAGGTAAATAATGAAAGAAAAAAAATGCCCCCCTTGGAAAAAGGCTGTTATTATACCTATTTTCAAAAAGAACGGACCCCAAAAACTATTGTCGGATAGCTTTTCTGGAGTCCCTGGGAAAATGTTTTGCTTCTATTATATTAAAATGTCTGTCAACCTGAGCAGCTGAATCTGGCCATCAAGATCCCCATCAAACGGGATTCGTTAGGGGCATAGGTACTTCCCTTAATCTTTTCCTGTTGACCCTGCTCAAACTCCAGACCACTAAAGAAAAGGCTCACAGGGTAATTCATAGAATTTCGCAGAAAAGTGTCGCAAGCGGCTGGCGCAGAGTGTCCGCGTGCGATTGTCTGCGCCAGGCACGTGCGCTAAAACCGATTTCCGCGCACAGCGTATTCATGGATTTTAGGCTCCCAAACCAGCCGCGGCGCAGAGAATCGCAGCGACCCTGCAGCAGCGCCAGTAACGCCCCCAAGAACGCCCTCGTGCAAGGAAAAGCCATCAAAATCGCTAAATCATCGCAAAGGGCTGTGCTAACCCTGGACCAGTTCACCGGGCTGGCAAACAGCAAACGCCAAGTGGGGAACGTGTATTTCAGGGGTGCGCGGGAAGTTCCACACGCGATTGGCCCCGTGCAAGCAGGGTACGTGTATTTCAGGGGTGCGCGGGAAGTTCCACACGAATTGGCCCAGTGCGAGCAGGGTACGTGTATTTCAGGGGTGCGCGGGAAGTTCCACACGCGATTTCAGCAGGGTATGTGTATTTCAGGGGTTCTGGGGAGTACTACACGTGAATTGGCCGTGTGGATCCTCCCAGGTGTACGCTCCACAACCTCCACGGCCCCTGCAGGCAGCCCACACCACGGGGGACTACCCTGCACCCCTGCTCATGTCCCGCAGGCAGCCCATCCACCATGGGCATGCCCCCCAGCCAACCCACATGTCACCTTGCACTACTGATCAACAATGCATGTCTCCCACCACCCCCACCCCCCAGCAGTGCAGGGGCAGGCTCCACCAGGCCCCCACTCATGTCTCCCACCACCCCCACCCCCCAGCAGTGCAGGGGCAGCCTCCACCAGGCCCCCACTCATGTCAACCACCACCCCCACCCCCAGCAGTGCAGGGGCAGCCTCCACCAGGCCCCCACTCATGTCAACCACCATTCCCACCCCCCAGCCATCAGGGGCACCCTCCACCAGGCCCACACTCATGTCTCCCACCACCCCCACCCCCCAGCAGTGCAGGGGCACCCGCCACCAGGCCCCCACTCATGTCTCCCACCACCCCCACCCCCCAGCAGTGCAGGGGCACCCTCCACCAGGCCCCCACCCATGTCTCCCACCACCCCCACCCCCCAGCCACCAGGGGCACCCTCCACCAGGCCCCCACTCATGTCTCCCACCACCCCCACCCCCCAGCCACCAGGGGCACCCTCCACCAGGCCCCCACTCATGTCTCCCACCACCCCCACCCCCCAGCCACCAGGGGCACCGTCCACCAGGCCCCCACACATGTCTCCCACTCACCCCCACCCCCCATGGGCAGCCCCCACCAGGCCCCCACTCATGTCCCCCTGCACCCCCACCCCCCAGCATCCAGGGGCAGCCTCCACCAGGCCCCAACTCATGTCTCCCACCACCCCCACCCCCCAGCAGTGCAGGGGCACCCTCCACCAGGCCCCCACTCATGTCTCCCACCACCCCCACCCCCCAGCCACCAGGGGCACCCTCCACCAGGCCCCCACTCATGTCTCCCACCACCCCCACCCCCCAGCCACCAGGGGCACCCTCCACCAGGCCCCCACTCATGTCTCCCACCACCCCCACCCCCCAGCAGTGCAGGGGCACCCTCCACCAGCCCCCCACCCATGTCCCCTATCACCACCACCCCCCAGCAGTGCAGGGGCACCCTCCACCAGGCCGCCACTCATGTCCCCCACCACCCCCACCCCCCAGCAGTGCAGGGGCACCCTCCACCAGGCCCCCACTCATGTCTCCCACCACCCCCACCCCCCAGCCACCAGGGGCACCCTCCACCAGGCCCCCACCCATGTCCCCTATCACCCCCACCCCCCAGCATTGCAGGGGCACCCTCCACCAGGCACCCACTCATGTCTCCCACCACCCCCACCCCCCAGCATCCAGGGGCACCCTCCACCAGGCCCGCACTCATGTCTCCCACCACCCCCACCACACAGCCACCAGGGGCACCCTCCATCAGGCCCCCACTCATGTCTCCCACCACCCCCACCCCCCAGCCACCAGGGGCACACTCCACCAGGCCCCCACCCATGTCTCCCACCACCCCCACCCCCCAGCCACCAGGGGAACCCTCCACCAGGCCCCCACTCATGTCTCCCACCACCCCCACCCCCCAGCATCCAGGGGCACCCTCCACCAGGCCCCCACCCATGTCTCCCACCACCCCCACCCCCCAGCCACCAGGGGCACCCTCCACCAGGCCCCCACTCATGTCGCCCACCACCCCCACCCCCCAGCCACCAGGGGCACCCTCCACCAGGCCCCCACCCATGTCTCCCACCACCCCCACCCCCCCGCCACCATGGGCAGCCCCCACCAGGCCCCCACTCATGTCTCCCACCCACCCCCACCCCCCATGGGCATCCCCCACCAGGCCCCCACTCATGTCCCCCTGCACCCCCACCCCCCAGCATCCAGGGGCAGCCTCCACCAGGCACCCACTCATGTCTCCCACCACCCCCACCCCCCAGCAGTGCCGGGGCACCCTCCACCAGGCCCCCACTCATGTCTCCCACCACCCCCACCCCCCAGCCACCAGGGGCACCCTCCACCAGGCCCCCACTCATGTCTCCCACCACCCCCACCCCCCAGCCACCAGGGGCACCCTCCACCAGGCCCCCACTCATGTCTCCCACCACCCCCACCCCCCAGCAGTGCAGGGGCACCCTCCACCAGGCCCCCACTCATGTCCCCCACCACCCCCACCCCCCAGCAGTGCAGGGGCACCCACCACCAGGCCCCCACTCATGTCTCCCACCACCCCCACCCCCCAGCCACCAGGGGCACCCTCCACCAGGCCCTCACCCATGTCCCCTATCACCCCCACCCCCCAGCAGTGCAGGGGCACCCTCCACCAGGCACCCACTCATGTCTCCCACCACCCCCACCCCCCAGCCACCAGGGGCACCCTCCACCAGGCCCCCACTCATGTCTCCCACCACCCCCACCCCCCAGCATCCAGGGGCACCCTCCACCAGGCCCCCACCCATGTCTCCCACCACCCCCACCCCCCAGCCACCAGGGGCACCCTCCACCAGGCCCCCACCCATGTCTCCTACCACCCCCACCCCCCAGCCACCAGGGGCACCCTCCACCAGGCCCCCACTCATGTCTCCCACCACCCCCCAGCAACCAGGCCCCCACCCATGTCTCCCACCACCCCCACCCCCCAGCCACCAGGGGCACCCTCCACCAGGCCCCCACTCATGTCTCCCACCACCCCCACCCCCCAGCCACCAGGGGCACCCTCCACCAGGCCCCCACCCATGTCTCCCACCACCCCCACCCCCCGCCACCATGGGCAGCCCCCACCAGGCCCCCACTCATGTCTCCCACCCATCCCCACCCCCCATGGGCATCCCCCACCAGGACCCCACTCATGTCCCCCTGCACCCCCACCCCCCAGCATCCAGGGGCAGCCTCCACCAGGCCCCCACTCATGTCTCCCACCACCCCCACCCCCCAGCAGTGCAGGGGCACCCTCCACCAGGCCCCCACTCATGTCTCCCACCACCCCCACCCCCCAGCCACCAGGGGCACCCTCCACCAGGCCCCCACTCATGTCTCCCACCACCCCCACCCCCCAGCCACCAGGGGCACCCTCCACCAGGCCCCAACTCATGTCTCCCACCACCCCCACCCCCCAGCATCCAGGGGCACCCTCCACCAGGCCCCCACCCATGTCTCCCACCACCCCCACCCCCCAGCCACCAGGGGCACCCTCCACCAGGCCCCCACTCATGTCTCCCACCACCCCCACCCCCCAGCCACCAGGGGCACCCTCCACCAGGCCCCCACTCATGTCTCCCACCACCCCCACCCCCCAGCAGTGCATGGGCACCCTCCACCAGGCCCCCACTCATGTCCCCTATCACCCCCACCCCCCAGCCACCATGGGCAGCCCCCACCAGGCCCCCACTCATGTCTCCCACCCACCCCCACCCCCCAGCCACCATGGGCAGCCCCCACCAGGCCCCCACTCATGTCCCCCTGCACCCCCACCCCCAGCATCCAGGGGCAGCCTCCACCAGGCCCCCACTCATGTCTCCCACCACTCCCACCCCCCAGCAGTGCAGGGTCACCCTCCAACAGGCCCCCACTCATGTCTCCCACCACCCCCACCCCCCAGCAGTGCAGGGGCACCCTCCACCAGGCCCCCACCCATGTCTCCCACCACCCCCACCCCCCAGCCACCATGGGCAGCCCCCACCATGCCCCCACTCATGTCTCCCACCCACCCCCACCCCCCAGCCACCATGGGCAGCCCCCACCAGGCCCCCACTCATGTCCCCCTGCACCCCCACCCCCCAGCATCCAGGGGCAGCCTCCACCAGGCCCCCACTCATGTCTCCCACCACCCCCACCCCCCAGCAGTGCAGGGGCATCCTCCACCAGGCCCACACTCATGTCTCCCACCACCCCCACCACCCAGCCACCAGGGTCACCCTCCACCAGGCCCCCACCCATGTCTCCCACCACCCCCACCCCCCAGCCACCAGGGGCACCCTCCACCAGGCCCCCACTCATGTCTCCCACCACCCCCACCCCCCAGCATCCAGGGGCACCCTCCACCAGGCCCCCACCCATGTCTCCCACCACCCCCACCCCCCAGCCACCAGGGGCACCCTCCACCAGGCCCCCACTCATGTCTCCCACCACCCCCACCCCCCAGCCACCAGGGGCAGCCCCCACCATGCCCCCACTCATGTCTCCCACCCACCCCCACCCCCCAGCCACCATGGGCAGCCCCCACCAGGCCCCCACTCATGTCCCCCTGCACCCCCACCCCCCAGCATCCAGGGGCAGCCTCCACCAGGCCCCCACTCATGTCTCCCACCACCCCCACCCCCCAGCAGTGCAGGGGCATCCTCCACCAGGCCCACACTCATGTCTCCCACCACCCCCACCACCCAGCCACCAGGGGCACCCTCCACCAGGCCCCCACTCATGTCTCCCACCACCCCCAGCCACCAGGGGCACCCTCCACCAGGCCCCCACCCATGTCTCCCACCACCCCCACCCCCCAGCCACCAGGGGCACCCTCCACCAGGCCCCCACTCATGTCTCCCACCACCCCCAACCCCCAGCCACCAGGGGCACCCTCCACCAGGCCCCCACACATGTCTCCCACCACCCCCACCCCCCAGCCACCAGGGGCACCCTCCACCAGGCCCCCACTCATGTCTCCCACCACCCCCACCCCCCAGCATCCAGGGGCACCCTCCACCAGGCCCCCACCCATGTCTTCCACCACCCCCACCCCCCAGCCACCAGGGGCACCCTCCACCAGGCCCCCACTCATGTCTTCCACCACCCCCACCCCCCAGCCACCAGGGGCACCCTCCACCAGGCCCCCACCCATGTCTCCCACCACCCCCACACCCCCCGCCACCATGGGCAGCCCCCACCAGGCCCCCACTCATGTCTCCCAAATGGGCAGCCCCCACCAGGCCCCCACTCATGTCCCCCTGCACCCCCACCCCCCAGCATCCAGGGGCAGCCTCCACCAGGCCCCCACTCATGTCTCCCACCACCCCCACCCCCCAGCAGTGCAGGGCACCCTCCACCAGGCCCCCACTCATGTCTACCACCACCCCCACCCCCCAGCCACCAGGGGCACCCTCCACCAGGCCCCCACTCATGTCTCCCACCACCCCCACCCCCCAGCCACCAGGGGCACCCTCCACCAGGCCCCCACCCATGTCTCCCACCACCCCCACCCCCCAGCCACCATGGGCAGCCCCCACCAGGCCCCCACTCATGTCTCCCACCCACCCCCACCCCCCCAGCCACCATGGGCAACCCCCACCAGGCCCCCACTCATGTCCCCCTGCACCCCCACCCGCCAGCATCCAGGGGCAGCCTCCACCAGGCCCCCACTCATGTCTCCCACCACCCCCACCCCCCAGCAGTGCAGGGGCACCCTCCACCAGGCCCCCACTCATGTCTCCCACCACCCCCACCCCCCAGCAGTGCAGGGGCACCCTCCTCCAGGCCCCCACCCATGTCTCCCACCACCCCCAACCCCAGCCACCATGGGCAGCCTCCACCAGGTCCTCACAATCCCGAATCATGTGCGTTATGGTCAGCCTCCACAGCCAAAAAGCCCTACCAAGTAACCCATTCACCCACATGGAAATGGAAATTACATGTTACACCCCCAATGTTCATAAAGCTAATGAACCCATGTCCGTCACACACAATGGTTGCAATTGAATGGGAAAACACCCAACATGACATGCATGAAACCAATGAGATGATACCACACAGTGAAGTATGAAAACAAAATTGTATTAAAAAAAAAAATTAATGCAAAAGAAATGAAACAAACTACAATGGCAATGAAAAAAAGATAAGCTGCAGGTCTGTTTAAAATAAATAAAAACACCAAATCCTAATCCAAAAAAATGTTGTTCAAAGTCAAATGAAAAATAAAATCAATCCAATGAAGAACTATGTACAAAACATCCAAGGGTCCATGAGCCCAACTGAACAAAGGAAACCTACAAAAAACCCTAACTAAAATGCAACTATATACAAAAAGTGGAGCAGTGTCCGTCGACTCCAAATCATAAGAACAAACAAAGGAAACCTAAAACTAAAGAACTATATACAAAGGCGGCGGGCAAGTCCAGCGGCTCACTCTGTGGTGTTCCGGGCCAGGCCATCATCGAACTCCTGTTCGATGTCCCGGAGGCGGTCCTGTTCCATGGCCCTGAGGGTCCGCAGGGACGACGCCGTGTCCTCCTCCAACCCCCTGCGGATTGCCTCGAGACACTCGGCCCGCCTCAGGGCCCTCCGCATGGAGTTCTCCGCCCTGACCATTGTGAGCCGCGCCTCTTCCGCCCGCCGCCGCTCCGCACCTATCTGCTGGCCAAACCACTGCCACACAGAAGACAGACCCCATCCTGGGTCAACCTGCCCTCCGGCCGATGCCTGCCCCTCCGATGTTGAAGGCCCCGAGCCTTCATGGCTCCCACCACGTTGCTGCTGCTGCTGTGCCTCTGCCCGTGCACTGCCTCCTGCTGCCTGCACATCCTCCGCCGGCTGGGGTGCAGTTGTTGATGTGGCCACCCCTGCTGGACGTCCGACTCCCGACTGTGGCAGGGATGCCTCCTCCACCAGCCTGGCCGCACCGTCAGAGGCAGCTCCACAGGGCACCCAGGTGACTGATGGGTGGGAAGATGGCACAGAAGACGACTGGCGCGTAGGGGGTCCAGTTGAGGAGGGGGTCGGAGCAAGCCCCATCAGACGGAGGAATCCGGCCTGGGTGACCTGTCCCAGCAGGCTGACGTGGTCAACGAGCCATTCGAGATGACGTGCAGTCTCTCCATGAAAAGACTGCAGGTCACCTCGCATGGCCCGTTGACGCAACGCCACACCAGCCAGGACAGGCTCAACCCGGACCTGGATAGCCACGTCCGCAGGCAGAGGAAGGCCAGTTGACGTCAGCTCATCCCCTGCCTGAAAACGGGTCTGGACGTAGGCATCCCTGCTGGTGCAAGATGATGCAGGGACAGGATCGGGGACAGGATTGCACACAGGCACCTCCGCGGCGGCCTGTGCTGCCTCCTGTCCCTGGTCCTGCACTGCACCACTAGCACCAGTGGGATCCCCACCTCCAGACCCCGTCTCTGGTGCTTGCACGGCCTCCTCCTCCACCAAACCCCCCACCAACCTGGATGACTCCGTGCCATCTTCCCCTGTTGGACCCTGTGGGGTCCCAGCTGCCCCTTCTGCTGCAGAGGAGTCCAACTCCAACCTCCGCCTCTTGGACCTCCCCCCGGCAACTGCGGCCTGGGACGCGGCACCGGACTCCTCACTCCCCGACGAGATGACAACACGGGCCTTGCGTCTCCGGCTGGCGGTGGGATCCCCGCCGCTGTGCTCCACAGCACCTTCTCCGACCCTCTTCATCAGTTGACCCTGCAGACAGGGAGAAACAAAACACAGGCATCAGGGCACTGTACAATGGACACATACACACATGACAGTTGCACATGAGTGGCATTGGCAAACCTCAGACATGTCATCACAATCCCCAACACACATGTCATTACAACTCGCACACATGAGCCATACCACAGCCATATCGCAACTGCCACCACCATCCCTACACATACAACAGCATGTGCAGCCAAAGGTGAGCCAGACATCACATGCAACACAGGAAGTGCACCACACATGTACACACACCACCACACTTGCATGCATGTGTACACCTCTGCCAAGTGTCGCACTGTTCAGACGGGCATCCATGTCACATCTGCCAATCAGGCTTCCACATACCGCTGTCACATGCATCCATGTTGCATCACTGTTGCACCCTTGTCAAATACACACATATGCACATGTACACAGTGCTCATACATGCAGCCGAAAACAACATACATGCGTGACATCACGGACATGTCTACTTACATACACATTCATCCAAACATGTGTGCCCACACAACTGCATTTGGCATGCAAGCCTACACACACAAGCACCATCCATGTCTCACACATTACAGCCCTCGCATGTGTCAGCCCCACGGCCCTGTACACCCCCACCCATACTCGACCCCATACAAACAGATGTTCAACCTGCACACTACCGAATAATCACCACACGCACTGCTCACAATCAGGATGCATGTACACTCACCGCTCGACTCCAGACGGGTCTGCTTCTCTAGGACCTGGACGTGGAGCGCTGGGGATATGCGTTCCAGGACCCTCATCTGTTCTTCCGACAAGTGGCCCCGGCGCCCCTTGGCATCCGCTGCCTTCAAGAGGCGCCGGGCCTTGTTCAGGGTCCTGGACCTGAAGTCCTCCCAGCGCTTCCTGACATGTTGTAAGTCGCGGACTGCCACCCCCTCCGCGTAGATGGCAGTCACGATGTCAGTCCAGATCCGAGTCCGTCCTTCCTTGTCGGCGCGGGAACTTCCGAAGAGGGCATCATACTGCCCCAGGACTTGCTCCACCAGGACACCAACTTCGGTGGCACTGAAGCTGGTGCCCCTCTGCCTCTCTGGCCGGGGGTTGTCAGTGGTCCCAGATGGTGTTTGCCTCGACATGACAACCCCAGAGGCAGGAGTGGGTGGGCAACTGGGTCCTGGGGCTGGGCTGTGGAGCGATGGAATCCCAGTCGGGAGTCTTCGGTTCCAGCAGGGGTGGTCACAGCAACAGCACCCCTGGCTGATGTGCAGGCAGCAAATGGCAGTGCACGTGGGCAGCAGGCAGTCAGGCAGCAGCAGATGGCAGGTGGGAGCGTGCTCGGGGCTCTGGGGGGCAGTAGTTCGGCCTTCTGGGCAGGAGCGTGGTCTTCCGTGTGCTTACGCATGGCCAGCTTGATACGGAGTGATTTGGCACGTGAAAAATCCAACACGTCTGCGTGTAATTCGAGGAAAGGCCCTTAGCGCGTAAACGCGTCGCCAGCATATGCGCGTCTATGAAGTCACGTGCACGTTGAATTAGGGAACACGTTTGAAAATGTTGGGTGTGAAAAAAATGAAAGACACGTCCGAGTGTCAAAGCGTGTAATTGGTGGGAATGGGCCTAGCGCGTACACGCGGCAGTGACAAAGCGTGTAATTGGTGGAAATGGCCCTACACGCAGAAGTGACAAAGCGTGTAATTGGTGGAAATGGCCCTACACGCAGAAGTGACAAAGCGTGTAATTGGTGGAAATGGCCCTACACGCAGAAGTGACAAAGCGTGTAATGGGTGACAAAGCGTGTAATGGGTGGAAATGGACCTAGTGCGTACACGCCGCGTAAGTGACGCTGGACGTGTGGGCCTGTATAAAAGGTACGTGTAGAACACCATTTCCTTGTACGTGCTTTTCGTGGAGAGCGAGTGGGTGAATTCTGTACTTCTTGTCGTTTCACACGCGATTTACTTCACGGCGTTTCAAGTTCGTATTCCCTGTTACCTCTGACAGCTTTTTCTCTTTTTTCTCTTTTACTGGTTTACCTGGGCCTGTTCCCTCAAACAGTGTTCCCTTCTACTGTTGTCCTGTCTCCTCAGACAGCGTAATCTTCTTTTGGCGGGGGTGTTGCCAACCAAACGCGCTCCTTTTTCACGCTCTTTTACCTGGCAGACGGTGAGTCACGCACATATCTAACATCTGTGCTTGCCCCGTATGTAGCCTACCGCTTCAGAGGTCATTCTAGGCTGCGTGTGACACGCATACGTTCATTCTTGTGCTACTGGGTGCCACAGCGTAGTGCAGGTTTTTCTTTCTGCACACGTGGTCTAGGAGGGGTTGCGTGCACGTCATCTCCCTTTTTTGGGGCTCCTGTGCGTAGCGTGACCCGTCATCTTTCCCCAGGGGTTACATTCAGCCTTGCTATAGCACTAGGGTACAATTACCATCTGGTACCCAACCCCTTTGACCCCCAATTGCCCAGGACAATAGTTTACAGCCACTCCCATACGCACATTAACATCAGTGCCATGGCTGGGAGGCGAGGATTCTGTAAGGGTGGCAAAGGTGGAAGAGCCACAAGTGGTGGCCGTGGTGGATCCGGTAGGGGACGTGGTCGTTACTTGCAGGGTGAGCCTGTCCCCGCATGTGTGGAGGACCAGTCAAGGGCACCCATAATCCCCCCCCGTTGAGGCTGATGTGGCTGACACCATCCATGCTCAGCCCTTGTTGGACCAGCCCATTGTGGCACCAGACCTGGCTGACTCCATGGCTGACTTCCAGGTCAGCAGGCCTATGACACGTGCGCTGGTGCACGTTGATGTCATCATGCCATGTGCCTCTGGGGCAGCAAGGTCATCTGCTGCCCCAAGTAGGTAGGGCGGAGAGGCTGCAGGGGCAGCTGCGGCTCCATCCACCCCAGCTCTCACACACCCAGCCAGGACAGTGTCGGTCCTAGTCCATCCTGCTGACATTCCCCCTGACACCATTACACTTGAGCCAATGCCTGCACCAACTCCCATGCTGAGTGTGCAATCCCACACTCCTGATACAGAGTCCACCAGGGCTCCTGCCCCTAGTGTCCAGAGCGGCGCAGGACACTCAGGATCACCACCACCTTCCAAGCGGAAGAGGAAGAGTGCTCGTCCGGCACAGGCTGATGCCCCAGACACGGCTACACAGTCCGGCCCGTCGAGGAAGCCCACTTGTCGAGTATGTGTCCGCACATGATAACGAGATGGTCATTGTTGCAGGATCCAAGACCACACCTGCACAACGCCAGGCACACTGGCAGACCGTTGCGGACATCGTAAGCACCCTTGGAATCGTGAGGCGCACAGCCAATGATTGCTATAAGCGCTGGAATGACCTAAAGCGCAGGGCAAAGAGTAAGCTGGCCTCAAGTCATGCCGCAACTCTAGTGACTGGAGGTCGGTCTCCAATAGTAGACATGGAACTCACTCCACATGAGTCAGTCGCTGGGACCTACGTCACGGAGGAACAGATCCAAGGCGTGGGAGATCTGCCTGATTACGAGGCATTGTCCGGTGAGTTCACATGCATGTGTGTGTCATCCATGTGCATGGTGTGTGTGTGAGGGCTTCTGTTTGTGTGCCAGGTGAGAGTGTGTGCGCCTGAGTCGTATGGGTCAGCCATGTGCTTCATGCAATACATCCTGCGCAGCTGCATTTGTCCATAGCAGTATCCCTTCTGCCAACAGTAGACATCTAGCCCAACTGCACGCCAGTTGCCCTTGAAGTGTCACCTTGCCACAACATTGTTGCTTATTTTTCACTGTTCACTCAGTCAGATTGTTTGCATTCCACCACTTTTACTAGGCATTTCGCAGTCCTCTAGTCACATGTCTGACATGGCTATGGTAAAGTGGAGTGACTTTGTTACCTGGATATCATTTGTTCACACATGTCCCTGTGCAATTGGACCATTTTGGACTGGCAGCTCCAGGTGAAAAATCTGACCTGTTTGAATTAGAAAAGCTATTACATGCGGGAACTGGACTGAATGAATAGGTGCTGCCCTCCTCTCCATCTTCACTCAATAGCAATGGTACATGCCATCTGTGTGATGGCATGTGTGTTTCACCTGGCAATCACAGGCCAATGTGTGATGCCACTGCCAGGCAGCATGCAGAAAATGTGTTCATCTTCCATCTTGGTGTCATCAGTGTGTGCCATTTGCCTACCCTTCATATGCAGTGAGGGTGCATGCATGGGAGGGTTTTAGTCATGTGGGACATGTGTCAATCAAGTACTGGTTCTCTTGCTTCTCAGCCCTCATTGTGTGCCATGGTGCTAATGCCTGTTTCCATTTCTTTGTTTTTATGTCTTTGCAGGGGAAGACGCACCTGATACTGCTGGGGTTGTGGAGATGGTGCAGACCCAGGAGGGGTCCGAGGGCTGACCAACCACCAGTGAGGGACGTGGTGTGGTGGTGGGTGAGAACCCACAAGTGCTGCAGGTCGTGCTCTCAAGGGGTGTCTCTGGCTGCACCTCCCCCGAGCTGTACTCAGGTGTTGATTCGGATGATGAGACCTACGTGCCGTCGCAGGTGAGTGTTCCAGGGAGGGATTCTGTTCTGTCCCACCCACCTGCACCAGGGTCAGAACCCTCAATGGGGATGTCAGTGTTGGCAGCTACGCCTTTGGTGGTTACGGATGCAGGGTCACACTCCGCGACATCTGATCCTGTTCCTGGGCCAGCAGATCAGAGGGGGAATGCAGTCCTGCAGCCTCAGGCAGTGCCGGCACAGCAAGGCGCAGTTCGCCTTGCCCCAGCCAGGTGTGGTGCCCGCCGACATGGTGGCCGTACGCCACCTGGCAATACCGCATGGGAGCAAACCATTTACGGTATGGCAACCCAACAGGTAAAATCATCCGAGATGATGGCTCAGGCCATGGATAGGGTGGCCACTTCCATTGTCCCCCCTGAAAGGCTGATGGAGCGACTACAGCAGGCAACCGACTCCATCTACCAGTCACACAGGTAGGACATGTTGGCGTCCAACAGGGACAGGCGGGCGGCACTGGCGACTCTACAGGAGGCCATCTCCATAGAGTCCCAGGGCCACAGGGAAGCCCTGAGGCAGGAGCTCCTTCACCTCAGGACGACTCTTGTTGAGCTTGAGGCTTCAACACACCAAAGGACAGAACAGCAGCTGGAGCGTCTCACCCGTACGCTCTCAGCTGAGATGCAGGCAACGAGGGCGGAGGTCCGGGCATCCCGTGAGTTGTTGCATGGGGACCTCCGCACACTCATCCTCCAGAACGAGACCTACCACACCCGCATGCTTGCAGCCATGGAGGAGCAGACTAGGGCCTTGCGGGGGCTGCCTTCCATAGTGCAACCACCTCCGGATGCAGCTGCACAGGGTGATAATAGCGACATCAGTGATACTTCCACAATAGGGTAGCCGTGTGGGCCATGAGCCCATGGAGGTGTTTTTTTTTCCCAGGATCCACACAGGTGGGTTTTTCGTGTGCACCCTGTCCTCGGACCTCCTGGGTGGCCTCCCCAACCCCCCCGGGCCCATCAATGGCCATTTTTGATTTTTTTTTATTTTTATTTTTATTTTTATTTTTAATTATTTTTTTCCCAATTTTTTTGGGACAATTTGTTGCCTTCCGTGGTTCCTGTGGGCATACGCTGCATTGTGGCTGGGCACATGCAGGCTTGTAATGTATTTGGTTCAGATGCTTGGGTTTGAGTCACACACACCCCTCCTGCTTCCCGTTTCCATGGGCTTGCAAAGGGTGTGCCCAAGTGACATTGACGTACATGGTGACATTTGATTCCCACTACATGTGTGGGTAGTCTAGTCAATACTGTGTATACATTCCTAGTGCATATTGCTGTTGTGTTGTACACTGCATGTTGCATTGATGTGTAACTCATCATCGGTGTCTACCTCCCAATTTGCAGGTCCCTTCCTCATGTCTACACAAGGCCCTCTAGATTGGAGATGGGGTCCATGTTGGCAGCAGTGCACCTACAACTCTACATGGCGCCAACACTGCACAGTTGGTAGTGGTGGGAGTGCAGGCATTTCCAGGTGGTGAGACTACTAATTTATTACATTTGTGATGTCATGTTAATGGTAGTACCTGCTCAAGTTTGTTGTTGGTCCTGCATTACTGTGAGCATTTCAGGTGTTGCAAGTTTCAATTAGGGACACTGTACGTTGTGACACTAGTGTCATGTTGTGGGGATTACTTTGTTTACCTGCAAATAGCATGACATGGCACGGTGTGTCGTGTGGCGGTTCTGGGGATGGGTTGGCTGACATGGCACTGTCCTCTTGTTGCATTTTGCAAGTGGGTATTCATTTTAGCTGCTTGAATGTGTTTCTTCACAAAACTGCATTGGTGGTGTCTGTGTGGGTAGGGATGCACACATTGTAACACTTCCAGGTGAACAATCTCAGGCTGATATGGTTTTCACGGTTGATTCTCCAGACATTCAGGATCAGTGTCAGGTTGAGTCATCATTGATTGTCAGATGGAATGTGCCAGGGCAGTGTGCACTCCACAGGGGTGTGATTTCTATGTGAAGTAATTAGCCACTAGCTGTGTACGGGCTGCCTCCCCCTGTGCCCTTTCCCCTCCCATGCGCAGCGGCTGTGCATGTGGTTGGGGATGTGGGGCCACCACAATGCCCACGGCCAGGCCCCGGCGTGTTGCAACGTTGTGCAGGACACATGCTGCCACTATGATCCTGCACACTACTGGGGGAGCGTACAACAGCTGCCCGCCAGAACGGTCAAGGGAGCGAAAGCGTGACTTTAGCACTCCTAATGTGCGCTCCACTATGCCCCGGGTTGTAATGTGGGCTGTGTTATATCTTACCTGGGGTGGCGTGGTGGGGTTCCGAATTGGCGTCATCATGTGGGGGCTGAGAGGGTAGGCACTGTCCCCTGTGGAGGTGGTGATTGGTATCATTGGTGGGGTTGTGACCTTGCTCAGTATCTGACATGCATGCATGTGCAGTGGCATTCATACTCACCAAGCAGCCATGTATCGCCATGCCGCCCAGCTTCTAGGTCCCGGCTTAGGGTGGACATTCGGTAAATGAAGCTGTCTTGGGTGGAGCCGGGATAGTTGGCATATACTGAGGTGATGATTCCCTTGGCATTACATACTACCTGCACGTTGATGGAATGCCAGTGCTTGCGGTTCCTATAGATGTGCTCTGATGCCCTGGGGGGACGAAGAGCCACATGGGTGCAGTCGATGGCACCTAGCACTTTGGGGAATCGTGCCACACCGTAAAAATCCAGGGCGGCAGCATGCCTTTCTGCAGGTGTTCTGGGCAGGTATATGTGCCTGCGGACTGATGGGCGTGCAGTGATGATGTTCAAGACCTGGTGTAAGCAGCGTGACTGGGTGGCCTGTGATACCCCACCCACTATGGCACTTGTCCGCTGAAATGATCCAGTGGCTAAGAAGTGCAGTACATTGAGGACATTCTCCAGGGGGCTGAGTGCTTGGGAGCACAGGGTGGGTGATGTGAGGTCATCCTCCCACTCACTCACCAGGTCCAGTATTATGTGTGGTGGAAACCTGTACCTCCCATACACCTGGTCATCAGGCATCCCGAAAAGGCTGGTTCTGGGTGTGAATATTCTGGCCCTGACTATCCTCCTCCTCCTCCTTTGGTAGCCCACGCCCACTGCTGCTAGGAACGGTATGTTCATCCTGGGTCTGAGCTTGTTATTTTGTTAGCGCGCAAATTTATGCGTTGTGCGTGTTGTAGGCGAGCGTGTGACCCGCGCACCCCTGAAATCCAGTACCCAGTCCAATAGCGTGAGAAATTCCCGCGCACCCCGGGATACAGGTGCGCTGACGTACTTGCGTGTGTAAGTGCCTGCACACCCCTGATATACACGTACATAGGCCAATCGCGTGTACGCGCACTTTTGTCCAATTACACGCAATGACACTCTGACGTGCTGTCCAATTGCACGCGATGACACTCTGACGTGCAGTCTTTCCACGTGTGCTCTGTCATCACGTGCTGTGTGGGAAACACCCGTGCGGGTCACGTCACAGACGCGCTTACGCGCTGAGGGCCTTTGGTCCAATAGAATGGCGTATGCGTGCTGACGCGCTTACGCGCTAAGGGCCTTTCCTCGAATTTCACGCTGACGTGCAGGATTTTCACGTGCCAAATCACTCCGTATCAAGCTGGCCACGCGAAAACACACGGAAGACCACGCTCCTGCCCAGAAGGCCGAATTACTGCCCCCCAGTGCCCTGAGCAGCCTCCCATGTGCCATCTGCTGCTGCCTGCCTGCCTGCCTGCCTGCTGCCACCGTGCCCTGCCATTTGGTGCCTGCACATCAGCCATCTGCAGGGGTCCAGTTGCTGTGTCCACCCCTGCTGGAACTGAAGACTCCCGACTGGGATTACATCGCTCCACAGCCCAGCCCCAGGACCCAGTTGCCCACCCACACCTGCCTCTGGGGTTGCCATGTCGGGCACTTCCACATCTGGCACCAGTGGCAACCCCAGGCCAGAGGGGCAGAGGGGCACCAGCTTCACGGCCACCGAAGTTGGTGTCCTGGTGGGGCATGTCCTGGGGCAGTATGATGCCCTCTTTGGATTGTCCCGCGCCAGCAAGGAAGGACGGGGGAGGATCTGGGCCGACTGTGTGGTTGCCATCAACGAGGAGGGGGTGGCAACCCGCAACGTCCAGAATATCAAGAAGCGCTGGGAGGACTTGAGGTCCAGGACCCTCGTGAAGGCCCGGCGCCTCGTGGAGGGGGGCCGGGGCCGCATGAGTTCCATCCAGATGAGGGTCCTGGAATGCGTACGCCCAGCGCTCCACGCCCAGATCCTTGAGAGGGAGACCCGTCTGGAGTTGAGCGGTAAGTGTCCAAGCATTGCTGTGTGAGACAGGGCATGTTGCGGTGTGCTGGTTCTCTGATACTTGCCTGTATGTGTGACTTAGGCCATGTATGCATGTATGTGTGCAGGGACATCATGGTAATGCATGTGCGACCAGTGATGTGTGAACCACATGGTTGTTGCATGTGTTTAAATGCCACATGGGGAGCCCTATGCAGATTTTAGACATGAGAGCATGCCAGTCTCTGTTCCTGGACATGGGTGGGGGTGAGGGATGGGTGCTGATGGCAGGTACATATATGGTAGCCATGTCTGTGTGCCTGACCTGCGTGTCTGTGACTTGTGCATGCCATGGATGCATGACACATGTGTGTGCCAATGCACAGATTCACTGATGCAGCCTAGTTACCCTTGTATCCGCTGTGTTTGGGGTGTATGGGGCCAAATGGATGTGACTGAGGTGAAGTGTGTGCATGTGATAGGCATGACCCATGATGCATGTGAGTTCCATATCATTGTATGTTTCAAGAGTCCATGGGACATGTATGGAAATGTCCATGGCATGCACCATGCCTGTTACTGTGTGTGTTTTGCCTGGACTGACCCATGTGTTGTGGAGGGACATGATGGAAGTGTACTTTGACAGTGGTACTCATCTGCTATTGCTTCCTGTCTAGGGGACCATTGTACAGTACCCTGATGCTTGTGTTCTTTGTCTCCCTCTACGCAGCGGCTAGTGAAGAAGAGGGCGGAGACGGCGCTGTGGAGCAAGGCGGCGGGGATGCCCCCACGGCTGCAGCGGAAGGGGTGGGTGAGCCCCCACAGGGGCCTGCTACAGTGGAAGACGGTGAGGAGCCATCCAGGTTGGTGGTTTCCACAGAGGAGGAGGAGGCCGCCACAGGGGCACACATGGGGCCTGGTGGGGGCATCCCTGCTGGTGCAAGTGGTGCAGTCCAGGGCCAGGGGCAGGAGGCAGCACAGGTCACCGTGGAGGGGCCTGTGCATGTCGCTGTCCCTGACCCTGTGAGTGCACCACCATGCACCAGCAGGGTTGCCCCGTCCTAGGCCCGTCCGCAGGTAGAGGGGAGGTCCATGTCACCTGACTCCCCTCCACCTGCGGACGAGGGGCCCGTGTCCGTATGGAGAAGGTCCTGATTGGGGTTGCGATGCGCGCGGGTGCAATTCGTGATGACGTGCGTGCTTCCTGGGAGGAGCACGCACATCATCACGAAGAGCACCGTACCGACGTGGCCCAATTGGGATCTTCCATGTTCGGGGGTTTCCTGCATGTGTCGGCCAATCAGGCGGCCCTCTCCTCCTCTGTGGAGGCTATACGCCAGTCGTTCTCCTTGCCGTTTTCCGGCCCAGATGCCACCAGGGCCCCCTGTGGACCTGCCCTGACCTATGCAGCCAGCTCGGTGGGGATCCCATCCCTGCCACAGTCGGGAGTCGGAGGTCAAGCAGGGGTGGACACCACAGCAACTGTACCCCAGCAGATGGAGGATGTGCCGGCATCATCAGGCAGGGCACGTGCACGACGGCGCCAGTGGATTCCATCAGCCTGGATGCCGTCGTGCTGGCAGAGGCAGTTGCGTCGGAGGCAGCAGCAGAGTCAACGTGGGAGGCATCATGGCTCGGGGCCATAAACATCGGAGGGGCAGGCATCGGCCGGAGGGCAGGAGGACCCAGGACAGGAAGTGTCTTCCGTGTGGCTGCGGTTGGGCCAGCAGATAGGTACGGAGCGGTGGCGGGCGGAAGAAGAGCGGCTCACGATGGTCAGGGCAGAGAACTCCATGCGGAGGGCCCTGAGGCGGGCCGAGTGCCTCGAGGCAATCCGCAGGGGGTTGGAGGAGCAGATGGCGTCGACCCTCGGGGCCATGGAACAGGACCGCCTCCGGGACATAGACGAGGAGTTTGATGATGCCCTGGCCCGGACACTACGGAGTGAGCCGCTGGACTTGCCCGCCACCTTTGTATATAGTTCTTTAGTTTTAGGTTTCATTTGTTTATTCTTATGATTTGGAGTCGACGGACACAGCTCCACTTTTTGTATATAGTTGCATTTTTGTTAGGGTTTTTTGTAGGTTTCCTTTGTTCAGTTGGGCTCATGGACCCTTGGATATTTTGTACATAGTTCTTCATTGGATTGTTTTATTTTTTAATTTTATTTTTTCTTCTCCATGGAGCAATGGTGTTTGGATTTTATTTTTTTTCTGTCGGATTGATTTCATTTTTAATGTGACTTTGAAGTACATTTTTTTTGGATTTCATCCATGTGGGTGAATAGGTTACTTGGTAGGGCCTTTTGGCTGTGGAGGCTGACCATTACGCACATGAGTGGGGGCCTCCTGGGGGGTCTGCCCATGGTGGCTGGGGGGTGGGGGTGATAGGGGACATGAGTGGGGGCCTGGTGGAGGCTGCCCCTGGTGGCTGGGGGGTGGGGGTGATAGGGGACATGAGTGGGGGCCTGGTGGAGGCTGCCCCTGGTGGCTGGGGGTGGGGGTGGTGGGAGACATGAGTGGGGGCCTGGTGGAGGGTGCCCCTGGATGCTGGGGGGTGGGGGTGATAGGGGACATGAGTGGGGGCCTGGTTGGGGCTGCCCATGGTGGCTGGGGGGTGGGGGTGGGTGGGAGACATGAGTGGGGGCCTGGTGGAGGCTGCCCCTGGTGGCTGGGGGGTGGGGGTGGTGGTAGACATGAGTGGGGGCCTGGTGGAGGCTGCCCCTGCACTGCTGGGGGGTGGGTGGGAGACATGAGTGGGGGCCTGGTGGAGGGTGACCCTGCACTGCTGGGGGGTGGGGGTGGTGGTAGACATGAGTGGGGGCCTGGTGGAGGCTGCCCCTGGTGGCTGGGGGGTGGGGGTGGTGGGAGACATGAGTGGGGGCCTGGTGGAGGCTGCCCCTGCACTGCTGGGGGGTGGGGGTGGTGGGAGACATGAGTGGGGGCCTGGTGGAGGGTGCCCCTGGATGCTGGGGGGTGGGGGTGCAGGGGGACATGAGTGGGGGCCTGATGGGGGCTGCCCCTGGTGGCTGGGGGGTGGGGTGGTGGGAGACATGAGTGGGGGCCTGGTGGGGGCTGCCCCTGCACTGCTGGGGCGTGGGGGTGGTGGGAGACATGAGTGGGGGCCTGGTGGAGGGTGCCCCTGGATGCTGGGGGGTGGGGGTGGTAGACATGTGTGGGGGCCTGGTGGGGGCTGCCCATGGTGGCTGGGGGGTGGGGGTGGGTGGGAGACATGAGTGGGGGCCTGGTGGGGGCTGCCCATGGTGGCTGGGGGGTGGGGGTGATAGGGGACATGAGTGGGGGCCTGGTGGAGGCTGCCCCTGGTGGCTGGGGGGTGGGGGTGATAGGGGACATGAGTGGGGGCCTGGTGGAGGCTGCCCCTGGTGGCTGGGGGGTGGGGGTGGTGGGAGACATGAGTGGGGGCCTGGTGGAGGGTGCCCCTGGATGCTGGGGGGTGGAGGTGATAGGGGACATGAGTGGGGGCCTGGTGGGGGCTGCCCATGGTGGCTGGGGGTGGGGGTGGGTGGGAGACATGAGTGGGGGCCTGGTGGAGGCTGCCCCTGGTGGCTGGGGGGTGGGGGTGGTGGTAGACATGAGTGGGGGCCAGGTGGAGGCTGCCCATGCACTGCTGGGGGGTGGGGGTGGTGGGAGACATGAGTGGGGGCCTGGTGGAGGGTGCCCCTGCACTGCTGGGGGGTGGGGGTGGTGGTAGACATGAGTGGGGGCCTGGTGGAGGCTGCCCCTGGTGGCTGGGGGGTGGGGGTGGTGGGAGACATGAGTGGGGGCCTGGTGGAGGGTGCCCCTGCACTGCTGGGGGGTGGGGGTGGTGGGAGACATGAGTGGGAGCCTGGTGGAGGGTGCCCCTGCACTGCTGGGGGTTGGGGGTGGTGGTAGACATGAGTGGGGGCCTGGTGGAGGCTGCCCCTGGTGGCTGGGGGGTGGTGGGAGACATGAGTGGGGGCCTGGTGGAGGCTGCCCCTGCACTGCTGGGGGGTGGGGGTGGTGGGAGACATGAGTGGGGGCCGGGTGGAGGGTGCCCCTGGATGCTGGGGGGTGGGGGTGCAGGGGGACATGAGTGGGGGCCTGGTGGGGGCTGCCCCTGGTGGCTGGGTGGTGGGGTGGTGGGAGACATGAGTGGGGGCCTGGTGGGGGCTGCCCCTGCACTGCTGGGGGGTGGGGGTGGTGGGAGACATGAGTGGGGGCCTGGTGGAGGGTGCCCCTGGATGCTGGGGGGTGGGTGGGTGGTAGAAATGAGTGGGGGCCTGGTGGGGGCTGCCCATGGTGGCTGGGGGTTGGGGGTGATAGGGGACATGAGTGGGGGCCTGGTGGAGGCTGCCCCTGGTGGCTGGGGGGTGGGGGTGATAGGGGACATGAGTGGGGGCCTGGTGGAGGCTGCCCCTGGTGGCTGGAGGGTGGGGGTGGTGGGAGACATGAGTGGGGGCCTGGTGGTGGGTGCCCCTGGATGCTGGGGGGTAGGGGTGATAGGGGACATGAGTGGGGGCCTGGTGGGGCCTGCCCATGGTGGCTGGGGGGTGGGGGGTGGGAGACATGAATGGGGGCCTGGTGGAGGCTGCCCCTGGTGGCTGGGGGGTGGGGGTGGTGGTAGACATGAGTGGGGGCCTGGTGGAGGCTGCCCCTGCACTGCTGGGGGGTGGGGGTGGTGGGAGACATGAGTGGGGGCCTGGTGGAGGATGCCCCTGCACTGCTGGGGGGTGGGGGTGGTGGTAGACATGAGTGGGGGCCTGCTGGAGGCTGCCCCTGGTGGCTGGGGGGTGGGGGTGGTGGGAGACATGAGTGGGGGCCTGGTGGAGGCTGCCCCTGCACTGCTGGGGGGTGGGGGTGGTGGGAGACATGAGTGGGGGCCTGGTGGAGGGTGCCCCTGGATGCTGGGGGGTGGGGGTGCAGGGGGACATGAGTGGGGGCCTGGTGGGGGATGCCCCTGGTGGCTGGGGGGTGGGGGTGGTGGGAGACATGAGTGGGGGCCTGGTGGGGGCTGCCCCTGCACTGCTGGGGGGTGGGGGTGGTTGGAGACATGAGTGGGCGCCTGGTGGAGGGTGCCCCTGGATGCTGGGGGGTGGGGGGGTGGTAGACATGAGTGGGGGCCTGGTGGGGGCTGCCCATGGTGGCTGGGGGGTGGGGGTGCATGGGAGACATTAGTGGGGGCCTGGTGGGGGCTGCCCATGGTGGCTGGGGGGTGGGGGTGATAGGGGACATTAGTGGGGGCCTGGTGGAGGCTGCCCCTGGTGGCTGGGGGGTGGGGGTGATAGGGGACATGAGTGGGTGCCTGGTGGAGGCTGCCCCTGGTGGCTGGGGGGTGGGGGTGGTGGGAGACATGAGTGGGGGCCTGGTGGAGGGTGCCCCTGGATGCTGGGGGGTGGGGGTGGTGGGAGACATGAGCAGGTGTGCAGGGTAGTCCCCTGTGGTGTGTGCTGCCTGCAGGGGCCGTGGAGGGTGTACAGGGAATACCTGGGAGCACACAGCCAAATCGCGTGTAGAATTTCCCACGTACCCCTGTCATACACGTGCCCAGCCAAATCGCGTGTGGAACTTCCCGCGCACCCCTCAAATCCACGTACCCTGACAAATCGCGTGTGGAACTTCCCGCGCACCCTTGAAATCCACGTACCTGACCAAATCGCGTGTGGTACTTCCCGCGCACCCCTGAAATCCACGTACACGGCCAAATCCTGTGTGGAACTTCCCGCGCACCCCTGAAATCCACGTACCCGGCCAAATCACGTGTGGTACTTCCCGCGCACCCCTGAAATCCACATACATGGCCAAATCGCGTGTGGAACTTCCCGCGCACCACTGAAATCCACGTACCCTGACAAATCGTGTGTGAAACTTCCCGCGCACCCCTGAAATCCACGTACCCGGCCAAATCGCGTGTGGAACTTCCCGCGCACCCCTGAAATCCACGTACACAGCCAAATCGCGTGTGGAACTTCCCGCGCACCCCTGAAATCCACGTACCCTGACAAATCGCGTGTGGAACTTCCCACGCACCCCTGAAATCCACGTACCCGGCCAAATCGCGTGTGGTACTTCCCGCGCACCCCTGAAATCCATGTACACGGCCAAATCGCGTGTGGAATTTACCGCGCACCACTGAAATCCACGTACCCTGACAAATCGCGTGTGGAACTTCCCGCGTACCCCTGAAATCCACGTACATGGCCAAATGGTGTGTGGAACTTCCCGCGCACCCCTGTAATCCACGTACCCTGACAAATCGCGTGTGGAACTTCCCGCAAACCCCTGGAATTCACATGCCCTGCCAATTCGCGTGTGAGACTTCCCGCGCACCCCGGTATACACGCACACGTATTTTTTGTCAGCGGGTGTCCGTGTTTGTGGGTACCCCTTTGCACGTCATTTGTCCTGGAGGGCCACAGTATGGGACATTCATCATGGCAGTATATAGGTGCTATTTTTTGGCGCACCTTTTGGCGCACATTTCTTACAGGCGCAGAGACGCTACCGCCTGCTTTCTTGTGGCGGTCATGTTTGTGCCTGTGCGCTGGTTTGAGCGTGCGCTTTTTTGCCCTATTCTATTCCATGAATACGTGTTGTAGGCGAGCGTGTGGGCGTTCCGCGCACTTGTACACTTTACTTCCCCGGTGACGCCCACATTTTGGCAAGTTGTTCCCCATTCCGAATGTTACGCCCCGTGTTCCGCCTACTTTTGTTGCGTGCGCCGCGCTATGTGCGATTTTCGCTGTGGCCTGTGCGATTTTCGCTGTGAACTGGCACACGCAGTTAGATGGCCTGTGTGCCAACGTGCGCCACGCACTTTTTTATCGCACATCCGATGGTTTTCTCGTGCACGGCCTTCCATGAATCGATGTGCGCTGCTTTTCGTGCAATTTTCGCACTTGCACTGCGATTTTTGCTATTCCACTGCGATTCGCACGTTTTTGGCCACTTGCGCCGCGCTAATTATCCCATGAATCGGCCTGTCAATTGTATATTGCATTTGTAGATTTGGAACAAGCATTTGACAATGTCAATGGAGAAAGACTATGGACTAAGTTGAGGAACTGGAATTGTCCATCTGACCTAATCGGAGCAATGAGAGAACTTTATACAGGAACTACGATGCACTTCAGATTGAATCAACAGGGGCTGTTGTCTGAATCGATTAAGATCAATACGGGACTAAAACAAGGTTGCTCTTTGGCACCCATTGTAAGGATAGTTTTACAGTGAACACACGCATATAACATTCTGTTACCATGACGGCATCTTCGTGTATGGTTCCAGAATGTTGATGGAATCATACACGAAGATGTTGCTGAAAGAGGTTGGTCTTCCCGGGGCTCCTACCATTAAACGCAGAAGTACGTTATACACATAACGTGTAGTTGTGTAATCAATACTGCAACAATACACAACAATTGGCGACGAGGAGTTACTGCATGGAGGGAGTCCCGGGCACAGCGTGAGCAGTGAAATAAACGCTTTGATTAATGCTGTTGCCGGTTACAAGGAGCGGTGATCGTAACAACGAAAGAAAAGGGAAATGCTCTCACATGAAACAGGTGAACGGCGCGATCAAGGGAGGAGATAAGATTTTGATTAGGACCCACAGGGAGCAGCAGCATACGAGTGACGCGCGCGAGCGGCCAACCGTCTAATGCACTAGAGGAAAGGACCTTAGTGCGTGCTGTACGTGCCGCCATTTTGGAAAGGAAGAAAACGATGAATGATACGAGAAGCTAAACATTGGTTCATTATTAATGCCATCGAAGGATAGGTCGACGAGGAAGTTCACACAAAGGGAGAGAGTGTTGTGGAGACGCTAATATATATAAACAAAAAACAAAAGAAATTTTTTTTTTTTTTTTTGTGATTGCACGGGCACTATTTATGAACAGTATTCACTAAATAAGAGCGAAGCACATGAGGTGAAGTGTATACAGGAGAACTAAAACAACATTGCGTTGGAATCTAGAGCATCATGCAGACCATATCCGCCCCAGTAAAGTTTTTGCCATTGCCTGGGAATCCAACATGCCCTGGGAACAATGGCAAGATAATTTCCAAGTATATCTGAGGGCAATAGGAGGTTCAAGGTACAGTGATGATCAGAAAGAGGCCACTCTTCTAAGTTGTGTAGGTGCCGAGGCACTAAGGATTTTTAGGACATTACCTGAATTGGAACATGATGAAGTGAATTGGGAGGAATCTTCGAGTGGAGCTAGAAAATATGACACAGCGATGGCCAAACTTAATAAACATTTTGGAAATAAAACTAACATAGTATTGGAAAGATATAGATTTTTTTTCGAGAAAACAAGGTAAAGAGGAAAATATAGACTCATATTTAGCCGCACTAAGGGGATTAATGGCCACTTGTGCTTTCACGGGAGTAGCAGATGAATATTTAAGGGATCAAATGGTGTTGCATGTGGCGGATCCCCGGATTCAACAACGTTTGTGGCAGGCGAAGAACCCCACATTGGAAAAAACAATTGAGATAGCCAGGTCAATCGAACTGGGCGAAAAATGTATGAAGGAAGTTCAAAATAAAATGGAGAATGTAGAGGTCAAATCAGTTCAAGATATGGAGGATGGGCAACATAACAGTCAAGAAGAGGATTTGAATGCTATGGTTAAAAGATTAGTCAAGTCAGACGTGAGTGGTGGAATCAAACAAGGAAGGGAAGGCATGTTCAGACAAAATAACAGATGTTTGAGTTGTGGATGGTACAGACATGTCAATGCAGAAAGAGATTGTCCAGCTGTGTCAGCAGAGTGTTACAGATGTGGTCAACTAGGACATTTTGGAAAAATGTGTCACAACAGTAGAGCAAGAGGAAGATTTAACAGCCGTTTTGGAAGAAATACTGGACGCTACAATAGAGGCAGAGGTGCAGTGATGACAAGTATAAAGGCATTGGAAGACATGAATGGTCCAAGCAATCTCTTGGCAATCAAGGATCGATTTGAAGACAAGGTTCAAATACTAGCTGTTGCACCAAGTGAAAAAGGTGTGGGACCATGGGTTGCCATGGAGATAAATGATATAACGCTACAAGTGATGGTGGACACTGGCTCTCCTTATACGATGGTTGATGTGGAGACATACGTCAATGTATTAAAAAGGAAAGTGGGAGAACTACAGATGACAAAAATCAAGGCAACTGGATATGGAAAAACACCCATCAACATTATAGGGTGTGTTTGGGTACATCTGAAATTTGAAGGGAGAAAAACATGCTGCAGATTATTTGTGGCCGAGAATGGGTTTTCGATAGTAGGATGGTGGGAGCAAGCAGCTTTGAAAATCAGAATTCATCCTGGTGAAAAGGTACCCATTTTATGCATTGCGGAGCACAGTTGTGATACTGCAGAGAATTTGGCAAAGGCTTTTCCCAAAGTTTTTAATGAGGAAATAGGTTTACTCAAAGGATTTGAACATCGGATCATACTCAAAAGGGGTGCAAAGCCAGTGGTACATAGAATGAGGAATATACCAATTGGCACCAGAGAAGCATTGAAGGCCGAATTAGAAAGGTTATGCATGCAGGATGTCATCGAACCTATTGAAAGCTCGGAGTGGTTATCCCCAATTGTAATTGTTAAAAAACAGGATGGATCCATCAGAATGTGCGTGGACCTAAGAGATTTGAATGCTAACATTTGGGTAGATCGCCATCCTTTGCCGAACATTGGGGAAATGTTGACTACCATGAAGCCGGCAAAGTATTTCACGACGTTAGATCTATCGTCAGCATATCACCAAGTAGTACTGGAGGAAGAGAGTAGACATTTAACGTCTTTTGTAACACCATTAGGAGCTTTTCGGTACAAGAGAATGCCTTTTGGGTTGGCTTCAGCAGCTGCAGTGTTCCAGAGATTGATGCATCATTTATTTGAAGGATTACAAGGAGTACATTATTTTCAGGATGACATATTGGTGTCAGGAATGTCTCCGGAAGAACATGATGCAAAGTTATTGGGAGTATTACAGGTACTACACAGGTACTACAGCAGAAAGGAATGACATTAAAAATTGGAAAATGCAAAGTCAAGAAAAATGAGGTAACATATTTGGGTCATCGAATAAATGCTGATGGGATAATGCCAAAAGAATCATTAGTGGATACCATTTTAAAAATTTCTGATCCCAAGAATAAGGACCAATTTAGGAGTTTCATGGGTTTAACAGAATACTACTATAAATTCATTGACCACTATTCGGACAGAACTGAGAGAATGAGAAGTTTAATGTGCAAAGGTGTCAAATTCGAGTGGACTGAAGATTGTAAAAAAGAATTTGAGCAAATCAAAAAATTGATCAATAGAGCACCGGTGTTAAAGTTGTTTGATTCAAGTGCCAAAACAAGGATATCTGTGGATGCAAGTAACATAGGACTGGGAGGAGTTCTAGAACAAGTTCAAGCTGGTGAAATTGTTCCCATTGCTTTTGCTTCAAGGACATTAAGAGGTGCTGAGAGACATTATTCAACAATAGAAAAAGAAGCTTTGGGGGTTAAATGGATATTAGAACATTTCAAAAGTCTCATTTGGGGCATTCCACTGGACATTATAACAGATCACAAACCACTTGTACGTGTTTTAAACTCGAAAAATCCTCACATGACATCTCCTCGCATAAGAAGGTGGACACTGATCATCATGCAATTCAATGTGATTATAAAATATACTCCAGGAAAAAACACTGTGGTAGCGGATTGTTTCTCTCGCCTACCGTGTGAGGATGTAGTGGGGGATGGTGAGGACAACGAGGCATTGATGGAAGAACAAAACATGGATTGTATCATTGCTCAAGTGCATCCCAGTTTTTCAAAGGAGGAATGGATAAGAGCTGGTGAATGTGACCCTGAACAAGAAATGTTGAGAAGAGCCATTGAGAGTGGTTGGAAAGACATTGATGACAATGTAAGACACTGGGAGAAATTTAAAGATGAGTTGTCTAGTGATAAGGTTTGTGTGTATCGAGGAGAACGTATCATCCCTCCAACAAATTTGAGAAGGAGGATTATGGACATCGCTCATGAAGGTCATGTGGGAAGAATGTTGACAAAGAGAAGAGTAAGGACTGCTTATTGGTGGCCTAACATGTGGGGTGAAATGGAATCTCTAGTCAGAGATTGTACTGCATGTGCAGTGAGTGACAAGAGTAAGTTAAAAAACACAACCCCATTGCAGCCGGTGAATATTCCTAGTACAGTATGGACAAAATTAGCTATTGATATAGCTGGGCCCTATGAGACATTGGAATCGCAAAAAGTGTTCCTCATAGTGTTGGTAGATTATATGTCCAAGTGGGTGGAGTGTGGTATTGTTGAGGACTCTGTATCGGCTATCAAAGTGGTGAAATTCTTGGAAGAAATCTTTAACAGAGAAGGAGAACCGCAAGAGCTGGTGTGGGATAATGGGGCCCAATTCATGTCTGTGGAGATTCAAAAGTTTCTGAAGGACAGGGTCATTAAACATAGCACCACGGCCCTATACCATCCAATGGGAAACGGGTTGGTGGAGAGGATGAACCGTTTCATAAAAGGTATTATTCAACTAGCCATGATAAATGATATACCCTGGAAAGAGACACTCAAAGAGGCTCTCAACACATACAAAGTCACGCCACACTCAGTTACTGAGGAAATTCCATTCACATTGATGAGAGGAAGGACACCTACGAATAGACTTAGGCCTGCTTGGATGACAAAAAAGGGAAACAAAGAGATAAATTTGGAAGACATTGTCAACAAAGTAAAAAAAAAAACAAGAAGAGTATAAAAGATACTATGACAAGAAAAAACATGTTCAAGAAAGTCAAATCAAAACAGGCGATTGGGTAAGAGTGAGAGAGCCAAACCGTGTGATGAAAGGGGAATCAAAATTTCGTCCTCCTCAAAGAGTGAAAGAATGTTCAAAGAAATCTGTGATCTTAGAGGATGGCAGGAAATGGTCATGCGATGATGTAGTTTTGGCAAAGGAAAGGGAGATAATGAGAAATGAAGGAGAACAAGGCTGGTATGGAGAAACATTTCAAGACAAGATATCCAAGGGTGATGTTGAAGAGACAAGTATAATGCGTAAAGGTAATACACAAGAAGAGAAAATCCAAGGAAAACCACAGGAAGGAAGGAGTGACAATTCTCAGACGATACCAAGGCACAGGAGAAGATTGTGGAACCGTAAACAAGACTATGTGTATTATTGAGAATTTGAAAACCGAGTATTCGGATCCAGCTAACATGTTACACCTCTGATAACATGTAGATACTATATCCTTTATGAGCAGACAAAGTTAAAGTTATGATTTATAGATATATATACAACATAGCAGCAATGTTATGATAGTAGTTTTCTGAGTTTCAAATTTGTTTATTTTATTAGGAGGGGAGATGTAAGGATAGTTTTACAGTGAACACACGGATATAACATTCTGTTACCATGACGGCATCTTCGTGTATGTTTCCAGAATGTTGATGGAATCATACACGAAGATGTTGCTGAAAGAGGTTGGCCTTCCCGGGGCTCCTACCATTAAACGCAGAAGTACGTTATACACATAACGTGTAGTTGTGTAATCATTACTGCAACAATACACAACACCCATGCCCTTTAATTTGTATATTTCGGAAATGGCAACAAACCAAAATCTGTGGATTCCCTACTAAGATCAATGGGATCCCGGTACCATGGATCATATAAGCAGGCAATCTAATCTTGATAGGTAAAACCCCTATTGGACTGCAAAGGCGCTTAGAGGCCCTCCAACTGTATATTAAACAGAATGACATGAGAGTCAATGTTAAGAAATCAAAAATCGTGGTTTTGAATAACAACACGCAAAAGCAAATTTGAAATTTAGATGGTGCTTGGGGAAAGAACCGTTGGAATGCATTGAATCTTTATTATATCTGGGAGTGTGTTTTAATCAGATCTTGGAGGAAACTCCTTGGGCTAATCTATTAAGATCAAATGTCAAAATCCTGTCTACACAGGGAATGATCCTACATCCACGATTCGGAAGATATTCCATGATTCCACTGCTTACCCTTCACAATCAGCAATTCCTATTCTCTCATATGGGGCTGATGCTAGTTTAAATCTACAGTGGCAAAAATGGGAACTCCTAGAGGGCGATTTTTGGAAGTGAGTCCTCCGGCTGCTGGGAAGCCTACCAATGGCTTGTATTAGATTTGAATTAGGCCTCATGTCCCTCTATTCTGTTTCGCTTTGGAAGACCTTGACCTTGTTTCGGAAAATCCATGTTGACTCATACTGCCGCCCAGCTGAACATTTTGGAAGATAGTAGCAGGCCCCTTTACTCATTGGAAAGAGAAATGCGTTAGCTGTCTGACAGAATTAAACACCTCTACGGACCTCTTGATATCCAATCCTATGGCAGTGAGAAAGAAACTCGAGCAACAGGATTGGATATTGACCCAGGAGAAAAGAACCCAGATATGCCTGATGAAGGAATATTCAGCGGAATGTAGGGCATTAAAAGTGATCCCTAAGTACCTGGGGAAGTTTCCATGCGCTGCATTCAGAGGGTACTTTATGAGAATGCATTTGATAACCTCATGTGTAGGACTTACAGCACGCTGAACTTACTATGTAGGTCCTTTTATTGAAGAGGCTCCCATGCTAACAGTAGACGAGTGGTGGGTACGGATTTTAGTGGGTGATAATAACTAGTTAGTATTTTTAGTTGTGACATTTTTTAATGAACTTTTTAGCGAGTATTTCAGGTGATTTAGTTTGAGAGAGGAGGGAGCAGACAAAATGGGATGGGAAATGTTTGGGAAAGAATGGTTGTGACGGAATATGACGATGTGAATTATGGTAATGTCCTGAAATGTGTTCAAGGTTTAGAATAAACCAATAACACACAAATAAAATAGATATTATGTCTAGTCCTGTTGCCTTCTGAATTTTTGGTGACTTCAGCGCTTTGCCCACATCTTGCACTGTTAGAACAAGCGTTGTGTTTTCTTATGTTAAAATCACCTTGCTTCCTAGGGGGTACATCTTGTTCTTCAAAATTAGAATGATTTGCGAAATGGGACCACCAAGCCTCTGTAGTGATGCAGCAATGTAATGTCTGTTCCCCATTTAGCTCAGTGTCAGTGATCATTTTCCAGAATAGGGTTGTTTCCCTTCTTCAAGAGTTTTTAGCGGAATACTCCACTGATTGGCAGTGAATTCTGTCTTTTTAGTTGCTATGAGTCTTTTATAGTCAGCCTTAATAATATTGAGGTTGGTTTTGTCTGCTTTCAATGCATATCTAATGCCGGGCACTATTTTATTTTTTGGCTCTCCGCAGGCACCATCGTATCAACTGCCTTTATAAAGGAATTTCTTCTTTACTTACCCATTGGGAGTGAGATATGGGGGATCAAGTTTTCATGAAGTTGACATTTTCGCACGATTTCGGAGGCGGAACTCGCCTCACCAGATATAGCACCCTAAATGTCCAGAGTGTCACCATACATAACAGGATTTGCTGCTTGTTCAATAATACCTGCCGACTTAATAGACTTATGGGCATGTACCAATATAACAATTATTTGCGAATTTAGCCGTACCGAATCATAGCCCCCCTGTGCCCGCTTCCCATGGATACTGATGCATAGTGGGTTGTGGTCACTTTCAGACCGCTCCAAAACATCAAAGTAGCAAACTCCAGCCCAATCTTTACCTGAGATTAAAATATAATTAATGTTGGAGGCCTCATTAGAGCCATTAAAAGTGTGGACCACTGGTAAGTCTTTTGTAAACCGACCATTACATGCCTTTAAGTTTAAGCTATAGAATTTGAAGGCAATATCGATAGCTGGAGAATGGGCTCTTTTTGGGCAGATGGCAGTCAAAGTAGATATATCGCAGGCCAGATCTTGATCTTCCCATAGGCTATCCACCTCGCTGATGGGCACGAAGTATAGATTTACATAACCCCGAACCACAGTAAACTTCTTTGGGGCGTGTTGTTTGGCCTGGGAAAGTACAAGCTCTTGTAATTTTGCCAGTGTTGCCCACCCCCCGGTTCCAGAAGGCTTATTGTAAAGGTTAAACAGAAAGAGGGCTTCTCCATCATTAGTTCGAATTGACAGGTATTGAAGATCAGGTGAGCTTGTCTGGCATTCTGCCACTTCCCAGCCAAGACAAGCATCTATACATGTTAAGAGACCTCCACTAAGCCTACCCTTCAGGCCTTTTATGACCGGGATAAAGAATGTTTGATATCCTTGGAGCGGAACCTTTTCTAATGCCCATGTTTCCTGAAGGAAGACTACTTGGTGGCCTACAATGAAGGTGATCCAGTCAGGGTCGTCGATGACTCTTGCAAGCCCGACTATGTTCCATGACATAATTTTATATCTTAATCGCTTTGCTGGGATGCATATGTCTGGGCTCAGTCACTCTACCCCTTCAAGATCATATGGCTCTGTGGCTCATGCCAACCCCTTTACGACTGTTTGAGCGCCCTCCCCCACTTTCCCCAAAGCTCTAACCACACCAGCGGGCCTTTCATTAGGTGGGCTGTGGCGGCTAACCAAGTCTGAAAGCACTCAGTTGGTCTGAATGTTATTTTTACGTGTTATGGGAGTCAGTCCTAAGGTCAAAGCCCATAATTCTATCAACCAGCTCCCAAGATCTCAAAAACACCTGTATGTGATCCATCATGGTGTTTGGGGTAGGTGACCTAATACATCGAACAATGCCATCTCTAATAATTGAGAGGCATCATTTAAAGTGTCTGTACCAGTGTGTGCACTTATTAACTAGGGCCTCATGGTCCTCACGTGTATTAATTGATATAAGGGGTACATTGGCCATATTTCTGGAGTGGCAGCCTTGTCTACACTTTTGGGTTTGTCTATCACTTTTATCACTGGGTTCTGGTTAGTGGTTCCTCAGGCTTCTCACTAATATTAATTTCGGACCTGATAGCAGCAATCCTGAACTGCTTAGGGTCCACCTAATGAGGGTTCTGGGGCCCAAAGGAGGTCTGATGACAGAGTTTCTCAGGCCTCAGGTTCCCATTGTCTGTTGGGGGGGCCGTGATTGAATAGTCAGATTTTCTTTACTCATGTTAGTACCTTTCGTCTGAGAGGCAATCAAATCACTTCAAGTGGGGACACCATTGGTCATTGGGCGTCCTTGTTCCATGTTCTGACAGCCTAGTTGGGCCACCTTATCTTTCATTGATTTAATTTCTCCACCCAGCTCCCTTAGCCGGCTCTCTGTTTTATTCACTATTAGATCTTTGACTTTGGAGAGAATTTCTGCAACCTTTTGGTTTGGAATACACGGCTCTGGGTGCAGGGTAGGAGGTGTGAGCAGTGGGTAGATCTGACAGCATAAATCACTATTATCATGAATTATTTGTATGGCTAAACTTCTATCCTTCCTCTTCACACCAAGACTTAGGCGTCTGTTCTACTTCTTCTCCCGTTGATTAGGGCCACTGCCTGTGTCGCTAATGGTGGGACCCAACATTTAAGAGGAGATCAAATCTGTTTGAGAGTGGGGTGTTTGAAAGTGGGACTAAGGCTTTGGCCAGCCACGTTACATTCACAACCTCGTCTTCCTTCTCACAATGATGTGAGCAGGGCAGGGTGGCCATCTCCTCCTCCACCCCCAGTACATGTTCACGTCCTTTGCTTATGTTGGGCACCTCCTTTTGAGGTTATATTTCAATTATATCTGATGCTGCACTCCCCACCTCTTCCCCAGAGGTTTTCACAGGCAATTATTATTAATTCCCCCGCTTGCCCTGGTTTCTGGTAAACTAAAAAGACAGTCAAGGGGTCCTCGGTGGGGCATCGTCTGCAGAGGGGGCAGTACTTTTATTATTTGGTGGTTGTGAGTCAAGGGGAGATAGAGAGAATTTGCTGTCCCCAGCATTAATACACAGTTAGGGCCCTGCTTCTAGTAGCCACCGGTATGCCCCCCCATATATCCCCTCTGATCACGGGGCATTTGTTTGTGCAATCAATGCAATCAATATCAAAAAGCAACCCCTTAATCCTTTATCGGTGTGAACATGCGCAATATTGTCCTTTGTCTAGCCTCTGGCGAGATAAGTTTTCTGCCTTCCTTTAGGCCATTTCCGTTGGTTATTGACTTCTTCACCCGCGTCCAGGAATTCAATATAACATTTTAAAAGCGACAAATGATCCTAGGAAATCGAGTGATAAAAACATAAGCAACACCAAATATAAGTCCTATGAAGCACCAATAAGCGTAAGTAAAAGGCAATCCGTTAATTAAAAATCATTTGTAGCTCTTTGTCTGCCCCTCACTGTGCGCTGGCTTAGACCTTTAGATCGACTCCACAGGTAGTAACCTTCTGCAACTCAGAACGGGGTGGGCATCCCTGACTGGCGTGAGGGGAATCCATAGTTCGACTCGCCTCCCGACACTCCAACATTATTGCGAGTTTCATGCAAGGCCTGTCTGATTTTAATTGTCATAAAGCAGGTGCCGTGTCATGTTAAAGGTAATAATGCACAAGGCCAGTTTATTATTCCAGGTGTTGCTGGGTCTTTAAGAGTTTAACCGTTGCTTCCGCTTTACCCTCTGCGATCACACTCACCCGCTGCTGCTCCCGCTAGCCAGTTGCAGCAGCGGCCTCAATCCTATTGTCCTGCCGGGAAAGGACCCAATTGAGTAGGGACGCATTTGGTGGTGAGAAGGCACCAAATCATTTCCTCCACTATCCACTATGCAGAAGGACAGAGTTCAGATCAAAGGACGGGTGGGGCAGGGCAGAAGTCAGGTAATAAGCAGAGAGGGCTGGAAGGGTGGGTAAGCAAATACAATGTCAATTACTGTGTGAAAAGCTGTCAACGTTGCACCAGCCCTCTCTGCTTATTACATACTTAACGTTGCACCGACTGAGTATGTATGTTGTGCCGGTCTCACCTTGGTCGTGGAACACCGGTGGAGCAGAATACCACCTGCCATTTTCTACCTGGGCTTTGCTGCGCTGGCTGAGACAGCAAGTTAATGTAGACTGTGAGTTGATGCAAAGGGAGGGGCTCCCAGCAGTTTCCCAGCAAGAGTTGCAGCAAGTACAGTGGAGCAGAACACTGCCTGCCTTTTTCCTCTGGGGCTTCGCTGCGCTGGGTGAGACAGCTAGTTAATGTAGAATGTGAGCTGATGCAAAGGGAGGGGCTCCGAGCAACAGGTTTGGCAAGTACGGTGAAGCAGAACACTGCTTGCCCTTTTCAGCTTGGGTTTCACTGCACTGGGTGAGACAGCAAGCTAATGTAGACTGTGAGCTGATGCAAAGGGAGGGGCTCCCAGCAGTTTCCCAGCAACATTTGCAGTAAGTACGGTGGAGAAGAACACTGCCTGCCCTTTTCCTCCAGTGCTTCGCAGCACTGACTGAGACAGCAAGTTAATGTAGACTGTGAGCTGATGCAAAAGGAAGGGCTCCCAGCAATAGGTTTGGCAAGTACGGTGAAGCAGAACACCACCTGCCCTTTTTGGCTTGTGTTTCACTGCGCTGGGTGGGACAACAAGCTAATGAAGACTGTGAGCTGATGCAAAGGGAGTGGCTCCCAGCAGTGCCCCATCAACAGGTGTGGCAAATACGTCAGAGCAGAACACTGCCTGACCTTTTCCACCTGGGCTTCGCCACGCTGGGTTAGACAGCTCTGCTGCGCTGGGCGAGACAGCCAGTTAATTTAGACTGTGAGCTGATGCAAAAGGAGGGGCTCCTAGCAGGTCCCAGCAATATGTGCCGCAAGTAGGGTGGAGCAGAACAGTGCATGCCTTTTCTGCCTGGGATAGAGTGCAGTGAATGGCTTTGTTTATAGAAAGAGACTACAGTGTTCCAGCTTCAAGGTCACTGGCGCTAATCCCAGTTTCTTGCATAAGAACACTGATGTGATTTAATTTAGCATTGCAAAGGCTACTCTTGGGCTCGAATTTGACTAAATATAAAAGCATTTACATCAAGGCTTGGCTATGGCTCAAATATGCTGCTTGAAGCATGGCTGACTTGGTTAGACATGAAATGACATGTCTAATAATGAACAATACTTTTGAAGATGCCCCTACCAAGAGTGTTGAGTAGCAACTGTGCTGGATTTTGTGTGTTTAATATTGGAGAATATTACTGGTGTGCAGGATCAATTTACCCTAGGGTCAAAAGTCAGAAGAGAGCAATTCATTCACAATGAATGTGTATGTCTTTCCTCTCTTGCAGGAGCGGGTGCACACAATGAATACTTAATTCTCTTCCCTCTTGAAAAAGGTTATGGCAAACACTGTGCAAAGTGTATTTTTGCAGTGCACAGTCTAGGCCAAGTCATTTGGTACTGCAATAATCACTATGCAGGGACTTTGCACTGCAAAAATCCACTTTGTACCATTCTATGAATCAGGGTTTGTGTCGGCAGTGTAAAGTCACTTTTCAGCAGTACAAAGGCACTTTGAACCATGCAAGAAATTCCACGAATCGGGCCCTGAATATTTATACCTCTCACCTGTGGTGGGGGGGCACAAATTGAATTTGCACGAGTAGGGACACACATTGAATGTGTTAGGAAGGGAGCAAACCCATCCCAACCCTCTGGATGCTTTAGAGTGAGGCACGTCCCATTGGAAGACCTATAATAATCGAGGGAGAAGGGGGGCATTATAAAGGTCCACACACGATCATAATATTGTACGCAATTTAGACATTTAGACATAGTTCGCGTATATGAGCAGACGCCACTTTGCAGTTATTAAGTAGACATAGTTGCAGCATAGGGCGTGCATGGCCATGCAGTGTTTAGTGTTTTAGATATAGGCCGCGAGCCTGTTGGAGAAGTCTGAATAGGCCCATGCGCTGATGAGAGTGGCCCTTGATGCTAACTTCCACAGAATCCCTTTTCTGTTTTACAATTGTTGCCAATATGTTTGTTCTAAGAAAGAATGTGCCCTGCAAGGCCACACAACAGTGTTGGGCACCATGGTGTACATGTTATCACACACAGGCCAAAGCAGGCCTCCGACCCCCATAGAGCCAACCACGAGTTACAGCCCTTACAACTGCCCCAGTTCCAAGACCCCTGAATTCCGAGATACCTGTTGACCCCAGACCACCGACCATAAACCAATCCACCATAAAAGATCTAAGAGCATGGTCATCCCACCTTTATTTCATAATGACTTGATTTGTAATGTGAGGTACATGGAGGGATACATTATAGTTCAAAAACGAGGGTAGAGGCCTTGGAAGCCAAAAGACGCAATCGGTATGAGTGAAGTGTGAGTGGGTTAGTGTGACTTTGTGCTAGTCTTTGAGCATGCAAGGTGCACAACATAATGATAGTATATCACTATTTACAAATGTAGCTAATTGCTCCTTTTGCTTGGTTCCCTTGAGACGATGAGCCCAGCAGACCCCACGTGATGGAAGATGAACGGACTGGGCTGGAACCAATGGCTTGGCATCCCATATGGAGTGGCTGGCCATGTGCAGGCACGCACCAACCAGCCATGCAGGTTTTCACTACATCTAATGACAAAGGGCCTCATTGTCTGCCACCAAAACTGGGTCCGGGTCTGGGTTCCCTGAATGGGGAATTACCGGGCCATTCCGAGTTTGGAGGTCCCGGTAATTCCTCTTTCCAGGTACCCGGACCCGGACCTTCCCCATTCCCATTTGAGCCCCCATAAGGCTCATTGGAAATGGGGGAGGGAGCTAACAACGGGCCGATTACGACCGGCCCGTTGTTAGCTCCCTCTTCCCCTCGCGGGACCCGGTAACGAACCCTGGTTTTACCAGGCGTCCTTACTGGGTCCCGCGAGGGGACCTCGTAATCAGGCGGAATGGTGTTAACGGGCCCGCCACCATTAGCGGAGCCTGTTAACCCATTCCGCCTGAATCGAAATGAGGCCCAAAGTCTATGATGCTGTATTGCTTTTTAAGCTTCTGCTTGAACCCATTTTGCCAGAACGTTCCATGGCAGCAATGATCTTTGCTGATGCACCTTTTTTGTAGACATAAAAAGTGTTATCCTTGCAAGAGTTTTTTGGGCCTTTTCCCCTAGCGGGTTGCATTTTTTCTGATGTGAGCATTTAGGGGTGTGCCTTCAAATGTTTATGTTTCTCCGGTCTCGCATGAGGGGTGGCACAAATTGAATGTTAACATCTCTCTTCTCTTGCAGGTTTGAGGGCACACGCTGAATTTGTATGTCTCTCCTGCCTCACATCAGTGGGGGCACACATTGAATTTGTATGTCTCTCCTCTCTCGCAGGTGTGGTGGCACACACTAAATTTGTATGCCTCTCCTGTCTCACAGTGGTGGGTACACACATTGAATATTCATGTCTCTCCTCTCTCGTAGGTGTGGCGGCAAACACTTTTTGTTTAATATCTATCCTATCTCACAGGTGAGCATGCAAAAAACGATGTTTATGTCTCCCTTCTCTCGTAGAACTAGGGGCAACCAGATGCAGGGTATATACCAGTTTGGTCAATGTTGAGAGAGCTATTCCCAGGAACTGCAGAGGCAGGATTGAATGTAGGTAAAAGAGACACACAGGGCCTCATTACGACCCAGGCGGTAAGTTACCGCCTGGGTCGTACCTTTACCACCATGGCGTAAACTACGTTTACGCCATGGTGGTTGGCGGACTTACCGCCCCATTCCGAGGTTGGCGGGGCGGTAAGTCCCCAATCCCCATTTACCCTTCCCCATTCCCATTTTTGCCCCATAGGGCATAATGGGAGTGGGGAAGGCGTTAATTACGCCACCGTAAATTACGGTGGCGTAATTAACATCAAGGTCCCTTAGCGCCATGGATTTTAACACCTGCTAAAAGCAGGTGTTAAAACCTCCATGGCGCTAAGGGACCTCGGAATCAGGCGGTAAGGGTCGGCGCTGTTTACGCCGCCGTAAACCCCTTACCGCCTGAGTCGTAATGAGGCCCACAGACACATCAAAGGCAAGCAAATATACTGGCTATCAAAAGTTGATCAGAGTAAAGTGTGTAAAGGAATATGACAAAGGTTATCTTGAAAGATTAGGGCAAACCCTTGGGATCAATACCAGCAGACTAAATGTTACCTCCCAGGTCTTCTTTGTGTTGTCCTGTGCTCCGTGACACAGTATATCTTAAAGCAATAATGGATCTCACTGTTGAATTTTCCTGCTATACCTAGATTAGGAGACTGGTATGTCTTAATCAATCATTTTTATTATAGATGTAGGACCTTATTAAAAATAAAGTGTGACACCAGCATCGACAGCATTTGGTGCTGTTGTGGATGAAGGCGTCGAATTCAGTATTACTGTGCACAATATCCTGAATTTGTCATAGCCTGGCATTTTGTGAGGCATAACTCTAGCAATGCAGAGACTTCCCTTCGGGCCGCCTTGCACACTTCCATTACAGAACATGCACTGGGCTGAGCTCCAGCCGAGCGAGGTGGAAAATGAGCATCACCCAGAGGTGATCTACTTATTATAGTCCCTCCCATGGGTAAGGGAGTTTTCAGAGGTCATGGAATGTTACACAAGTGTCTTAACCTCCCCCTTGAGCAGTCAGGTTACATACTGAATACTCCCTCATACACCAACATCTGTAAAAGTCAGTCTGACAATCACTGGTGCAGAGCCGCAAAGTGCGAGCCGAGCACTTTATACTGGTTCCACACTAGGTAGCTTTCTAGCTTCAGTCAAGGGTGGATTCAGGGACAGCACGCTTCCTTTTATACACGCTCAGTCCCACTCTATGAGGGCCAGCAATACTGTGGTCGAAGTGTACGAAAATAAGTAGTGGAACTATTTTCCCTGCTGGTTTGCGCCGCTCGGCACACACCCAATCCCTGCACCCCCTCCTCCCACACACAATCCAAACCCCCAAACAAACACACCTGCTATTTATGGGAATTTGTAGTGCAGTGTATAGGAACAGTGAAAGTTAAAAATAAAAAGTGTGGGAGCACAGCTCCCGACCGCTCCCGTACACTTCTACCTCTGCAGTAATACCAACACTCTGTCAATGCACATTGCTTTCTGCAGAGCAATTGCAACAGTGGCAGTTTGTGTCATGCCATGTACAAAGCATAATGAATCTATGTGTTCACTACGCCTCCCGTAACTGCGTCCACGAAAATGTCGACGCCAATTATGGCATGGCACAGTGATCAGATAGATAACTTTTGCCGACAATCCTCCAACCCCCACGCCACTTACCTTCACCGTGGAACACTTATGTGTGCGCCGCCGACTCCCTTGTGCCCCTGCAGCGTCAGTTCCTCCCACAAACGTGGGGCGGTGCTGACACCGGTGGGTCCTTTTTTTTTCCTATCCCCGCAAACCCATACTCCTGTTACTGAGACCAAGGAGACTGGGGGACACACCCCCATAACCACTGCTCTGTTTGGGCACAGTAATGGGGGTCGGGATTTTTGAAGAGCGCAAAGCCGCAGTTTTCGTACCGGGTGACATTGTAGAGTCGCAGTAATGGTACGATTCCAGCATAATTGTGGTGGCATGGAGAAAACCATATGCATTTTGCACAGTGCAATGTGGTGCGAATCATTTGTAAAATGAGCCATGATTATTGATGCAGTATCGTACACAGGGATACGCATGACTATTCCGACCAACTGGGAAGCAGTACTGTGAGCACATTTTGCCAGTGCTGGTCTAGATTGCTGCAGTGATCGTAATATGCTACAGGGCCTCATCATTGAACAGGTATAAAGCAATGCGGTCATTAGAACTAAACAACGAGACCAGGGTCGAAAGCCTGTTGAAGTGCAAGCTTTGAAGAGCAAGTGAAGGCTGTGTGCGTAAAAAAGAGAAACGTCTCTCACTTAGCTGCTGATATCAAAGTTTTACAAACTATATAGTATCTAGAAATTGCGGTTACACCAGTAAAGAAACAAAGTCAGACCTCTTGGCCAGCGGGCAGAGAAACAGCTCCGTAAATCCTTCAATAATTGCTTTTTCATCAGACAGAAAACAGTCAGACACTCCTCGTCGCTGCCTTCACAGACAAGATGGCACCACCGCGAGCAAAATAAATAACTCACAGCAAATCTGTTTAAGAAAATAATGAGGCGGCTGCGTCGGAGATGCTGGGAATGAAAGATCCACGAAACTACGCGAGAGGCCAGCAAATGTTTCTAATTTAATGTTGATGGGTGGTAGAGAAAGATGAAGCCAACTTCACGGCACGGCTTTTGATATCTGCTTTCATGTTCGACTCGTGAGGCACATGTAATTTGCAGATGCATTTATAAACAGTACATGGAACTGTGATATGTAATACTTATTAGTAACATTGGTTATGATTATGTAGGCCGTCAAGCAATCGTCATATTTTTCTGGCAACTCCTGTACACCAAGGCCTGATTGGCAAAAGCCTTCTTCACACATCAACATGATGTGGCAATTCCTTTTTAGGGCAGTACCAGGCAGGGCAAATCCTACACTGCCAGACCCCCTCTGACCCTCCGCTGTCCAATGATATGATTAAGTGCCAGTCACGTTGTTCATGAGGTCACTGTGTCACGACAAATTAGCTATCTAAATTGTTGTCAAGTTAATGTTGGATTTAATAAAAACATCTGGAGCATAGTCAACCTTGCATTGAGCTACCTGTGTAGGTTGTAACAACTGTATGAGCATCAAGAACCTCAAAGGACTCTAAGTGAGCTAGAAATATGCTAAACATGCATTAAAAGCAAGAATTCATTCTATAGTTATATTGCAATTGAACATTTTATATCAACAGTGTAACACTAAGGAATATAGATATGCCTTCCTAGGGACACTGTCATAGCCCTGGGTAACAATACTAAACAAAAACGTACATAGAAATATGAAAGAATTACAATACAAATATGAAATGCCGACACATGTTTCGCTCTGCTTAATCTACAAAATGTTTTGGAGATGGTATGTACATTTTATGCTGGGAGGACTGATTTAATGTGCGCTACCCTCTGGCGTACATACTCAAGGAGTAGGTCTGGGCTATTCATTCAAATATGCATGTATAGAGGAGCCATATTTTCTCACCTAAAAGTACCATAAGAGATGTACCCGTGCTAGCTCTGATTGGCCCTGCATGTAACTAACTCCACTCTCTGCAAGTTTTCCTTGTAGAATATTTCCTATTCTGTCCTTTAAAAAATGCAGCAAAGTAATAGCTCCACTGATTAGAAGTCCCTGTTAGTACTTTAGAGGTTCCTTCCGGGAAGTACATGTACTCACACTTTAAAGTACTTGCTCTATGCACCTAACAGTCCCTCCAGAAACATACCTGTTCAGTTCCCTGATATTCCCAGCTGGAAACAACTTGTATGGGGGGAGGTGGACATCACACTGGCATATCCGGACTTTGTGTGTCCTCTCCTCACGACACAGTGCTGCCTTTCAAACACCTTTAGAATTGAGGCATAGGAAGTCAAATGCCAGGTAAACATGCCTACTATGGGACTGGCTCTTCATAGCCGTGTTTCAGAGACAGTTGTCTGGCTAGAAAATCCCAACATTTCCATATTGGGTAGACAACCTCTGTCAGCATCCCTGCCTTGTCTCATTTAATACCAGATGGGGCATAAACTCGACTATGAATTTCTACTTCTAACTCTCAGATTAGAAAGGTCATGCAGACACATTCATAGAGCGTATGATCTTAGCATGGTGATGTATTGTATGTATTTATATACAGAAAGAAAAATGCTGTTTTGATCACAAAAGAACCTACAATAGATGAGAAATCAGATTTGACGGTAAACAGTGAGCTTGTTACAATGGGATGAGTTTGAGGGACATTCTGACCAAGTTGTGGAGGGGAGTAAATGGAACAGTCACGGGGGACAATACATAAGTGGACATACATAGATTAAGGACAACCAACATTGGACATTTTCAAGTGCAGGTAGGCTGCATACGGTAGTGGGAGTGACGAAGTGCCTGCATTAAAGCAAGCAACTGATACTGCAACCTAAACCTTTACTAAGGTCAAGTTAATGATATCAAGTAATTCATGATGATAATTAATAATGAGACCCACCCATGCACTCAATATAGCCATAGTGCGGTGACGGAGAGGCCAACAGCAATAAATGCAGGATATTAAGAAATAATCCAACATTTGGACTTTCTGACCCCTTCTCGTCCACACACGCCAGGGTGACCAGATTTTCAAGAGAAAAGCCGGCAGAGCTGTAAAAATAAATGTAGGACAATTTGCTAACGGTTGCTAAGGCTACCGTTCAGTAGTGGGAAAACGGGTGGGGTGGGATTGACTGACATTCCCCTACATATAAACCATGCACTGTGGTTTATATGTAGGGGAATGTGTGGTTTATATGGACTGTGACAGCAAAGTATGTTAAACACGTGTGCCCTGATTAGTGTTCCGGGACGGAACATAAACATGTTGCTAGCGCAGTCTATGTGTCTGAGTCAGTTAATGCATGTGGCCGCTGACTGAAAGGTTAGTGGTTCAGGCCCAGCCAGCAGTGGCAACTATCTGGTTTAATTAAGGGGAATTTACGTGCAAATACATTTATTTGGTTTAGAAGTCTTATGCTAAATTCTCTCTTTTTTCCCCAAAACCAAAATGAGAAAACTCTTGGGACATGGGAAGAGGGGGCCCAATTCCTGAAGAATCCTCCATTAGGAGGTTTCTCCTCACGCATCTATCTCTAAATCTGTCACTGTTATCTATGCACTTTTCCTTCCCCTCTTCTGCATAGTCAACCCACTCAGCTCTTAGAGCCCCTATATCGGCTCGCAGGTCCCTCCCTCTGTTCCTCCTATTCTCTTCTCCTATTTCTTTCTCTCTTTTTAGCTCTCCCCTTCCCTGGTTTGTCTCCCTCTTTCTTTACATGTTGCCCGTTCATGTTTGCCTTTTCCCCTTGTTCTTCCCCACCCCCCTCTACCGCACTTCCTTCTTGACCCTTCTTCTTACCAAATTCCCTCTTTTTCTTCCCCCTGCTTCTTCATTTGTCCTTTCATTTTCCCATTGTTTTGACTTCATCTCATTTTCTGCCCTTTGTGTCTCTTCCCCCTTTTCCACTCCTTATTTGTCCACTTCCCTTTTCTCTTTCTTCCTTCTCTTCCGTCTTACTGCTTCCTATTGCGCTCTGTCCTCCTTTTTTTATTGGTCATTGACATCTACCTACCTGGCTCACTTGATTCCCCCTGATCATCTCTTTCATCGCCCGAGCCTATTTTTTTCTTTTTTACTCCTTCTTTTCTCCATGCCAATCCTCTCGACTGCAGAAATGACACAACAGGCGCGGTGTTACACTATTGAAGGTCAAAGCCCTCCCAACATTCTGAGAGACGTGGGTGACGGCTACTTGCTATCGGCATTCAAGAGCAGGGTTATTTCCGTGTGCTGCAGCAATCCAGAACGTGCTCTATGAGCAATCATCTCTGCTCTCGCTGTTTGTGAAATCTGCACCTGTTGGTGCGATGCCCTTTCCCTCAAAGTGATTTTCTGTCTTTGCACTCGACCAGATTTCTAAGCTCTGGCCAGGCCAGCCTTTCAGGCTGCAGAGGAACAGCTGCAGCACACGCTACACGTGCTGCAGCTGCACGAGAGGAGGAGGCCTGCTGGCTCTTTTCTCTGCCTATAAGAAGACGATTTATTGAGTCTACCATTTAATAGCATTAGGGCGGCTCTTGTCTGTTTATTTCTGCACAAGTGAGTTATAGGCCAGAATTTTGTCATATCACTTGTAAAGCACTCTGTTGTTTCCCAAAGTTCGATACAATCTCAATAAATACCCGAACGATAATAATAATAATAATATTAATAATAATATGAAGCTAAGTAAGAATTGAAATGCTTCCAAAGGTGACTTCTATTAGTTTTGGTTCAAACAGTGACACTTTCATGCCACCTGTAGAGCTAAACTAAAAATATGTAGCACAGAGAAAAAAGGTTGGCATTTGAGGAGGGATATGTATACGTCATTGTTTTGGCTACATCCACATCCTTTCAATAGACATGCCGGCAGCCATTGGTGGCCCACATTACAACAGGACCTAGTCACTACTGGCCAGATTTCTCAAGTGTGAGCTTCTGCAGACAGCTCTGTGCCAGGGTTTACTTCCTAGGAGCCATACTAGTTTCGCAACACAATTTATACAGCACAAGACAAAGCCATTAGAGTCAATGGCACAGATAGACAATCATCGGAGGGGTTGGTCTTGCGATCCAGTGTCAGCATAGAACTGTAAAATAACTTTTCATTTAGGTAATTCCACAGCAACCATTAGTGCCCATTAATGAGGCAGGCCCTGCAGACCTATCCCTCATTGGAACAGCATTTGTTCCTGATAATACAGGCCCCTGTGGCAAGTTTCCCCCAATGTATGGGCTCAGCACTATTGATTGCACTATTAACCAAAGAATAAATACACAACCTATTGGTTCTCAATATGTCCCCAGCAACTTTGGAGTCACAGAGCATTATCTCAACAGAGTCAGAAGCATCCTCCCCCTTTTTAGAATACCTGGTGCTCCCCGGTTACAAAATGGCAAACTCTCACTGTGTGAAGTTAATGTAAGCATTTATTCCGGAGTGCTTCCCTGGGTTCTTACCGCGTTGAGGTTGATTTGGGTACATCATGCAAATAAATTGACCGGAGTGAGGAGGGCCTGATATTTTTGTCAGATGTGTTTCACAACTCTTGGCCCAGTACATTAGTTGCCTTCACAGATATCCTTTTTACTCTGACAGTCCTATCCACCTGGTCAGCCCCGGCAAAAGCAGGGCAATGGAGTGCAGAGTCTCAGTTCGGTCAGAGCCAGTTGGAGCTGGGTAGTAGGACACTAGCATTGTCTGATTTTGCTCTATTCCCACCACATAGCCCACTTCCTCCCTTGCTTATTTCTAGGGATTGTGCACAAGAGTCGTGAACCAAAGAACCTGCCAGCCTCACATCATGTTGCTTATTTAAAACATGTTTCACGCCCCCAGTTTCATCAATTGATCCCCTAATTTTACCCTCTGTCCAACTGCTTCCATAAGAGACAGAAGCAGATTTTATTGACAAGAGTTCAGGTAAAACCAAACTGCAGCTGTCACAACACTCCTTAGCCTCATTAGCCTCAATAGTCTCAATGCCCCCTCACCCTCTTTTCACTAGGGTCACACAAGCCATTTCCTTAATCTTATATGGTGAGCTGAGTGGGGTAACTGGCAGAGCTATATTGATTATCGCATGTACACAAGTTTGTCTCCCTGTGGGCTCGCTACCCATACTTGTAGCTAGAGAACAGGAGGGTTGTAAGGGAAACTCATGAGTGGTTATTACAGATGTTAACTTGATCTCCTGCCCGCTGGGTGGCGAGATTGTGTTCTGAGCCAAAATGCAATGGCCAACCCACTACCCTGTCATTGGAAAGGAGGCAGCCGGGGTTCCATTTTGCTTATGACCAGGGGAGCAGGGGGCGGGTATTGGATTTGAAACACTCGAGCCAGAATCACTTAGGGGATCTCATGGGCACAATTGTTGTGACTGCTGGACTTGTAATTCCGGCCGTGCTTCTTCTGGACGCTCAAACTCAGGATCAGCAGCTGTCAGGCTGGTTGGAAAATCAGCTGTTTAACTGGCAGAGTAGAAATGGACACATTTGAGCCTTTCGTGACAATATCAGTGACAATGTCAATAAGTTACCCCTCCACATATAGCGAAGTGTTTAGGGCGCTAGATGTCCCCAAAAACTGCTGGATTTCACTGGTCAGTAAGTGGGCATTCCCAAAGAAGCCAGAGGCGGTTGGATCTACTGTGTCCTCGGGGGCCAGAGTAGTTGGATTAAGAACTAGCTTATTAGAGATAACATTTTCCATTTGGACCCCAGTCCAAGTCCTAATCCCAGGCCAAGCTCTGGTCCAAATACAAGGAGCAAAGGGGAAAGATTCAGAGCCTCCACAAGTTCCTCGGCAAGTTCCTGGGAAAAGGGTGCCGTCTTGGTAAATGTGAATAGAGCACAGGGACAAAGCCCAAAGCCTGATGCCCAAAAATGCAAATAGGCGTGCTTCACGGTGTAAATAAATGCCTCATAGCTGCAAAGTTTTTTATGTTTCTGTTGTATTCAATTTAAATGAACTGTTATAAAGCTGTTATTAAAATGTGATGGATCTAACATCAAGCATGACCTTCCTTATTGGTCCCTGTTAATCCCGAGTTGACAGCAAAGCACATTAACCGACGGTAGGCGCAGTCTTCATTCTTCGATGCTGGCATGTAAGGGCGGAAGCTGGATACACCACCAAACAAGTGCGCAAACACCCTGGGGGATTCTAACACCCACACCCTTGACCCTTGCAGGCTTCTCCCTGGTTGGGGGGGTGGGATTTGAGCAGGCAGCAGGTTAAAGGAGCGAGCAACCAGGAGCCAGCAACAGCAATGGAGGAGTCCAGGAAGTACTGCGGGACGAACACACCCGCTCCCCTAACCCCCGCAGACTTCACACTGGCAGGGGGGTTTGGTGGGATTGTGCAGGCAGCAGGTGGGAGGAGCAAGTAACCAGGAGCCAGCAACAGCAAAGGAAGAGCCCCGGAAGTGCTGCAAGATGCTAACACCAGCACCATTGACCCCTACGATCCCTGTGAAAGAAAATTGATGTATTGCAAGCTAACGTGTTGCAGAAGTGGAACACAATATGCCTGCCAGTAGTAGTTAATAATGCCCCCTATCCACAGTACAATTTGACAGGTGGGCAGGCCCCTTTGGTGTGTTTAGTCCCACCCCCTTTTGGTACAGTTTTGATATCAATTTAATATACATTTTAGAAAAAAGATATCAAAACTTTTTGATATCGATATGATATACAATGTATATTTGCTATAAAGTGGGTATCATTTTGATCTCACTTTGATATAAAATATAAATTTAATATACATCTTTTTTATACCAAATGTATCGAAAGATGGGAAGCAGCCAGCAATGGTGTTATTTGGTTCACTACGGAGTTCTGAGGACAGGGACTGGGAACTTAGGGTTTTTCAGCGTGATGCAGCGATGACGTCCGAGTGGGTTTGGCCTTTAATGCAACAGGAAGCAGATATACATTTTATAGAGAGTATAGATGACATCATGATTTTATAATTTCAAGGACACAGGCTAGAAATAATATCTTTTTTATATAAAATGATCAAGGTATAAATAGGTCTGGGCTGGTTCTAAGGCTATAATGAGGCCGGGGGAGTTTACAACCCGGATACATCGTTTTTGTGCTAGGAATGAAAACACGGTTGTTCTTTCAGCTTTCTAGGGGCTATCGGGTGTGATATTCAGGAAACAGCGATTATGAACAGCTACAGTTACAACAAGGGGACAACATCTGAGGAATCCCTGAGGGCTTTGAGAATAGTCATATTTATGTTTGTTTTACGGTATATGATGGGATGGAGGATGCTAAGGGTTTGATGGCCGACTATGAACCCGAAGAGTTTTGGGATTACGACGTTGTAGTTTTGGAGCAACTTTTTATGGCCAATGTGGGCTCTGAAGCTAGGGACTCTGAATCTATGGCTCTGCAGGCAGATGCAGTGATGACGCTGGAAACTGCCTGTGCCTCCAGGAGACTTGATGAAAAAGATGGTCCTGTGTGCAGGAATGAGGAGTGTCAAGCTGTAGCAGAGACTATTAATATTTACTGTGATTGCTGTTCAAATCAACTTGAAAACCCAGAACTTAGTTATAATAGCCTATGTTGGGCCTGTGTTTCACTAATGGAAACCAATAGCATTGAACACAATGCTAGTATTTATTGTTCTTGCTGTTTAGAATGAATTGGAAACCCAGGGGATCGTGATAACCACCTATGTAAGGAATGTGTCTCCTTAATGGAGACCGATACGGACATGATGGCTCTCCTTTGCACTCATATAAGGGCTACACGGGGGTTTACAGCAATAGTGGCTGGTGTATTTTTTTTTTTTAATTTGGTTTTATTGATTTTGAAACAAAAAAATAAAAAGAAAAAAAAAGATTTGAGCATTTCACTTGTTACAACTCTGTTAGCATATGGTTACATCAAAAGAACAAAACTAGAGTCCCATTATGCAATTGATCGTCCTTGTAATCATTTCCATTCTCTAGTAGTAACAGTCATTATAACATACCCTACACCCACCCACCCCCCTCTCCATGGTTGGGCAGACATCATTGCGGCATCTTTTCTCTGTTGATATGTTCATAGCGGGTAATGTTCGGTTCACTATTGTGAGGTTTCCTTGATTCTTGGGTCATAATTGTCCTGTATTGAGACCTTTTGGAGATTCTTGGCTTAATTAGGATCCTGTAGTGTCCTCGGGTTGGGAGTCCGTCGTCTCTGAGAGGTGTTTGCCACGAAATTCTGACCATAAGGTCTCACATTGCGACGCTTTGTTGTGTAGGGATGCCGTGATCAATTCCATTGTGTAGATGTTGGTTGACAAATTGATCCATTCCTTCTTACTTGGAACCTTTTTGGATTTCCATTTTGTTACTAGCAGTGCACGGGTTGCTAGTAATAGGTGTGGGGCAAGACCCCTGAGTCTAGTCCATTCATCCTCGTCTTTTTCCATTCCGAAGAGAACCAAACGTGGATCAACGTCTCTTTGTATGCCGTCTATGTCTTTGATCCATGCCAGGACTTCCTCCCAGAATACCTTTATGCATGGGCAGCTCCACCACATGTGCCAATAGTCGGCTGTTTCTACACATTCTCGCCAACATCTCGGGCTCAGAGTCTGAAACATCTTAGACAATTTGAGTGGGTCGTATTTCCATCTATGTAGGAGATTAATGGTGTGTGATTTATATTGACTGGATAGGGATGTTTTGGATGCGTTTTTGCACATCATTTCCCATTGTTCTGGAGCTATCTCCTCTCCTAGGTCTCTCCCCCATCTGCTTCTGAGATGTTCTGTGGACCCAGTGCCTGCTTCGATAAGTTCTTTGTACATTGCAGATATCAAACCCTTCATTTCAGACTTAGAATCCAAAAGTTGTTTGAATGGGGTGAGTTCTCTGTGTAGCTTTTCCTTCCATCCAGATATTGTGAGGACTCCTTTTATGTGGATGTATTGGAAGGTGGATATTGGGCCTATCCCTAGGGCTTCAGTTAGGTCTGGGAGGGTTATAAATTGTCCTTCTTCTGGAGTTGCCCTACCCTTTCGAGTCCCCCCTCGTACCAGGATTGGAATCTTCCTACTTTGGGTATGTGGTCGTTTATGCCAGGGGACCATAAGTGGCTAAGTGGGGACGGCCAAGTGGTGATCTTGTTCATTGCTTTGCTTGGTTGTCAGATGTTCCAAATGGTACTCAGTATCGGGTGGCCCTTAACTTTCCGTTGTATTCTTTTGTGAGGGGTCCATAGCCATTCTGACACAGTGGCCGGCGAGAAGTAATGATTGTCCATGTGGACCCATTGGAGGTGGTTGTGGTCACATAAGTGTGGGATAAGAATACGTAGTTGTGAGGCTTTGTAGTATGATTGCAGGTTGCAGAGACCTACTCCTCCTTTGTCTTTGGAAAGCGTCAGAGTGTCGTATGCAATCCTCGCCTTCTTTCCCTGCCAGAGGAACCTTAGCATAAGTTTTTTGGCCTCTTCAAAAAACGCATTTGGTATCTCGATAGGTAACATCTGGAAAGGGTACGGGAATCGGGGGAGACATAGGCCCTCATTCTGACTCAGGCGTTAAGGGGTTTACGGCGCGGTAAACGGCGCTGACCCTTAACGCCTGATTACAAGGTTCCCTTTGCGGGATGGCTTTTAACGGCTGCTTTTTTGCAGCCGTTAAAATCCATGCCGCAAAGGGATCTTGGCGATAATTACGGCACCGTAACTTACGGTGCCGTAATTATCGCCTTTCCCCATTCCCATTTTGCCCTATGGGGCGAAAATGGGAATGGGGAGGGGTGAAATGGGAAATGGGGATTTACCGCCCCACTCACCTTGGAATGGGGCGGTAAATCCGCCAACCACCATGGCGTAAGCATAGTTTACGCCATGGTGGTAAGGGTACAACCCAGGCGGTAACTTACCACTTGGGTCGTAATGAGGGCCATACCATTTTAATGGCGTTAATCCGTCCTAACCACAAGATCGTGAGTTTGTCCCACCTTTTCAGATCGGCCGAGAAACTCTGGAGGAGGGGAGAGAAGTTAGCTTCGTATAGTTCTGTTAGGTTTTTACTGATCTGGATGCCTAAGTATTTAAACACAGAGTGTTCGAGTCTAAGGCCTAGGGGCAAGAACTTGGTTTCGTTTTTCTCTTTCGTTCCTTGCAAAGGGAACAATATTGATTTAGTCTTGTTCACCTTAAACCCAGAGAGTTTGCCATATTCTTCTAATAGTTGGAGAGCATGAGGGACAGATACAGAGGAGTTGGTAATGTGTAAAAGTATGTCATCAGCATAGAGTGCTATCTTATATTCTTTCGTTCCCAATCTCATGCCTTCTATTCTGGAGTTGGATCGTATATTTTGGGCCAGGGGTTCTAGGGAGAGCGCAAAAAGTATTGCAGAGAGGGGGCACCCCTGTCTAGTACCCCGTCCCATATCAAACCATCTGGAATATTCTCCATTAACAGAGATAGATGCCTTTGGGGATGTGTATACTGCTCGTATTCCTTTCCTAAATCTCCCTCAGGAATTCCCACTCCACTCTATCAAAGGCTTTTTCTGCGTCTATTGACAGTAGGGCAGGGTCACCTGGTAGTTTTGGTGATGAGTGGATGAGATGGAGAGCTTTGCGCATGGTGTCAGCCCCTTGCCTACCTAGTATGAATCCGACTTGGTCATTGTGTATGAGGTGAGGGATCAGTACTTTCAGTCGGGCGGCTAGTACCCTGGTGTAAATTTTGGCATCAAGTTGAACAATGAAATTGGGCGGTATGAACCACAATGTTTGGGGTTCCTTCCCTCTTTTGCGATCACTGTTATGAGCGCCTTCGTAAAGGAGTCAGGGGCTGTCCCTGTTTCTAGTATCTCATTAAAGAGCTCCATCAAGAATGGTGTTAGCTATTCGATGAAGGTTTTATAAAACCCAGCGGTATAACCGTCCTCTCTGGGGGATTTCCCTACAGTTAGTCTTTTAATTGCCTCTTGGACCTCAGGTTCAGATATCGGGGATTTTAAGAGCTCAGTTTCAGAGTACAAGATTTTGGGCATGTCTATCTGGGAGAGATAGTGATCTGTATCTGATTGTCCTGGGGTCACTTCCGAGGTGTACAACGCCTCGTGCAAGTTGGTAAAGCTCTCTGGGAGAGTGTGGAGGGTTGGGGGGGGTCGTAGGGTTTTCTTCAATTATCTCTTTCACTTTCTGCTCCACCCTTTGTTCTCTGAGTCTGGCTGCCAATAATGCGTCAGCCTCGCCCCCCTTCTCATAATTTGTTTGTGCTCCAATAGTCTTAGTTCTTCCCTTTTACATTGTGCTATGTTGCTGTTTTCGCGGTCCGTGCCCAGGTGTTCCCTGTTCTCGCTTTCCAGTTGGCATATTTCGGACCTAAGTCTGTGCTCAATGATCTTTCTCTCTCTTTTTTTGGTGGATCCTTCAAGTATCAGGATGCCTCTCGAGGTGGCTTTACCCACCTCCCATATTGTCTGCTTGGAGACTTCCCCATTGTTGTTTAGTTTGAAGTATTCCTCAATTTCAGTTGCCATTTCAATTTTAAATACTGTATATTTCCGCAGGCTTTCATTACAGCGCCACTTCCCTCCTGAAACAGGTAAGTCTGCCCATCTTATATCTGACAGGACCATGTCATGGTCTGACCCTGTTATCGGAATTATTTCTGATAGCGTTGTGGTATCAAGGAGGTCCTTGGTGAGGTACAAGTAATCGATCCTGGTAAATGTTTTGTGCGGATTGGAGTAGAATGTGCAGCCTCTTTCATTAGGATGTTTGATTCTCTATACATCTTGCAGGTCATATATCTCCATTATGTCGGAAAGCCCAGTGCGATCAATTCTCATTTGGTTTCTTATCTCGGGGTTGCTTGGTTCCCAGTCTTTGGTCGGGTCTGCCCATTGATTAAAGTCTCCTCTGAGAACAACTTGGCCAGATGCTTCTAACATTATTTTGGGTATTGTCTTTTCTAGGAACATGGCTTGTCCTGCGTTGGGGGAGTATATTACTGCGACTGTTACTTTAACCTTTGCGATTGTCCCAGATATCAGGAGGGCACGCCTGCTTACATCGGACAAGGTCTTGTCTACTTCGAAATTGATTCCTTTCTTGATCAGGATTCCTACTCCTCCCTTCCTGAGTGGGCCCGAGCCCCAGAATTCATTTCCCCCTCTTTTTCCTAGTATGCCTCTCTCCTCCCCCTTGGCAAACTTTGTCTCTTGTAGAAGGAGAATGTCTATTTGAGATCTACGGAATTCCCTTGCCACTAATGATCTCTTGGTCGGCGAGTTGAGGCCTGTCACGTTAAGTGTTCCTATCCTTAGGGACGCCCTCCCCTTCTGTTCTTCAATTGGTGCCATTATCAGAGTATTTCGGTTGTGGATTCGTGACCCGTGGCAAGTAGATATAGGGCCTCATTACACGGATGGCGGTGGACCAAGGTGCTATTAGCACCTTGCTCCATGCTGGTAAAATACCGGCACCGCCTTGGTGGAAAGGGGAATTACCGCCCTATTCCAAGGTTGGTGGGGCGGTAATTCCTCCTTCCCCCATTGCCCTTCCCCATTCCCATTTTTGCCCCATAGGGCATAATGGGAATGGGGAAGGTGCTAAATACGGCACCGCAAATTGCGGTACCATAATTAGCTCCCTGGTCCCTTTGCGGGTTGGTTTTTAACGCCTGCAAAAAGCAGACGTTAAATTCCCCAACCCACAAAGGGACCTCGTAGTAAGATGGTAAGGGTTTACCGGTACCGGTAAAATACCGGTACCAGTAAACCCTTACCGCCTACCGTGTAATGAGGCCCACAGTGTTCATAAGGATTCACGTCGTCTTGAGTGGTCCTTTGTATTGCCGATAATGCTTCATCCTCTGTACATTTCTTGTCTGCCCAGCCCCCCCAACCTCCACCCTTCCCACATTGACGGCGCCCGTGCGGACCCAGATAAAGCGACTGGTCCTGCATCGAACTACCTTTAGGGACCGTCACTTCAGGTCCCCAAGATTATTATAACATCATAATCTTGATTGAGCCCCCTTTGACCTCCCTCCTTCGTTTATATGACCTGAGTCTCTTTTGAGCCTATACATCCTTTCACAGTTCAGGTCATGGACATATGTATTAGGAGATATGTCATCTTACCAGTGTTGCAGTTCATCGGTTCTCTCCCCCTGGGGTGTATTACCTCTCCAAAATGTCCTCGATCCCTTGACTCATTTCCTTCTGGGGCCCTGTATACACCATCCTCTTTCTTCTCGATGTGGGTCTCCCCGATCGTGTTCCCCTGCGCTTGGAACAAGGAGGTCAGAGATGTACGCCTTGATCTCCCCCTCTGAGCTTAGCTTGATTTTGTTTCTGTTGTATTCGAAGGACAGGGAGAAGGGGTATCCCCACCTGTATTTTATGCTCTTTTCCTTCAGATGTTTGGTGATAGGCCCGCACATGCCAAGGTCATGGATGATAGGTCCTGGTATATCGAGATTTGGGATCCTTGGAGGGTAATTGAATCGCTGCTTCTTGCTTTCTCGAGGATCCGTGTTTTGTCCTGAAAGCGGTGAAATCGAGCAAGGACAGATCTTGGTCCGCCTGGAGGCCCTCCGGCTCTGTGTATCCTCTCTGTTTTAGGTTCATCAACCGCGTCATCGGCAACTAAGAGTTTGATGATGTCATGCAGGGTGTTCTTCAGATCGCTCTCTGTCTCCCCTTTTCGTTCCGGGATTCCGAAAATCCTCAGGTTGTTCCAACTCTCCCGGTTTTCCAAGTCATCAAGCTTGAGTTTGAAGCTCTCCTCTCGTTGCTCCAGTTCGGACATCCGCTGGTCGAGTTGTGCTTCTAGGGTGTCTATGGACGCTTGATTGTTCTCGACCCCTTCGAGCCTCTCCTCCATGGTGTCTAAGCGTTGGGTGATCTTGTCAATTTTGGAGCCAATGCTGGCACCCATATTCTTTATTTCACCCAGTAAGGTGGCAATGTCCCCTTTGGTAGCTGCTGATTCACTCCCTGAGGTATTTTGGTTCGCCATGGTATGGGTACAATTTTCAGCAGGAGTCGAGACGTAGGAGAATGTAGCTAGTTTCTCGCTTATGTCATTGGTTCTCCTGAAATTCTGTGGTGTTACCAGTGCTGTTCGTCGGGGAGATGGGGTTAGGGGCAGAGGAGGCACACGCCCCTGAGTCAGGGGCCCAACCCTCTGCACTCTGATGTCGGTGGTCTCGGGTAGTTCGTTAGGTTTTGGAAGGGGTGACCGTGGTGCGTTTGTTGATATGCCCAGGGTATGGGTGGCACAGTAATGCGTATGGGTCACCCGGGGTGCCCTTTAGGCGATGTCCGGGTCCGCCAACGCTTTGGGGATGTTTTCCTCTTGTGCGAGGTGCGGGGGTGCACATTCGGGGCGAGAGAGACCCGAATCGCCGCTGCGCGGTGATGGCGCACCACCCGTTGTTCACGGGGTGGATGGGATGGGCCTACCGTCTCCCCGCTCAGCGCTGTCTCAAGGCGCAGTCCGATCACGCTCTTCGGAAGCTCCGCCGACTCGACCGAGGCTGTCACGTCCCCTTTACGGCCAGGAACATCGTCGGGAGTATGAACTTCGTCGCCGGGGTTCAGGTTCTTTCAGGCTTTCTTCGTTCGTCAGGCCCAGTGTCCACCTCCGACCATTGCGCAGTTCCCTGCGAGCAGGCCGTGGGGCCGCTATGTGTGGCATCTTTTTAGAGGATGTATATCTCAGGTTTGCAGGGGTCGATTTCGATCGGGTTTTCGATCAGCCAGAGGGGGGGATCCTCAACTGGCGGCACACCGATGTAGAATCTTGGGGGGGGTCATCAAGGTGGGGGCTCAATCCCTCCTAGGGACTCGAATTAGCGGAGCTCGCGCGAAGTCAGACCACATCTGCGCGCCCCCTGGTGGCCAATGCTGGTGCGTTTTTAAAACAAAACTTTTACAGATGTACTACGGACATAAAATTGATGATCCCCAGCAGGATGCACACAACTGTTTGAAGATACTTTATGCTGATAATTCTCTATTTAAAATATGTTACATGCTGACCTCTAAATATCTTCTAGAACTGCTGCACTTGTCGCAGCAACTGACAAAGCTAAGGATTGGCATAGGGACTGAACAATGCATGTCTAAAGCATGATGGGCTACATAATCAACAAATAACCCTATTTTGAAAATGAACCAGTGGGAGGGGATCAAGTATATCTATTTGAATGCCTAACGGAATGTCAACATATTTGCTTATCGAGTGATGTGCAATGTGTCTGTGCAGTAATCCTATGTATTACAAATCCTGTATAAGGACTGATCATCATGCAGCAACTGACAAACCCCAAACTATTTAATGTGAATACATTTTGAATAAAAATACATGTTTTGAATTCTAATAAAAAATCTGTTGTTTATAAAATCTGGTTGTGTCTTCATGTTTAGCAAGCATTTATGGGGCGAACATGTCTGGCTTGGAGCTGCCGGAAATATGTTATGATGAAGGAAGTGTTAGGAGTGAAGGAGGGGTTGACAGCCTGTGCCGTAAACTGCAAACTGATGGTGAGGAGGTGTCATGGGGAGCGGTCAAGCCATGGCTCTCAGGGGAGAAGGCCTACATACTGCACAAGCAGTCAATGGAACATTTTAAATGGCAAATGATTGTGGTATCTGACATTGATCAACAATGGAAGGCTGATATTATGGATTTGAGCCAGTTTCTCAAAGAAAACAATAGTTTTTGGTATATTTTGGCGGTCATCAATGTTTGATCAAAATACACCTAAGTCGAGGCTTTAAAGAACAAGACCGGCCACAGCACAGCAATGGCTTTAAAACACATATTTAACAAATGCAGAGTCCCTGCTAAACTACAGACGGACGCTGGTAAAGAGTTTTCAAATAAACTGCTGCAGGGTCTTCTAAAGCAACACAGGGTGCATCACTTTGTAACACACTCTGAAGTTAAGGCCTCTATTGTAGAATGTTTCATACGCACCTTTAAAACACAGCTCTCGTGATTCTATATGCCAAAAAACACCTGTAGATATGCAGAGGTGTTACCCGCATTTATAAATGTTTATAACAACATGCATCATAGATCTGTTAAAATCATCCCTGCTGGTATAATGCTGCAGAATTCCCTGGAGGTCTGAAAAAAACTGTACAGTGCATGACTTTTTGAAAAGACTACATTTAAGCCTCTTAAAAAGGTGGATCATGTGTGGATTGCAAAACACTAAGCCATCTTTACAAATGGGTATGAGAAGAACTACAGCAACAAGATATTTATCATAGATGGATTGGCTCGGCGGGATGGTCTTTATATACAAGTTTAAATGATTATGCGGGGGAGACTGTTGAAGGTGTTTTTTATAGGGAGGAGATCCAGAAAGTGAGTGAAGACCAACAGCACATTTTTAGAATCTAAAAGGTTATGAAGAGTAAAGGTTGCAGAGCCAGGAAGCAACATCAAGTAAAATGGCTCGGGTGGCCTGACAAATTCAACAGTTGGGTACCCACCGGATCCCTAGAGACCCAAGGGTGTGTAACTGGATGGCATGGTGTCTATACCATTTTACCATATGCTCCCCAACAAAATGTCAAACTTTAGTGTGAAGCAGGCCAAATCCATACATTTGGAGGGGCAATGGACGGTGTTGCTTACTGAAGTTCAGTACGTGCGATTGAGGGACACTTTAGCACCAGGGTAAAGCACGCATATCATAAAACGTACAATTCCGCCGAGGCTCTGGCTGGGCAGTTTCCCTGAGGGGCAATATCTAAATATACAGGAACTTGTAAGAGTCATCAACAAAGATGCTTCAATCATGCCTGAGTACGGTGATATGACTTACAAATAGACACGCATCAGTGGAACGTTTTTCTACAGGGTCCAGACACGTGTTAAGTTTTCAAAAATGGGGAGACTGCGTAACATATTGGGAACCGTGCAACACATTGGAATTAAAGAACTGTGCCTTTGCCGACATTAACAGGGGTTTGATAGCCTACCGCTTTCCAGCGATATCGTAGAGTACCAAAGGGTGAGGGATAGCTACGTACCGCTAGTTAGAACCGTGGAGATTAAAGGGAACAACAGCGATATTATGAAAATTCAATACAACAAACCCGATTACGTTGCAGTATGTAAAAACCATTTTGACACCATCAACATACAGATAAGAGATAATCCCGGACAGTTTTTATCATTGAAATATGGAAAAACTGGCTGCGGTTGCACTTCAAACTGCTCCGGCTGAAAGTAATAAAACAGTGTTACAATGGCTGTGGTGAAGAACTACCCGATAGCTACCATGTGCAAACAGGTGGATATTATGTTGGGCAATCGAATGATAACGCAGAGTGAGAATATGTACACCTAGAGGGCCTATATAGAAAGCCTAATAAATGATAGCCTCATACCCTGGATAAGCAGCTCTTGGCAGTCCTCTTTTATCGCGACAATACGGGTCATTTTGACTCCACAGCTTTGGATGCTGAAAACACAGAGTTTACGAAGAGAGCCCACCTCGCCAGGACCAGTAGAGTATTCGATTTACTAGGCTGTCTATACGCAGATCTTATCTTCCAGGATATACTATTGATCATCAGTGTCAACCTTAAAATAAAACTATCTAGAAACACGAACGCTTTCTGTCTCATGAGCGGAGATGCCGAACAATATAAGCTAGTCATCATATCTGCAAGTTTATTTGTTAAACGTGTAAGTGGCTCTCCAACTATTAGACTGGCACATGCAGATGCTCTGCAAATATCTAATGTAAATGACCCTATGGAGAGAGTCATCCTTAAAATATTCAGCATTCCTACCTGTAGCCGTGGTACCAGTCAAGACAACCTGTTTCTGGGGCAGCTCCCAAAAATAGTTATCATCGTTGTTGTTGAAAAATGGCACTTAACGTGATTACGCTAAATACCCCTTTGTTTCACGACCTTCGCCCAAAACCCCCTCTGGCAAACCCATTGGCCAGGTTGAGTCAGGACTCGGGCCTCTAGAGCCTGGTATCCTCTTCAAAAGCCCTCATGGGGCCAGTCCTGGCACCTATGGCGCCAGGATCATACACCATGAAAAACAATTTGCTTGGGAACTACTTTATTGTATTGTCAGCCAATAGAATAGAATAGAAATTCCTAAGAACCAAGCTATGCGGTCTAGTGCTTTGGTTGTGGTAGCCTAGGTACTATTTTGTTGGGGCTTATTTAAACCACACCCGAGCAAGACAACACGCTTCGCGTAACTTTGCAGCTTGCAACATGACGCTCACCGTGTCCAGCTATTCCCTCAAACCTTGGAGAAGCAGAACCTGCAAGGAGACAAAAGGAACATCATTAGCAGCAGCATTTTACCTGCAGTCTTCATCTTTAAACACTCGCAGCTACTGAGAACAGCTTCCTCGAATCTGCACACCTCCCAGACAGAATGACCTGAAAGAGGAAGGTAGAGGCAACATTAAAGAAAGCAGTAGAGACATTTACAAATTCCGAACTGCTCAAAAGGCTTACCTGGCTGGTCGCCTCTCGGCTGGCACCACTCCGGACATTCCACTCGCGCTGAAGAAAAAGGAAGGAAAACACAGGTTAGCCAAGGCAAGACTTCCCAGCGCTGCGCATAGCGCTTACTTACCGCTTCATAGTGCTCTTAATGCGCCCTCATTTACCAGCGGGGCTCAACCAAGCCAATTAGCCGCGCTGAAGCTCCGCATACCTAAGGGAGAAAAAAGAGACATTTTAAACAAAGAAAGGCATGCAAGATAGCAGCAAAACTAAAGAACAGCAATAAGACCTACCTGAACAATATCAAACGGGCCGGCGTCAGTGAAGTCACTGGACCACACTTGCCCATGAAAGACAACGCGCCCCTGCAAAGAAGTCAGGACAGAGAGCACGCCTAATTCTACCACAAGGTGAGGAGAGGGCGCCAGAGGGACTGAAATCATACGGGGGTGGAGGGAGGATACTTACCTGAGTCGGTCAGTCTTGAACACAGCCCTCCTGTATTTTCAGGCAGAATTTTCCCCGCAGACCACATCAGGGCAAAGCTGAGAAGCATACCAGCAAGTAACCCGGCTGGGTGGAGTCCCTGTGGATACCAGGTGAGCGTAACACTTTGAGTTCAAACACTGTAACATGAGCTATGTGGTGCTGCATAAGGATGTGGCCCTAATCCCTGCCGAAGCATACGCACGTAACTTTGGAGTTCCAAACATAATCAGGGAATACATGGGCTTGGTAGATATCACAGGAAAGCACATGTGGGATACGCCACTTTAAATCACATGAAACAAGTATGCCCTCGTCTACACCCTACTGCCCTTCTATCCAGGGATGCCATTTCACCAAAATCCCTTGCATAGCGGAAGTGATATCACACAATCCTTGACCTCTGATGACATCACAAGAAGTGATGTCATTTGACCCCACCCCAAAGTGACATCACAGGAAGCTATGGAATACAACCTTTCAACCCTTGACAAAACAGGAAGTGGTATCACATAGCATTGTTTCTAAGTACACTACGAAAAATATGGTTACGCTATCACTGTAAAGTGATATACATTTCATACAAGAATGAATCACCATATGTATCGTTACTATCAGTGCGTAAAGGCCCATATTACCAAATCACTGTGAATGCAAGTAGACGTCCAAGACCAAACGATAATGATGTGCTATTATATAGAACTTACGCTTAAGCGCTTCATATAGAACAAATATACATACAATATCACCCAACCTCTCATATTACAAAGACACCTATTGCAGCCTAATATCAACGCAACACACTACCACTTGTACAATTTGAAAACAAATCAACATTTTCATGCACTTGTGTGAAAAATTCTCTGCTGCAGTATTTCACCAATCTCTGAGAAAGATAGCAAAAACTTCACATTGTCTGCATTACCATTATTGTGTGCAACACTGAGTTTTCCCCCACACAGACAATAGGCACAAAAGGTTTTGTACTGTTTTGCAGCCAGTCCAAAACTGTGCCAATTGAGCACAAAGCAAGCGCTGTCATTTATACAGCTTTGGTTCCACAAAACAAAAATGTGGGTTGTATCACATACTTGAAAATACATAATGAGCCCATCACCATGCACAGCAGGAACTGACACAGTCTTAAAAACTTAAAAGTTGTTTTTTAAACATTACCAAACACCTTTTTGAAAAAATCCAGATATCCATATACGTGTAACAGCCTGCCACTTGCACCCTTAAAAAATGTCATCCACTCCAGCAACATGTGTGATCTTTGACAAACAACTCAAATACTCAAACACTAACTTTACATTGTACACATTTAAATAAAATCTTAAAATTGCACACACTTGAAATATTTTACCAAGTGTGTCTGCACTTGTCATCCCTAAAGGTTAAATGTTGCTATATTACATTAGTGACTTTGTCACCTCGTATTTTAATTTGCTAGCATGCCCTATCACCCATCTAGATCATAATTAATAACGCCCTCATTGCAGCTTTCACAACTAAAAAACAAATCCTAACACTATGAGCATCCCTAGCACACAGAGCACTATGCTTCATAAAACAAAAATGCCAATTGTGCAGCTTGGCCCAGACCACGGGTCTAAATTATAAATAGATCATTTATATTTCTCTGCTGGTTGGTACAGGCTGCAACTGCTCTCAGCCTCCAGGGTATGTAACAATGCTCCTCAGAACTTTCAATAAATAATTTCTGCATGCCGTATATTTAGATCCATATATCTAACATGTGTCAGAGTAAGCCTGAGAAACACTAAATTATTCAAACCTTCCTTGAAATTGTAGCTAGACAATGCAATTGCAGCCCTAGTGAACACTGAGAGAGCGACAGTAAACGCATTATCTAGAATGAACAGTTGAGTCTAGATAAAACATCCTTCCTTATATCACCCAGCACACACTTTGCAGGCAATCAGATACACCACTGCTTACAATGTTCTAATTATAGCATCAAAGCACATATATACAGTTTTAAAAAAGCAACTCACCTTACTGTCCTTAAAACTGGTTTATGACAATTGGGTTCATCCAACGCAGCTAAAACTCCCAGATGGACTCTTCTGTCAAATTTAACTCTGGGTCAAAATTCACCAGACAGCTGTTTCACCCTGGTCAAAAGTAAGCCTTTTAAGGGATTTTGATAGACCCTCTCACACCTCCCCTACGACCTCCGGCTGACAGAAGCACATGGCCTCTGCAAATACCAATATTCACCAGACCTGATGCAGCAAAAATGTACATTATATCAACCGTCCCGATAAGCTGCATCTGTTTTTATTTGCTTCATAGCACCTGTCATGCCTCTAGATAAGTCCTTAGATACATATCTTTCTGCATCTGTGTTTACACTGTCAAGCACAAATACTACTTATCACTAACCAAACATGTCTTTTGGCTGGGGTCTGCAAAATGCAGAAATTGTTGTATTCTTACGCAATGAAATACAAGCATTTCTTATCCGCACATCGAAATACAAACTTGTCTTATTGGCCGAGGTCCGCCAGATGCAGAAATTAACATATTCTTATGCAACGAAATACAAACATTTCTTAACCGCACATCAAAATGCAAACACGTCTTTTTTTGCTGAGATCCGCAAACTGCAAATATTCGCAAGCATTTAAAAGCAAGAACTATTGCTGTTTAACACAGAGCCGGTTCTGTCATTGATATTTTTAGCTGGCAGCAACCAGGCTGCATTGGTTGTGCCAATGCACTTTTAACTCTAGGAGGTTATTTTTAGACCCTGTTGATCGTCTGGAATGCTATAACCGCATCTATACTCTATATAGACTTTATGGCCAGTTCATATCTTTGATGTCATTTTTTGAGGGTGTGTGGACAAGGTTAATTAAACATGTTATATCCATTTTTGTATTGAAAATATTGCTTTTTATATTGATTTGTATATACATTTGAATATAACAAATATTGATTTTTATATGAAATGTTATATTAAAAAAATACTTTTATATTAATGTTAATATACATTTTATATTAAAAGTTAACAAAATGTGTTGATATCATTTTTGATATAAAACTGTATATGAACTGTATATCAAATCCATCTATACTTGTTCACTCTCTAACATGTGTCCTTGAAATTATAACATCATGATGTCATCTGTACTCTCTATAAAGAGTATAGCCGCATCCTATCATATTAAAGGCTGTAATGCTGCAAAACCCTAAGTGCACAGTCCCTGTCCTCAGAGCCCACTTTGCCCTCCATAGTCTACCAAGCAACACCACAACACACTGCTCCCGTGTTTACATCTTTTTCATATAACATTTATATTCAGTTTATATCAAAACTGATATAAAAATGATACCCACTTTATATCAAATATACATTTTATATAAAAAAATCGATATCAAAACATTGTGATATCTTTTTGATATAAAATGAATATTATATTAATATCAAAACCGTATCAAAAGGCGGTGGGACTAAACACATGAATTGCATAAGTGAGGCTGTGTGGGTGAAACATATTAAAAAAGTATACCATACTGATATTCAGAATATAAAATCTGGAAATAAATATAGACACACTGATCAAACTGAAGATATCATATTTCATGTTGATTATATTGAATGCATAATTAAGAACACAAAAGCATCCAGAGCACCAGGACCAGATGGGATACCGAATCTGATATTCAAAAGCTACCCAGGCTACTGGGCCTTTAGCTTTTCTAAATTATTTCTGGAGATTAGAGACACATGTTTTTTACCTACAAGCTGGAAGGCAACTATCTTAATTCATGCATACAAGAAAGGTGCTCTGGATGCTCCCTTTAATTACCGACTATTGGCCCTTAATGATGCATGCTCTAAACTATTTGCACAAATGCTATTGAAAGAGGTGAATAAATGGATACATACAAATAATATATTATCTGAGCAGCAATCGGGTTTTTAGATACAGTATGTCTAACTTGCATAATATATGGACATTGCTTTGTTTAATAACGAAACATCTGGGTAAAGAAGGTTCACTCTCTAATTGCTTTATTGATTTTAAAGGTGCTTTTGATACAGTAAACCGTGATCGATTATGGTCCAAATGACAGAATTGGAAGCTTAATCCTATAGTGCTTTATTTAATACGCACATTCCATACTAATACGCTGGCACTGCTTAGATTGAATCAGGATGGACTACTGAGCTCTGTATTCATGACTAATGTGGGCTTGAAGCAAGGATGTCCGTTGCCCCCCACGATATATAATCTATATGTGTCAGATTGAAAGAGAATTGATGCTTGTAAGAACTTCTTTCCCGAGGTTGGTGGTGAACACCTTTGCGTGGCTCGCCTACGCCGATGAATCATTATTATTGGATAAAACCCCCATTGGTTTACAACATAGCTTAAATGGGCATTTGGATTATTCTAAGGAAAATGACCTGATTATTGACTACCATAAAACAAAAATTTCCCATGGTCATTAGAATTTTGTAAAATAGAGATTGTTCACTCTTATGTGTATCTAGGTATGTTTATATCTGAGAATCTGAATGTGAAATTGCTGGAGGTCTTTATGTGACATAAAATTGAAAGACGCTTTATTGCAGTTCTTAATTTTGTGAGAACAACAAGTGGATACTCGATTGAAGGTTTAATTAAACTATATACAGCGTGTCCGGTTCCGTGCTAATGCTATGGCCTTAAAGTATTTACCACTAGAGAAACCTGCTTTGTTAAAAATATCAAATGTTAAAATATGGAAGAAAGCTCTGGTTGAAGGTTTAGACTGTGAACTGGATTTGCTGTCCTTGGCAACTCAGCAGAAAATATCGATGGGCATAGCGTATATTCAGATTACTAATAGGATGGTGAACCAGCATTGTATATATTCCAGTTTGATAAATATATTGCAGAAAGTATGGCTATCACTCTTAAACAATGATTGAAGGACGTCTCTTTGTTCTTTGATGAGATTGGTTACCATGCTGAGATCGATAACCATATTACTACTAAGGAAACTCAAATAAAATAATACAGAAAAATATGGGATAGGAACTCAAATGTTTTTGAGCTCAAATTATTTTAGCCAGAGCCATGATTCTATCTAGGCTAGGCTATTTTAATGCCCTCTACCGTGGTGCTAATAAATGTACCATCCAAAGAATTCTAATCCTACAGAATAATGCCATGTGAGCAGCCCTTGGTATGTCTAAAAGTTCGCACATATCTAAGATCAGGGGAAAAAACCACTGGCTGTCCACACAAAACAAAACAAAACTCATTTAAAAGTGACATCCCTTGTTCGCAAATCTCCGAACAATGCCGCACTGAGCTATCTCACCAGAAAATTCCAAAAGAGAAGCTCCACCCGGCCAGCAGGATCCTCTAATGCCAATAGCCTCATCATACCAAGATACAGGCTTACTAAGTCTGGGGGAGGTAGCTTCCAGGTCCGAGCAGCCCAACTATGAAACTCACTGCCTCACCATTTACATGAGGAGCAGCCCTTTCTGAAATTCAGACACAACTACATCAACTTTCTGAAGTCTGCCAACAACTAGCCCACTTGCTACTACTTTACTGCCAAGACCACCCAGTGGAGATACGTTATAGACCTGCCTACTTGTTGCCCATGTATAAATTGTCATCTGCCCCCTCTGCTAGGAACTTACGCCCTGCTAGTTCCTGTACATATGTTGTCCCCCTGTGTAATCTGTATATATTTTGCCTGCATCTAATTCTGTAATTGACTGTCTATGCCCTGTATATATTTTGCTCTGTATTTAATCTGTATCCTGTAGCCTAAGCCTCGCATATCCTGTACTGCTGCGCCCTGCTACCTTCGGGTTTGGTGCACATTAAAAGTGAATAAAACAAACAAACCTATTTGAGTCGATACAAGAAATATGGGGACTATGTGAGAGAGTGCTTCCCAGTTGAGAAGCCTTGTAATAACTTGATAAACCATAGCCATATGGTAGTCAGGAGATTTATAATGGCATTGAGATATAATTGGCATATTACCAACATATTCTAGAACTGGGGCTTGGGAAAACATAACATACTCCCAACGGCTATGAAGATTGTCCAATCTTGACATTGAGACTCTGAGACATCTACTAACGAAATGTGTATATTTAAATGTGATTCACTAAAGGGGCCATCATAACATTAGATATAGATTCGTGAGCTATCAGAGTGATCAGATATGGAGTCTAATGTATTCTGGGAACTCCATTGCCCTAGATTTTAGCATGTGTCATATGTGGCTGAAAATTATCGAATGTATGACATGAATTGATATGATTTCTGTACAGCCATTCAGGGATTTCATGAATTTTAGATTTATTAGTTTTTTTTTTATATCTCTGTAATTAGTGTAATATGTATTATGGAAAAATGTATTTTATACTTGTGTAATTAATGTATGTTTGTAAACAGCGACCATAGACAGGGAGTAGATTATTCCCCACTGCTTTTTGTCCACATTACTCGTCCAGACCCTTTCAAACGAACAGCGCGTTCCCACAAGCATCTATTTCGCAATGTCCTCCAGAACGCAAAAAAAGCTTTGAGAAGGGACCTGCGGATTCTACAAAAAACTTGCCTAGTGAAGATGCGTATGAAGCAGTTAAAAGCAGAAGGACACGCTATCGCAACTGGGCCAAATCTCAAGAAACACAAGAGAAATTTGGAAAATCTTGAATGCTGGCCACTCTAACTGTCCTGCTGTCATTGCCAACACAATTTCAGGTGCTGATTGGGCAAGGCACTTCACTACAGTGTTTATGAAGCCGCAAGCAGAACCAGTTGTGACAACCAACTTGGATGGCATTCCTTGGGCGGTGTTGATGTCATCAGAAGAGATTAAATTAGCCATTCATGGCTTAGAAAACTCACATGCTGCTGGCCCAGACCTGATAACGAACGTGATGCTTAAAAAAACACCCGAAAGATTGGGCCATCTTCATTGGAAAGGTGTTTTCCCATATTGCAATCTCCAAACAGCTTCCTGAGTCATGCTGTACGGCAATTGTTGTTCCTATCTTCAAGAAGGGCAATCGGGACAATCCTTCCGACTGTCGCCGATTGCCCTTCTAGACACCATTGGCAAAATCTTTGGCTCGAACCTGCGTCAAAAGCTAGTCTCTTGGGCTCAAGTGTCACAGATCTCCGACATACGCCAAATGGGCTTTACGAAAGGTGTGGGAGTTGAGGTTAACCTGCTGATTTTAACCATCTTGAAACTCGAAACCTTAAAAGCCAACAGAAAATTACATCTAGCATTTATCGACATGAAGCAGGCCTTTCACAGCTTGAATCACGGAATGCTCTGTTTAAAACTGTCGAAGTGGAAGTGTCCGGCTGAAATCCTTGAACCAGTCATCGTCCTCCATGCGCATACGTCTATACGCGTCAGACTTAACAACAACGGTGAGTTATCTGACCCGATAAAAATGGAAAGGGGTGCTAAACAAGGGTGCCCACTGGCCGCTGACTTGTTTAAACTATTTTTGGCCGATTTGCAGGTACACCTTGACCCAGTGCATTATTTTCCCCCAAAGATAAACAACATGCCAGTAAAATGTATCATTTATGCAGACGATCTGGTCCTGACCGTACTCAGATCGGACTCTGGCGCCTGCTTAAGAAACTACATGAGTACCTAGCCACTAAAATCTTTCGATAAACACATCTAAAATCAAAATTCTGACAATTGGGAGTTCGGGCACAAAGAAAGGCAAATCTTTTAGGTGGTCGTTTGCCGGTGAAATCCTTGGCTCTGTGACCTCCATAAGGTACTTAGGGATCCAGTTTAACAATTCTATTTGTGAACATCACTGGATCGTTGAGCTAAAAACTCAGATGACACTGCTTGCCCTACAAGGCACCAAGATCAACAAACATTATGGCAAGTTTTCCTTGGCACCAGTCCTAACTTTCTACCTTTAAAAGGTAGTTCCAGTTATCATTTTCGGTGCAGAGGCTGGATGGAACATAAAGGAACACATCTGGCAGACGCTGGAGGGCCAGTTTTGGCACTACGTTCTGAAATTGCCACAGTCCATTCCCCTGACAATGTTAAAATATGAACTCTCATTGAACTCTCTTCACACTAGAGTTGTATGGACTTCACTCACTGTTTTGCGCAAAAATGCTCCTGTCTATTCCGACCCCTGCTTATCAGATTTTTGCAAGTAAGTGTAATAGTACTCAATCTAGTCTATTAAAAACATGGGCTAACCAATTACTTGCAATTCTGACTGCAGCTGACATTAATGAACTTGAACTGTTAAATCGGCCACAACCCGCAAAGAAGAGGTTGGAATCCTGGGCTTGGATAATTAACCAACAAAGACGAGCAAGCCTGCACTCCGCCATCTCTTTGGGCTTTGGCTGTAATAAACTAAATGTGTAACCTCTATATCTGCTCCACTGCCCCTCACGCCATCATCAAGTCTAATTTCTAAGACTTCGAATGAACTCTTTGCAGGGCCGTCACGAGGGGAGTGCAGGGGGGGGCAAACTGCCCCAGGCTTCGCGCTTGTGGTGGGGCCTTGCGGAACTCTCTCCTAAGTAGAAGGCAGCACAGTCCACCCGTGTCATTTTATGCACATGGGGGGACTGTGCTGCCCCTGCAATAATTTTGCTGTTTTTTGCGAAGCCGTTTGGCTCTGCAACAAACAGCAAAATAATGGGAGGCAGCAGAGCTAAGAAGTGAGCTCTGCTGCATCCCATTATTCAGATGACAATGTAGACATGTTGAATGACAAGAGAGGGCTCCTCTCCTGTCAGTCAGTGTGTTCACGTTGCTCAGCGTGACCACACTGACTGACAGGAGAGGAGTTCTCTCTTGTCAGTCAGTGTGTTCACGTTGCTCAGCATGACCACGCTGACTGACAGGAGAGGAGTTCTCTCTTGTCAGTCAGTGTGTTCATGTTGTCAGTGTGACCACACTGACTGATGGGAGAGGAGTTCTCTCTTGTCAGTCAGTGTGTTCACATTGCTCAGCGTGACCACGCTGACTGATGGGAGAGGAGTTCTCTCTTGTCAGTCAGTGTGTTCACGTTGCTCAGCGTGACCACGCTGACTGACAGGACAGGAGAGGAGTTCTCTCTTGTCAGTCAATGTGTTCATGTTGTCAGTGTGACCACGCTAACTGATGGGAGAGGAGTTCTCTCTTGTCAGTCAGTGTGTTCACGTTGCTCAGCGTGACCACGCTGACTGATGGGAGAGGAGTTCTCTCTTGTTAGTCAGTGTGTTCATGTTGCTCAGCGTGACCACGCTGACTGACAGGAGAGGACTCCTCTCCTGTCAGTCAATGTGTTCATGTTGTCAGCGTGATCACGCCGACTGATGGGAGAGGAGTTCTCTCTTGCAGTCAGTGTGTTCACATTGCTCAGCGTGACCACGCTGACTGACAGGAGAGGAGTTCTCTCTTGTCGGTCAATGTGTTCATTTTGTCAGTGTGACCACGCTAACTGATGGGAGAGGAGTTCTCTCTTGTCAGTCAGTGTGTTCACGTTGCTCAGCGTGACCACGCTGACTGATGGGAGAGGAGTTCTCTCTTGTCAGTCAGTGTGTTCACGTTGCTCAGCATGACCACGCTGACTGACAGGAGAGGACTCTTCTCCTGTCAGTCAATGTGTTCATGTAGTCAGCGTGATCATGCTGACTGATGGGAGAGGAGTTCTCTTGTGTCAGTCAGTGTGTTCACGTTGCTCAGCATGACCATGGTGACTGACAGGAGAGGAGTTCTCTCTTGTCAGTCAGTGTGTTCATGTTGTCAGTGTGAGCACGCTGACTGATGGGAGAGGAGTTCTCTCTTGTCAGTCAGTGTGTTCACGTTGCTCAGCGTGACCACGCTGACTGATGGGAGAGGAGTTCTCTCTTGTCAGTCGGTGTGTTCACGTTGCTCAGCATGGCCACGCTGACTGACAGGAGAGGAGTTCTCTCTTGTCAGTCAGTGTGTTCATGTTGTCAGTGTGACCATGCTGACTGATGGGAGAGGAGTTCTCTCTTGTCAGTCAGTGTGTTCCCGTTGCTCAGCGTGACCACACTGACTGATGGGAGAGGAGTTCTCTCTTGTCATTCAGTGTGTTCACGTAGTATAGAGGATAAGGTAGCTGAGAATGCTTTATATGGTACAAGGAAATGCAAGGTGGGAAAGAAGCAACACAGGAATAAACTTGATATGATTTCAGCAAAACATAATATAATCACTTTTCCCCTTTTGGAAATTCACGCCCCCCCCTCTATGCAATGTAAGGAGGTGGAAGTAACACACACAGTCTTCAGGAATACAATCACAGTACAATATGAATTCAGTTCCCCCCTAGCAAGCTTAGAGAAACAGGGATGATTTTAAACACAGGCAAAGTACTTTAAAGGTGGTATGCAAAGAAGGGAAAAATATGCTAAAAATTATTTTAATTCCCTCTAGAGGTTCAGGGTGAGTGAGAGATACTTTAAATCAGTTCAGGCCAGCCCTATCAATGATTCAGGGATGGTTATCAGGTTGAAAACGGAATTCCGTAATGGAAGCAAAAGACAAATGTTTTTACACATGGCTGGAATGAAACAAAATGTCAAATCGCGGCAATTTAGTTGCGTGTGTCGAGCGCAATTACGAAGGAATTATAAGGAGTAGCAAGACGGAATCTCAGCTTTAAAATAAAAGTTAAATCACACTTCTATCACAAACGGTTCAAGAGATACGGACGATTTTGTGAAGGTAGATTCTCAAAATAAAAGTAAAGCTCAGAATGACAGATGACAGTTTTGCAGCTTTGAATCAACAGGAGGGACATGGTTTATATGATGAAGTTCTCAATAGGTTAAAATAGTTTGAATTAGATTATTTTAAACTAAGAGATTGGTTTTGCGAAGTTCTTTCTGAGTACTCACACTATATTTTGGACAGGAATGCGACTTCGTCACGGATCGGGTCAGGATTGGCTGCGGTTCTTTCGCCACTGGGTACTGGTTCTCTGGTTCCAGATCTCTGGTTCTGGTCTGGTCTGGTCTGGTCAGGATCTCTAGTTCTGCTCACAGCAATCTGGTCTGGGTCCGGTCTGCGGTTCTGGATACAGCACTGCTTTCTGGGTCTGCTACCGGTTCTGGCAAAAGTTCTTGGCAAAGAATTCAAACAGCTCGCCCGGCTGTTGAATAGTTTGCAAATGATTTTGAGGCCTGCTGAGAATACTTTTGCTTGCAGTAGGCCTTCTTGGTTCAACGTTCTGTAGTCTCTGGGTTCAAAGTTCTGGAGTCTGGATGTGAAGTCGTCCGTCAGCGTGCTCTGCAAGGAAGTGGAAAATTAATGTCCCTACCTGGCTTCCAGTGGCTCTTTTTATGTCTTTTGAAAATGGGTGTGGATGCTAACTTTCTTTGCCCAACCCACTCACGATTTGATAGGTCAAGGATTTCTCTTTGACCTGATTTGAGAAGGGAACAGTGAGTCAGAGTGATGAGGTAGGTTTATGGTCAGAGGATCCTCCCCTTGTCAAATTGCACACAAATCTATTTCTGATCCAAATACCCATTTATCTATGTACCATTTTTCTAATATTATATGTCCAGTTAACATATTTTCTGTGGCACCAAACCATCTGATCCCTGTCTTTGTAAGATGTCATGTCCACTTTTGACAGAATTCTGCCATTTTCATCCAGATAACGACCTTTAAACTTTTCCAGATTTTACACAAATGTGCACAAGGGATATGGGTTTCAGATGATAAAGTATCAGATTTTTAACATGCATACATTTGGAGTAACAACCTTATTTTCTGCTACTACTCCCCGGAACATACCACAGAGTCCTGAAACCTCTTAAAAAGTGCACAGAAAAATCACAAGAATGATGATATTATTTATATAATTTTTACAAGTCCACACTATGAATTATCCATCTTTTTAAAATTATGCTCTGGCCCCAAAGGGGTGTGGTTTTCCAAAGCACATGGTGGAATTTCTGGTTTGTCCACTTCCCCCAAGTTCAGCTTGCTCACAGAGGCACTTCTCCTCCCACTTCTCCCAAGAGGAAGCTATTTTACAACCCCCCCAATATAACATTTGCCTGAGCCCAAGACAGTGCTTTGTTCAGTTTCCTGCAGTCCCCAGGTGCCACTCCCCTAATTCAATCAGAGAGGTGTCATCTCCTTTTGGCAGGGGCAGCAGAATGCAACCAGGCCTGGGAACACAGCTGCTGATCAAGTTTCAACTCCTGTCGAGGGTAGTTGTCAGGCAGAATTCAATCTCTTTAAGCCAGGCTTCAGCTAAATGTCACTTTGGTTCCCAGTTTTCTACATTCAAACCAAACTTTTTTTACACATGCAGCTAGAACACTGATTCTAAGTTCAAAGCTATGACATTTAAACAATTGCAACCTATTTGACACTCAAAAGTATGTCACTCATTTATTCTAAACATTTCGATTTTAGTGGTTTTAAACCCAAATTCACTTAAGCTGCTGACATCCCCAGCTATGTTCAATACATACATTAGACAATTACTTCCTTGAAGTCATTTCAGAATATAGTTTTACATTGTATCCACCTCTTAGTAAGTCTTTCTTTGGCCTGGTTTGGTTCATTTGTTCAGGTTAACAGAAGTGTCTGGTGGTTTTAAAACACTGGCTTTCTGGTAGTGGTGAGCAGCAGTATTGCACCCCTTTTTGACATTAATAACAACAGATTTTGAACAGCACCATATTCCTTAGCACTGATTTCGCTAATGGCGCTTCTGGCCCCTCACGCTCACACTGGTGGGTGGCAGGTCAGGCGACCATTTTGTTGTGCACAAAGACTGTGCAGTTCTCCAGGATTCTGGTGCAAATGTGGGCTTTTCTGCCCTCTTGGATTTCCTAAGCCCACAGCACCAAGTGTTGCAGCATAATAGTCCAAACGTGGGTCAGGACACCCAACAAGCCCCCCCGCCCGACTGCGCTTTGATTTCAAGTCGAGGGAGAGTCGGGTGCAAAGGATGTTTTGATCCACGCGCTGGTATGTCCGCATCATCTTCTTCCAATTACGCAGATGGCACAGTTCAGCATCTTTTCTTCCATCCGGTTGGATCGATCGGTTTTCCTCGCCTGTCCTGATGGGAATATTGGGCGGTACTCCGGGCCCCTCGGATCTTTGCTCCCGGTCTCCGGGTCGTTCTCCTTGGTCTGTCTCCATGGTTTCCTCTCTCCTAGGTTGATAAAGCAAAGCGGCAATACACATTCCTAGACATTTTTCCACCACTATTAACGGTGTGGCGAACATATACATTTCATACATCCGGATACATTTTGCAGTCTTATTTTAAAAAACAAGATATAACAGGATACATTGGCATTTAAGAATCATAATATTTTAGAGACTGTATGTGGGATATTTTAGGGTTGGAACTGAATTACTCTGGAGCGGCCCCCTCTGGGATTGCAGAGGACTCCTCCAGTTGCTGCAGAGTGTGCCTGGGATGGCAATAATTTAGCTGATTGATGTGGACCCACTTGTCTTCCCCCTCTGCCAAACTGCCTTTGGGGAGGCAAATCTTGTATGCCACGAGGGAGATCTTGTCTATAATTTCAAAGGGTCCCTTCCATGTAGGCAAACATTTTCGCTGTTTGGCCTGGTTCCTTAGGAAATAGTATAGATAGACCCGGTCTCCCACATTGTATACTGTCCTGGAAGTTTTCAAATCGTAATGGGTCTTCATGCTATCAGCTGATCTTTCTATATTTCGCTGAGCATAGGCAAAAGCATGTTGGAGGTGTTTCCTCAAATTCTCCACATACTCATGAGTTGTGGAGGCATTGATCAACGTCTGCTCTTGGGTCCTGTAGAGAAAATGCTGGGGAAGCACCATCTTGCGTCCAGTCATCATCTCAAATGGTGACAATTTAGTTGCAGATGAAGGGGTAGATCTGATGGCCATTAGGACCAGTGGTAATTGGATATCCCAACTTGGCCCAGAATCTGCCACAAACTTTTTTAATATGCTCACAATGGTCCGGTTGTAGCGTTCTACTGCCCCAGAAGAAGCTGGCCGGTAAGCAATATGTAGCTTCCTTTTGACCCCCAGTATCTCCCACATCTTTGTCATTACCTCGCTGGTGAAATGGCTACCTCTGTCTGACTCAATCCTTTGAGGTAGACCAAAACGGGAATAGATGTGGTTAATCATCAGGGCAGCTGCTGTTTCTGCAGTTTGGGGCCGGGAGACATTCCACCCACTTGGTAAACAAGCATGTGACCGTCAACATGTACTTGTTTCCCCTATACGAGCGAATCACAGGGCCTACAAAGTAGATTTGCAAATCTGACCATGGCAGTGTCATCCCCCTCTTTTGGAGAGGCGCACAGTGTGTGAGGGATGATGGCTGAAATTGTGCACACACCAGACACCCCTTCAAGTATTCGTCAAGGTCCTGCCCCATGTGTGGCCAGTATGCAACCTCTCTTAAGATTTCCAGTGTTGTGTGAAACCCCCTGTGACCGGCTGTGGCCGCATCATGGGCGTGACTTAACATCAGGCTTCGGAATGAGGTAGGGACCACCCACTGATCATGGCCAGCTTGGGATTTCCTTACCAACAAACCATCTTGGATTCGGAACATCTTTGGGCATTTCATCAACACTCTAAGGTCCTCCTTCCCAATTTAATCGGTATCCGTCAGGGGAAAGTTCTCAGGGTCCTCAATGTGTTGGTAAAACTTACCAATTATTGGATCCCCCTTCTGAGCCGTAATTAAATCAACATCAGGGGTCTCCTTACTCCATTGTGCAGTTGAAAGATCATTGTGAGCATTTGTCTGGGACCTAGTGATAGCCGTGACCTGAATTTCCCCCAACAGGGGCTCTATTTCTATTAGATCCCCTTGGATGGCCCTGATTTTGGCCAGCTGATCAGCTAAGTCATTTCCAGTTTTGTCTGGTCCCTCGACTTTAGAATGACCATTGATCTTTTTCCAGTAGATGTCATCCCATTCGATGTGACCAGATCATCAATATTTTGGATTAACTTCCCATGTTTCAAGGGTTTATTGTTAGCACAGAGCATGCCTCTGGTTTTCCAATTGACCAGGTGCTCCACGAACCCGTTCCGTACATAATCCGAATCTGTGATTATGACCAGTTTGTGGAGTTGATGTTGGACAGCAGTGAGGATGGCTTGATGCACAGCCATCAACTCTGCTACTTGACTACTTCTGGGGCCGATTTTGTACCCAGCGGAGGGTTCTGGGGACTCATTCACCCATGCATTCCCTATGCCGGCCACCAGTTATTTTTCCCCATTGTTATCAACATGGTAAGAGCATCCATCCACATATACAGTGGGCATTCCCTCACACTTGTCTTCTTCAATGACTTTGTGTGGGGAATTGAGGTATTCCTCCATGCTGTCCTTGATTTTTAGACTTTCGTCCTCGAGACAGTTTTCTCTGGCACAATCATGCAAGTCAGCCAGACCTTGCGCGAGGGGACTCTTTTTGTTTTGGCCATATCTGACCTCCACAGGAAAGGCTTGCATTGACAGAATCCAGGAAGTAATTCGGGAATTACTCACATTTCTGGCCCGGATTCAGTCACTTTGGAGGTATTGCAGAGGCTGGTGTGGAGTCTCCACTATGATGTGTTCCCCCTGGATGAACGGGCGATAATTCTTCAATGCCCACACCATTGCCAGGAGTGCCTTTCACAATCGTTGAATTTTTCCTCCACAGAGGATAAAGTTGTGCTCGCATAGGAGATTACTTTATTGACCTTGTCATGCTTTTGGTATAATACTGCCGTCATGCACGTATTAGAGATCCCTGTCTCCAGAAAGAACTCCTTGTTTCTGACAGGGTAAGCTAGGCAAGGCGCTTGTGAGAGGCTTCTTTTAAGTTGTCTTACTGCCTCGGATTGTTCTGGACCCAATTCCCACTTGACAAGAGATGAACCAGGGGTCTGGTGATCTCTGCGTAGCCATCAATGAACTTTCTGCTGTAATTAGTCAGTCCAAGGAGGCTCCTTAGTTCCCGGAGAGTTGTGGGGTCTTTCAGTTTCTGAAGTGCTTCCACTTTCTTTTCTTGGGGACAGAGACCCTGAGGAGTAATCTCATGCCCCAAGAAATTAACACGGGCGCTACACCACTGTGCTTTCTGAAAGGAAAGTTTTGCTCCGGCGGCCCTCAACTGGGTCAGAACATAACGGATTTCCGCTATGTGTTCCTCCACCGTTGAACTTTTGATGAGGACATCATCTACATAAGCCAGGTTACCCCTCGCACCCAGGTCGGGCATGTCCTTATGTAGGAAAATGTTGAATTAATTGCCAGAGTTGAGGTATCCGAAGGGAGTTCGGGTCCATGTGTACTGTTGGCCCCCAAAGGTAAAAGCCAGCTTGTTTTGGTCCTCCCTACTGACAGGCACGGTCCAGTATCCATTGGTCAGGTCTATTGCAGTGAATACCTGTGACCCCCTGAATCTGGTCCAACCCTTGGTCAATGTAGGGAAGAGGCCATCGGGAAGTATGGACCCATTTGTTGAGCTCCCTAAGGTCGGCGCAGAGTCTCCACTGGCCGTTTGGCTTCAATATTCCCAGCGCCGGATTAATGATGGTGCTGTGTACTCGACGGATTATTCCCCGGGACTCAAGGTTCTTAATTATTTCAGTAAGGGACTCCATGGATGCGAGAGGCAAACGATATTGCTTCACAAACACTGGAGTCATGCCAGGGTCCGCGGGAATTGTTGTTGTGTGGATGTTGATGCGACCACAGTCATATGAGTCTACCACAAAGAGATCTTGGAAATCCAAGAAAACTTGTTTCAACTTTTGCTTCTGTTCCAGAGTCACGCAGGCATCAGCTAGGTTGACTCTCTCTTCCACCATCTGCCTGAAGCCTGGAAATACTTCTGGTTTTGCTATCTCAGCGGCCTCCTCCAGCTGGGTGGAGAAGTCCCTGGTCAGAGTGCTGATTTGGACTGGAGGCTTCAGGCGGGAAAGGCAGCCCTCATGGACCTGGAAAATCACCTCATCCCCTCTGAAGTCACAAGTCACATCTTCGTTACCATAAGGGCAAGAAGTGTACACCAGGAAGTTCCCCCCATGCCGGGTAAAGATCCTGTCTGGTGTTGTATTGTCATCACTGTCACTGTCAAAACAGTCCTTGGGGATTGGTCCTAACAGTTCATTTCCTAAATCAATGGAGAAATGTCGGTCATCAACCGCCATTCCAATAATGGTGCCTGCGGCTAGAGTAATACTCTGTAAGTCGCTGTTATCCAACTCTATTGGAATGGTGTCATGTTCTATGTTGACTAATGGTGTTGGGTTTACCCCCAACCCTTGCTGATGGAGTGAAGCATTTAGATGAATATAAGCATCAGGGTTTTTCAATTTTTGTCCTCTTTTAACTTTCACTTCCAGGGAGAATTGTCGGGTACTTTCTGGGATGGTGACTTCCTCTTTAATCTGAATTTCAACTGCATAAGGTAGCAATTGAGCTGACCCAAATGCTTTTTCTGGATCATCAAAGCCCATGGGATTATCCGCTAATCGGGACCAAGCTTTGAAGTTTATTAGGTCCAAACTAATGGCAAAGCGATTGAGAATGTCACTGCCTAAGTAAAAGGCTGCAGTGACGTCTCGCACGACCCAACAATTATGGACTATGCTCTTGTTGCCAATGGATATTTTGAGCATACACCTGCTTGGCAGGAGATGTTTGGAATTAGGTACTTCCAGGTCCATTTCCCATTTGTCTATCAGTTTGAATGCGGGAATGGCTGGATCTTTTGGGAGTTGGCGGAACATGGCTTCGCTGATGAAGGTCTTACCGTTGTTCACACACACTCGGGCGAGAACAGAGTCCTTCCCATCATTTAACTGAACAGGGATGAACAACTGCTCTCCAATTTTCTGAATATCAGCCAGGCTGTGAGCTGATTTCACATCTTTCTGGACTATTGGAGTGGGAATGTCGGATTGTGGATTGGTAAAGAAGTTCAGAGTGTTTCCTTCCAGTGTGGAATATCACCTTAAACTGGAAGGAAGGTTGATTTTCAGAAATAGAGAGGACCCCCCATCACCAGTCTGTTGTCCTACTGCTATTACTGTCATGTCTGGAATTTGGTTGTTCTGGAAGTGAAATTCTACTTGGTCAGATTTTTGTTCAACCACGTGGCAGGTGCCGTTTAAACGAACATGGTTGACACTCTGTTTTAATTTTATTGGTCAGCTAGTCTGGGTCCAGAGGACCTTGTTTACGCAATCTATTAGTGGTGACAACCTTCTCAGGAGATCATTCCCTAGTAAACAAGGGGTGCCCTCTGGAGTCACTACTATGACCGGGTGTTTCACCTTGTGTCGCCCAATTTTGATGTCCAAATCTGCAGTCCCCTCGATGGGAATTTCCTTCCCGTCAAAGTTCTGCAGTTGTCCAGGAAGAGAGGTGAGAGGAATCTGGTATTTCTCCCCCCTTCCTGCATTTAGTTCGTCAAAGGCCCTTCTGGACAGAAGGGTAGCTTGGGATCCAGTGTCCACCAGTGCCAACATTGTACCCTGCCCCTGTACTTGTACCGGGGCATAGTATCTTCCCTCCTTCTCCTCAAGGGGGCACAGATAATGCACATTTTTGGACAACTGGTGGGCTAACATTCTGGTTTTGGACATTGAGAGAGAAGAAATTTGGGCAGAAGTCTGTGGAGAGCCTTGGGAATCTGAAAGAAAAAGTTGGCAACTGGAAATGGTTTCGGGTTCCCCTGGTTCCGGTTCTGGGCCACCCCCCCCCTCTGTGGAGGCAGTCATCAGGATGGGTTTGACCCATGGGATTTTGGTATTGTTGGTTCTGGGATAGAATGATGGGCGGCGACAGCTCAATCCCCACATCTACCCAGTCTGGGTTGGAATCCCTTTGGACCCATTTTTCCTTGGGCGGAGTTCCCCCGTCTCTGAAGGAGAAGATCCTTTTCCCAGGATCCTCTGAGGATCCCTCTCCTTCAAATTGTAAGACCTGTACCTTCTCCACAAAATGGGTCTGTTTGGGTACTTTGTTTCTCCTAACCCTCCTCTGCTCCTTGGGAGGCAGACTTTCAGGGGCAGGAGATTTTGTTTCCGGTTCCTGGTTTTCCAGGGGCTGTTTACAAGTTGGGAAGGAAGCTTCCTCCAAGGCTTTACACCCCCCTTCCCCTTGTGCCTCCTCCCTGGGAACCGGTGGGTTATCGGGGTGCTGCCCCCGTCATTGTTCTGGAGCACCAGGTCCAGAGTTGGGGCATTCTGCGGTGGCATGCTCATCGGAGGGTTCTGTTGATCCCTCAGTATGTGACCCAGATCCCGTGCCATATTTTGGACCTGGCGCTCTAACTGTGAAACCCGTTCAGGCTTTCTCCCCTGGGCTGATCCCGGAAAGGGTAGCTATCCCTTCTCTGGTAATACCCTGGGTTGGGAAGATTTGGGTACCCCTCCACCCTTGGCCTCCCCTCTCCCGGATTAGGTTGTCTGGGCTCAGGGAAGTGGGGAAAGAAGGATGGATGATTTTGGGGCTGGAAGTTGGGTGGATACCTGGGGAACAAGTTCTGCCCAGGATTTGGTGAATTTCTGCCCTCTTGGGGGAAGTGTTGAGGGAAGTTCCCTGGGTTGGGCGCTTGGTTGGATCCCCCCCCTTGGGCCGGTGGAGTCCACACATAACCCAGGATTGGACTGTTTCCCTTATAGCGGGGACTTACATAGTCAGGGGGGCGGGGGACCACATTTGTGGGACTACGTCGTTGACTCCCTGTCTGTGACTGGCCCGAGGGCCTTCTGGGCTGTGAATTATTTGGTGCAGGCAGGTTTTTAGGTCCCCCCATCTCCAAATCTAAAATGGGGGCAACCTCTTCCACCTTGGCAGCAGCAGGGGTGCTGTTGATTTTGGGGTTTTTGGGCTGATTCTTATTTTCCACCGGTTTCTGCACCTCATAGATGCAGGTGGCTTGCTCAATGACCCAGTCTAAAGATCTTTTCTCGTGAAAATCTCTCACAAGCTGGATCATTATGTATTTGGGGAGAGCATGGACAAATGTGTTGATGAATTATCTGCTGTCCGTGCGCACCCTTTTGGTAGTCTGCGCAAAAGCACGCTTTAACTCCTGCACAAATTCTTGTGGGGCCTGATCCTTCCCACATTGCAAATTGTAGGCTGCCTTGCGAGCCTCTTGAGGATTTCTATGAACAGAAAAATGTTTCAAGATGGCCGCCCTATAGGTGGACCATCTTGAACGATTTAAAGGTGGTATGCAAAGAAGGGAAAAATATGCTAAAAATTATTTTAATTCCCTCTAGAGGTTCAGGGTGAGTGAGAGATACTTTAAATCAGTTCAGGCCAGCCCTATCAATGATTCAGGGATGCCAGGTTGAAAACGGAATTCCGTAATGGAAGCAAAAGACAAACGTTTTTAAACGTGGCTGGAATGAAACAAAAGGTCAAATTGCGGCAATTTAGTCGCGTGCGTCGAGCGCAATTATGAAGGAACTATAAGGAGTAGCAAGACGGAATCTCAGCTTTAAAATAAAAGTTAAATCACACTTCTATCACAAACGGTTCAAGAGATACGGACGATTTTGTGAAGGTAGATTCTCAAAATAAAAGTAAAGCTCAGAATGACAGATGACAGTTTTGCAGCTTTGAATCAACAGGAGGGACACGATTTCTATGATGCAGTTCTCAATAGGATAATATAGTTTGAATTAGATTATTTTAAACTAAGAGATTGGTTTTGCACAGTTCTGGCTGAGTACTCACACTATATTTTGGACAGGAATGCGACTTTGTCACGGATCGGGTCAGGATTGGCTGTGGTTCTCTCGCCACTGGGTACTGGTTCTCTGGTTCCGGATCTCTGGTTCCGGTCTGGTCTGCTCGGGATCTCTGGTTCTGCTCACAGCGATCTGGTCTGGGTCCGGTCTGCGGTTCTGAATACAGCACTGCTTTCTGGGTCTGCTACCGGTTCTGGCAAAAGTTCTTGGCAAAGAATTCAAACAGCTTGAACAGCTGTTGAATAGTTTGCAAATGATTTTGAGGCCTGCTGAGAATACTTTTGCTTGCAGTAGGCCTTCTTGGTTCAAAGTTCTGTAGTCTCTGGGTTCAAAGTTCTGGAGTCTGGATGTGAAGTCGTCTGTCAGCGTGCTCCGCAAGGAAATGGAAAATGAATGTCCCTACCTGGCTTTCAGTGGCTCTTTTTATGTCTTTTGAAAATGGGTGTGGATGCTAACTTTCTTTGCCTAACCCACTCACGATTTGATAGGTCAAGGATTTCTCTTTGACCTGATTTGAGAAGGGACCAGTGAGTCAGAGTGATGAGGTAGGTTTATGGTCAGAGGATCCTCACCTTTTCAATTTGCAAAACAAACCTACTTCTTGGCTCAGTGGGGTCAGGGGTATTCTCAGAGAGGGTCGTGATACAAGGGTTCATCATCCAGATTATAACTTGTCATAAAAATATATAAATAAGGGCTTCCCTTGAGCAATCCCAGACAAGGCACTGACTTAGTGGGAATGCTTCATTGGAGTCATTAACAGTGTGTGTTCAGCACCACCCCTAAATGTAGCCACCCTGGGGGCCACTTAATTAAGGGTTGGGTTCATGGCATCAGAGTTACACCTAGGCTAAAATGTCAGGGGGAAAGGGGACTAATACTTCAAATGTAGGGAGAGGCGCTAACGTCAGTAGCTGTGAGGAAGGGGCAAACTTCCTTGTGTTGGGGCACCTAACATCTTTCCACATTTCGAATGAGACTATTCTGGTGAAGCTTCAATGTTACAATGTTACAAGCAGCTACCAGCTACATCTTGCCTTCATTTCTGAAACATCACACTTAAGGACTGCTGTGAGAATTAGATATCTCATGTCACCACTTCCCTTCTAATCACTCCCCTAGCATGCAAGTGCTAACCCCACATCACAATTTCAATTACCTTAAAATGTATGGATACGAATGCAGGTGCTAACAGTGAAATGACTTCTCATGGCCATGCTAATCCCTATAGCAATTCTCACACAGTCCCTGCCCTCCCCACCCAAAACACCTCCTCACTGGAACTCTTTGGATTAGCTTTAAACATGGCTAGCCATCAAACTGTGCCCTCAATGTGCCTGCGTTTCCTCAAAGGAGTCTTCTGAGAGTTCATGACTTCATTGGAGTTGTAAACACATAACTGGTGCAATAAAAATGTCTTAATCAGGTCTGCCTTTGGCCACTCAATTTAGAAACACCCTGAGTGTCTTTCGCTGAAGTTCTTTTAAAAATAAGCATTAGCAAAGCCAACAGTTTTGGCTTGTGTATACGTATTAGGCATTTACCTGGCACTGCTATTAGCTGCTTAGGTACTCAAACCATTTTGCACTGGCACTATCAATGGCCAGCTAATACCAATACAGAAGTGCCTTTCCCATGCCTACACGAATGCCCAAACTGTTAGCATTGCCAGTGGTCTTTTTGCTTTACCCTTGATGCACAGGACTATGCATCAAGGTTAAAGCAAATATACTACTTGGCTAAATTGGCCCACATTGAATGTAGGCCAATCTAGCCAGTAATAACACTTATGGTACACAGTCAGCCAAGATATACTTTCTGTGGCATGGCATTTTTACTGGCTGGGAGTCCGTACATGGTAATAATGGCAACTATTGATGCAGCCTGCATCAACATAATTAGAAAAACCAGCATGAATATATTTGTATACAAGCATATCTCACGTGGAAAGGCGACATGAAATGTATTGGAAAATGTTCCTATGCACAATTTGTAATTTGGAACTATTGGGAATTTCCATGTGCTTCCATACAAAACCAATTGCAAACTGTGTGGATTTCTACCTAATTTTGCAAAGAAAGGGCTGTAAAATGCACATTTTTAACCCAATGATTCAAACATTTTCTTGGGAGTAAGAATCCCCCTCAAGCAACCCTTGTTTGGTTTGAGCTCCCTCACTGTGCTCTGTTGATCCTGCCTAATTGGAACAAACATTTAAGCCTCTTAAGTTCAGAAATGCACCAGCCTCCACTGTACATCATTTGTCACTGTGTATGATGTGTGTTTTAATGCGCACACAGGGGCAGGGTGCTCCTTAATGATATGATATGGCATTTATAACATGCCTGTACACAAGTGTTTCTAGGCACGACAAGGCAAGGAGGGAGAAACAAAAGAGTAGGACAAAACACAGATCTTACTAGGCCTTGTGTCATTCAGATCGCGCAAGAGAAGGGAATGGGGGAGGGGAGAAGTGCCGCGGGTGGGGTAGGATGCAGAAGTGCAAGAACAAAGGAGAAATAAGAGTGCAGCCAGCGGGTGGCAAGTGTGGGTACTCATAAGTGCAGCCAACGGGTGGAGAATAAGAGCAAGAGCGGGGACTGTAGGGTTACAGATACAGACCACAAGTGCAGGGGAGCCAAGAGGCAGTGCGGGATTGCAACAGGACAGGCAGGGACCTGGGCCCGAATTCAGAGCTTGACCAGGTGACCAGTGAATGGATCAGGCAGGTGATCATCAAGGGAGAGGAAGAGAGAAGGCAGAAACAAATAAACAGGTCTTGAGGTGCTTCCGGAACCGAAGATGGTTCTCCTCAAGTTTCAGCAAAGCAGGGAGGCTGTTTCCAGAGGGACGCCCCAGCCGAAGAATGAGATCTGCCCCCAACTCTGGAGGTGGCGCAGTGGAGAGCTCATGCCATCTTATATATATTTATTGATATGATAAAAAAAAAGTTAGTCTGGCATGAACCTTTCTTCAGTAGAGAAAGTAGTAATAAACCATATTTGGGATCCTGCACACAAACTCAAGGGTAGATTTCTCGAATCTCCTGTTTGCGGATGTGCCGCCGCTGGCCGAGTGCAAAAAATTGTAAGGGGGCCTCACCAAATGTTTTGCCCCGGGCCTCACCACATCTTCGGACAGCCCTTACTCTTTGAGAACAAAAGAAACTCTTTGGCAAAGACTCAATAAAACAGTGAAGGATAATCTGTGTCGTTTTTGTCAGATCAATATTGAATTGTCTAAACACCTAATAATTGGCTGTGGATGAACTCGTAGCCAACGCACGTTGCATCTAGGGAACTTTACTCCTCGCGACGGAGACATGGAAGCTTGGTGGTCCCAGAATATCTCAGGGAACAACATTAAACTTTGTTGTGCAGTGGTGAACTATATGGACATGCTATTGAAATCTGAAGTCTGTTGAACTTGTATTTCATTGATGAAGTCTTGATTTTAGTCAATCTAATATGAACAGGTGTTTATCCGTATAGTTTAGCGTTGCTGTGCTTGAAAAATCTGGAATATTGCTTTGTGTGGTTATAGGAATAAACAGGCTACCTTTTGTTAGGAAGAAAGTTTGAAACACAAGTTTGATCCTTGTGATTTAAACTGTAGTTTTTTCAATAAAAAGTTGTTTATGTAATATGTATTATGTAACAATGTGAATGTGTTAAAAGGTTTATTTAACCATAGAAAACACAATAAAAAAAAGAAAACAAACCAAAGGGGCGTTTCCCACCTGTCAAACTTTTATTGATGAGGATAGGGGGCCCCATTAAGTACTCATGCCTATTTCTAGTTGTTCTGCGTCAAGAGCATAATCGATGCATTTGTGCTCAGAGGTTAGCCAGATGTACCCATGGTTCTATGATCATGCAGAAGTTGCACCACCCTATTAAAAATACATTGACTTGTCATTGACATTTTTAACCTCTTAAGTGCTGTATGCTCATCCAATTTGCATAGACATGCATAATAGCCCATACCGAAAGACATGCAATGCACCCTCTGCTGCAACGTCAAACCCTTTCTATCGGTGAATAACCTCCCACACATTTATTCTATCCCTTTCTCTGATTGGCTAAAAAGAAAACTAACTGCACCTCTCCACTATCAGCATGGTGTAATGCTAACCACAAAACACAGTGCACCCTAAGCAAGATGTTGGCCTTACTCAGATTGCGCTATCCACTATCCTGCCAGGCAGCCACTGGATATATAGTGTTGTCCGGTGCTGCGCTTCAGTTTAGGCAAGACTGTACAGGCTTCAAGATCACAACATTGGTAGAGGAAAGATTTGAACATATGACTTTGAAAAAGGAAAAACTGAAAGCTTAACTTTAACCTGCCCTTCAAAGCCTCTATTTTAATGGACTAAAATGGCCCATAATGGCAACAGATAAAGACATTTTAAACATAATCGAATCAGTTGTGCAAAGTATAACTTTCAATCTTAGATAAAGGAATGCTTGGCTAGTTTTTAAAATGCTATTTTGGGGAAGCAATCAACCTCACACTTTGGTATCCAGGATGATCTGTCGTCACTGGTATGCAGGATGAATACAGATAGTCTATCTTGGGATCAAGGTGCCCATGTTCAGCCCACCCAGATGACTAATGCCACAAAGTATATGTTTTACTGGGTGCAGTTAGAACACAGATCTTGATTGCAACGTGCTCTACTATTTGGAATGCAAATATGGGGGAGGGCAAACTTTATGTCCAACAAGCAGAATTTTCAAATGTCCATCTTGTGACATATGTATGACAAAATGCCCCATAATGCATTTGGCTGTGAAATGAAAGCCCTGATTCCTGTAATGCTACAGTGCTGAGATTTGCATCTGCTAGTAGCACCCAACCAGGGACTAGATTACTGAAACGTTGCACTGGTGCAAGTGCAATGTGTCATGGTATTAACACTAGGGCAAAGTTTGCCCTACATTTAAAAACACAGGGGGCCTGAGACATATTAGAAAACCATTGGAACATGCCAACTGCAGTTTGGCTTGTTATTAGAACTAGGTCAAAGTTTGGACTGGTGCACAAATGCTTCAATATGCATCTTTTCTGCACTAGTGCAATTTGTTCCCTGATGCAAATTATTTCGTTTTGCTTCAGTGGTGACAGTTACCTTTTTTATGTTGTTGTTGTTGCTGTTTTTTGTCTACGGGATACCTATTACGCAATTGTTAACTGTATTTATATTACCATTTGTGTGTCTTTATAGTACAGCCTCCCGGTGCTATTTGGCCAGGGTATACTTTGATAAAAATAAATACATCACAGAAGCCAAAAAAAAGCACTGGCAAAGAGCTGAGAAAATGTCATATAGGGAATACGTATTCCACCAGGAGTGAAAAAGCCCTCAGAGCCTAGGAATTTCAAACATGCAAAACATTTTCTTTTAAATTGATGAAAAAAATACTTTTTGCTGCCTTCTATTCACTTTCATCTAAGACTGGAATAGACTATTTGATAAAGGACTTGTGACCTAATTCACAGAACGTTTAGCACGGAGCAGAGTGACTTTGGACTGCAAAAATGCACTTTGCACCAGCCCTAATTCACAGAGCGGAGCAAAGTGACTTTGCACTGCAAAAGTACTCTTTACACTGTGCTTAATGGTCCTTATTAATAACAAAAGCACTAGGTTAGTGCAGACGTAGTGCTTTTCTTTTGAAATAGGCCCATGTTGCGCAGGGCAAAGATTACTCTGTTCCCTGCTAAACGTTCTGTGAATTAAGCCCTATATCCGATCCTTAAAATTCCTGCACACCAAGGGCAAGTACTACAGCATTTACGCGCCCAGTGGAGCACTCCAACTTTCTCGATAGAAGGGAGCATTTAGTGCATTTTGCTTGTGGAACTCCTTCCTCGGTACTTAGATGACTGTTGTTTCATTGCTAGTCAGAGCCCAACCCTGATCTGTCCCCACACACCAGAACTAAACAGACCAACAATGCCGCAAAAGCTGCAGACACAACAACCAAAGTGCAGAAACCCACAGGTATGCAGCATCTACCCCCTAAACATGTGAGTGTGTAGACTGCTATCGCAATGTTTGCAACCAGGGTCTCCCAAACTCTGGCAACTCCCGCGACCTTGCTACAGTTTTCTCCCACATTCTTGCAGGCAGTGTTGGTAGTAGAGATGATACCTGGCAGCACTGTGTTAGCTGCATCTCTTCATACCCCTGCCAACCGCTACTCACAGTATCGCAAAGTGTCAGACATCAGCGTTGTAGTTAACCACGGCTTCAAACGAGGCTAGACGAGCACAACTCAGCAAGCTGCACTGTGTGCACAGCATCTGCAACTGTTTTTGAAGGTAGCAAAGAGACATATATCGAGACCTTGTCTGCTTCATATGAGGGCAGCATTTCCCATAATCCACTTCTGGTCTAAACACTGTACTATATATTTGTAGCAAAATAATTTTCTTTTTGGCAAAAACTGTTTATTTTGGCTTACTTTTGGTTGCATTTTCTTTATAGAAAGAAAACAGAAATCAGCAATTGGTTCGCTTGGGGATCATTTTGTGTTTGTTGGTATTTCACTGTGGAAATATTGTCAAACACACTTTCCACGCCCAACGCTTTCTCTGGCAGGATTGCTGTCAGATTACAAGTGTGATAATAGCAGTGTGGGTCCCATTTTCAGGGTCCATAAATCCCCATGGTGCCTTCTGGGTCCTAGGACCTCAATAACTTCAACTCTCTCTTCCTAAATATCTTCCTTCTCGAGCTCTTTGATCCTCCACCTCCAACTCCCTCAGGGCCAGTCGCTTCTCCAAGCAACAAGTTGGTGGTAGATCTCTTTCTTTGGATGGGGCCTCCCTCTGGAACAGCTTCCTTGCCTCTCTGAAAATTGAGGAGATCCATATCAAGTTCTGGAAGCACCTCAAGACCTTCTTCATTGTTTCTGCTTTCTCTCCTCCTCTCCCCTGCTGAACCCCTGGCTGAAACTGAAACTGCACTGGTCACCTGGCTACACTCTGTTCTCTGGCCCTGTCCTCTCCCCGCCAGTTGCACACCTGCACTGCCCCCTGGCAACTCTTGAACTCTGGGGCTGTTTCTGTATCCCTACAGCCTCCTACCAGCACTCGACACCTGATGCATGCACTTACCTTTGCTCCTGCCACCAGCTGGCTGCACTTCTTATGTATTTTCTTATTTATTGTTCTTATTTATTTATTGTTCATCCTATGTACTGCACTTCCCCTCTCCTTTCCCCTAGCACATTTTCCCTTTCCCCCTCCCCTCCACTTGCGTGATCTCAATGTCACCTAGCCTAGTAAAATAGTTGTCTCTGTTTTCCCTCTGTTCCCCTCCCTTGCATCGTGGTGCCTTGAAACACTTGTGTATAGGCGCGTTATAAATGCCATATCATATTGAAGTGGGAGAATGGAAAACCAGACTCCCGTCCTTCACCTCTCGCGCTTGGCCTAGAGGGTCGCGGCCCAGACACCCGCCACGAGAAGAGTTTGCCCATTTACCAGATGACCAAATACCCTGGTACAGAAACATACGGATGTGTCCATCTGCCTGCCCAACAGCCCGCACTGGCCATGCCGACACCTGCGGCACGGACCAACTAGACTGAAATCTACACATCGTTAGAGATGCCATGACGACCTAGATAACGGGAAGCACCGCTGAACTATTATACACGCTGAACATTTCCACACCAATCTACACGAAGAACATACTCAGTGCTCTGACGTAGGCGACAGGCTTATTCACGGACGTGCATCTTTATTATTTTTACATAGGCTTTCAGAATGCAGAAACGCAAGACGCACCATGAGCTCATTTATAACGCTTGCTCACGCTTCTCTTGAAACCCGTTACCATCATGAGAGATATAATGGAAACACGATACTGGCCATGAAACTGTATGCCACTATAACCTAAAGCATCCATGCACTAAATGGATTACTCGTGCACCAGGCCCAAGTAGGCCTCAAGCAAGAGTTCCCGTGGACATTAACAAAGCAAAAGTCAGGTTGCTGAGCCTGCAGAAAGAACCCAGTGGAGCAACCAGCCAAGGTCGTACTGTTGCAAACCCACAGTCAAGAAACAAATCTTCAAAGGCACGATGTTGCAACCTCGCACTCCACGTACCAATGTTAAAATCATATCTGCAAATTAAACCAGACATACAGTGGAAAAACAATATTAATTGTGCAGAATTATGCCTCAAACACGGTCCCTCCCCACGTGACCAAGCCGAACCTGACGAGATGCCAAAACCCAGGAGAGAAAAGGCGTCTGGGTACCTCGCTACGAGACGCAGGCCGACACACTTGAAAGGCTCAATGGACACCTGCTACAGTGGGAACGGTCAGTCTCCCACCTATGAATAAATCCTCACATTGCCTGCACGTACCCATATTGAAACACTGTTGCAACCACAGGTGCACCGTGTGCTGGGAACAACGGTGGTCCCAGGCTGGGGAGCTCACGGATGCACCAATCAGAACATGAGGTTCTTATCTCAGACGTCAGTAACGTTAGCCAATCCTCAGGGGTCTTCATGTAACAATTCTTATGTATCTAATTGTAGGGACAACCCAGATATACCACCTGACTACACCTTAACCACTAATATCATTCTCTATATGCGTACTATACTAACCCCACCACTCGAGCAACCAATCAAGAGTGGCGATAGGTTCTTTTGGTAACTTTTTGGAATGACGCAAGTAGCGCGTCATAATGTAGTAAAAAGGGCCTGCGAGCCCCACTATTGTGTGTGTGTCAGGACGAACGCGTGCGCTCCTTGACCCATCCCTGCCGTTTGCATAATAAACGACAGAAGTTGCCTTGCTCCTTGTGTGTGCCTCATACTCTGTCTCGATCCGAGATATACACGGGAGGAGTTGGGGCCTCCCTGCCCGGAGGTCTGCGGACGGCCCGGCCGACCCCGGCAGAATCCCCCCCGACAAGTTGGAGGCACTGCTGAGATCTGTTTAAGATCGACTTTTATTTTTTATTTTTTCCAGGCACTCCCGTTGCGGGGAGGCCCGGCGGCGCGGCCCCCTCTGCCGTTGCCCCCTTCTGAGGACTACAGGACCATCGCGGAGCTGCGAGAGGACCGGACAGCGCAATCCGGATATTGGCCCTCGGGAGCCGGTTGAGAAGTATCCCGCCCGCGGTCGGCGAGTGTCCAGACGTGGTCCAGACGAGGGGAGGTGGCGAGCCGCTTGGAGGGGTGCACGCAGTCGAGCGGCCCTGCATCGAGGGAACTTGGTGAGCATGACACGCACAACAAGCAATGCGAAATTGTGAGGGAGGGGGCGGAAGTAAATAAGGGAGGAGGGAGGTATTGTAAAAAGGTGGGGTGAAGGTTTAATTGAGTGATGATAATGGAATGAATGGTAGTGAATTAAGTGCGAGAGAAGGCGGCTAACGTTACGCGAAAGAGGGGGGCAGGGCACGAGAACAACACGTGCAGACGCTCGCAACAAAAAGCTAACGTTACGCGAAAGAGGGGGGCGGGGCACGAAAACATCACGTGCAGCCGCTCGAAAGACACTGATTGGCCTAAATCGCGACTACGTGTGAGGGTGGGTGTGTGTGGTTTCCTACGATTTGACATTTATCATTCAATGAGTAGATGAGGTTCCCTATTGTTCGAGCAAGAAACTCGATAGGTAGATGAGGTTCCCTATTGTTCGAGCAAGAAACTCGATAGGTAGATGACGTTTCCCTGTGGGCGGTGGCTAGTTACGTAGTTGCCCAAAACGGAAGATAATTGGCTGGTTAAGCCCTCCTGTTGAGGGGCGTATCACACGCGAGGCGACGCAGCGTGCGCAGTCCGGTTATAGTATTGATGAGATTACCTTGTTCCAGGAGAGACAGGAAGACAGCTGTAGGGTTAGCGGGGTAGATTGCAAGTGTATTTTGAATTTAAAGAACATAACACGAATATACCAGTAGTTCGAAGAAATAGGTGACGTCACCAGTAGGGATTTAGTAAGATATCGTGAACACAAGAAGCTTTGGGTTTGACATTGGTGGGGAAGAGAAACATGATAAAGGAGCGGACACGGAGATAAACGATAAACGAGTGGATCAAAGAGGAGAAGGGGAAGGGGGCGTGGCTGCGCACGGAGAACGCCGGCCACGGCAAGTGTAAAGGTGGGAGGAGAACGGGGAAAAAGGACGACTGTGTAAGATCGTCGTAAGGGGTACGCAGCTGCAGGGGGCTGCGTGCGCTTCGGCCGCAGGGGGCCGTAGGGGAAGGAATATAATATAACATCATAAATATATTTGTTTTATAATTTTTTTTTTGTGATTATTATCATTGCATAAATTGTCAAAGGATTGTCGTAAGTCCCCACACTTGCGGGGCAAGGTAAGCAATAAAAGGTTGTATGTTGCAAACTGGTAGCAAGGGGAAGGGTAAGAAAGGGTGCGCTAGTATGTCATACGGGAGAGGGTTGGGAGGGTGGGGGAATACCCTCACTACCCCACTACAACATATATGCACCACACTGCCACCACATAGGGAGAAGTTAATTAAGTACAGCATAGAGTGGACCCAGGGGACGGACAACAAAATGTTGACACCATGGCCGCCTAATGGTAGCTTTGACCCATATGCCCAACATTCACTATTAAACCATCTGCACAATACATACAAGGGGAAGAAGTTGGCAAACCATGTGGAGGTGTTTAACTTATGGAGGATGTTCCAGGGGTCTAGACCAGGACCAAATGGAATGTTCACTATGGGGGAAACACCGGAAGAAAAGGAGATTAAGAAAGAAGGAACGGATGGGGAAAAGGAGAGTGAAGGAACAAAGAATATGGGGAATGAAAAATTGGGTGGAGGAAAGGTTGATAAATTAGCTGACATAAAACAGGAACCGAGCAATGAGATACCCTTAACACCGGGAGTGAAAACAGAGGGGGGAGGGTTGTACCCTTTAAGAGAATTAGGAGAAATAAAAGGACAGTTAAGGGCGGCTGAAGGATACTCAAACCCGGCATACAGCCCTCCACCATATGTGGCTCATGGAAAGATACCAATGGGGGACGGGAGGAGAGAAGAGCAGACTGTAGAGATAGGAAACGATGAGTGGGTAGCTGCACAGATATTGTTGAAATTACGAGGATCACTAACTGGAGAGGAAAGGGAGGCGGTAAAGAGAACAAACGAGGATAGTGAAAGAGAGAGTGAAATGAGGGGAGAGGAGCTGCTACGGCAGAAGGAAGAGATTTTGGAGGAAAGATTAGCTAAACTAAGGGATGAGCAGAATGAACTGATAAAACAACTTGAGGGGGAGGAAAGAGAGAGAGTGAGGAAAAGGAAAGAAGATAAGGACGAATTGGAAAAATTAAGGGAGCAAAGTGAGGAGAGAAAGAGGGAAGCTGTAAGGGTAAAAGCAGCAGCAGAAAGGGTATCAAGAGTAGTGATGAGGGAGAAGAAGAAGGAAGAAGAAGAAAATGAAAAGGAAATGGAAATATGGAGGAGGAGGATAATATCAGAGACAGCTAAAAAATATGAAGAGGGGAAGGTAATAGAGAGTATAGTAGAAAGAGAAAGGGTGAAATGGGAAAGGAGGAGAGAGGATGAAAGGATATTGGAACAGATGAGCAACGAAGTAATGGAGGAATTAAAAAGGAAAAGAGAGGAAAATAGTAGGGAGATGGAGGAGAGGAGTGAAGGGGAGAGAGAGGAGAGTAAGAGGGAGAGTGAAAGATGGGGAGAAGTATATAAAAATAGAGAGGTAGCAACAACGTCAGCACTAAGGGGAACAGGTGGTAACAACGGAAAGGAAGAGGGAGACCTAATAGACTTAAAAACTGTAACAATAAAAGGAAAAAAGGCAGAGTGGGGGGCGCAATTTATGAATGATTTTTGTAGTGAGGATGGAAGGAAGAGTGAAAGGGAAAGCTTAGATAAGCTATACCTCACTAGAACAAACATAGATTCGCCATGGGTGAGTAGAAGATGGGAGGAGCTGGAGAGAAGTAAGGAGGAAGTGAAAAGAATGGGAGAAACACAAACTAACGAACACACGCCACCGACGCTCACCAACCAACACACGCCACCCACATCACCATCACGCTCTCTAACGCCACACCCCACATGTTCAACAACTGCACGCTCTCTGCACAGAATAAAGCTCGCACCCTTCATGGACGAAGTTACACCTTATGCATGTCGGCTTAGGGACCTCCCTAGTCGCAGGCAAGACAGGCAAACAGACGTGCCAATATTGAACACAGGAAAGGATGAAAAAAGGGGAAAGGAAGAAGAGGGAGGTAGGAGAAGAGGTAGTAAGGAAGGATTTGAAGTAGTAAAAGGAATGGGGGAAGAGGAGGGGTGTGAAGAGTTAACATCATGGAGCATAAAGGATGACACAAGACAGAATGTAATGCCACTGCTGGAGAGAGGAGGGGTTAGACCACAATATGTACCTTGGAAACATACGGATAAGGAAAACATAAAATGTAGGCTCCCATCATTAAGTGGAGGTGCGGGTAAATGGATATATGAAATGGAAAAACACACCGCAGGACAGAAACTAGCAGTGGGAGATGTTAAGGGCCTGTTAATATCAATATTAGGGGATAGAGCGGATGACATTTGGAAAAGAGCGGGATTCCATGGGGTAACAATAACAAACACATCGCATGATGGGGCACCATTTGCAAACTGCAGACATGCGCTATGGCAGGCACTAAGAGTGCAGTACCCAGACACATCAGACATAGGAGCCATTACTTCCCGTAAGATGGGTGAGAACGAGGATCCTGTTGATTATATCCAGGATATTCAAGAGAAGTGGCGCATGGAAACTAGAGAACAATGGGACAAAACACCAGCCATATTTTATCATATACTAGTACAAGGGCTCCCAGAAGGAGTTCAGAGACAATTAAAGAAAGTAGTGGGGATGGAAGCAAAACCATGGCCGGAAATACAACTGACTATAGTACATCACTGTAGAACATGGCAAGGAAAAATGAAACAAAAGGAAGAGGACAGGAAAACAGAAGAGGCCAAATTAGTACAGAAAAAACTTACTAAATATACCATGGAAGGGGCACTAATAACTGCGCCAACACCAATGGCCCAAAGCCCAACGCAAGTAGTGGCTGCACAAAATCCAGCTCAAATAGCGCCTCCACAAGAGGTAATAGAGCAAGTGCTGCCTCTGCAATCACACGCACAGAACATGGGAGGAGGGTACCCAATGCAAGGAGCTGGGTATTATAATTATAATAGAGGGAGAGGAGGGTTTATGAGGGGAAGAGGATACGGATATAATACCCAACAACAGGCTGGGGGACTCAGAAATAATTATCAGACAGGGCAACCAGTATACCAGGACAACACAGGGAACTTCCCATGGCAAAACAGGGAACCACCCGTGTGTTGGAGCTGCGGACTATTAGGACACATGTCACGTACATGCAGGGTCAGGCCAGGAACACCAGCATGGAACGAACAAGCACAACATAGGACATCACAAGAACAGCAGGGCATACAACCACAGCAGATGTCACCACAAGGGAGTGACCAACACTATTCCCTACCACAACAACAAATAAAACAATACCTGCCACAAGTAACTGGTGCAGCGTTAATACAACCACCACCACAACCTGAACGAACGCAATTGGGTGGGGTGACGGTGTTGGGGCACAACCCTTACACAGGGAATGGCCAGTCATTGTACCCCCAATAGGACAGCCCACAGACGGCCTTGGTGTGTCCCATCCTGTCAGTAACACCTAATAGTGCGGAGGAGCCACGCATAGAGGTAACGATAGGTGACAAAAAATTATCATTCCTTGTTGACACCGGGGCGACCCGGTCTTGCATAAGGGAAGGTAAGTTTAAGATGTCAGGCGAAGCCATGAACACACAAGGGTTTTCTGGGGCTAAAGGGTTGGTTCCATTTACTGATAACGTTCCGCTATCTATTGGAGATTACGATCTGTCAGTACCACTTTTGTATTATAGTGCCTCACCAGTAAACATACTGGGGAGGGACATAATGAACAGATTAAATATGACGATCTCCTTTACAGAGGATGGCATAATTTGCTCTACTCCAGGGATTAACATGCTTGCAGCACGACAGATTTTGCAAGCATACTGTGGACAGATAGCGATCAGGGCGGAGCCGGTAGACGGCGAGCTATTCCAGTACGGAACAGACATGGCATTTGCATGGATGCCAGGGATAGGAGGGAAAATATGGAGGAGACCAGCAGCCTATCTATTCCGACCAGAAACACCAGCTAATGAACTGGAAGGGAAGGTCATTGCAGTGGACATTGAGAGCATTATTGCAACAGCTGATTATGTTGCTGTGCACGCCCAAGATAAAGAAGGGAGAGCATGGAGGGCGGTGATAGCACTAGCAGAAGGATGTAGGCTGACCCAGGTGTCAGATGAAGAGTTGTTTTCAGAAGAAAAGGAGGAAAATGAAATGGTGTTCATGATGAGTGTAGAAATGTGGCTAACAGTGGCTCACAAACAAGTGGCACAGAAAATTGCAATGGCACTTGAGGCACCCGCTGGCACACCAGTCCCATTTTTTAAAGAAGATATGTCAAAGGTGCCAAAATCATTATGGACTATTAGCCCTTATGATGTAGGATGCATTAAAAGCATAGGGGGTGTAAAGATAAAATTAAAAAAGGGTGCCATACTACCAAGAGTGAAACAATACCCATTGTCAAGAGAGGCAGATGAGGGCATATACGAAACCATAACAGCCCTTATAAACAATGGCATATTGGTCCCCTCAGAATCCCCATGCAACACAGCTGTGTACCCGGTGCGCAAGGCTAAAGGAGGGTCTTGGCGGTTCATACAGGACCTCAGACCGTTGAACAACATAGTAGAAGCAGAGTATCCAGTAACAGCAAACCCGGCCACAATTTTGTGTGGCATTCCAGCAGAAGCATCACGGTTTACAGTGATTGACCTTAAAAATGCTTTTTTCTCAATACCATTACACCCAGACTCACAAGACTTGACAAGCTTCACTTACCGAAATAGGAAGTGGAAACATACCAGATTACCACAGGGATATTGTGAATCACCTTCAATTTTCAATAGGGTAATACAGATGGATTTGGGTAACGTTGAGTTGGAAAGCACAGTGTTACAGTATGTGGATGACATAATAATTTGCAGTACAAATGAAGATAAATGTAGAGAGGACTCATTAAAAATGTTGACGATATTGGCTGAAAAGGGGTACAAGGTAGACATGGAAAAGATACAATACTGTCAGGAACAGGTACTTTACATTGGCCAACTGATATCACAATATGGAAGAAGGATTGCACCACAAAGAGCACAGGCAATATCAGGCACTCCCGTGCCACAGACTGTAAGAGAACTGCAGCAATTTCTGGGACTGTGCAACTACTGTAGAGCATGGGTATTTGATTACAGCTCTTACATAGGACCCCTGCTTGAGGGTTTGAAGGAAGCAAATAAAGGGGAGAAAAAGTTGGGATGGACTATGGAAATGAAGGAGGCATTTGATGAATTAAAAGAAGCAATATCAACTGCTCCAGTACTAGCATCCCCAGACTATGAGCGACGATTTTTTATATTTTCACATTGCGACTCAGCAGTAATGAAAGCAGTATTGGCCCAAAAGACTAGCATGGGCTATAAACCAGTAGCATTTTACAGCGGTCACTTAGATCCAATAATGTTAGGACAATTCTCTTGCGAACAAGGTCTTGCTGCAGCTGCATTTGCAGTAGAAAAAGCATCATCAATAACTATGGGGTGTCCAACTACACTATTTGTAGAACATGCACTATTTGCGATATTGAATAAACCTAAGTCCACACTGACGACACAGAGGGCAACAGGTTATGAGATTATTTTGTCCAAAGCTGAACTGGCAATTGTTAGATGTAGCACGGTTAACCCTGCAAGGTTCCTAGCAGAAGTAATTGAAGAGGGAGATTACGCCCACGACTGCACCCAAGTAACTGAGATGTACTCATGTACTAGGAAAGTTGAAGAAAACGCACTAGAGGGAGGTGAGCTTTTGTTTATTGATGGGTCATCAACTATTGATCAAGGAGACGGGATAAGGAGGACTGGGGCAGCAGTAGTACAAATGATGGAAGCGCCAGTGTGTGTGGCTATTAAGTGTGTACAATTACCACAGCATTACTCTGCTCAAGCGGCGGAACTGGTTGCACTCATATTGGCACTAAAGGAAAGTTTTGATAAAAAAGTTACTATATATTCCGACAGTGCATATGTTACATCCACTGTCCACTCAGGGCTATCAAAGTGGAGAAGAAGAGGGTTTAGGAGAGCTGACGGCACTCCAGTACAACATGCCCTCTTGTTGGCTGAACTAATTGAAGTAATAAACGATCCCCAAGAACTAGCCCTAGTAAAATGCACAGCACACACCAATGGAGAAGACTATATATCAAAAGGAAATGCAGCAGCAGACGCACATGCAAAATATGCTGCATATTTTGGTGAGATATGGAACCCCACAGACTCACAGAGAGGGAGAGGGAGGGGAATAGCGAGGGAGATGTTAATAAAAGAAGGGTACACCCATCTCCCAGCCACCCAGATTATGGAGTTACAAGCGGCTGCACCAATGGCCGAAAAAGAAGTATGGGTGAAAAGAGGATGCACAATGTCACCAACCGACGCACTATGGCGCCAGGGTGGCACTGGGAAAGTTGTAATACCATTGGCATTGTTAAATACCGCCTTGAACCAATTACATCACCCTGCCCATACAGGCAAAGAAATAATAGCAGCACGAATTAGAGAAGATTGGTTCTGTCCCGAGTTAACATCCCATGTGTCAAATTTTATCAGCAATTGCCTTACATGTCAACAGTTCACGGCCGGTCATACTTTAAAGGTGATAAGAGGTACCATACCCCGACCAGAAGGACCTTTTCGGCACCTCCACATTGACTATGTTGATATGATCAACATTTGTCAAGGCAATAGATACATGATAGTAGTAGTATGCCCATTTTCTAGGTGGATCGAAGCAGGGCCCTGTTCACACCCTGATGCGTTTAGAGCAGCCAAATTTATAGTAAGGGAGGTATTCCCCAGGTGGGGAGTGTGCGAGGTGTTAAGATCAGACAACGGACCCCATTTCGCAAATGAAATGTTCCAGCATATCACATCCCTACTGAACATTAAACACAAATTTGCATGTGCGTACCACCCACAGGCCAATGGTGTATGTGAACGCCTGAATGGCCTATTGAAGGAGGCAATTGCTAAAATACAGCAAACAACAAAGAAAAGTTGGTTGTATTGCCTTCCGTTAGCACTGTTCGAACTTAGAAACAGGCCAGGGTCCGACCACCACCTCACCCCACACGAGGTGGTTACTGGACGCCAAATGCGCCTTCCCCTAACACCAACGTCAAGGGCATTCACCGACCAAGAAAGTTCTGCGAATGTGTTAGGTGATGAAATGTATCAATATGTGTCTTCTTTGATTACTAGCGTTGTGTTTGTGTCTCAACAGCTCGAGCGCACACGGGGCGGGTCCACCAGCAACCAAGAAATAGACGAAAATACAGAATTGGGAAAGGAGAACTTGTGCCAACTTGCCAAAGGTGACCACGTACTACTTCGAAATTTTAATAGAAGGTGGAACCAGCAGAGGTTCACTGGCCCCCATTTAGTAGAGGACGTATCAACAAGAGCAGTAAAACTAAAGGATAAGCGTGCGTGGAACCACCTGCATGATGTAAAAATCTACAAACTGCAGACCCGCCCCAGCGCCAACGACAGGTCCATTGGAAAAACGCCAACAACATCCCCGGCAGCGGAAGAAAACACAACCACAGACAACGACCCAATTGTTCCCTCGGAGAGAATAACGGACGAAGAAGGGGGCGATCCCCACACTGCCCACCCCATGGTCACACGTTCAAAGAGTAAAACTGCTCCCGCCATCTGAGCAAACCCCCCCCCATTGACTACTAAATACAATTGTAATAAAAACTAAGGACTTCGCTTGCACCAATACACATGTAAACACGTGAATGTTCTCTTTTTCTCTCGCACATACAGGAGCTGCGTAATATTGTATTGTTAAGAAAAGTTATCTAACAAATTCAGTGTGCAGGCGTAGATGGTGCTGCCAGACGATAGTTACCCAGAAGAATTGTCACACCAATTTGTATACGAAATAAAAAGGCCAACATACTTAAAAAAGAAAAGGGTACGTGTATACTACACGGCCTTCCTCCTGGCCATAGAAAATTACATGCCCCACCTCCGCCCATACTTGCCGGTCTTGAGAGACCGATCACTTAGAGTAGCGTGGGAGCAACTCTTCACCTGGGCACTGAATGACTATTTGATAGGGAGAGCTTAATGAAACAAAACTAACATTTAATAACAAGCACTTTTTGAGAATTTTTAGGCGGGCAACTTTAACGTCGCAAGAATACGCTGCCAGGACTGCAGCAAGGTAAGAGCAAAAATGTCGGTGAGGTTAGCATATGTAATAAAAATAATAGGGATTTTTATGATCACCGGAGTTTTGGCTGCCTCTGTATGGCAGTACAGCTATGCTATGAGTTTTTTTGCTGCACCCAAACCTAATGTACCCCACCTCCCTGCTGCAACAGGTGTTACGTCAGGTGGTAACAGTAACAATGAACAAAAGCGAAATAAAGTTAAACGCAGCACATACTCAGACAATAAAGGTATTGATAATTATGTACAAGATTCAGCACACGTCACAAACAACATATGGTACCAGCACATGACCCGCATTGGTAAGCAGACAACTGAGGATAGCTGTTACGTTTGCTCATTAATACCATACGCCATGAGCGCTTCACGAACATTTGTTGCCACAGAAATAGATGAAAAAACAGCACAGTGCATAATATATTTGGCCCTGTTCCAAACGAAAGGAAGATTCCAAGGAACAGTAGTGCACATGACATGGAAAACACGAGACTCATACCCATATGAAAACAACTTCCTCAAGACCTATCTGAGTTATCACAAGACCAGTTTACATGCTGAAGCATTCAGATACATAACAAGTGGCCCTGAAAAAGGAGAAACAAAGAAGGTAACACTGCAGTATCTACCATGTGATTGGTACGCCACGGAAGTTCCGGGTAAACAAGGATGCTGGGAGAGGCCATTACTGACGATAACAGGAAAGGTGTTCCTGGGTACCAGCTGGGAGATAGGAGTGGTTGGCAGCAACATGGTAACAAAAGAAACTATCTCAACCATCGAGACACACAATCATCGATGTTGGACGACATGGATCAAGTATGTACCAATGCTCACGTGGGTAGAAGAAGATGAAGACCCGATAACTATATTACCATTGACTGCGCCCAAAGTATGTTACCAGCATAAAGGAGAGGTGGACGTGGGATATAACACCAATTGTGCAAGTGTGATGGAGTTACCTGAGGGGGGAGCGGGAACAGCAGTAATAATGGACCATTATTGGGCCTGCGGAGAAAAGGCATATCATACACTGCCTCCCCTGTGGAGTGGTGTGTGCACAATGGTACACGTCAATGTACCATCACTAGTGGTACCTAAGAAGCATGTCGATGTGGCGAAATTTCCGAAAATGGATGAAGGAGACAGGAGAAGAAAGAGATCTGCACCACTCCAGAAGGAGCAAGAAAACAGGACCAACAGCAATGATACTGTCCTAAACAGGAGAAAAAGACAAGGAGAGCCATTAACAGGAAATTATCTGTGGGGAAGGTCGGAAACGGAACTAACCTCAATACCGCCAGAACACAGACTATTCAGCAGAGCAGCAATGTTCTTCTCCTCAATAATACATCCGGGACTGCAGGCATACGCAAACGCAAAATGGCTGCAAATAACCAGATGGGAACTAATGATGACCATAAATTCGACAGTAAATGGGTTTAACGCAATTAAAGAGGAGCTGCGAGCTGTAAGGATGGTAGCACTACAGAACAGATATGTATTGGACCTTCTCACAGCAATGGAAGGAGGAGTTTGTGCAAAGATAGGACAATCATGCTGCACGTTCATACCTGCCAACGATGCCGACAATGGTACACTAACAGAAGCAGTTTCACAATTGGCCCAGATGCACTCCAAAATGATGGACGAAAGTAACGGCGTAAACAAGGATAAAAGCTGGTTTTCACTATTATGGTCATGGATGCCATCTTGGCTGTCAGATGGACTGAAAATAATAGTGGGATGTGCTATTTTGGCTGGAGCTGCACTGATAATAATTAGATTTTGGAAAGCCCGGAAGGCGCGCTCAACTGATGAGTTGCTGGAAATGGTGGGAATGCACCCCTTGATGCCAGCGGATGACGGCCAGCACACAGGTGTGATAATACACGAAAGGGAGAAGTTGCGCACCCAAATCATCGCCAATCATCTAGACCCACCATCAGTGAAGATCGAGAACCCAAGGAACCCTAGGAGCTACATAGGAAGATGGGTGTACTGTACTCCTGGAGGAACATGCGAATACATGTATTGGTCATTTGAAGATCACGTAAACCATTATGGACATCTCGGAGGGATAACCAAGATATGGAGAGTAAGAGGAGATAACGAGAAGGATATGTTTGTGGTCGACAAGTCGACCAGAGGGGGGACTGAAGTGGGAGAATGGAAAACCAGACTCCCGTCCTTCACCTCTCGCGCTTGGCCTAGAGGGTCGCGGCCCAGACACCCGCCACGAGAAGAGTTTGCCCATTTACCAGATGACCAAATACCCTGGTACAGAAACATACGGATGTGTCCATCTGCCTGCCCAACAGCCCGCACTGGCCATGCCGACACCTGCGGCACGGACCAACTAGACTGAAATCTACACATCGTTAGAGATGCCATGACGACCTAGATAACGGGAAGCACCGCTGAACTATTATACACGCTGAACATTTCCACACCAATCTACACGAAGAACATACTCAGTGCTCTGACGTAGGCGACAGGCTTATTCACGGACGTGCATCTTTATTATTTTTACATAGGCTTTCAGAATGCAGAAACGCAAGACGCACCATGAGCTCATTTATAACGCTTGCTCACGCTTCTCTTGAAACCCGTTACCATCATGAGAGATATAATGGAAACACGATACTGGCCATGAAACTGTATGCCACTATAACCTAAAGCATCCATGCACTAAATGGATTACTCGTGCACCAGGCCCAAGTAGGCCTCAAGCAAGAGTTCCCGTGGACATTAACAAAGCAAAAGTCAGGTTGCTGAGCCTGCAGAAAGAACCCAGTGGAGCAACCAGCCAAGGTCGTACTGTTGCAAACCCACAGTCAAGAAACAAATCTTCAAAGGCACGATGTTGCAACCTCGCACTCCACGTACCAATGTTAAAATCATATCTGCAAATTAAACCAGACATACAGTGGAAAAACAATATTAATTGTGCAGAATTATGCCTCAAACACGGTCCCTCCCCACGTGACCAAGCCGAACCTGACGAGATGCCAAAACCCAGGAGAGAAAAGGCGTCTGGGTACCTCGCTACGAGACGCAGGCCGACACACTTGAAAGGCTCAATGGACACCTGCTACAGTGGGAACGGTCAGTCTCCCACCTATGAATAAATCCTCACATTGCCTGCACGTACCCATATTGAAACACTGTTGCAACCACAGGTGCACCGTGTGCTGGGAACAACGGTGGTCCCAGGCTGGGGAGCTCACGGATGCACCAATCAGAACATGAGGTTCTTATCTCAGACGTCAGTAACGTTAGCCAATCCTCAGGGGTCTTCATGTAACAATTCTTATGTATCTAATTGTAGGGACAACCCAGATATACCACCTGACTACACCTTAACCACTAATATCATTCTCTATATGCGTACTATACTAACCCCACCACTCGAGCAACCAATCAAGAGTGGCGATAGGTTCTTTTGGTAACTTTTTGGAATGACGCAAGTAGCGCGTCATAATGTAGTAAAAAGGGCCTGCGAGCCCCACTATTGTGTGTGTGTCAGGACGAACGCGTGCGCTCCTTGACCCATCCCTGCCGTTTGCATAATAAACGACAGAAGTTGCCTTGCTCCTTGTGTGTGCCTCATACTCTGTCTCGATCCGAGATATACACGGGAGGAGTTGGGGCCTCCCTGCCCGGAGGTCTGCGGACGGCCCGGCCGACCCCGGCAGAATCCCCCCCGACAATATCATATCATATCATATCATATCATATCATATCATATCATGGGGATGTTGGAGGAAATACCATGGTGGTAAATCTGCCTGTGGGAATCTTCCACTATTTGACATTAAAGTAGAGGATGTACCGCCACCACTTGACCCCACGTATCTCCCAGACTTAAAGTCAATCCTAGAATTTAGTGGTGTGGCAGAAATTCCCTTACCACCAAAGAAAATTGTGGTAACAGAATTAGCAACATTTGTACTGCAACGTCAAACCCGTAATGAGCCCCAATTAAGCCAGTGCTCAGAGATCAAGCTGACTTTGTTCTGTCATATATTTCCATTTCAGAAAATTGTTCATAAAAGGATTTTTTCAGTTTTTCTTTTCTTTTACTAGGTCAAGTAGAATCGACAATGTCCAAATCAATATTTTCCTATAGTTTCAAAAACACTATGCTGGTTTGAATCAATACATGCCTATTGTTCAAAAAGGCTTTAACTGAATTCAAATCATAGTGATACATTAAATAAAAAGGTGTATGCTGAAAGATGGCGCTGTCACCATGAACATTTGTGCACCAAAAAGGGCTTTCTGAATGACACATCTTCCAAAAAAGGTCTCAAATGTGCAGTCAAAGTTTTTAATAGTGCAATTTAACACAGCCGACACGTGTTTCGACCTATGGCCGTCCTAAAGGCAACTTGTTGCATCAATTGGTTTCCCTGATACTAATGTCTGCCGAGTGCTCTTCCAGTAACGGCGAGAACCTCAAGCAGTTCTCTATGATCACCACAGCAAATTTGAATCTATTGTCGTCGCATAATTCTGTGATTCCCCAATTAATCAATAGAAATATTCTTTCCTGTATTATTTGTCCTTTAGTTCAAAATGCATCAGGTATACTGGTTTCAGATCCTTCCTCTTAAATGTTTTGTTGGCGAATTGGATTCATCCACTTTTGATTCTTCTTTAGTAGGTCCCAATACCTATTTATTCACTCGTTCATTTTTGGACTCAGTCCCGCATGGCTTCTACATCAGAGGCCTAGTGATACATTGGGCCTCATTACGACCCAGGCGGTAAGTTACCGCCTGGGCCGTGACTTTACCACCATGGCGTAAACTACATTTACGCCATGGTGGTTGGCGGACTTACCGCCCCATTCCGAGGTTGGCGGGGCGGTAAGTCCCCAATCCCCATTTACCCTTCCCCATTCCCATTTTTGCCCCATAGGGCATAATGGGAGTGGGGAAGGCGTTAATTACGCCACCGTAAATTACGGTGGCGTAATTAACTCCATGGTCCCTTAGCACCATGGATTTTAACACCTGCTAAAAGCAGGTGTTAAATCCGCCATGGCGCTAAGGGACCTCGTACTCAGGCGGTAAGGGTCGGCGCTGTTTACGCCGCCGTAAAACCCTTACCGCCTGAGTCGTAATGAGGCCCATTGGCTTGAATTGGATCAAGCCTGTTCGAGTCACATAAGAGTCCAATGAGGCATCTACCAAATGGGCTTGGTTCCACTCGCGAGCCATCTCTATGGAAGATCGAATGCTTCAAGCTGAAACAAACCATTGTTTGCATAGTTTGATCCAGAATTTGTGTTGAGTATTATAGGGCTTGTCCATACATAATTTAAATACTGTAGTGCTCCATTAGTATGTTTGTGGACAGGAAGCAAATCAGAGCGCATTTGCGTTCACAAAGTGAGAATTCACCTTCAAAGATTAGTGTGTTGAAGTCAATAGGGCACCCTCCTCATTGGTTATTATCGAACATAAAACATACACTGTAACATATCAGTCTACTCTCACACTGCTGTGGATGAAAGTCTTAGCTAGAATGGTTACAACTGTTTTTTAAGCGTGAATAACCGCAATGTATCCTGGGAGGTAAAAGATTTGATTGTTTTATATGGGTTTTTTTACAGGGCCTCTGTGACAGTGGCAGCATATCTGCTCTGTTAACTTGTTTTGCTTCTGAAAGTGGAGTGCCAGTCAGGTACAAGTATTTTTATTTTCCAGGCACTGCTCCTTGTTTTGGAACAAAGTATTTTGGAGCTGGGTAGCCTATCAGTGCATGCTTGCTTGTAATCATTGGTTGACCAGAGATAGGTCAGCCAACAATTGGAAGAACGGCTGAGTGATTGTCAGCGTTTCATTTTCACTATTGGTCATGAAAAATTGAATAACAATAACCAGCAAATAGTTTTTCCTTAGTCTGCTGGCTCAGAACAAATATATTGAACAAATAAAACAACTACACAAAGCAAAGAATGTAGAGTGAAAAGAGTCCATGTTCAGGAACATAAAGTCTGACTCCAGTGTTGTCCGGAGGCCACTGTGACGAACAACAGATTGGGTACCCGGAGTGTGTTATTCACACTCCAGGAGACTCCAAAGTCCCACCGCAAGCCCAACAGAAATAATCTCAGAGCTCAAAGAGCAGGCAAGCCATATGAAATCCTCCTGGAAAGAGCAAAGGAAGCTGTTGTATGAGGAATAATAGATAGCAACCCTTTAGAATCTTGAGCTCCATAGCCCCTTGTGGTCTCGAGACAACACATTTAACCCAATGCCACTTGAATGGCTTGGAAAGAGGTTTAATGTAATGGAGCAACATTGCAAGCTGGGGGAGAAAAAAATTCAATATTGACTGTGGTAGAAAAACAGCATTGGTGGAGAGGATTGAACCACACGTCCTTACTCCCTGGTGATGGTTCCCAGGATGCAGAGATGAATGCTTATGTGCCTGAGCATGGTGCACAGGTGTGTTGTGAACGGTATCAGGTAATAAAATCGCTGCAAAAATGTCGCTGGTAAAATAAATCGCGGCAAAAATGCTGTGGTTTGACCCAGTAAAGGTGTACCCCATAAATGGTATAATGGGTCCGGGGGTTGCAGGGGTGTCTCGCGCATCCTTTACATGATTGTGGCGGCAAAAGCACTGCATTTATGCCATAATGTTTTGTATACACAGCCATTTTTGCCATGATTTTAAGACATGGAACCTTGTGAACAGGGCATGTGGGCATAGACACTTTGACACATGCTGAATGACATGTAGACGCCTAGTGGCTAATTGACATGAGGCATCTCGCCAAGCTGCATTAGCTGTGTGTTGCATATAAAATGGAGTCAACGTAGAGGTGAGATCTGTTGAGGGGTGACACAACGTAGAGGTGAGATGTGTTGAGGGGTGTCCGTTTCAAACAATAAAAAAGAGCAATCTGTGCAAATGTCTCTCATAACTTCAGTGTGGCTTGTACATTTAACAACACGAGGGAGGAAGAACAAAATAAATGAAAATAGGTCGAAGCACAGTCTGGCAATTTCAGTGACAACCCAAGCGTAAGGCTGGATACCAAATAGTTTGCTTAGAATTTGAGCCCTTGTCAGCTTTTGATCCTCTCTTGAGGCAAATCTTTGGTGCTAATTTGGTTGTGGTTCTGGGATCTGCACTCCAAGTGCCTATATTGTGGCTGAAACAATACTGAACCTAAAGCGTTTTTTCTGTGCTAGTACTTGTATAGTATGCGATCCCAGAAATGAATGTCAGTCAGTATTTTAGACTATTTTATTGTTTTTATTTTATGTAGATGTATTTAACATGTATAATTTCATACATTCATGCATTTTCATTATGCACATTTCATAATTCCATTTTGCATATTAGTTTTGTACTTTTTTTCAATGTTGTGATCTCCCATGTATTGATTTCATACATTCATACATTTCCATTATGCACATTTCATATTTCCATTTTGCACATTAGTACTGTGCTTTTTATCAATGTTATAGTCTCCCAATCTCCTAACACGTGTTTCCCCACAATATTAGCCGTGGTTCCTCAGGAGAGATTCCTTTGTTTCTATTGGTTTATTTGCAGTCGTTTGTTTGTTAATTTCAATCACTTTTTAAAGGTCTGGTCTGATTGTCAGAACTGATTAATCTTCTTTTTCTTCCAATGGTTTTCACCTACCGCAAGGTCCGATTGCCTTGTTGTTGTCGTCCAGATCCACGATCCAAATAGTATCTATGGCAGGACTAGTTGGGGAAATGTGCAGCTGCGATAGCACAGCACTCTTCATGTTCTCTTGGTTGCAAAGGGTGCCTCAGCAATATCCAGTTAGTGAGTAAAGTGCATCTCGGTGCGTTATTCCCAGCACACCAAGATTAACGCATTTCTTTGAAACAAGACCCATTTTCTTAGTGCTTGTTTGATAAGTCTTTGCTCGCATAATCTCTAAAGTGGTAAATATGTCATATCGCCACTATTGGAAAACAAATGAATAGATAGTAACACACAAAATAAATCACTGAGTCAATGTACCAACTGATCAAAGTCTTAAAATTTGACAGAGACAGTGTCCTGTTCGCTGGAGCCTACATGTGTACATTGACACAGTACCATAACAGGTTGTATAAAAGCGGTTTCTATGTGAAGGAAAGGTACTGAGAGCGAATCTCTAAATGCACCATTTGCACATTTGTTCTTTTGCAATCATAAGTGTTTACACCTCCGGAGAACCACAGTTTTTGTACAAATTAAACAATAATCAAAAGACGCTTCTTGGTTGATTTTTGGGTGTGTTTATAAAGCGCATGAGTGCAAGTAATGTACGACTGTGGGGAATGGGGGCTGGTGAACATTTTCACAGGAGTGGACTACATACTTCCCACTAGAGAGCACAAGCAATGATGCTCAGGAAGCGAACCCCAACCAACCAAGGAAAGCTCAAGGATGTCTTCCCCTGAAATATCCATACAACTTAAATTCGATTCTATAGTCTAACTCATGAAATGATCCAGTAGATTCCAGATCACCAAACAGTGCACAAGAGCATTTCCCAACGCATGATCAAGATCCCTTTTTCCACAACATATGGCAGCATTGTTACTGTAAAACACTTTTCATGATGCCTATTCCCAAATGATATTCCCACAATATATGGCAACATGTTACCACTCTGAGAAGACATTTTAATGGTGTCTTGCCTGATACATGCCAGCCATGACAAATCCAAGTACAGTTAATGTTTGCTATTGTAAAGTAATGTGTGATGGTTGGACCACATAATGCTAGAACTTAACTTTCTAAGAACGCTCTTGCAAGCTGTGCCAGTGTTTTCCAGTGGAAGAGCTCTTCAACCTTAAAAACCATTACCGCAAGTATGAACACGCATACACCCTACGTTAAAATAGCTGGCAGTATTGCAGCCCACTTGCCAAGTGAACCAAGCAAGACTTGGAATGCGAATCACACACTGCCTGGTATGGCCTATGGGGAATGTGCTGGCTGGCTACACTGAAAACGGGATGCCATCTATCACCCGACAACATATTCAAATGTAGGAAGAAAATCATTAGGGCCAAGGGGCATGGTAAAATTATGTTTGAATATCTCAAAGCCAAAGTCTTTCCAGCAAGCATATAGGTTAAACATATCCCAAGAGTATTCTTTGATGACCCACAGTTTGTAAATCAGTTCAGTGGTGTAGGGAGCAGGTACTCCAGAGACTGGCTAATGCTAATAGTAGAGACAGCACAACGCTTTACAGCCAGATACACAAAGTTATTGGAAGAAATGACAAAGACATATTTAGTGAACCGCATTGTTAGATTTGCTGAGCAACTAATTAATGCAATAAACCAAACTATAGATTCATTGAGAATCAATACATTCAATGATAACTACCCAAAGTCAAACAGGACATTAGGAATTTCAACAAAGAGAGGGTTTACCCATATTTGTTTCTTTCCAGGAAACAGAATACCCAACATCCCAAATGAACCAATACGGCACATGTAACCCCAAGACAAGATTTGTAACTTAGTCAGAAACCGCAGAGAGCAGCAGTGTTTCCTCCTCGGGCGAGGGTGATAATAGACCAAGTCCATCCAACCTGGGGGAGAGGACAGACTACCAAGGCAGTACCCAATGTTTTATTTTCCCAGATGAGGAGGGTGAAGGGGCAGGAGAAGACAATGGTATTCCCTATCCCCAAGGCAAATCCAAACAAGGAGGGGCAGCAACTGACAGAGGAAACAAACATGGTAGGAACACCATCTGCGTTTAACTTATCCTCCAGACAACTCACATCCAACGAAATTAATTTGCTCACAAAATGTTTATTGTTTGTACATATTTATCAGACAGACTTTGCTCAAATCAGGATCGAGATTTTCCCATTGTTATGTTAAATAAGGTTTGAGTACTTTTTCAAGAATCGTGAGTACAGAGTTGAGGATCCTAGTACAGGTTATAGACCACAATCCTCTTTTATCCACCCTCTGAGAGAATGTCCCCCGAAATCACTACCTTCAAGAAAACCATCTGGGAGGACATAGACAAACTGGAAAAACAGAACGTTAAGATTAAATCTAATATTATCAGGGAGAAAAGGCTGCCATTTAAACCCTTAGCAATGATCATATCATGACTATTAAACCTGCTGACACAGGGGGAGACATTTTATTCATAGAAACCAACAAAAACAAAGAAGAAATAATGACATAGGTACACAATGCAACCTTCTATAACCCCCTCGGCCAAGACACCACTGCTGAAATTACAGAAGACCTTCTCTCTTTGGTTTATAGAGCCTGGGAAGAAGATTGAATAGCAGAGAAGGAACATACATACTTCATTCAATAAAATCTCTCCATTCGGCCCTCTGTATCCTTTCAAAAATACACAAGGACCCCAATAATCACTGGGGCAGACCAAATGTCGCAGGGGTGGGTTCCGTCTTTAGACCCCTGTGGACTTTTTTCTGAGACCCTTTATACAACATATTACCTCATTCATCAAAGACACAACACAAGTAATTAATGACATGCTCTATGATGCTACCAGACAATTATTGGTAACTTTCGATGTAGAAAGTCGATACACTAACCTCCCACAGCAAGAAGCCATTGACATTGTGCAATTTGTTTTAAATCAGAGAGAGGCCTGGAACCACAAAGAGTGCCAACTGAAATTCTGGAAGACCTCTCATAAATAGCTGTGATGAGGAATTTCTTCATATTTAAATCTGAATTATTTAATCAGATTAAGGGTACCAGCATGGGGGCAAGCTTTGCCCCGAGCACAGCCAATCTGTACATGGACTCATATGACAGGAGCTTCATCGCAGCTCACTAAATAAATTTAAAGAGCACATTGTTTTTGGAAAATATGTATTCATTATGTTGTTATGATCTTGGAAGGTACGATTGATGAACTGTCAAATTTTGTTGATTAATTGAATACATTTACACCTCATATCCACTTTTAGGTACAATTTGACAAAGAGAATATTAATTTTCTTGATAAAGTGATTTGGAATTATCACAAAGTATGGAAAACTAAAATATTCACCAAACCCACTGACAGAAACACTTTGTTACACTGGGACAGTTTCCACCCTGAAATATGATGACAGTCTTTACCTTATGCACAGTTCCTCAGACACAGACGCATGTACACTAGTACTAAAGAGGGGATACCCCAATAAAGTTGTGATAGACGACAGAGGGCAATCAATACACATAGAACATTTCTTCTCAATAGTAGAGATAAAAAGGATCAATGAGATAAGATTGCATGTGTCACGACACATTGGCCTCACAGCAACCTACTTAGATGCTCTATCAAGAAGACATGGCCCATTCGTGATCATTCTCAAATAGGGAAGAGTCCTCTTTTTGCATTCAAGAAAGGGAAAAAATCTGCACCAAAGACTGGTGAAAATATACATGGAACCGTAATAACAAACACTAACAGAACTATGGGGACCACCACAAATCTGGGGACACTACCCTTGTGGCCACTCTACTGCCTGTTACTCCACCTCTAACACACAATTCTTTATTTTTGCCAATATGAAATGTAAACTTCAGTGCCATGCTAATTGCAATACTAAAAATGTGGTATATACTTTATACTGCCCATGTAACATGATATACATAGGACACACAAAGCACAAAATCTTTACCCGACTTAGTGAACATCGCTCCTGCATCAGGACGGGCACAGCATCGAACAGAATTATTGAACATTTCACAGAAGAATATCATCCAGCAGATGAACTGCAGTGGACAATCATAGAGAGAATACAGACATCACGAGTAATGGTAACATTACCAAACAATTGAAACAAAGAGAAATATCCTGGATAAGTGTAACTGACTCTGCCAGAAAAGTATGTAATGACCAAGACATGCGTGTAATATGTTACGATTTAGCAGTTTTGAAGCTATATCCTTTTTCACTTCTAGAGCTTGTAAAAAAACTTCACCAATTTGCTTTGTTTTACTTTCCCGGATTCAAGCACTGATATCATAAACACACCAAGCTGATCTGGTGGTGGGGACTGGTCGGCGCATGTTCAACAGAGGGTGCAAATGTCTTTTTTACCAATTAGACTTAGCTTGTCTGAAACCCAAAGCGTAGTTTTTATGGTTTTCTGAGAAGAATTATGATGTACGTGATGAAATCACACTGATGATGTCACGCGTAATCTCGAACACAGTAGGTAAGCGTACACTTCACAATTAGTCGCCAGCCTATTGTCAGGCAGGCATATGATGCACCTCATGTCCTTTTATCTTTTACTTCCAGTATGGTACAATAAAACACAGAACTAATGCCATAGAATGTAGGAAATATGAGATAATCATACAGCACCAGATAACAGTTGAGGGGTTTTCCGTATGAGTATAAATATGACGTTATACATAAGGGCAATGCATCCTTTTGATTTCACTACTATTGTGGCACTAACTGCTGACGAGGCGGTTATTGCCATTAGTATTCCAGGGTCTGCAGACTCAGGATACTAGTTTTCCCGAGTTTGCAGCTACGGAACGCTCATGGCTGATGATACCTTTTCAAGCGGCATTTCTTTTGCCTTTTGAAAAGGTTTTGTTGCAGTACGCGTTGGTTCTAGGGACACTAGAACGCGTGCACTGCTTCATTAGTACAGAGCAACAGGGCACCATTTTGGGGCAAGTTGCTCTGTACTAATGAATTGGAGGAAACTGGCCATCTTGGAAAAGGAAGAAGTGACTACGTGTGGTCCCTTCTCCCTTTTGATGCTCGCCAGAAAAAAAAAGAGTGCACCTGGCAGGCGATGCACGTTAGTGCCGTGAGCAGGATTACACTGGGGTATGGCTCGGAAACGAGCCAATCCACGGTAAATCCATCCCGTGGGACATCACCGCCGGGTACTAATGCGTAATATAGTTCCATGATGCAAACTCATGGGAATGCATCTTGTTGCGAGAGTAAATGGATAATAACCTGCTGCTCTCTCAGTTCAGCCTGCAAGACAAACACACACAAGCCGTTCTTGGGCTTGTTTCCACGTATACACCACTAGCCTCACTGAGAAAAAAAATGTACTTGTTGACTATAAATAGCCATTTGAGGAAGCAGGCAATCAGCTTTCATATACCAATATATGATGTGATGCTTTCTGTGTATGTTTTATCTCCACGGAATTTCATAAACACACACATCACCCTGACGAAGACGCAGGAGGGCTTCATGATCTCCCATGTACATTCCTTTACCGATATGTGTAACAATATTAGCGGAAATTGCAATCTGCATGAAGATCAGGGACGTCAATTCACAAAAATGTCAGGGGTAGCGAAAGTGACATCACACAACCCTTGACCTCTGATGACATCACAGGAAGCGATGCCATACACCGAAGTGACATCACGGTAAATGATGCAACACGACCTTTCACCCCTTGGCAAAACAGAAAGTGGCATCACGTAGCATTGTTTCTAAGTACACAACGAAAAATATGGTTACAATGTCACTTTAATGTGATATACATTTTATACATGTATCGTTAATATCACTGTGTATAAACCCATATTAACAAATTAATGTGAATGCAAGCAGCCGTCCAAGCCAAATGTTGATGTGTTAATATGTAGCACTTACGCTTAGGCGCATTATATAGAACAAATAATGTTGGTACTCATTTATCAACCTCAGAGGGATGAAAGGCTGAGTTGGCCTTGCTGCTATTCGAACCTGCAACCTGCAGATCACACACACATTGCAGCAGCAAGCGCTCAACCCGCTGAGTTATTGTATTGGCTATAGATATCTTACCTGCTATAGTAAAATGAGCAATTACATGTCTGAATGTTCTCAAAATCAGAAAGCAATTTACACTATGTAGTGAATACCATTAAATTGGTAACTGAGATTTAACAGAAGGCCAGTTCACCTGCAGGTCTGGTGCAAAGTTGGCTACATGTGAAGCCTGCATGGATCTATTTTTCAGGCATCATAGGTTGGCAAAATACATGCCATTGGGGGGGTTCATAACTGTGTATTAAAGAATTTAGAGTAGTGCAGGCAAAACAGCTCACTCACACAGCATCCCCTACTCTGGGAGTCGTCTCATTCATTCAAACAAACATCCTGAACAGCATGCCATGGAGATAGGAAAGATAGACACAGCATTGTGGCACAATGAAATCAAGGGCCACTTTATGTGCTATGGTCAAACACGTCTACACGGTACACAAGCTTTTAGCCACAAGGATTTTGTCAAGTGACCGAGTACACCGAGTACAAATGTCTTTTGATGATCATAACAGAGACCACGGCAGAAAAAAACATGCTTTAACTGCAACTTGTGAAAAGCAAAATAAATAGTCCGAAATTGATGCTTATTCTACTCTAAATGCTTTTTGGAGGTTTTTGGTTGCATTGTGAATTTGAGGTGTTTAAGAACAGACTAAATCAGTGATTCTCCCCCTGAAGTGTGCCTGAAATAAACCATTAATGAGTCTAGCAAGTATTGTACAGAATTCCAGAAAGACAAAAAGTATTTGTCATTTCTATTCTTTCTTATTTAGGGTCACTGCTCAAAGTGTTACACTTGTGGAGCACCCTGTTTTTTCAAGAAACCTGAACAAGAGAGCCAGTCGCTGCAGAAACAAAGAGCCACATGGCGTTGGCCCCTGCCCTTGAGCTTCAATAAAAAAAAAATGAAATAAAAGGGGTAGCAAGGGAGACCTCAGGGCGACCCCCCCAAATGACATCCCCGATGATGATATCTCGCAGGCTTCGCAAGCCCCCACCCTGGGCGTTGAAACAAGTGTTAGTGAAAGAGAGAAACCGTTGAGTGCAACAGAAAAATGACAACGTTACTAATGTGCCTTGTTTTTACCAAATCAATGATGGAAAGACGCTTTTGTGACGATTGAGATGAATTATTCTGTCACTAATTTTGACGAATTACCATTGTGTACAAAGAGGACTATTGTACGGTTTAAGCAGAAGAAAGTGTTCTTTGGAGTCAGCACACGTTATTCAATAAGACACCATTTAAACACTTTGATTATTCATTTGTCACTTAATTTTCGGTTTTGGCCAGAAGCATATTTCGCCCTTACTTGGAACTGGCTTTAAATCAGTGGTGCAACTGCCACGACACAGTGATTCAACCCCCGTATTTTTGTTCTTGCTGTGTACAACAACATTCGATATTTGAAATTGCAAGTCCGGCCCATAGATCATAAATCATAAGCGAGGTTACAAATCTCGCAGGAAAGACAGCTCAATATCCCAAGCTCGCTATTCTTTGCAAGTTGTTTTGGGCACAAAGTGCTGGTTTTAATCAAATCATAGCGGACAGGCTTTGCAGTAGTGCATGGTTTTGTGCTAAAGGTGCGTGGGTTCCACATGTGCAGGAATAGAGTACTTACGGTACAAGTTCTTGCATGTGAGTCGCTGGAGTGATAAGGACTATTTAGACTAGAATGTCCTTAAAAAGCTTGCATTGCGTTAATATGGCACAGTGGTGCCTAAATCACGCGTTTGCGTGTCACAGCCGTGTTATGTTTACATTTCTCCACATGGAATTGCATGACGTGCATTTCCATACGTAATAACAGCAAGCTGGCCAGGCTCTCGCTCACACATGGCATTCTGTCTCGGAATGAAGAGCTCATTTGCTCGTTGATGTCACTTTCTCCCTTAGGCATCAGAACTTAGAAATAACCCTTGCAAGACATCCGCTCAATGGAAGCACATTTGTCTGTGGGAAACAAAGTGATGAGCAGTGTTCTTCATGTTATGAATAGCATTTGCACACATCAATCAATGTCCCAAAAGAGCTCATGGTTGCATGATACAGATATTGTTGTGGCTACAAAATGGTTGTGTCTCTGTTCCAGTGAGTTGGGGCTGTTCCTATTATCTTATTGGGATAATTAAAAGATAACACAATACTTAAGTACGAACAGTAAAAAGGATTTCTGTTAGAAATGTATGATTTCCAATCAGGAGTGTCAATTCATGAAAATTCCAGAGTAGCAGAGATGACATCACCGGATGTTACATCACAAAACCTTTCACCCCGGTGGACATCACAGGATGTGGCATTGCAGATAAAAGAAAATAAATGTGGGATTGATACTTTATGAAACAGCTTTGTACAAACCATTTTACAACTCGAGGTGGACTTTATAGGCCAGAGGTACCCATAGTAGAATCAGCTTAGGCCAGGGCATGGCCTTTATCTGACAATACAGCCTAATACACCCTGCTACTGTCATCTCATGTTATGTTATGTGGGCTCACACACAAGGTGTAACCCATGGTGAGCCCATTCCACGCTAAGTGTAGTTTCTTATACGTGTGTACTTCCAACGTCTTCCAATCATAGCATTACATGCCACGTGCAGTCATAATAAACAAAAGACAGCCTCATATATCCAGAAGATGCCAACATATGCCTGTTAATGCCTCGTATTGCAAGTTAACTCGTTATATCCTGTGTATAGTCACAGTATGTAAGGGGAAGCTTCACATGTAGGTGCTGTTAGCATTTGCTAAGCTCACCCTCGGTTAGTCATCATGTGTAATGTATGACCTTCGGTGTTCAGGTGCCCATATCATGACCTCTTTGCCACTGCAACCACTCTTACCTTAAAGGGCCTCTTAAGCAGAATCTACAGGCTGCTGAGCAAAGCATTAAGCAAAGGGCACACTTTTACAGTACTTGTTAAACTTTAAGTACAACATTCACGCTTACATGTACCACTGTTATAAGACAGCTGTTTTATAGTGTTTTGAAAGTTTGCCCTATCATGCACATATTCTGGTGTAGCTTTGCACTCCTTTTACACTGAGTTAAAGGTATTATGTGATGGGACATTTTGGAACTACCATAATGGATTACAGTCTGCCTCTAAACCGTGTATTAATGAATGTATTTGAGAAATATACATTCAGTCCCATTATTTTGCCTTTACGGTTTTGTAGGTGCCAGTGCCACATTCAGCAAAACCCGCTGTGGAAGGGATAATACCACATGCAGAGTTCTTGCAGTCAAAGAAGGACATTAAGGCCATAGTCTCTATGGCAGAAGGGGATTAAAGATGCATAGTGTCTCTACTAACGAGCCTGGACACAGTGCAGAGGACCATGGTAAGCTAGGAGGAGAAACAGAACACTTTCTAGAGGAGACAAATGGACCGCGAGAAACAACATACATAATCGAGGAGCTTGATGGACCTATGAGAGGAACATCACACATGTTATAGTAGCCTAATGTGCCAGGAGAAACATACACAGTGTAGAGGGGCACGGTGAACTGAGACAGGCGCCACCATTTGTAGATCATCAGAATGTGAGAGGTTCTTGGTCTCCACCACTCGCATCCTGTAACTCTGAGAATGATGATGATGCTGATGATGAGTGAGATGAAGATTCTGACCCTCATCCGTCCATGAGCTGGACACCACTGATGCCAAGAAGGAGTAGGAGAATGCCAGTTACAAAGATGGGGGGAAAAAGACAAAGCTGCTCCTCCGTCAGTTTACAGTGTCTTTCAAACACAATATGTAAGACCTGAAAGTGCAAAATATCAATGTGTGTTAACCAGACCATTACCACAACCACTGCACTTGACATCCTCACATTCAAATTAATACAGTAAGTCAAGTCTTAACCCACCACGAATATGAAAAGTGTTGCGTTTTTTCCTCCGGGTGCAAGATGTTTAACATCTCACCTGCTCTCTGCAAGAGTTCTGTGTGAAGTGCGAGAATGGGAGAAAAAGCTCCCCCCCAATCTCCTCGCGACCATGGCCTAGAGGATCGCGGCCCAGACACCCACCACGAGATGAATTCGTCTATCTACCAGACGACCAAATACCCTGGTTCAAGAACATAAGGATATGCCCACCAGCCTGCCCTACTCAAGCCGACACCTGCAGCATGGATGAACTCGACTAAGACCTCAACAACAAGCACCCACATCGTTAGAGATGCCATAACGACCTAGCCAACTGGCAAGAACACACGTGCCACCATGCACACTGGTCACTCACGCACCAACCCACACGAAGAATATATTCCGTGCTATGACGTAGGTGACGGATACACCCACTGACGCGCATCTTTGTTATTTTTCACATAGGTTTTTCCGTAATGCAGAAACGCAAGACGCATAAAGCACTCGCATATACGCTTGCTGACGCTTCTCCCACCCCTCGCATCGTGATGAGAATATAACGAAGACGTAATACTGCCTATGAAGCCATGTTAAACCGCAACACAGGTGCCGTGCATTACACATCCCCACCCATGAACCAGGCCCAAGTAGGCCGCAAGCAAGAACCGCCATGAACACTGAATGAGCGAGAGTACAAGTGCTGATCACGCAGAACGAGCCCAGCGAGAGCTCTGACAAGGTGCCAGACCCACGAGGAAGAAGTCGCCTGGGTCCCACGTCTGGGACACAGGTTGTAACAATGAAATAACCAGATGGACAACTACAGCGATGGGAATGGCCTGCTCTGAAGCCTATGAGCAAATCTGCACATTGTCTGCACGAACACATAGTTACACATTGTTGCTAGTGACAGGTACACCGCGAGCTGGGAACAACGATGGTCCCAGACTGGGGGGCTCGCGGGAGGACCAATCAGAACATGGAGGCACTCATCACTGACACCACTAACATTAGCCAATCATCAGGGGTCTTCGTGTAACAATTTTCAACTATCTGATAGAAGGGACAACCCAGGTATACCACCTGACTCATCCTCAACCACTAATATTGCTCTCTATATGTATGCTATACTAACCCTACCACTTGAGGAACCAATCCGGAGTGGCAATAGGTTTTTCGCTAACTTTCCCAGGTGATGCAAGTAGCGCGTCATACTGAGCAAAAAGGGCCTGCGAGCCCCACGAATTTTGAGAGTCTGGACGGACGCGTACGATCCTAGACCCATCCCTGCCGTTGTTTTAATAAACAGCAGAACCGCCTTGCTTCTTGTGTGTGTCTCATACTCATTTTTGGGGAACACGGGAGGAGTTGGGGCCTCCCAGCCCGGAGGTCTGCGGACGGCTCAGCCGACCCCGGGATAATCTCCCCGACAAGTTGGAGGCACTGCTGAGATCTGTTACCGATCTACCTTTTCATTTTTCCAAGGCCTCTCATTGCGAGGAGGCCCGGCGGCGCGGGCCCCCTCTGCCGCTGCCCCCTTTTTGAGGACTACAGGACCATCGCGGAACTGCGAGAAGACCGGACAGCGCAATCCGGATATTGGCCCTCGGGAGCCGGTTGAGAAGTATCCCGCCCGCGGTTGGCGAGTGTCCAGACGTGGTCCAGACGAGGGGAGGTGGCGAGCCGCTTGGAGGGGTGCACGCAGTTGAGCGGCCCCGCATCAAGAGAACTTGGTGAGTATGCCACACCCAACAAGCAATGTGAGATTGTGAGGGAGGGGGGAGGAGTGCAATAAGGGCGGTGGGAGGTGTTACTAAGGTGTGCTGCGAAGATTTGATCAATTAGTGTTGACGGTGAAGTGAATGGTAGCAGGGCAGGTGCGAGAGCCGTCCGCTACCACGTCACGGAGAAGGGTGGGTGGAGCAAGAAAGCATCACGTGCAGTTGCTCGTAGACACTGATTGGCCTAGGTCGTGGCCACCTGTAAGGGGTGTGTGTGTGTGGCTTCCTACGAATTGGCAGTTATTGATCAATGAGTTGATGAGGATCCCTATTGATCGAGCAGTGAAACTCGATAGATAGATGACGCTTTCCTGTAGATGGTATCTAACTGGTTGCCTAGTACGGAAGATAATTGGCTGGTTAAGCCCTCCCGTTGAGGGGCACATCACACGCGAGGCGACGCAGTGTGCGCAGTCCGATTATATTGTTGGTTACCTTGTTCCAGGCGTAACAAGAGGACAGCTGTGGGGTTAATGGGGACAAACAGTAAAAACTTATTGCGAGCTTTCTGAAGTGTAAAAGATCTTACCGGTAGTTTTTGGAAGAGGTCGGTGACTTCACCCGTAGGGCTTTCATAGGATACCTTGACCACACAGCATTGTTGAAGGGTGGTGGGGAAGTGAACAGAGGGCAGGGGGTGCGCACGGAGGTTGTCGGCCACCCCAAATACGGGACAGGTGGAGAGGGGGAAGTGACCGTGCACGGAGAACGCCGGCCACGCAGAGTGAGGTAGGAGGAGGAGGGGAGGAGAAAAGTCGGACGGCTGTATAAGCACGTCACACAGGGCATGCAGCCGCAGGGGGCTTCGTGCGCCGTGGCCGCAGGGGGCCATCACGGTATTAAGGAAGAAAAACAAATACAGGAAAAGACAGCATATTTTCAATTGTTATATTTGACTGTTTTTCTTTTAGCGGACGGTCGCAAGTCCCCAAACTACGGGGCCAGGTAACGACAACTATACTGAAGGGAGCTAACAACACAGTGTAACCATGTCATACGGGTTAGGATCGGGAGGGTGGGGGAATACCCTCACTACCCCACTCCAGAATATGTGTAAAACACTATCGCCCCATAGGGAAAAACTGATCAAATACAGCATAGAATGGACACAAGGGACAGACAACAAAATGACGACACCCTGGCCGCCTAACGGCAGTTTCGACCCGTACGTCCAACACTCACTACTGACACATATACATAACACATACAAGGGGAAGAAGTTGGCGCATCACGTGGAGGTGTTTAACTTATGGAGGATGTTCCAGGGGTCCCGAACAGGACCAACCGGGATGTTCACTGTGGAGGAAACAAAGAAGGGGAAGAAGATTAAGGAGGAAGAGGGAAATGGGGAAAAAGAGGTTGACAGCGCACAGTGCGCGGGAAGAGACCGAGAGGGGGACGAAAAGCTTAGCATCGCAAATGAAATAGAAATAAAAAAGGAAAGGACCGACGACATGGCCTTAGCGAAAGTAGTGAAGAAGGAAGAAGGGGGGTTATATCCTGTGACGGAACTACGAGACACGGTAAGGCAACAACTAACGGCGGCTGAGGGATATTCGAACCCCGCGTACAGCCCACCACCATATACAGCTACAGGTAGCTACGCAGGGGGGGAGGAGGTGACAAGTACGGTAGGCCCAACTTATATGAAGATGCACGCAAGGGAAGGGAAGAATAGTGAAGAACCAACCCCAACCATAGTACACGACGAGTGGGTAGCCGCGGAGGCGCTGTTAAAATTGCAAGGGACACTAACGGGAGAAGAAAAGGAGGTAGTACGGAGACTGAACCAGGACAATAAGGGTAGCAGTGAAATAAGAGGGGAGGAAGATAAAAGGAGAGAAGGGGAGCTGTTATGAGCAGAGGAGGAGATGTTGGAGGAAAGATTGGCAGAATTAAGGAATGAGCAAAACGCCCTGATCAAACAGCTTGAGAAGGAGGAACGAGAGAGAAGGAGGGAAAGGAAGGAAAGTAAGGATGAGTTAGAAAAAATGAGAGAACGAACTGAAAAACGGAAGCAGGAAGCTGAAAGGATGAAGGCGATAGCAGAAAGGGTATCTCGAGCAGCACAGCGTGACAGGAAAAGAGAGGAAGAAGAGAAAGAAAAGGAAATGGAAATATGGAAGAAGAAAATACTATCAGAAAGCACCAAGAAATACGAGGAAGGTAAAGTAATAGAAAGCATATTAGAAAGGGAGAGAGAGAGATGGGAAAGGAGGAGAGAGGAAGAAAGGATATTAGAGAAGGTGAGTAGTGAGGTGATAGAGGAATTGAAAAAGAAAAGAGAGGAAATAGGTGGTGAAATAGTGGAGAAGAGAGAAGGGGAAAGAAGAGAGAGGAAAGGGGAGAGTGGGGTAAGGACATATGTACGTCGGGGTGCAAAAGTAGCCACAACATCAGCGCAAAGGGGAGCAATTGGTAAAAAAAAAGAGGAAGGAACGGATTTAATAGACTTAAAAACAGTGACGATTAGGGGGAAAAAGACAGATTGGGGGTTGTTGCTCTTGGATGAATTTTGCAGCGAAGAAGAAGAAGGAATGGGGGGAGAAGGAAGAAGCGGCAATAGGGAAAGCTTAGACAAATTGTACATCACCCGCACCAACCGGGAACCACCATGGGCATGCAGAAGGAAGGAAGAAGTGGGGGTAAGTGAGGAGAAAGAACGAGAAGTGGCGGGAAGGCAAACACGTGCAGCTACACCCGCATCATCCCATCCAACATGTCCGCCCACACCCGCTCCTGAACACACCCCCTACGCCGGCAGGCTTAGAGATCTCCCCGGACGTAGGCAGGAAGAACGGACACACACACCCACATTAAATAAAGAAAATAATAAGAGAAGGGGAAGAGATGAAGGGGAAGCTACAACGAGCGGCGGTAATATCGACATGACAGATGATCTAGACGACACAGAAGAAGAGGAGGGGTATGCGGACTCCACACCGCGACAATTGGGGGGACAGATGGGACACAATCTAATGCCGCTATTGGAGAGGGGGGGGTTAGACCACAATACGTCCCTTGGAAGCATGCCGATAAGGAAAATATAAAGTGTAGGCTCCCATCACTAAGTGGAGGAGCGGGAAAATGGATATACGAGATGGAAAAGCACACTGCAGGACAGAAACTAGCAGTAGGAGACGTGAAGGGCCTATTAATATCAATATTAGGGGATGCGGCAGATGACATCTGGAAGGGAGCGGGTTTCCCTGGGGTCACAATAACGAACACATCACATGACGGGGCGCCATTTGCGAATTGCAGGCATGCATTATGGCAAGCTCTGAGAGTCCAATACCCAGACACCTCAGATATAGGAGCAATTACGTCACGCAAGATGCGTGAGAACGAAGATCCTGTTGATTACATCCAGGAGATTCAGGAGAAGTGGCGTATGGAAACTAGAGAGCAATGGGACAAGACACCGGCAATATTTTACCACATACTAATACAAGGGCTTCCGGAGACAGTACAAAAACAATTGAAGAAAGTAGTGGGGATGGAAGCCAAGGCTTGGCCGGAAATACAATTGACAATAGTACACCATTGTAGGATGTGGCAAGAAAAGATGAAACAAAAGGAAGAAGATAGAAAAGCGGAAGAGGCTAAATTAGTGCAGAAAAAACTGACTAAATACACCATGGAAGGAGCACTAATAACTACACCAACAACAATGACACCAAACCCCACGCAAGTAGTGGCCGCACAGGATCCCTCACAACTACAAATATCACCACTACCACAATCACCACGACTTATAACACAACAGCTGCCACCACCCCCCAATACACGGCTAACATGGGAGGAGGGTACATGGTACCAGGAAATGGATATTATAATAACATCAGGGGAAGGGGAGGAATGATGAGGGGGAGGGGATATGGCCAACCTGTACAACAGCAAGGGGGAGGATTCCGGAGCTTCTACCCCACTGGGCAACCAGGGTACCAAGATAATGCAGGAAGTTTCCCATGGCAGAACAGGGAACCACCTGTATGTTGGGTTTGTGGGATGTTAGGACACATGTCACGTACGTGTAGAATGAGACCCTCCCCACCAGCATGGAGGAACAAGGACAACAAGGGCCTATGAGGGAGCAGCAGGGTTACCGACAACCACAGGGGCTACAAAAGAGCAGCACACAGCAGCAATTAGCAGCACAACAACAGCTGCAGATATATTTGCTACCGCAACAAAAGGTGGCAATAACACAACAACGCCAAGTGCAGCCAGTGCAGCAGCCTACTCAAATACAGGACCATAAGTTAACCACCACCGATACACAGCTACAACAAACACAATTGGGAAGGGTGACTATCCTGGGACACAACCCTTACACAGGAAGTGGTCAGTCATTATACCCACAATAGGACAGCCCACAGACGTCCTTGGTGTGCACCTAATAGTGCGGAGGAACCACGCATTGAGGTAACGATAGGTGACAAGAAATTATCATTCCTTGTTGACACTGGGGCAACCAGGTCTTGCATAAGGGAGGGTAGATTTAAAATGTCAGGTGAGGCCATGAACACCCAAGGATTTTCTGGGGCTAGGGGGTTGGTTCCCTTTACTGATAACAACTCCTTATCTATTGGAGATTATGACATGTCTGTCCCGCTCCTGTATTCAAGGGAGTCGCCAGTGAACATACTTGGGAGGGACATAATGAGCAGATTAAATATGACAATCTCTTTCACGGAGGATGGCATAATTTGCTCCACACCAAGAATAAACATGCTTACTGCACAACAAATACTGCAAGCGTACTGTGGCCAGACAGTAGCTCGGGCTTAGCCAGTGGATGTCGAACTGTTCCAGTACGGAACAGACATGGCATTCGCCTGGATGCCAGGAATAGAAGGAATCTGGAGGAGGCCAGCAGCATATTTGTTCAGGCCTGAGACACCAGCCAATGAACCAGAAGGCAAGGTGATTTCGGTAAGCATCGAGAGTATTATAGCAACTGCAGATTATATCGCAGTACATGCCCAAGACCGGGAAGGGAGAGCATGGAGGGCAGTGATAGCCCTGGCTGAGGGATGCAGGCTCACCCAGGTGTCCGATGAAGAGCTCTTTTCAGAAGACAGGGAAGAAGGTGAGATGGTATTTATGATGAGTGTAGATATATGGCTAAGAGTGACCTATAAGCAAGTGGCACAGAAAATGGCCATGGCACTTGAGGCACCTGCATCTACCCCAGTTCCATTCTACGAGGAAGATATGGCAAAAGTTCCAGCATCACTGTGGACCACCAGTCCCTATGACGTGGGCTGCATAAAGAGTATCGGGGGAGTAAGAATAAAGCTGAAGAAGGGTGCAATACTACCTAGAGTGAAACAATACCCACTATCAAAAGAAGCAGATGAGGGCATATACGAAACCATAACGGCCCTAATAAATAATGGCATATTGGTACCATCAGAATCACCATGTAACACGGCCGTGTACCCAGTGCGCAAAGCTAAAGGAGGGTCTTGGTGTTTTATCCAGGACCTCAGACCCTTGAATAACATTGTAGAAGCAGAGTACCCAATAGCAGCAAACCCAGCCACAATATTATGTGGAATTCTGGCAGAGGCCTCACGGTTCACCGTGATTGACCTCAAAAATGCCTTTTTCTCAATACCCCTGCACCCAGATTCACAAGACTTGACAAGCTTAACATACAGAAACACAAAATGGAAACACACCAGGTTACCACAAAGGTACTGCGAGTCACCCTCAATTTTCAACAGAGTAATACAAATGGACTTGGGAAACATTGAGTTAGAAAGTACGGTGCTGCAATATGTTGACAATATAATAATTTGCAGCACAAGCGAGAAAAGGTGCAGGGAGGACTCAATGAAAATGCTGACAGTGTTGGCTGAAAAGGGTTACAAGGTAGACAAAGAAAAGTTACAGTACTGTCAGGAATAGGTACTATACATTGGTCAACTAATATCCCAACAAGGAAGAAAGATTGCACCACAAAGAGCACAAGCTATATCCAACACGCCACTACCACAAACGGTGAGGGAGCTGCAGCAGTTCCTGGGATTATGCAACTACTGTAGAGCATGGGTTTTTGACTACAGCTCATACATAGGACCCCTACTTGAGGCATTGAGAGAAGCACACAAAGGGGACAAAACATTGGGATGGACAAGGGAAATGAAGGAGGCATTTGACGAGTTGAAGCACGCCATATCCACTGCTCCGGTACTAGCTACCCCAGATTACGAACGACAGTTCTTTATCTTTTCGCATTGCGACTCAGCAGTAATGAAAGCAGTATTGACTCAGAAAACCAGCATAGGACACAAGCCAATAGCGTTCTACAGCGGTCACTTGGACCCTGTCATGCTAGGACATTTCCCTTGCGAACAGAGTCTCGCCGCAGCTGCATTTGCGGTAGAGAAATCATCATCGATTACAATGGGGTGCCCAACCACACTATTTGTGGAGCATGCGCTATTTGGAATATTGAATAAGCCTAAGTCCACACTAACCACACAGAGGGCGTCAGGTTATGAGATCATCTTGTCTAGACCCGAACTGTCAATTGTCAGATGCAGTACAGTTAACCCAGCCAGATTTATAGCGGAAGTTATTGAGGAAGGTGATTATGCTCACGATTGTACACAGACTATCGAAATGTACTCATGCACTCGAAAAGTTGAAGAGGATGCACTTAAGGGTAGGGAGATTTTGTACATTGATGGGTCATCAACAATAGACCAAAGTGATGGAATAAGGAGAACTGGGGCAGCAGTTGTAAAAATGACAGATGATTTGATGTATGTCCCGGTGAAATGCGTGCAGTTACCACAGCATTATTCGGCTCAAGCAGCGGAATTGGTTGCACTGATCTTGGCGTTGAAGGAAAGCGTTGACAAAAGAGTTACTATATATTCTGATAGCGCATATGTCACGTCAACCGTCCACTCGGGGCTGATAAAATGGCAGAGAAGAGGGTTTAGGAGAGCTGATGGCACCCCAGTGCAACATGCTCTCTTGTTAGCAGAATTAATTGAAGTAATTAATGATCCCAAAGAGATAGCTTTGGTTAAATGCCCGGCACACACTAATGGAGATGACCATATCTCGAAAGGGAATGAAACAGCAGACGCACATGCCAAGCATGCGGCATACTTTGATGAAACATGGAACCCCCCAGAGTCAGAGAGAGGGAGAGGGAGGGGGATGGCAAAACAGATGATGATGAAAGAAGGGTACACCCATCTCCCCGCAACACAGATAATGGAATTACAGGCAGCCGCACCAATGGCAGAAAAGGAACTATGGGTAAAAAGAGGATGTACGATGTCCCCAACTGACGCACTGTGGCGTCAAAATAACACTGGAAAGGTGGTCATGCCGTTGGCACTGTTGAACACCGCCCTAGCCCAGCTCCATCACCCAGCACATACAGGAAAGGAAGTAATTGCAGCACAAATTAGGGAAGATTGGTTCTGCCCTGAGTTAAATTCTCATGTAACAAATTTCATCAGCAATTGCCTCACATGCCAACAGTTTACGCCCGGTCACACGCTGCAAGTGATAAAAGGTACTATACCCCGGCCAGAGGGACCCTTCCTGCACATTCATATTGACTACGTTGATATGATCAATGTATGTCAAGGACATAGGTACATGATTGTAGTGGTATTCCCATTCTCCAGGTGGATCGAGGCCGGATCCTGCTCACACGCGGATGCGTTCAGAGCAGCTAAATTTTTAGTGAGAGAGGTTTTCCCCAGGTGGGGTGTGTGCGAAGTGCTGCAGTCAGATAACGGCCCACACTTTGCTAATGAAATGTTTCAGCACATCACGTCCTTGCTGGGTATTAAGCATAAATTTGCATGTGCATATCACCCGCAGACCAACGTTTTTTTTGTGAACCCCTCAATGGCCTATTGAAAGAAGAAATCGCAAAAATTCAGCAGACAACCAAGAAGAGCTGGTTATACTGTCTTCCGCTAGCTCTATTTGAGCTAAGGAATAGGCCAGGGTCTGATCACCACCTCACTCCCCACGAGGTGGTGACAGGACGTCAAATGCGCCTTCCTCTAACGCCTACATCAAGAGCATTCACAGACCATGAAAACACTGCAACTGTTCTTGGTGACGAAATGTATCAATATGTGTCTTCTTTGATTACTAGTGCAGCGTTTCTTTCGCAACAGCTCGAGCGCACGCGGGGCGGGTCGAAGAGTTCTCAACAAGAAGACACCAACAAGGAACTGGGAAAGGAAGGACTATGCACTATTGCTAAAGGTGACCATGTGCTACTCCGCAACTTTAATAGAAAGTGGAACGGCCCACGCTTTACTGGTCCTCATTTGGTAGAGGAGGTAGCTACCAGAGCGGTGAAATTGCAGGATAAGCGTGCCTGGAATGACCTACACGATGTAAAGATCTACAAACTCCAGACCCGCCCTAGCGTTAAAGACAGGGCCATTGGAAGAGCAACGACATCAACAGCATCGGCTACAGAGAAGGAGACATCGACCACAGCTAATGACAATAGTGTAACTACACCTGATCACCCCCCAGATTCCCCAGAGGCAACTACTGAGATAGACATTGGACGCTTGCCCACAGCCCATCCCATGGTCACGAGATCACAAAGTAAACAAACTTCCGCCAATTGAGCCCCAGCCCCCTACCCTCAAAGGTCACCCCCGATTGAAGGACGTTGTATAACAAACTTGGGTATTGCACACACACACATATAAAACACTTGTATGTTTTCTCTTTTTCTTCTCTCGCACATGCAGGTACTGTGTATAATTGTATTGTTAAGAAAATAAGTAACTAACAGTGTACTCTGCCCAGAAGTAGATGCTGCCCACGGATGATAACACCCCTGAAGCCCTATCACACCAATTTGTATATCATATAAGAAGGCCAAAGTACCTAAAAAGAAGGAGGGTACGCGTATATTACACCGCATTTGTTTTGGCGATAGAACAATCATTTCCCCATCTTCACGAGCACTTACCGGCTCTAAGAGATAGATCACTAAGATTAGCATGGGAACAGCTCGCCGCCTGGGCACTGAACGATTACTTGATAGGGAGAGCTTAATAACAAGGACTAACAATAATAACAAGCGTATTGATGATTTTCAGGCGGGCACCTTTAACGTCGCAATAATAAGCTGCCGGACTGCAGCAAGGTAAGAGCAAAAAGCCAGTGAGACTAGCTCTTGTAATAAAAATGATAGGAGTATTGGTTACATAACAGATTCAGCACACGTCTCAAACAACATGTGGTACCAGCACATGACCCGAATTGGTAAGCAGACAACAGAAAATAGCTGTTATGTGTGCTCATTGATCCCATACGCCATGAGCGCTTCACGAACATTCGTCGCTACAGAAATACAGGAAAAGACGGCGCGATGTATAGTATATCTGGCACTATTTCAAACGAGAGGACGATTTCAAGGAACGGTGGTGAGAATGAAGTGGGAAACAAGAGAAACATACCCATACGAAAACAATTTCCTCAAGTCATATTTGAGTTACCATAAGAGCAGTTTACACGCTGAAGCGTTCAGATACATGACGAGTGGCCCTGAAATGGGAGAAAAGAAGAAAATAACACTACAATACCTACCATGTGATTGGTACGCCACTGAAGTTCCTGGTATACAAGGATGTTGGGAAAGGCCACTGATAACAATAACAGGGAAGGTATACATGAACAATGAATGGGAAATAGGAGTGGTCGGTAGCAACATGATAACAAGAGAAAATATTACCACCATACAGGAACACAACGACAGATGTTGGACGACATGGGGCAAATACGTACCCATGCTGACATGGATGGAGAAGGATGAAGACCCAATAAGCATACTACCGCTGACCGCGCCCAAGTTATGCTACCAACACAGAGGAGATGTGGAGGTGGGATATAACACCAACTGTGGAAGTGTGTTAGAATTACCAGAGGGGGGTGCTGGAATGGCAGTGATAATGGATCACTATTGGGCCTGCGGAAATAAGGCATATCACACCCTGCCCCCGTTGTGGAATGGTATATGCACAATGGTACACATCAACGTACCATCACTAGTGGTGCCCCAAAAACATGTCAACATGGCCAATTTCCCCAAAATGGATGAAGGGAAAAAGAGGAAGAGGAGATCCGTACAATCACAGGAGGGAGAGAACAATAACAACAATAATGTACTAACAAGGATAAAGAGACAAGGAGAACCCCTGACAGGAAACTACCTGTGGGGAAGGTCGGAAACAGCACTCACTTCTATTCCACCAGAACATAGATTATTCAGCAGGGCTGCAATGTTCTTCTCGTCAATAATACACCCAGGACTGCAAGCTTATGCAAACGCTAAATGGCTCCAGATCACCCGATGGGAAATAATGATGACGATTAATTCAACAGTAAACGGATTCAATGCCATAAAAGAGGAGCTGCGAGCGGTAAGAATGGTAGCACTGCAGAACAGATATGTACTGGATCTTCTCACAGTAATGGAAGGAGGAGTTTGTGCAAAAATAGGACAATCATGCTGCACATTTATTCCTGCTAACGATGCAGATAATGGTACACTTACCGAAGCAGTATCACAACTGGCCCAGATGCACTCCAAGATGATGGAAGAAAGTAAAGGAGTAAAGAAGGATGATAGCTGGTTTTCATTATTATGGTCATGGATGCCATCATGGCTGTCGGACGGGCTGAAGATAATAGTTGGATGCATAATACTGGCTGCAGCTGTATTGATTGTAATAAGGTTTTGGAAGGCCAGGAAGGCACGCACTATAGACGAAATGATCGAAATGGTTGGCATGCACCCCTTGATGCCAACTGACGATGACCAGCACACCGATGTGATAATAAAGGAAAGAGAGAAACTGTGCAAACAGATCATCACCAATCACTTAGACCCACCATCCGTAAAGCTTGAGAACCCAAGAAACCCGAGGAGCTATATCGGAAGATGGGTATACTGCAACCCGGGAGGAAGCTGTGTGTATATGTACTGGTCATTTGAAGACCATGTCAACCACTATGGACACCTGGGAGGAGTGACCAAAATATGGAGAGTAAGAGGAGATAAAGAAAAAGATATGTTTGTGGTCGACAAGTCGACCAGAGGGGGACTGAAGTGGGAGAATGGGAGAAAAAGCTCCCCCCAATCTCCTCACGACCATGGCCTAGAGGATCGCGGCCCAGACACCCACCACAAGATGAATTTGTCTATCTACCAGACGACCAAATACCCTGGTTCAAGAACATAAGGATATGCCCACCAGCCTGCCCTACTCAAGCCGACACCTGCGGCATGGATGAACTCGACTAAGACCTCAACAACAAGCACCCACATCGTTAGAGATGCCATAACGACCTAGCCAACTGCCAAGAACACACGTGCCACCATGCACACTGGTCACTCACGCACCAACCCACATGAAGAATATATTCAGTGCTATGACGTAGGTGACGGATACACCCACTGACGCGCATCTTTGTTATTGTTCACATAGGTTTTTCCGTAATGCAGAAACGCAAGACGCATAAAGCACTCGCATATACGCTTGCTGACGTTTCTCTCACCCCTCTCATCGCGATGAGAATATAACGAAGACGTAATACTGCCTATGAAGCCATGTCAAACCGCAAAACAGGTGCCGTGCATTACACATCCCCACCCATGAACCAGGCCCAAGTAGGCCGCAAGCAAGAACCGCCATGAACAAAGAATGAGCGAGAGTACAAGTGCTAATCACGCAGAACGAGCCCAGCGAGAGCTCACAGACAAGGGGGTGATGTTGCAACTCGTATGCTACCAGCCGGCACCAAGGTCACACCTGTAAGCAAAGCCAGGCACACAGAAGCAAAACTTTAAATGTGCAGAATTCCGCCCCAGCCACGGTCTCTCCACACGTGACCAAGCCAACCTGACAAGGCGCCAGACCCACAAGGAAGAAGTCGCCTGGGTCCCACGTCTGGGACACAGGTTGCAACAATGAAATGACCAGATGGACACCTACAGCGATGGGAATGGCCTGCTCTCAAGCCTATGAGCAAATCCGCACATTGTCTGCACAAACACATAGTTACACATTGTTGCTAGTGACAGGTACACCACGAGCTGGGAACAACGATGGTCCCAGACTGGGGGGCTCGCGGGCGGACCAATCAGAACATGGGGGCACTCATCACTGACGCCACTAACATTAGCCAATCATCAGGGGTCTTTGTGTAAAAATTTTCAACTATCTAATAGAAGGGACAACCCAAGTATACCACCTGACTCATCCTCAACCACTAATATTGCTCTCTATATGTATGCTATACTAACCCTACCACTCGAAGAACCAATCCGGAGTGGCAATAGGTTTTTCGCTAACTTTCCCAGGTGACGCAAGTAGCGCATCATACTGAGGCAAAAAGGGCCTGCGAGCGCCACAAATTTTGAGAGTCTAGATGGACGCGTACGTTCCTAGACCCATCCCTGCCATTGTTTTAATAAACAGCAGAACCGCCTTGCTTCTTGTGTGTGTCTCATACTCATTTTTGGGGAATACGGGAGGAGTTGGGGCCTCCCAGCCCGGAGGTCCGCGGATGGCTCAGCCGACCCCCGGATAATCACCCCGACAAGTGTTAAGGGGGAATCGTGGATCAACTTGGGAACCACTTCCTTGTGGTCTCCGTTGATTCAGCTCCATGCAGACGAGGGGGAAGCACACACAAGAACTCAACAGCAGCCAGCCCCCACCAGACAATCACCATAAGACCCTCTGCTGATACTGCTATCGCTGAAAACATTTCAATTATACCTGAAGTGTCCTCCAGTGATATTACCCCTCAGTGCCAGGGCAGTGTGGCAGTGGCATCTTCCATGGAAAATTCTTCAATAAAGTCAACCACTGCTGGGATATTCCCAGTCAACCCCACTTTTCACACAAGCCTGTTGCACAGTTCTATGACAGGCTAGGTTTCATGCTTAGGAATCAGCCAGAAAATGATCTTCACCATCGACATGTGGACCAGGCGACAGAGGATTCATTGCATGGCTAAGGCTGCAGACTTGGTTGCCTTTCTAAACCCTGCCAACCAAGTCTGGATCATAGAGGACAACCAGTGTATGCAGCTTCATACCTGGACACTTTGTGTAAGCAAGGATTTAGAGGCAGAGGCTGCAGGGAATTTGATATCTGGGAGAAGTTGAAGGACATGGTGGATCAATGGCTAAGACTATGGCAGCTACAGCTCTACTTTGTGGCTTTTGAGTATGGGGATTTTGCCCCTTTGGGCTAAGAATTGGCAAGATTATATGTGTCCGTGTCCTTGCCTTGCGCATGTCCTTCACCTTTTGGTGTCACATTTCATCATCAGCTTCCAGCCTGTGAAGGACAGGATTTCTGGGGCACAGACAAGCAGCACACACCTTAACTGGGCCTATAGTACAAACAATGTGCTGCAACAATTTCAGGTGTTTCTTGAGTTGCCACAGCACCACTTGAAGGCTGCAATTTCCACCCGGCGAGATTTTATTTTGCACATGGAGTGGCTAAGTGAACAATGCAGTGTCATCACTGGTTATTGCAACAGTGAGACCTTAGATGGGTCATCCTTCATGCTAATGCAGTGGCAGCTGCTCTCTGTTGTTGGTTGCATGCCACAACCTTTCAAAGAGGTGCCCAATTGAAAATTGTTTGGGTTCTGCCTGCTTCCTAGGGGCTGCCAGCATGAGTTTTTTTAGGTTTTGCCATCGATTTAGGCACAGGTAATAAGAGCAATTCTTGGTTCTCCACACTACTCGTGAGACACCAACATAAGGGTATTCTCGGCTCTCCCCATGCTATGTGAGTGAGCTACTGAGGTAATATGGTAATAGTGGCTGAAGGTTGGGACATGAACTATGTAATGCCAATGATTGTTTATGTATGTAGCGCTTTTAACAAAGGGCTAAACATTGAACATTTATATACAATTATTCCAAATTAACCATTGGTACTCATTTATCGACCTCTGAAGGGTCAAGGCTGAGTTGGTCTTGCCGGGATTTGAAACTATCACCTGCAGAAAACACACAGATCGCAGCACTGTGCACTCAACCCACTGAGCTATTTTACTGGCACAAAAGAGAACAAACACACAAGGAAATAAAGTAGAGCACTTCCAGGGAGATGTCAGAAAGCACTGTTACAATAACAGTCAGGGAGGGGACTCCAGGGTAGAAGAATGCCGTGGGAAAATGTGGGAGACCCCTCCATGCGTAGAAGTGGGAGTTGGAGGGCCGACCTGAATGCAAACAAGTCGGTGGTGTTTTTGATGTCAGAGGGTAGGGAGTTCCAGTGGTGGGGTGGGAAAGAAGCCAAAGTGAGAGGATGCAAAGGGTAAGCCAGGGACAGGGAATTTAGGATCATGCTAGATGGCAGGTGCCAGGAGAAGCTAGGCAAGAGAAAGAGACAGACAGGCGGAAGGATACTCCATCTAAAAATAGGAGAGTGTTATGTCTTGGAAAAATGCTCCTATAAAAAGGAGAAAAATTCCCTTCCTTAAAAAATAATTTACCACAATGTGGCAAAAAAATACAAGGGCATAGGGGAAAGCTTTCTTAAGTCGTGTCGGGGATCGCTATGGGGGAGCCTTCCATGACCACAAGAAGGGGGATGCAAGTCAAAAGTGCAGAATCAAATTCTTAAAGTAGATGAAACCGTGACTCTATGCAGCAACATGGAAAACATAGATATGGAATGCGTGTCCGCCTTGCATCACAGCTGATTGTAGTGGGGGATTTTGGGGTGAATGGCATGCATGTGGGGCATCTTGAACTGCATAGCCCAGCCCTCCAGCTGCCACAGATGACCACACAGTGCAGTAAATATGTGCCAAGCAAGCATGCTGGCTGATTCGGTATGCAGGCACAGACAAGCGTTTCAACAGGAGTTGAAAGGTGCACTGTTGTGCTATTCGTTATGCTGGAGCATATCCTGCATCACAAGATGTGCTGGAAAATATTTCCTCTGCACCACAAGAAAAGGTTAGCGTAATGGCAGGAGTGTCAGATGCCTCAGCCATGTTAGGGAGCAGTTTGTACCAGCGCAACATGCGTTTGCATAGTTTGATTGCCCCCAATCCATAATGCTTCGCCTTCTTGCCCTGCCAGAAATGTTTATGTAAATCATGCACACACCTGCACACACCTTTGGCTGTACCTTCCCTTCAGGCAGGGGGACATTCTTGCACAGTCAGGCGTGGCCCAGGCTAGAATGTTCTGTGATCCATTGTGTTAATGGTGCCCTCTGTCCTGCCTCACCCCTTCCACAGATCAGGAGACGTCATCATCAGGTCGGTCAACTTCCTTGTATACCTCTAGTCCTCCTCCCTCTCCTCTGGGTGCCACTGCTCCTCTTGCTCTTCCTGCCTCTCTGTCTCCCGCCCCATATCTGCATCCTCCTCCTGATTCTCATCCTCCTCGTGTCCCACCTCATGTCAGACCTGCTCCTGCCCTTAGGCCACCAGCTCAAGTTCCAACTCCTGCCCTGCATCTACTTCCTCCTGTTTCACCACCTGCCCCCACCCACCTTCTCCTTTTCCTGCACCCACCTGTTTATATTACACCTCCAATGTACTGACATCACTTTTTCATGTATTCAATGTATTAGTTATTTATAATGCACCTATACACAATGTGTTTCGAGGCGCATCAAACCATCACTATGCACCTCCTGCTGCCCCTCCGTATCTGCTCATAGTTGCCTCCCCCTCCTGTTTCACCACCTGCTGTCCCTCCTTCTCACACGAAGGTGACATGTTCACAAAGAGATACCGTTCTTCCATAACATGTGTGGGGCACAGTAAGGGACGCTTTTCACGAAGGTTTCTAAAAAGAGTTTCAAGGAAAGTTTCTCTTTGGCTACTTTTGGGTTTGTGTAAGGGAAAAGGATTAAAAGATAAACCATAGTAAAATGTTTATTTATTTTCTGTGTTCATTCATTTAGTGTGGACGAAGAAAAAGTAAGGGAAAGGGATGCAACATCAGCAATTACAAGGCGGTTTACAATGGTCTTTCACAGAGGATTTCTTTTCTCCGTTATTTTCTTTTTTGGGTGTGAGGGGAAGGTTAAGTGAGAGGGATTCTAAAAGCAGCCACAAAGGTTTTCTCAAAGATAAAGTCAGACTTCAAAGTACTTCACAAAACAAGCGCAAACCAAAATACAATGGGCCCGATTCATGGAAATGTGTGCAGAAATCCCTCCAGGGCCTTGCGCTGAGAAGGACACTGCGCTGTAACAGTTTAATGAGAAGCCACCCTCAACACAGGGATTCCCTTCCCTCCCCACTCAAGTGGTTATGCAACACACTGTTTAACAGATTATTTTCTTTAGCCCTGTCTCAGACATATATCATGCCCCTTGGATCCTTCTGCCCTGAACTAACAATGAGCCAAGAACCAGGCAGGTGTACAGTAAATATATTGGTATTTATTTAAACAAAAGTAATAGAATATGTACATTTCAAACACCACTTTATCCGTGGCACAACACAATCAACTTCTCTCAGCATCAATAAATCACAAAAGTGAATTGAAAAGAACACAATCACAATTCTTCACTTGCTACAATTTTCCCTTCACGAAATAATTACACTGATTAATAGCAAAAGTAATTATCATGTAGTGCTGTGCGATTTGATTTTCATGCAGGCTTAAAAGCTTGGTCCATATACATATGACAATTATGATTTCACCAACACTTTTGGTTTAATATAAACACAGGGTGATTTAGTGGTGTCTTTTTCACACCTCCCCCTTGCTTTGGTCTATGTTGGGAAGTCAGACTGAACAATTGGAATGATTTGGGGAATTTTGGATTTTGACCCCCCCTTACTGAAAGGCCTGTGTTGGGGAAGCTGGATTAAAAGGTTGAAATGATTTAAGAACAAAGACACCCCTCTTCCTTAAAGAAGTCGGGGTCAGCAGGAAAAAAAGGATTACCCAATTAAATTATAGGCTATAGTTTTCAGCGCACACTGGGAAGTTAATGTTAATGTTAATGTTAGAGGATATTTATACCGTGCATTATCACCACCGGAGTGGTCCCCTGGCGCTCTGAGGGATCTGAAAAGGAAAGGGGTTGGGGAGTGAGTTATTGGGAATGAGCAGGATAAGTGCAAGAGAGCAGCTTTGTGCTGTTGGCAGCTTCAGTTTGGTTAACACTTTTCGCTTAGCTTGGGGCTGCTTTCCGGTCAGTAGCCATTGTGTGCTGTTGTGCAAAGCTATGTATGGTTTGTTTTGTTGTTACGGTGTACTGAAGTTTGTGCGGTTTGTTGTGCTTTAGGGTTGCGTTTGGTTAGAATTTGAGAGGTGTATGCAGAGGTTGGATTGGTTATTGGCCTGGCTATCTAGAAGTGATATGTGCTAAATTTCCACTTTTTTTAGATGTGGCGGGCGAACATCTCTGCATTTCTATCTAGATCAGACACTGGCTAATATTCACAATCATGTATATATAATTGACACAGGCCAATATTCACAATGCTATCCAAATGTGGCACTGGTCCACCTTCAAAATCTTGTCTAGATGTGAAGCAAGCTAGCATTCAGAATTCTATCTAAATGTGGCATTGGTAATATTACCAATGCAGTCTAGATGTGGTAATGGCTAATATTTGCTATTCTATCTAGAAGTGAGCTTTGTTCATTTCAAATTTTAAAAAAATTCACCACCTGGTAGTGTTCTGCCAAGTGGGGAGTTAATTAATTAATATATTTTGTTAACTTGTTAAATAGGCAAAGGATCTACACTGTTTTGTCCCCCCTCCCCCGCCCACTATAAAGAGAAAGAATTCAAGGCAAACAGACTCCTCCACCTTTTGGTTTCCTAGGGCTTCGTTCTACTTACATAGAAAGCCTCTGTTTAAGGTTCAGGAAATCCATCTGCATCTCAGGACACTCTTGAAATATAGGGCAGGGGTCTGGTCACTCCACTTTCAAAGATGGCCTCCCGTTCTCCACCATAGGACCTGGTCAGCTTTGAGGCCTTCCTAGAAAAAGACAGCTCCACCCAGATGCACTCTCAGCAATCTCCTCTGGTGTCTCCTTACAGCTTTCAGATGGTAAGTTTCAGCAGCCTTCCTGATGGTCTGTCTTTTGTCTGTCTGCTCCTGTCTCTCTCTTTTTCCTACTGCATACTCCCTTATATAGCAGCAAGGACACCACCAATTTTACAATCTTGGGAAAGTACCCTACAATAATTCCTGCCACTAGGATTGGACATTTACCCTTCTCTCTCCTCCCAAATCTAGACCTCAAGTCAGAATTATTTTAGGGGTCTGGGGCAACATATGGCAATTCCCATTCATCTGACTTATGACAATAAGGTAAGTACCCCAAGCCCCCACAGTACCTCTGGTTTGAAGAAAGTGTTCCAGCTGAATTCTGTCTTGCTAACGCCAAGCAGACCCTTGTTCCTGAGCCTCAGTCATGGGGACAAGAGGGAGGATGTCTAGCAGGCTCCTGTGGCAGTACTCAGGAAAGGACTTGTCAGCTTTGGATCGTCTTTGATTCAGTGTCTCTCTGTGGTTTCAACGCCTCACAAACAGCACTGATGCAGAACAAATATTTCCTTGTTCCCTCGGTCCTGGACTCTGGTGAGGGGACTCTGGATTTAGATTTCCTGCTTCTGGAGAGTCGTTAGGAGGCTCCTAGAGCTTTTGGCTGGATTCGTTCCGCGGAAGACATTCAGTTATTGACACTTGACCCCTGGAATTGGGCTTCTGCAGCACTGGAGAGGCACAGAAAGTTGGGGATTGCGCCAAAGTGGACTACGTCACAAAACTAGTTGGTCCCACCAGCCCAAGTGGAGTAGAATTTCCTAACGGAGCTTCTCTGTCGATGTGAAAAAGGAGGTCAGCACAGCAGCAGGGCTTCACTGGGCACTTTGAGGTCCAGGATTTTGCGGCAGGCTTCTCTTCATGACTTCTTCTTCGGATGTTTCTTCCAGTGGTCGACTCTGCCTGTTGTCCCAAGAACCTCGCCTTTTTAGCTGGTTCTCATTCATTCATAGCCCTAGGCTCTCAAACACCCAGCAGGGTGGCTGTCCTTCCCCGACAGCCAACCGGCCATTCAGGACTGGTTTTGATCAGGAACACCTAGAGACAAAGGGCATTGGGGTTTCGGGACCCTCCTCACTTCCTGTCCTTCCAGACCCACTGGAACCAGAGGTGGGCTTCGGGGCTGAAGCCCGCCAAAGACAAAACACACAAAGGGCTCAAACCTGCCTCAATACACAAAGTAAAAACCAAGAAAGTCCTTACAAACAGAAAATGGTGAGTAAAGAAGACAGAGGCTATTTTGAAAAAAATGGGCACCCATGGGTGCAGTACTGCAGCTAAGGGTTTAGCCTGCGGTAAAAATGCACACTGGTAGTAAAAAGTAAACCTCTGCCACCAGCCATTTAAACTAGTGAGGGTAACAACAAATGTTACATGAGAAAGTAGGATAAGGGGCTACTAGGTAACCCCCAAGCACTCACATAAGATGGTTTGTGCTGGACCCACAAAGTAAAGAGGTAAGTAAGATCAATTTTACCCCAAAAAAAGGTATTTAAACCTTATCAGTGACACTGCACTGAAGGTGATGTGTATCACCATGAACCCATATGGGCCCTCTAAGACGAGATGGTGCTCTTATGGGATGGATGGGGATGCAGAAGTTACTCAAGCATCAATCAAAAGATCGACTCAGGAAGTTGGCAAAAGGTACACTGGTTATTAACAATTATCTAAAACAGTGAGTACAATGGACATCAACGGATGTCTCATAGCATGGTCTCTCAAAGATTTACATAAAAAACACACTTTTATAATAAAACTTTGTCATTACTGATGTCACACTGCGTGGCAAACTTTAAAACTTAAACTGGATTGTAGTTGGTATATGTGAAACATCTACATATACTTTCGCTGGGTTGTGTGGCTATGATTGGGTCTCTATTGTCAGGTGGGTAACTAAGCCCTCGTCTAGTGCAAATCATCTTCATTCTATTAAAATACACGATTTATTGGTTCACAAACTATAGGGCTCTTTGATACGTGCCCCTTTATAATTGGTCGGCACACTTGTACCCTTTGGAAATATTCTACTTGCTAGCTAGCAGCATGCAAGCTGGTACCCCAGGTGTTGGTGGGTTGGGCTTGACCATGCCTCCCACCCAATCAGCCCAACATCTATAATCACTCTTACTTTCTGTCATTCGATTAGCCTTTGAACATGGCCTTGCAAGCCTCACAACTCCTGGGAATAAAAATATTATGAGCATGCTCTCATCTTCTTGCCTCAACGTCGTCTGCCCAAGTCTATTTCCATCTAGGTCACATGACTGGAGACCACGTTTTCGAGCTTCTTCTCTGCTTTTAATGGTTTTAAAATGAATAAAACTTGGCACTCATTGGGCCTAAAAGCAGCATGGCTACCCCCATACCGGGTACCGGGAACTGGGTCCGGGTCTGGGTTCCTTGAATGGGGAAATACGGGGCCATTCCGACCTTGGAGGGCCTGGTATTTCCCCATTCAGGGAACCCAAAACCGGTACATCACCATTCTCATTTGAGCCCCCATAGGGGTTTAACCAGACGTCCTTAGCGGGTCCTGCCAGCAGACCTCGTAATGAGGTGGTAGAGGGTTAACGGGGCCGGCAGCTCTACAGGCCCTGTTAACCCTATACCGCCAGGGTCGTAATGACCCCATTGTGTTTTTGCTGTACCTTGGCAGGCGCTCAGCCCACCTCTTGAATTCATTGTATCTCTTGAAGCTCGACAACCAGTTCTCAGCTGCACTGGCCTTTTGACACTGGGCCAACCAAGCACTGTTGGATTCTTTCTTGCTCATCAGCTACTTTTATTAACTTTTCCACACTTTCAGCTTTCTTGCTCATGGGGTCTCAGTTTGCTAAAACATGATGTGGAACATCCAGATTTCTTATGCACTGGCGTAACAGGGGCCCCCGCAGACCCCACGGTGCGTCGGGCACCGGCAGCACATGTCATGGGGGGGGGGCCCACTTGAAGAACAAAAAAAAGACATTTTTTTCTCAACAAAAAAAATAAAGTTTCATTTTGAATTCACTCTGCATTAATAAAGAAATTATTTCTGTAACAGAAACCATTTCTTTATGAAGGCAGAGTGACTACAAAAAAAACTTTATTTTTGAAGGCTGAGGGCTTCCCCCAACCCATGACATGGAAAACCCTATGCTGGAGGGCTCCATGTCATGGGTGAGGGGGGAGCCCTATCACTTAAAAAATAAATAGTATATTTTTGAAGTCACTCTGCCTTCATAAATAAAGTATTTCCGTTATGGTACGGTCCTTAACTGAATAATTTCTTAATGAAGTTAGAGTGACTTCAAAAAGAAACAATGGGGCTCATTCTGACCATGCCAGCCCGGAAACAACGGTGCTGGTAATCTTACCAACACCGTTGTTTCCGGACCAGCATATTACAGGTCTACCTGCTGTGGCCGCTGTGCCTGACAGGTCTGACCCTGCCGGGCACAGCGGCCACGGTAGGCAGACCCGTCACGGAAGCAGCGGCACCATTAACAACGTTGCCGGTGCTTCCGTGTCCCCAAACCCATGGAGTCCTATGGGACTCCGTGGGAAAGGGGATTACCAAAATTACCAGCACCTGACTTCCCGGCCGCTGAACTTGGAAGAGCCCGGTGGCACCGGGAAGTCAGGCGCTGGTAATTTTTTACGGGTCTGGCAGCAACACGCCAGTAGCACCGGCACGGTTACCACTGGACCCGTAATTTAGTATTTAGTATTTAGTATTTATAATGAGCCCCAATTTCTTTTTGAAGTAATAGGGATAACCTCAACCCCATGACATGTGCCTGTGTGAGTGTATGGCGAAAGGGTGCACACTTAAATGTATAGGTGGCTGCCTGTGTGAGTGTATGGTGAAAGGGTGCACACAAATGTATGTTTCGCTGTGTGTGCGTGTAAGGTGAAAGGGTGCACACTTAAATCTTAAATGTGTGAGTGGCTGCCTGAGTGTGCCTGTATGGTGAAAGGGTGCACACTTAAATGTATGGATGGCTGCCTAGGTGTGCGTGTATGGTGAAAGCGTGCACACTTAAATGTATGGATGGCTGGGTGTGTATATGGTGAATGGTGTGTGTGCTTGTGTACAGGGGCACAACAAAACCTACATTTCGGGGGGCTAACGCTTCAAATGTTTGGAGAGGCGCTAACTTCACAAGTGGTAGGGAGGGGCAAACTTATTTGTGTGCGGGCATCTAACTTCTTTATGCATTTTAATGAGACTATTCTGGTGCAGCGTCAATGTTACAAGCAGTTAACTCTCTCCTTTAAGTCTCCTATTCCCTCTCTACCCTTCCAATCACTTCCCTGGCATTCAAGTACTAGACCCACATCATGATTTCAATTGCCTAAAAAATGTAGCATTTGAAAGCAGGTACTAACAGTGAAATGCTTTATGTTCGTAATTGCTGAGCCCTTATTAAAAGCAAAACCTAGGTGCCGTTTCATATTTGTGTCCTGTTCTGCCCGTCAACTGCTCTAAAGATCAGCCAGGTTGTGTCAACATAGCCCAAAGTGACAGGGGAGGAGTGCTGAAGCCCAGTCAACTCAATGGTGTTGCGCCACTACTTGTGTTTAATGCCTTAATTACTCCTAGCCCTATTCATCCTCGTCCCAGTACTTATGTATGATGCAGTACTTGTGTACTCTGCCTCATACACAAGTACTGGGATGAGGTAGAGATACTTGGAAATAATGCCCGACGTAGCTATGTGTACTCTTCATTACTCCTAGTCCCACTCTTCCTCATTCCAGTAACTACCTATTAGGCAAGGAGCCTCATACGTAAGCTCTGGGACAAGGAAGAGGGGCGTGGAGGTAATTATTGGCCAAGGAGTTGATTTTGGAGATTGGTGTAGGGGGTGGGAGGGAGAGGGGATGTGAGAGGTGGTGGGATTGTGTGATAAATCATAATGGTTGTCCATGTCCAGGCTAAGCAGGCATATGTGGTATTAGTGGCTAAAGAGGTATGTTGGTGCAGCCAGTCTAGTCATTCCTCAGTTTGGTATGACTTTCTTTTAACTGGGAATTTCTGATAAAGCAGTCCTGCTAAGTGCAATTACCTGGCTAGATTGGCATTTGGGTGCTGCCAGTCTAGCCATTTCTTACTGTGGCATTGTATATTTTTCTGGGCATCTGTGATAAAATGATATGATAAAAGTAATTTATTTATAACATGCCTGTATCAAGTGTTTCTATGCCTGACAAGACAAGGGAGGGAAGATAGAGGGAGTACAAGACAAACGATCTCACTAGGCCTTGTGTCATTGTGAGAACGAGAGGTGCAAGAGGAAAGGGAGGAGTGAAGTGCAAGGGAAAGGGGAGGGGAAAACAGGGCTGCAATGCTCTGAGTAAGTGCAGCCAGGGCAGTGCAGCTATGGGTAGCGCAAGGAGAACAAGGGGCTGCAGTTTTACAGTTACAGCCCCTACGTGCATGGTAGGCATGGAGACAGTGCAAGGGGGACCGATCAAGAAAGAGCCTGGACTCAGATAGACTCTGAGGGTATCCAAGCACCGGTCGGTACAGCAGACAGGTAGGGCAGCAGGGGAGGGAGAAAGAGAAAGCAGAGGAGTGAAGGAAAGTTTTGAGCTGCTTCCAAAACTTCAGATGGTCTGGCTCAAGTTTGAAGGGGGCAGGGAGGCCATTCCAGAGGGAGGCAACAGCAGAGGAGAGAGATCTACCCCCCACTCTCTGCCTGGTGAAGCGACTAATCCTTAGAGAGTTGGAGGTAGCTGAGCGTAGGGCTCGAGAAGGAAGGTATTTTGGAAGAGAGTGTTGGATGTAGTGCGGGGCCTGGCCCCAGAAAGCCTTGTGGACAATGCAAAGGGTCTTGAACTTGATCCTTGCAGCCACTGGGAGCCAGTGGAGAGATTTCAGGGCTGGAGAGATATGATCCCTGGGCTTGAGGCCAAGGATACGTCTTGCAGTCCTGTTCTGGATTAGTTGCAGATGACCGAGGGTATAGGAGGGCAGATGAGAAAGAGGCTATTGCAGTAGTCCAGACTAGAGATAACCATAGCTCTGGAGACAGTGAGCTTCTGGTGGAAAGTAAGAAAGGGAAGAGTGCCTTTGAGGAGGAGCAGCTGGTAGTGGAACTTATTGGTGACATCCGATATGTGAGGAGAGAAAGAGAGAGTGGCATAAAAGATGACACCAAGGTTTCTTGCCTCGCAGGAAGGTGAAGGAAGAGGGCCCAAGGTGGACGGCCAGAGTGAGAGAGGGAAAGCTGGTGCCAGGGTCCCAATGAGAAGGATCTCCGTCTTACCTGCATTAAGGCAGAGATCGTTGGAGGCGCACCATTACTGAATCGCGGATAGACAGTCAGGAATGAGCGAGAGAGGAGAGGGGGCTGAGGGGAGCCTTAAGGAAAGCTGAGTCATCTGTATAACACTGAAAGTTAGAGGAGAGGGTAGAGATCAGGCGGGCCAAAGGGGCCAAGTAGAGGTTGAAAAACCAGGGTGAGAGTATAGAGCCCTGGGGAATGCCACAGTTAGAGAGAGGTAGCAGAGAGAGTGTGACCAGGTTGGACCTTGGAGGGGGGGAGTCCAAGAGGAAGGAGGTCAGTCATTCCAGGGCCTGATCCGTGATGCCCAGGTTCTCATGGAGTTGATTGATCAGGGTGGCGTTGTTGACCGTGTCGAAAGCAGAGGAAAGAAGGAGGGTGAGGACAGAAGGAATGCTGGAATCAAGGTTAGAAAGCAGATCTTCGCGATTGTTCAGGAGAGCAGTTTCAGTGCCTCTGGCAGCTTTGAAGCCAGACTGATGGTCATGGAGATAACCAAAATGTTCAGTGTAGAGAGTAAGCTGGAAGATGGCAAGCTTTTCCAAGAGTTTTCCCAAGAAAGGGGTGATGACGATTGGGCAATAGTTTGCCGGACAGGTAGGATCAGCAGACGGCTTCTTGAGGAGTGGGTGCACAAGGGAGTGCTTAAGGGTAGAGGGGAACGTTCCAGTGGCTAAAGAGTGATTACAGAAATTGGCCAAGGCTGGAGCGAGGGTGTCAATATGGTCCTTGATGGTTCTGGAGGAGCAGGGGAGCACCTGTTTGGACAGTGCTTTCATAGATCGGACTTGTCTAGAAACCTGATCAGGTGCTGTCAGAGAGAAAGAGGAAAAAGGAGGGGGAGAGGTAGAGATGGCCAAAGGGGGCCGAGAGAGAAAGAGGGAGAGGAAGAGGAGATAGAGGACAGGATGTCCTGATATTTAGCAGAGAAGTGAGAGACCAGAGCCGTACAGAGGGGCTTGGAGGGAACAGGAGAGGTAGAGACCACAACAGGATGGACCAGTTCCTTGCTGATTTTAAAGAGTTTGGCCGTGTTGGTAGAGGCCGCGGAGACGCAGGCTTTAATGTGTGCTCTCTTCTTGATGAGTGTTATTGCTTTGACTGGCATTTTGGTGCAACCAGTATAGGTATGTCTAAATGTGCCCTTGCATTCTTTACTGTAATGTTATTACGTGTCTACACTGGTCTACATTTTGCATCCAGTTGGACACGTTTTCATTGTGGCATGGCATTTTTAACAGCAAACCATTAATGTTCCTGTGCACTGTTCGTCACTTACATGTATTGGATTGGTGTTACCCTACAAAACAATTGCAAACACTGTGGCTTTATAGACAATTTATTTAAGAAAGTGTGCTGTATATTGCATAAAAATACATATTTATATCTTTCTCCTAGTGCAGTGTGCTGCATACCCCCATCAGCAGCACGTTTGTGTATATTGCACAAGCGTGACAATCTAGGCCGGCCCAGAGTTTGGCGAGACCCGTGATTTGTTGCCGAGTTGGGGTTGGGGGGCCCTCAGCATGGCTTGCATGGGTGCCCCCACATTTTGTGTTATGTCACTGTTCTTATGCATATATATACCTTGGTGCATCACCGCAATCTATTCACTACGTACAGCCAGCTTTAATGATTACTTATTCTACTTGCTTTTCCAGCATCGGCACAGTTATAAAATGCTTCGCATTTTCTTCCGTGCTCTTCACACATGTAATCTTAATATTTCATGTGAATGTTTACTCGATTCATACTTCGTCACCAAATTCTATATGTTCTCTTTACTTTCTCTTCTGTTATCTTCTCAGTGTGTCACTTTACGTCAACTCTTTCGTCCATCTTCTCTCGCTCTTCAGGGATCTTCCCCAAGAGACTGTCAGCTCTTTGTGGATACATAAAGAAAGGTTTTCTCAATGGGTACTTTGCTTCAAAGGCTGCTCGTATTATTGGCATCATTACAGGTGTCTTGCTTGTCACTATTTCCGGTTCCCAACATATAGGCAATTTAGGGACGGGACTTCTGGTAGAGACTTTTGGCTCCTCCTCTACAATTGTACAAAAAGCAGATGCCTATGGAGATTGTCAGACTCCAAAAACAGTGAAAACATAAAATCCTGGTCAGGGAAAAACACATGAGGTAGTGAGAAAAAGGTCACACTCACTCAGGAGTTAAAATTAAAAAGTTCTAAATCCAGCAAAATAGCTGGCTGTCTCTAAGGTGGGAGGAAATTAGCAGAGAAATAAAAATTCACCCTAACACTCCACAGTCCAGGGAGGTCTCCCTTGCTACCCCTGTGGTCTCCCTTGCTAGATAGAAGTTCATGGGCTTGCGCCAGCACATGTGGCTTTTTGTTTCTGGAGTGGCTGGCATTCTTGATTGTGCCTCTTAAAATAAAAAAACGGGGGTTCCACAAGTGTACCATTTTGGGCCATGACCCTAAATAAGAAAGAATAGGAATAACAAAATAATTTGTCTTCTATGTAATTCTATACAATAATTGCTAGACTCAGCAAAAGTTTTATTTCAGGCACACTTCAGGGGGTGAGTCACTGATTTAGTCTGTTCTTAAACATCTCAAATTTACAAAGCAGACAAAAACTTCCAAAAAGCATTTTGAGTAGAATAAGCATCATTCAGACTATATATTTTGCTTTTTGCAAGTTGCAGTTATAGCATGTTTTTTCTGCTGTTATAGCATGTTTTTTTCTGCTGTTGTCTCTGTTATGATCATCGCAAGACATTCTATCTCGGTGTCCTAAAAGCTTGTGTACAGTATAGAAATATTTGACCGTAGCACATAAAGTGGCCCTTCATTTCATTGTGCCTTGCTGTAATGTGTCTATCTTTCCTATCTACATGGCACGCTGATCAGGATATTTGTTTGCATGTATTAGGCAACGAGTGCCCAGAGTATGGGATGCCGTGTGAGGCCAACCTCTGAAGCCTGAAAAGTAGATCCACGCAGGTTGGACATGTGGCCAACTTTTCACCAGACCTGCAGATGAAATGGCTTGCTGTTAAATTTCTGTTACCAGTTTAATGGTATCCACTACAGAGTGTAATTTGCTTTCTGACTTTGAGAACATTCAGACATGTAATTGCACATTTTACAATAGCCGGTAAAATAGCTATAGCCGGTAAGATAGCTCAGTGGTTTAGCACTCGCTCCAGTGATGTGTGTGTGATCAGCAGGTTGCAGGTCTGAATCCCGGCAAGGCCAATTTAGCCCTTCATCCTTCTGAGGTTGATAAATGAGTACCTACACATGTTGGGTTGGGTGATTTTGTGTATATATTTGCTCTATATAAAGCATAAGTGCTACATAATAACACATCATTAACATTTGGCCTTGGACGTCTGCTTGAATTCACAGTAATTTGGTAACATGGGCCTATACACACTGATATTAACAATACATATGGTGATCCATTCTTGTATGACATTTACATCACATTAAAGAAATATTGTAAACATATTTTGCGTAGTGTACTTAGGAACAATGCTATGTGATGCCACTTATTGTTTTGCCAAAGGGTGAAAGGTTGTGTTCCATCACTTCCCTTGATGTCACTTCGGGGTGGGGTCAAATTACATCACTTCCTGTGATGTTGTCAGAGGTCAAGGATCATGTGATGTCACTTCCACCACCCCTGGCATTTTGGTGAAATGATGACCCTGCCACAGTCTACGATGGCCCGGAAACATTGACATTTTCGAATTGGTGTTGCTTTTTCTCACTTCAAAGTGTCATGGGGAAACTTGGTGAACCAAGGCAAATCGAAAGAGTTCTCCAAGCCACTCCAGCACATGTGGGCACTGGTCATGTAATATGATTCTGCACAGGGTACTTTCTAATTGATACAATAGTTCTAAATGTGCCCTTCCCCTTTTTTCATACTAGGCCCTCACGTGTGGAATGCCCTGCGGTTCATTGCTCCCCTTTGCTCATTTCTTAAAGCTCTGAAGACTTCTTTTTAACTAACTGCTAAGCCTAATTCATGTAACTTTTAGCACGGTGCAAAGAGACTTTGTACTGCAAAAATACACTTTGCACCGCTCTTAGAATCAGGGTGTTTGTTGGCAGTGGAAAGTCACTTTGCACCAGGCTACATGTTCCATGAATAGGCCCTTAGTGTTTTCTGATCATTCTTCTCTGGATATCAATTTTTTCCCATGCATTATTTGAATATCTGACTTCTTTTTACAAACCATCCCAATTTTAAATCCGTACCTAGGTCACAGTGTGCAATGTTTCACGGTCCAGCGACAATAATACACTTTCCGCCTATGGAAATTCATAGACGTGGCCATGAAATTCAGAGTTTTGACTGCTGAGAGTTTTTGCTGGTAGCCAGCTGCCAGTACCCAACCTTCCATGGCTCAAAAGAAATAAGAAAATATGGAAAAGCCTGACTCACAAATGCAAACAGTTCCATTTGTAAACTCGGCAACTTTTAAGCTATGCCCTTACAGAGGTGCACAATAGATATTTTAGCAATGCACATCCAATTTTTGTGCAATGCATACAAAATAATGAATTACATTGGTGTTCATTTCCTTAAAATGACAGCTGTTCAATGCATGAAATGCAGAAAGCTTATGTAATCATGCTAAGGAAAAACCCCATTCACATTTCACTTTATTAATATTGTGCATGGCTTTAGAGCATCCAGAGGCACAGAAACTTCTCTTCTGAACACCCGTGAAGCCCTGCTCTCAAATCTTGACTCTAACTCTCCTTCTGTCCTCATTCTTCTTGACCTGTCTACTGCTTTTAATATGGTAAACCACAACATCCTGATCACCGTCTCCATGATACCCTTGGCATCACAGATCAGGCACTAGTGTGGTTCGCCTCCTTTCTCTCTGACCGGCCCTCCCAGGTAGAACGTGGGTCCTTTTTCTCCTCTATCACTCTCTCTACTTGTGGTGTCCCCCAGGGATCTAACTTGTCCCCCTGGTTCTTCAATATTTACATGGCACCCTTAGCCCACAGGATCTCTACATTTCCCTCTAACTTTCAGTGTTATGCGGATGACACGCAGCTCTCTTTCCGGCTTCCCTCAGCCTCCTCCGCGCTCATCCCTGACTGTCTATACGCAATTCAGTCCTGGTGTGCTGCTAACGATCTCTGCCTGAAAACCAGTAAGACATAGATTGTCCTCATTGGGACCCCTGCTCCCTCTTTCCCACTTTTACACTATCCGTCCTCCCTTGGCTCTGTGCCCTCACCTACCAATCATGCAAAAAATCTTGCAGTCATCTTCGACTCCACTCTCTCCTTCTCTTTGCAAATCTCAGGCATCTCCAAAAGTCCCACTACCAAATGCACCTCCTCAAAGGTATTCTACTTTTTCTCACTTTCCCCCAGTGGTTTACTACCTCAAGAGCACTGGTTCTCTCTAGGATGGACTATTGCAACAGTCACTTTCTCAACCTTCCTACTTCTACACCCCGTCCTCTACAACTCATCCAGAATACAACCGTGAGACTTATCCTTGGCCTCAAGCCTTGGGACCGCATCTCTCCGGCACTGAAATCCCTCCAATGGCTCCCTGTGGCTGCAAGGATCAAGTTCAAGACTCTCTGAATAGTCCACAAGGCTTTCTGGAGCTGGGGTCCACACTATCTACAACAATCTCTTCCTAAGTACTCTTCCTCACGAGTTCTCTGCTCGTCCTGCTCCAACTCTCTGTGAGCCGCTTTCACAAACAGAGATGGGGGTAGATCTTTATCCTCTGCAGGTGCCTCCCTCTGGAACAGTCCCCCTGCCTCTCTCCATCTTGAGCCGGAGCACCTTATGTTCTGGAAACTCCTCAAGACCTTCCTCTTTCTCCTTCTCTCTCCCTCTACCCTGCAAACCTCTGTTCTTTTTTCCCCACCCCCCTTCCTCCTTCTCCTCCCAACTCTGCTCAGTTTTTGCTGACTGGTTGCCTGCTTCACTTTCAGAGCTTTACAGGCTTCAGGCCCCCCTGCCAGTATTTGCACTTGCCTCCGGGCCACTGCACTATATTCAGCACTACTGCTGTGTATGCTTAAAGTTCAACCATCCTGTTGGATTGGATGCGTTTATTCCCCTCCACCCCCTCTTCCTCACACCTCCCTCTGTACGCATGCATTAACTAAATGTGCTAGCACTAGTAAGTGTATCTGTCCTTCCCCCCCTCCCCAGCCTTTTCTGTCCCCCCTCCCTAGCTTGGTCAAAACTGTAACACTTCATGCACTTACACTAGGAGAAATGCCTTCAGGCCTAGTATGCTAGTTTTTCTGTTTAGATCATTCGGAAAATTCAAGGCCTACGAATGATTATTGTATTCCCTTTTTCCCTTCCTACCTTGAAGCGCTTTGAAGCACTCCACCTGTGTATAAGCGCTGTATAAATAAACAATTACAATCACAGAATGTTTCTTACACTTTATGCACTACTTCTGCCTAGTTAGTTTGGGTGTAAAATAGGTGCAAAGGTAAGTGTGGTAAGTATCGAGATTACTGCCATTTAGAATTTCAAAAAGAAACTCAGTAAAAACCACCTGGGACCGGATTATAGAAGCTCTGCACCCGTGCAAGCGCAAAGTTGCACGGTAGCAAAAAATGCATAAAAAATATTGTTGTTGCACTAGACCAAATGTTGCCCTCGTGCCTATGACACGTCAAACTGCACTTGTCATGGTGCAATGGTTTTCTAATATGTCCAAGTGTTTTTAGAAATAGGGCAAACCTTGCCCTTGTGCTAATACCGTGCAACCTTGCACTTGCACCGGTGCAAAGTTTATGTAATCTGGCCCCTGGTTTTGTGTGGAGGAAACCTATTAAGGCATCCAGCCATAAGCCAGCGGTTCAGTGTGGAAGAGATCTTCAAGTCATCACACACCGTATTCTGGCTGTGGGAAATGCACGCATTTTGAGAACCTGCTATGATTTCTTTCACTTACCTTGATCAGAATGTTAAATGCTGACAAATGTATGAAAAGGAGACATTTGATTCAAGGTGTATAATGGGAGCCTCATGTTATGTAGTTTCTACTTCACTTTAGGTTGGTCGTTGAATTTATCTAGGCAAACATTTTATAATAAAGTGTTGCTGTAGTTGGTAGTCAGTTCTCTCCACAGACGCTAATATAAATATATCCGGAGAGGGCACTGAAATTAGCCACAGTGCAGGAACCACTTCCATAGCCTCCGGTAGGAAGAGTTACAACACAAGTTCATTCGTTTTCCAGAAGTACTAAATAATGTCAAACCACAAGTGATGACTCAGACCATGAGACCCATTTCTAAAGCCAATTTTACAACTCTGTGTCTGTGTCAAATGAGTTGCAGGGATGCAGTTTTCTTGACCATGTTGCAGAAATTTAATTGCAACGCAATAAAATAGAGTCATAAAAGAATTGTTCAGTTTGAGTCGAACACTTATTTTGGAAGAATACAGCTCATGCACATGAATGTGCTTTGAAGGTCGGCATTTAACGTCGTATTGTAGCGAATCCTCTATTTGTATTATCGCTGGAAAAATAGTGTGTACATGGTTCATGGTTTTTACCATAATACAAATGTTAAGCCAGTCTCGCCTGGCCTTTCAGATCTGTCAAAAGAGTTGGCCTAGATAAGAGCATGGCAGCAGTGGTTAAAAAGGCGCATTTGGAAAGTCTGCCTTTTTAACGCTCTAGGGCAGGGGTCTGCAACCTTTGGCTCTCCAGATGTTTTGGACTGCAACTCCCATGCTCCCTTACCATTAACTATGATAGCCGGGGCTAATGGGATTTGTAGTCCAAAACATCTGGAGAGCCAAAGGTTGTAGACCCCTGCGTCTAGGGCTTGGAAACCATAACACAGTAAAATTGACGGCTTATGAGTGGAGATAAGACAGGCAGTCATTTTGGCGGTAATGGCTTTGGTAATGGCTAGGGCATCAATACCGTCTATGATCAATCGTTTACGAAGGTTTCAAAATGGGGAGTAACCCGACCTATACATTTGTGCTAATCGTTATTCGCCACCTGCTGTAATTTTAATCGAGTTAGCGGTATGACCACACAGTACGACGTACTTTCATCGCCAGGCATTTCAAAGCCTGCAATTTAAACGTGTACAAAATAACGTGAAAGGATATCGAATTCTTTGGGGGGAGGTGGGAAAGGGCAGATAAGTGGATGAACTGTTTAATTATTTCATAGTTTAAAATTGCAGTCTTTGAAATGCCTGATGATGAAAGGACATAGAACCTACCACACGTATTACTGTCAGGCTCATAGAGAAGGCCTCTGTGTTGACCTATATGTCATACAGTACGCGGTATTAGGATGATTTTATCCTTATGGGTATTAGTCCCGTGGTGGAGACATTGCACTTCTCCATGTCAAGCCAATCGCCAGCGTTTAAGCCGCATTCACGGTTTGCAGATGTGTTTGAATATTGTCTAGGTAAAAAATAAAGTAAGGATGAATGGAGCAAATGCAGGAATCAATGATCGATCCTGGAATTATTTTTTAAATTGCACTTTATGAATTGGTGACTCTTAAACTTAATGTACAATTGGCAAGTCCTTGTGGTAAAAAGAAATCTCATTGTAACTTAAGTGTGACGTGTCACGCCGAAGTTGTGGGTCAACGCCTAGTGGTAAGGAAAAACATTGGGCCTCATTACAATTCCGGCGGTAGTCGGAGTTGCATTTTTACAGGCGCCCGCGAATGGGCAATTACAGGGTCATGCCGACCTTGGCGGACCGGGTTATTGCCCATTTGCGGGCGCTGGTGCCTGTCAGTCCCCATTCCCATTTGAGCCCCATAATGGTGCCGGTGCATCCGACGAGTTGTGCTCGCGGGTGCCACACAGCCCGCCAGGTCAGACCTGGTGGGCAATGCGGCACCCACCAGCACAACTCGAATTATGGCGGTCCAGGACCTACGATACCGGTAGCATTCCCGGTACCGTAGTTCCCGGAGCGCCAGGGTCGTAATGAGGCCCATTGACTGCTGCAATCAGCTTGGAGTTTCAGGAAAGGTTGGTCTGTCCATTTTCTGAAGTGTATACAAGAGATACCCTAACCAATTCTCAATTATTGTTGATCGTTTCCTCGTATGGCATGCATGTTTAACCTGGTTCTGTGGCCTACCTTGATTAATGGGGCCACTGTACATTGGGGATCCGAGTTAGATTTGGGTCTGTGTTATCATCCGTATTACTCAGCAACGCACGTTATCAAATGTTCCAATGTTGACCCTTTGATTCATCAGGAAATGGGAGGCATTAGTAAACCAGTGATAATCTATTTTCTCATTGTAAAACTGCATTTCTATTTCATGACTGATTTTTTTTTCTATAACGTTTGTTTTGTCACACAACACATATGAACCTTCCCTTTCCTTTTGTTCTTGCGCATGCTTCAAGTTCAACCAGCAGAGTATCCTTGTTTAAGTTGATGACAATATCAAACGTAGGGTATTTGTAATGACGTCTTTCTATGGAATGTATTTATTTTTAAATATCTGTTTCCCATGTATAATAACCACCACAACAAAAATCACAATCTACAAGCTGCCACAAAAAAGAGGATGTTTTTAATTAGAATATTCTGTTTTATTTAAAATAGTAAATCAAGAAATTAAAGATGTTTCCTAGCATTCAATGCTGGGGAAATCACCCACAATATTCCACAAAAATACAGGTAGCATGTCTAAAGGAAAAGAAATGCAAGTTGACCGCTTTTGTCTCGATAAAGTTTTAATTCCATTTTGCCTAAACACCCGCATGTATAACATCAAATATGAATGACTATTCTAGATGGTTATTTTGATTCAAAAAGACAAAAACATTGTTAGAATCAAGTTTGGGAGAAAAAAAAACAGTTCATTTACTTTTCTCTGAAACCATTGACATGTGCAGGAACCAGGGAGCTCTTGCTTCCCAATTCCTGTTCATGATGCAGGAGCTGGAGCGGTGGGGAGGAAACTTCAGGACCGGGGCAGAAGGTAAGTGGATGTTCATTTCTTTTTAATTTAAATATGTGTATGGATGCATGTATGCTTGTATTATGAGTGAGTGTATGATGATGGGTGCTGGTGTGAATGATAAAGTGCTTTCTGTGTGAATACTGTCTGAATGTGTGTGTGTTTGTGTTGGTCCATGGAGCTGCTTTTGGCGAGTGGGGGAGAAGGGTTGTACAACAAAGGTATTTTAAAAATGCCTTTGTTGCACATTCCTCCTAGCCACCTGCCAAAATCAGCTCTCCTTTTGAGGCACTGTGTAGGCCAGGGGACAGGGATGGTATTGTTTTACTGCACATCCATTATAAATGTCCAGTCAAAAATACCATGCTTCCCCCCTGGACCTTCCAGCGCCTTGCATACACACATAATCATGTTGATTGAGTCAGGCACTGTGGGGCCCACGGGACAGGGATGGTATCTTTTTGCTGGACAACTATCATAGATGTCCAGTAAAAGAATATGCCTTCCCTGGTGCCCCCAAGCGCCAATTGCAAACTGTTTGACTTTTTACCCAATTATTTTTAAAAGTATGCTCTAAAATGCAACATTTTAACCCATTATTTTAAAAGATATTCCAGGGAAAACCCTTCTCAACCCCTCTTGATTGGTTTGGGCTCCCTCGCTATGCTCGGTCTCTATGGCATATCTGGGGGAAATATTTATGCCCCTCCACTTAAATAATTCACCAGCCTCCACTGTCCCTGGGACTGTGGTGGGAGCCCAGGGACTGTGGTGGGAGCAGGATGGGGCGGGAGCCATGGGATAGTGGTGGGAGCAGGGTAGGGGGTGGAAGAGCCCAGGGACTGGGTAGGAGTGGGATAAGGAGCCTGGAGACTGTGATGGGAGCAGGTGGGGGAGCCCAGGGTCTATACTGGGTGTAGGGTGCAGTGACAGAGCGCAATGGTTCATAGCCATTTGGAGTTACTGTCCATTTGGCCTTTTTGGGGGGCCCGTCCTGCCCACATTTTGCTCGGGGGGGCCGAGGCCTAAAATGTTTGAAAAACAGAGGGGGGTCTGGGAGTCTCTCTACCAGCACGAACAGAGCCCATTGACCTGTTCTTGGTGGATGGCCCCTTGGAGAGTCTCAGCCAAGTCTTTAGCCCACTGTCCATTTCACAGAGGAGAAATATCCCTGCATATCAGTCTTATGCCCGCCCAGTGCCAGTCCAGCACCGAAATGCTACGCAATTCTTCTCTGAACAAAAGTACCAACAGCAACCGCAGACACGTGATTTGGCCTAGTCGGGCCTCATCACTGAGGTGGAGCTGTGCCTCTCTAAGAACAGTGAGAAAGGGGTCCACATGTCTGGGGTTGCTGTTGGTACTCTTGTTCAGTGAAGAATTGCCTAGCATTTCGGTGCTTGACCGCCCCTGGGCAGGACAAAAACTGATATGCAGGGAAATTTCTCCTCTGTGAAAGGGACAGTGAGCCAAGGACTTGGTAGAGTCTCTCCCAGGGGCCATCCACCCAAGAACAGGTCATTGGGCTGTGTTCGTGCTGGTAGAGGGACTCCCAGAACCCCCCTTGTTTTGCATATTAAGTAACTTTGGGTCTCACCCTAAGTTACCAGGGGAATCCAGACGTGGACCCGTTGCTCACTGTTCTTAGAGAGGCACAGCTCCACCTCACTGATGAGGTCCGACTAGGCCAAAACATGTGTCTGGGGTTGCTGCTGGTACTCTTGTTCAAAGAAGAATTGCCTAGCATGTCGGTGCTGGACTGCCCCTGAGCAGGACAAAGACTGATATGCAGGGACATTTCGCCTCTGTGAAAGGGACAGTGAGCTAAAGACTTGGTAGAGTCTCTCCCAGGGGCCAACCACCCAAGAACAGGTCATTGTGCTGTGTTTCTGCTGGTAGAGGGACTCCAAGAACCACCCTTGTTTTGCTAAAATGTTTGAAGACCAGTGATCTAGAGGATAGTATGCCTCTGAAGAAAATTCCGATTTGTTTTTTAACTTTTTATTATAGAAAGTCATAAAGGCCTCTCTGATATCGTCTTTTCCTGCTTCAGGCAATGTTATATGAGAGACGGAGTGTCTGGATTCTTCTATTTCAGTCATCTAGACAAAAGGAGCTCCACTTCTCTCCCCAAACTCATGTTGCCTTATCTTATGATCTTCAATTTGTGTGCTTCCAATTTGTCAAAATGACTTTTGAATTTGGGCTTCTTCACTTCTATATGTTTTTTTGTTGCTATTCACTGATGTATGGGCCTTCCTAAGTCAGAACATGTCTGCAATGCAATTTTCTGTTTGAGAATGTTCTTTATCTGAAGTCATCCTCAGTACTCTTTCTAATACTGCCATCTGAAAATGCACACTAGTAAGATGACCCCTTTATGATGGATTTGTAAGTGTCCCAAACAATGTGCAGAGGTGATGTTTTGGAAATTGGTGCTGCCATTGGGATCGCTTTATAAATATCTGGGTTATTTATTTATTTTTATTTTTTTTAACATGGGTTCATCTTTTATCACTTGAGTGAAATTCTCTATTTGAACACTCAAAATGATCAGTGCATGGTCGGAAAGATGGATTGTGCTGTAGAATATAGTATTTATTAATGCATCTAGAGACCTATCTGGCAGATAAAAGTAAATGATAGATGGGTACACTTGGTGTACAAAAACGTACACACTCTAAAACATCTGTTCCTTATTCTCCAGTTATCAAAAATAATCACAAATGTTTCATTCTTGCCACATGATCCTTAATCTCTTCCTAACCTTGGGCATTTTATTGAGACCTGATATTGAGTTCTAGCCAAAGGAAGGCCCGCAGTATTTTAAAATCACCTCGGTACTACATATGTTATTGGTTCTCATTATGTGACCCTCCAGTTGTTTTGGACTACAACTCCCATGAGTTTCACCATTTACTATACTGGCTAGGGATCATGGGTGTTGAAGCCCAAACATCTGGGGCCAGATTGTCAAAGGTACTACGCTAATGCGGAATGGTCACTTTCTCCCCATCTTCGTAAATTGGGCAGTATTGAAGCACAGCATCTTGGCAAGGGAGATGCAATTATCAAAGAGGCACTAAGCACTGTTTTGATAATTGCTAAATGTAGCACCTCTTTGATATTGTTACGGGCACCTTTGCAGTACAGTGGCAGCTCAATGCAAGCCAAGCTGCATGTGGAACACTGGGGGCAGGGCTGTCTTTATTTTCTGTTAGTAAGTGAAGGCAAAGCGAGATGAGGTTAGATGGAAAAAGAGAGACATGTGATGGACCTGAGAAAAGGTCAGGGACACTTCTCACTCAGCAAAAGATGAATTATCACAATTTTAGGCTTCGATACTTAGAAACGATGCTTGCATTCCTCCAAATTTCAGCCACACAGTATGTACAAAGTGTAGTAAATAATGGTCCATATTGTATGGAAATGAACAACCACTTTGTTTCTTAGTGTGAGCTTTATCTTCATAATAAATTGTTAACTTGTAACCGGGTATGTTTTTGACCAGTTCCCTGCTTTAGATGTTTTAACCAATAGCACTGTGCTTTCTGGGATATGTAGTTTAGTAGTGACATTAGCAGTAACTGATGTCAAGTCCACGAATTCAGGGAGCCATGATCCAAATATTAATAACTTGCAAAAAATGACACCCACAAGCCCTGTTTGCCATGTAACATAGCTGTGTAGTCCAGAATATGTACAGTTCCTCTCCCTGCGTCCTGCAGCCAGACAGACAGACAACAAGCACCACTGGGCACACGGTGCAGGTTCAGGGTAACTTTGATGTTGTGAACACAGTTGCGAGCTGGGCAGAGGGCCTAGAAGGTGGGTCAGTAAATTATGATTGATTGGGCACTTCGAGAGGGAGCATAGAGAAAGTCACAGTAGGTGAGGGGAAGGGGCTATTCTGGCTTGGTTAAGTACAGTCAACACATTGTAACGCACTGAGGGGGATGATATGATATGATAGGTTATTTATAACGTGCTTAATACCCAGAGGTTTCTAAGCGCAGACCCGGGGATCGAACCTGTGTTGCTCCATGTCGTCTTGTTTCCAAGCCGAGCACGTTGCACCTGAGCTATCCTCCTGGGACAAGGATTGGTGCTGCTTGACAGTCCCTTTTCCACAGTATTTTATTTTTTATTTTACATTTATAAAGCGCTCACACAGCCCGCAGGCATCGAGGCGCTGTTACAGGAATCGTTTGTTTTTCTTAGTTGCGTAATTGTGTTCTTTTTAAATTACGGACATTTTACAATGCGCCTCCTCAACTTTGGCATAATGTGACTTATTACCAAAAGCTATGATAATAGCACTGCGGTACTGGCTTGCGCTGTTAAAGTCCTGCACGACGCTGCTGTTTGACATGCAACACAATGCCATTTTCCCTGCAAATCTAATGTGATATGCGCTCAGCACTTACTTCTGATAATTGAAATAATGCGCTAAGGCTGGCGCATGCATACAAAATAAACATGCAAACCTTTGATAATCTGGCACCTGGAGGGCCACCTATTGAGTACCCATGACATAAGGTGGTAAACAAGAAGTAAGATATAATATGAGTTCAAACCTCTTTCATCATCCATGTTTGGGCCATATGCCAATGTTATTTAGTAGTTGTGTCCCCCATCTATTGACAAGCTTCCTTTTACGATATTTCCGCGGTAGAGGAGCTTTTTACTAGAGCTGTGACTTTCATAAAGAAAAAAAACGGAGCCTTTGACAGTTGTGGTGTGTTTAGTTGTTACACAATTTTGATCTCTATTCTTACTAAGTCATGATTTTGCTGCTCTCGTTATTTTCTCTTGTGAGAGAGCTAGGTCTATCTTGTGAAGATCTATATATTTGAAGATATTATTTCTCATATTCACCTCATGCAGTCTGTTAATCTGCCAGCCTGCTTGCTCCTTGTTGAGATCTTTTTTCCAACTGAGACTTAGCTTTGTAAGGTTTTTATGCCAATGTGTCGATTTTCCCTTGTACTGCCCAACCTTTTGCCACAAGCCCAGTTGCAGTAATTGCAGTGATGTGTCCATTGTGCTAATTGGTCCATTTAAGTCTTGTGCATTTTCTCCTTTGGATTTAAATGGGATTTTCATGCACCATTCTTTCATTTTATCTTTCTTGCCTTTCTGTGTGCACACCTTTGTTCTAAAGATAATAGATAAAGGGTAAGATAAGGACTTAACTTGCCATTCTAGTGTTTATCTAATCCAGAAGAGCTGAACATTTTTCCTTTGTATTGTACTTCTTGATTTACTTTTGATATCTCTGTGACCTTTCATATCTCTGAGGTCACATGTCTCTGTCCCTTTCTTGGCTGAGTGCTTAATGAAATGTGGATATCACACACCTCTGCAAGTGATGCTTTATTTAGTTGTTCTCCTATATTTGTACCGGCTTCAGCCATTACAATCTCTTGGAGATGATTTATATAATATGTGTTCAATGCAGTGTTCTCCTGTTGGGGCAGATTTGCCCTTATTCCACCTGAACTAGTAGTTTTGGGGTGCTTACTGCAGTTAGCGGCAGAGTCGTATTGTACAAAACCAAATTGGTCTCTTTGCATCTGATGAAAAGAAGGCCCATATCCATAGTTCTTAGTGCAGAATCCTGCTGGTCCTGTAGTGTTGCTACTATCATGCTAGGGCACAGATATCCTTATGATGCTTCTCTGATTTACATGTTGTACTAAGCCTGGTCCATAAGTAGCATGAAAAGACTCACTGATAGTGATTGGAAATGTTGTTCTTATTTTTGTTTCTGGTTCCTGAGCTAGAAGAATAGTTTATTGCTTTTCCTGCCCTGGTATTGTCATTACCTTTCCAGTCATATTCCCTGGTGTGTTGGTATCAGATCTTGTAATCATATTGCTGGCAGCAGAGGAGTCTCGTGAGAGCTAGATCCTGAACCCCTTGACGAGAGCTAGATCTTGAACCCCTCAGAGACGAGAACTCACACATGGCCTTCCGCAGAGTGGTCAAGACGCTACTCTTCATTTAAAACACCACCATATGCTACTGCCTGTTACTTACATTGCCTGCCTAAAATGTATAATGTATGCAATTAACCTGTATTGTCTTCAAAGGCACATCTGATGCCTCGTGTAACTAATCTCATCACATGTAACAGCGCCTCGATGCCCTTGGGCTGTTTGTGTGCTATATATACATCTAAATAAATAAATGTGTGTCTGTATGTCTTCCTTTTGCTTTTTCTATCCTCTACTATTTCCCACCACAGGGATGAGCTTACTTTTAACTGGAGATTCCCTCTACACTCTCCACTCTTACTTTGGAGGTCATCCTGGCTATTGCTACTATCGCAAACTTATTTTTGATAGATTTAAGTACGTACAAGTGGGCGATAAGTTATGTCTTCCTGGGAGTCAAAGGATTGTTATTTGCCATGTGCCAAGAAGTTTGTGATCTAAAAGGTAGAACATCAACATTATCTGTCTTTGTCAGTGCTGAACCAAACAGTTTTGTTAAGAGTTCTAGAGTTATAGGGTTTCCCCAGAATGTGTTAAGAGAATAGTTGTCTAAGGGAATCAAGCCCACATTACTGAGCTTTCTGAGTGCACCTGAGATAGGTTGTAAAGGAGAACTTTGAAATTCTTCTTTATCTGTTGGTGTCTGTGAAATGCAAACTTTGATGGAGATATGTATAATTGCTAGATCTATGTTAAGTTTGGGGTTGATGATTTTATTCTTGAATTTTTTGTGTACTTTGTTGTGTTAAAAGTTGTCTTTTTTAAATAGAAATGAAAAAAGACTATGCATTTCTTAGATTGAGGCATGAGCAAGTGTTGAGGAAACATTGGACACACGGGATAGGATTGGCTGGCGGTATTGGATTCCTGCTCTATTCTGGGGTCCATTCTAATATGTGCTATGTCATAGTGATTAATCGTGACTTTCCTACAAGGCCTGGCTTCGGATAGAGTGTTTGTGTGTGCTTTATGGAGGATCTACTGGTGTCTTAGCTCATGCTCCGGCTCCATGTTTGCTGCCTTGTGTTCCTTTAGCTCACCTCCCCTTCCCTTAACTTGAATGATTCTCTGTATCCTACCAAAAGGAGCAGGATTGGAAATATCAGTTCCCTTATCTGTATTTGATGCCTACTCACCAGCCAATCCAAGAGCCACAGAATTGCATCCCGTTTGTCTAAATGTTCCCCTATGTCCACTTTCACCGTCTGCCCCAGAACTATTATGTGCCCCTTATTTCTCCTCTAGCCCTAGACCAGGTTTGGCCCTTCCGTCTCATGCCCTCCTGCCTCCTGACACACTCACTGCCCTCTCTCTTGAAAGAATGAAAGTGGGAATGCAAGGATAGGCAGCATGGGCGAGTGGGCTGCGCCAGCACCAAATACAGCTACATCCACTGAGAGGGCAGCTGCCTGAAGTTATAATCTCAACTGTCCTTGCCCTGTCGCCTGCATGAGGCCAGATTGCAACTCGACATACCCCAGACCCGTGCCCCAGTGCATTCACTCCCATTCCCAGGCATGCACTGCCTCCTCACAGAGATGGATGTGGAGAAGGCCAGAACCAATCGGTAGCTGCTATCACTGGGAAATGATTACAGGAGCCTGCAGCCAGGATGCGAAAGAAGAGGACGAGGATGCACAGGAGCTGTGTTGACAAATTCCCCACATGCCAGCCATCTTGCCTTTCTTTGAGTTAAATGTTCCTATTTTTTTTTATTTGTTTGTTTAATCTCTACAGATTTTTTAACAAATAGAATAGTAGTAGGTAAGCAGAAGGGCAACAGTTGGCGCTCTTAGAAGAAAGAAAGAAGAAAATTAGTTCCCTGGTGTAGTTGGAACACTGTTCAAATCAGGAGAAGGGAGTGTCACTTTAAGGATGTGTTGAATGATGGTCACTGTAGCTAACAACCATTTCACTTTGTCTCCTCCTATCAATTTGTTCCAACAGTTTTCCTCGTCTTGGAGGCTGAAGTTATATATGGTGTGTAGAGCGAATGTCTCGCGTCGCTGGACAGTTCAAAAGGAGGTGACGAATGCTTTCCTTTTTTGTGGTAGATTTACTTATACGACAGCAATTTGTTGGGGCTAAGTTTCTGATAGCCAGAACTTCGTTTGTTTCCAGAAGGTTCAGGCGGATTTTCAAAAAATAGTTCCGTGCGGACCGACTTGGGAATAGTTTAAGATATGTTTGTACGGTGTCCAACTTCTTGAAAAACGGGGGAAGGTGGATGGCGAGTTTGTATTTGTTTGCTGTTTCGATGGTCTTTATCCAGTCTAGCTCTCTGATATTTTTGATAACTTTGACTGAGTTAGTTATGAGCTCGTCCTTGTTGCTTTCCACTGAGTGTAAGAGGGTCACGTTTTTAGTTTCCCATCGCAACAACATTTTACATGATCCAAGCCGGATTTCTTGGTTTATCAGGCGATAGGCGTGTGGCGAGTCATTCTGGATACATTTCCTATATAGCAAGACGCTATTGGAATCTACTGTAGTTTCCAAAGATGAAAGACTGAGTTTATGTCTAATCAGCGCGATAGCGGTTGATTTTGGAAGACCAAAAATTGTTCTCCAGAAGATTACTTCTAATTTAGGTCATAAATCTGTAGGGAGATTAGGCATAGCGTCAGCGGTGTAGTTTAAAGATGGTATAACCTTCTTTTTGTCGAAGTCTCTGACTGGGATCGATGAATATCGTCTGAATTTGATATCGATGGCTTTACCTTGGGTTGCTAGTTTTTGTGTTTTTTCATAAAGTACCTCTTGCATCGCTTTGTCCTTTGCCGAGCTGTCTAGTGTAACACCAAGGTACTTGAAGCTGGGGACTCTTTCGATTGTGGTCGGGCCCAAACGGAGGTGGATCTTTTCCTTCTTCCTCGCTGACTTTTCGATAACCATCATTTTTGTTTTCGCTTCGTTGATTTCCAGGTTATATTCCGCCATATACTGCTGTAGGTTGGTAAGTTGGCGTTGTAGGCCTATAGGAGTGTGATCTAAAAGGATCAAGTCGTCTGCGTAAAGCAGGCGACTAATCTGGTCTCCTTCCAGTTTTGGTGGAAATGCTCGGACTAATTTTTCGGATTCTTGGAAGTCTCCTAAGTATGTCCAAAACAAGGCCGGGGCCAAAGGGCAGCCGTGTTTAACACCTCTGGCCGTGTTTATCTCCCCAGATAGAGTTCCTTGTTGGTTCAATCGGACTCGCATGGACGTGTTGGAATATAGGGATTTGATTAGACCGAGCAGTTCGTATGGAAATTTCCATAGAGTAAGTTTCTGCCATAGTCTCGAGCGGTCAACTTTATCGAACGCCTGAGTGAGGTCAACGAAGGTGATGAATAGACGAGGTCGGCCTTCCAAGATCTTACTTTTCAGAGAACTCAACATAAGTATGTTAGCGTTCGTGCCCAGGTTCTTTTTAAAGCCTGTCTGTAGATTGTCCTGACAGGGGGCTTTGTTGGCCCATGTTGTAAAATGTTGTAGAAGGAGAGACCCAAAAAGTTGCCTATTGGTCTAAAAGGGCAATTTGGCGGTAATTGGCTGGGACAGCCCTGTTTCCTTTTTTGTAGATGGGCACTATGTTTGCGCAAGTCCATGATGGTGGGATGGATATGGAGGTAGTACAGCTACTAAAGATTATGCTCAGGAGTTATGACCAAGCTTCTGGGTGCGTTTTCAAGTCAAGGTTAGTGATTCCATCTGGACCTGGGGCACGAGATGGTTTTAGTTTTTTTATCAAGTCTTGGATGTCCTCGATGTTGTCTAGCCAAATCCAAGGGCGTCACAATTGCCCAAAGAGTCCTGGGCGGTTTTTGGACTTTGAAAGAGGGAGTCGAAGTAGGACTCCCAAGTCGATTGTCCGATTCCATTCAGTTGGCACGGAGGAGCACCAGGTGTTGTTGAGTGAAGGAGGGACCAGAAATCTCTTGCGTGGTTGCCGTTTATAGCCTCGAGGATGTTTTCGGCATCTTGCTGGTATAGTTTGTGGCAGTGACCTCTCAGCCATGCTTTGTAGGTTTTTACGGCTGCGCTGATGATGTTTAATGATCGCTAGGGGTCTAATTTTCGTGCTTGCCTTTTTGTTCTTCTAAGGTCCCTCTTTTTTTCTGCGAGCAGTTTGTCGTAAATGTGATTTTGTTGAGTCTTAGTTTGCTTTTTCTTCCCCTGTGGGACTCTGAAAGTGGTCGGCAGTGGGGTATAGTTCACTGCCGTCAGATGTTCGCGGTAGGTTAAATCCTTGTAGGCCACCGTTAGAGAGCTGATAGCCCTTTCTGTCATTCTTAGTCTTGTACCTTGGGATGTTACTTTTATGTCAGAAGTCATTGATGGATTGTTTGGTGGACTCGAGGCCCAGGTGGTTTCTAAAAGGTTATGGTCACTTTCAGGAGTTCTCACCACTTTGAATGTTGTTGTTAAGGGAAGTAAAGATTGTGACACGAAGATGTGGTCGATCGTTGATTTTGAATTTGCTCTTTCCCAATTCGGAAGTCTGTTTGGGTCGAGAAAGACATGATCAAGGTTAGAAAATGATCTGGTTTTCATCAAGTTCAGCCATTTTAGTGATCTCTGGTCTGTTGATGGTCTTTGTGGCTTGCTCGTGGTGGTGTTGGTGGAACCCTGACAGTTGATGTTCAGATCCCCACATATGACTATGTGGTCAGCTTGATGATTAGCTTGGAGCCAGTCAATTTCTAGCTCAATCATGTTGTTAAATTTTGAGCAGTCTATGGTAGCTGGGTTCCAGTAGATGGTAATAATGACCATCAGCCTTTTCCGGGTTATATTGGTTTCCACATCAATTGTTAGCCAGTTTAGCTTCACCATCAGCATGTAGTGGTTCTCTTTCAATTTTTGAATATCTGTTAGGCTGCTTCCGCTACGGATTGCGATTAGTAGGCCCGCTGTTGGTCGTCCTGTGGAGCCTTTTTTGGCTAAGACTGTGTGGGTCTCATAGCCATCAAGGATAGGAGGTTGGAGTAACCACGTCTCCTGGAGACATATAATATCGTAGTCACTCACATTTTTCGAACCAGGAGTAGTTAGATGAAGAAAGCCTTGTGTGTTCCATGAACACATCTTTATTTGGTCTTGGTCGCTGGTTGTTCGGTAGTCACTCATGTTGCTGTTGATCTTGTGCTTGAGTGGCTATTTTTGGCGTTGGACCTTCAAGGCTTTTGGGAGCCATGACCACATAGTCTGAAGTGAGGAGCTTGGGAGAGGATTTATCACGCTGGAGCAAATCTCGTTCTGGACCTTCCTTTCAATTTTCTGTGGTTCTTTTTGTTGCCGGATCTTGGGTTGAGAGCTTGGGCCTGTTGAAGAATCGCGGTAACTTAGGTTTTGGTTGGCCAGTTTTAGAGGTTGAGCTGTTGTTTTTGAAGGCATCGCTATCGATTCTTTGCGATTGTCCTTGTTGAAGGTTTCTCTCGACGCTGAAGTAGTTCTAGTTCTCTTTGGGGTACTGCAGTGTTTTTGGTGAACTTGTCTAAATCTAGCTTTTTCTTTTGTAAATTCAGAAGTCTCTTTAGGTTCCAAGTTTCTGTTTACTTTTATTTTCCTCGAGGATTCAGTTAGGTCATAGCCCATGATTAACAGTTCTTCTACTGCTGTTCTTAGGAGATTGTTAGTAGTCGATGATGTTATGTACAGATGTGTGATCACTTTACAGCGATTGTGACTTGGGTCGACTATCTGGAGGTCAGCAGATTTCACCGAACGTAGTTTCGGGATATGACTGAAAAGGTCGATAACTGCTCTTCTATTTAGCGTGACGTCGTCGTGGTTCCCCGGGATCTGCTCTATTTTCAATATCTATCGGGTTTGAGTTTTCTTTTGGTATTTGTCTGTTCTGGATTTGTAGAAAGGCCTTGGGGAAGCCTTTGTGTGCTCTGTAGTTGAATTTTTCTCCGGATGGTCGTTCGGTCGAGGCTCCCGAGATCCTCTACGGGATTTATCTTCGTGTCGCGCCCTTGGCTGGTGTACATGGTTGTCTCGCTTGTTTGCGTCTCGACTTCGATGGTTTGATCTTGGATGAAAGGTAAAAGTGAGCTGGGAAGGTTGGACCTTTTGTGGGTCATTGTGTTTTCTGATCGCTCGGCGTCTGCGATTCTCGAGGGTAAGGAATGGATATTCAGGGTTCTCAAGTTCTTAGTTAGTGTTTGTTTGTTTGTCATTGAAGAGGCATTTTGGCAGGTTCGGGGTTGCCTTGGGGCTCCAAATGTGGACTTGTTGTCTGGTCCGTTAGATGTTGTGTAATGTTCATCATGTCTTCATTATTTAGGAAGGCTTCAACCCCTCTTGGGGATTGGTTGATTATCTCAATTTCTTCCGAGTGGAGCACTTGTGCTTCTTTTGTTGTGGGCTTAGGTTTTAAATGCGCCACTAGCTGTTTTGGAAGTGGTACCGCTTTGCCCTTTACTTGCTCTTGTTGTTGGAAGATAGGTTCGAGTGTCAGATTCCCTCTGCGTTTAGATTTGACATCTGTAGGTTCTTTTGAGGTCTTTTGCTTTAGAGTTTGAAAAATCGCTGTTTCAGTTAGATCAATAAATGGTGCTGTTTGCATGCCTTCTGATTTTGAAGATGTCTTTGGTTGGCACCTGAGTCTCGTGCTTAGTGGGCTTTCTTGAGCAATGAAAGGTGAAGATAGATGTTGGTTCAGTGTGGGGTCGGTGGTGTTTTTCTTTGATTCTAAAGCCGTGATGTACCCTTCAAGGTAAGTCAGTTTGGTTAACTTTGAAGCTTGGATCGATGTTTGATATTTTAGGGTGTCTCTGATTGTTTCATGAAGTTTGGTAAATGGAGTAAAAGCTATCGTTATTGCTGACATCAGGGTACACATGTCAGGTTTTTTTGATTGGGGTTCTTTTGATGTTGCAGAACTTTGAGAAGGTGGTCTGCTCCTAGTTGGAGACAATGGTCGAGTAATTGGTGTGCTTACAGAGGACGGCATTCTGATTGGTTGGTCCAATGAGTGTCTTCTTTGATTGTTGTAACTGTCTAGGTTTGAGTAGAAAGAGTCTAGAGTTTTCTCGAATTGCAGTCTGTTTTTAGATTTCGGGGGAAGCTTGTTTTCGTACACGGTTCCTGAGGTTTGTTTGTTTGGTCTATAAGGCTCTTCTAGATCAGGGGGTGGTGATTTATCCACTTGTTCTGTGTTATTGTCACGATCCCCTAAGCAAGGCTTTGGGTCACAATGAGGGTCACGTCTTGTTGTGAAGGTAAGTTCGGTCTGGTAGGGGACTTTCTCCCAGGTGTAGGTGGGTTCGGGTTTTTTGTTGGAGTAGGAAGCCCCACCATCTGGATTCCATCTTGGGTTGGTTCAGAGCTTGTTGTTCAGGTTCAGGCTCTTTAATGTCGGGGATAGGTGCTTCTTCGTGGGTAGGCTCAGGTGCTTTAGTCCTGTCTGTTGTTGTGTTTGTCGATAAAGGTTGTGGGGAGAACGTTGAAGTGAAGTTTGAATCCAGATCGCACACAACGGGAGACACGACAGACTTTGTTAGTGCACTTGCGGTTGCAAGTTTTCCTGTGAATTGCCAGTTAGCCTTATTTATTTTTTGAGCGAGGTAGACATCACCTCTCAAGGAGGGTAGAGAAGATTTTCATTGAGCTACTGCCAACCTACGCTGCTTACGAGGTGGGGTGTTTTCATTTACCGCCTCAAGTATTTCGCGGGCCGTTAGTTCTTGGCACTTTTCTTGGATTGCTTTAGAATGTTTGCAAAAGAAGTCTGATAGTAATTTTAAGGGAGGTTGAGGTTTCTTTGTACCTTTTGTTGTGCCTCTGGGGCCTGCTAAGCCCATGGTGTTTTTCTTGTTCTGTTTTTGGGACGCCCTTAGTTTCACTAAAGGTTTTGTATGTTTGTTTTGTTCAACTTTGTCTGGGTTTTTATCCGTAGAATCACCAGTTTTCCGTGGTATTTTTTTCTGGTTTAGGGGGGTTTTTTTCTCCCTTTTCGTGGTGCACTGTTTGGGGTGTAAGGTCAACGTTAGATTCAGCGTGGCCCTGCGCTTCCGAGGGCGTCATTGCAGATGGTTCTATGTGGATCAGTGCTTTTACCATCAATACGGTAATGGGTGGAGCTGGTTCAATGTTGGTTTCACTTTCCATGCTTTCCATGCTGGGTTAAATGTTCCTATTCATCCGCCACGGTCTGAGAATTACCAGTAATGTCTAATAGATGTATTATATATAGAGTAATATTTGTAATTATAATATTATCTAATATAGTTCACAGAGGAATACTTGTCAAAAGTAACACATGCAACTGATATTAGCACTAAGCCTGAAAAGTACTCCTGGCGAGTAGCTATCTGCTAGTACAACATCTGTCTCAGAATCATACAGATAGCAGACAGGTTGCAGATATCGATAGACGTTTCTATGGGTCACTTTAAATTCTATCCTTGGCAGGGGTGGACTGGCCTATAGGGAACTCTGGAGATTTCCCGGTGGGCCTCTGCACCCTGGGCCTCTTTTGTGTGGTATTTCCAAATTTTCTCATAGGAAAAGCATTGGTCTTGCTGAAAATGTGTCATATGGGGCCACTTTGAACATTATTTCCAGGGCCTATTTTGGTCCCCAGTAATTTTTTCCAGGGCCTCTTTTAGTTCCCAGTCCACCCCTGATCCTTGGGGAGAGCAGGGGCAGGTTTAGCTATAGCAGTCTGCCTCTATTGAGGCCCTGGAGACTTCATTCTGCATCCAAGCTATATCTTAGTGCCCCAGAGATGGTAGAAGCTTGAACCCTTTGCAGAATGCGATCATGAGAATAGTGGGGGAGAACGAGGAGGCAATCCCACAAAAGCAACAAAGGCACTTGCATAGTGCTGTGTGTTATTTTCAATAATATGGCATAGGAGTTTAGGATATGCTGTTTGCCCAAGTTCACAGGCCTGCCCTGTAATGACACGTAGGTCCTCATTATAAGGTTGCCGGTCCGGGAACTACAGTAATGGTAAGCTTGCAGGTACCATAGTTCCCAGAGCAGCAAACTACGAGTTCTGCTCACGGTTGCCATTGCAGCCACCAGGTCTGACCTGGTCTGACCTGGTGGCCGTACCGGCACCCGCGAGCAGAGCATGTCGGATGCACCGGCACTGTTTATAACGGTGCCGGTGTATCCGGCTTCCACATTACCATTGAGCCCTATGGGGCTCAAATGGGAATGGGGAGGAATATTTGCCAGCGCCCAGGAATGGGCAATTACCAGGTCCGGCAAGGCCATAATTACCCGGTAATTGCCCATTCCTGGGCGCAGGAAAAAAGAAAATACCTGCGGCAGCCGTGCCTGTATTACAGGCACGGCTACCTCCAGCCTCCTAATGAGGCCCATTGACTTCCAAGTGCTGATTGCTTCCTTTCAAACCCTTCATTGCAACTCAGCATCTCTGAATGTACAGTTACCCAAGATCACCTGGCTGCATTTTAATGAATGCCTCCAAATCCAGTACTGATACTACACGGATTGCTGTATTGCCCATGGTTTTAATAAACTAGCTCAGAATATACCTTTCACCAAGGCTAACACGTCTGCACTGCAACTTCAGGTGCTGATTCCTTTACTTTCCACCTACGACAATACAAGCTTTAACAACACACCCCTTTGCCAAGGATCAAAGGTATACACAGCAAGGAGTGTATCTGTCTCAAAGTCCTACTTACTATTGGTTGCTTCTCATGGAACATAAGCACTGTCTATGTTATTTGCCTAGGGCAAAAAGGCTGCTGTGCAATTAGTCGGTCCATCTACTAGTGCCAGTTGCTTCTCTTTCCTCACCATGGATGCATTAGATCTGAATGTATGATTTGGCCTAAGACCACATCTGTGATACTTAAGAACAACCCACGCTCGCTGACATCATCTTTCTGTAAAGCATGCTATGCTATGCTTTAAATGCAGTAGGAAGTGGTGCTTGTTTGCTGTAAAGTCAAGTGTTGAATCTAAGGACTACTGCTTTCTTGTCTAACTCAACTATTACTATCATTGATTATCTATATTTTAGGTGGTTTTATGATTCTAGATTGCATTACCTTGCTGTTTAACTTTATGAATACCATTTTCTGTCAATCCTTTGTTATGTAGTTTCATAAGTCTCGGAAGGATAGCTCAGGGGCAACATGCTCACCTTGGAAGCAAGACAACACGGAGCACCACAGGTTCGATGCCCGGGTCTGCGCTTAGAAACCTCAGGGTATTAAGCGCATTATAAATAACCTATTATATCATAACAACATCAAAGGCAATTTCTGATTTGCTTGAACTATTTTTCCATGTAGGGTAGTGGTTGGTTTCTGTACCATTTGAATGATCTCCAGATGCTCTGGTGGATCTAGAAACGAATGCGGGTTATGTTGGTGGGGAAAGAGGGGAAATACAGGATGCCTTTGCTGTTGCATTGAGGTGTGCAGGGCGAATGTAACCTGGGAACTGTCTGCGGGTCTGTGTAAATAGTCTGTGTTGAGAGTATTGGTGAATTTGTGTCCAGAAGGAAGCCTCTTGCTCCTGTGGGTTTACAGTAATTAAGTCGGTTGAAGTGGTTTATTGTTCTAATGTTGGGTGTTCAATTGTAATGTGTGGGTGGCTTGGTTGGTATGGATGCTGTGTGTTGGAAAACAGAATTTGAGTGCTCTAGTGTGGGGAACAGTCAGCAGAGGCCTCAATGAGCAGTTTGGTATGAGATGCAGACAATCTGGTTACCACATACAGCAAATCATAGCAAGCATGAAGATGGCACTAAAGGCATCACAAAGCATTAAAAGCAAGAGCCAGTCACAAAAAAGGCCTAACAATGCACAAAATCATGGTGTTGTTCCTGTACTCCTACCAATGGGCTCTGCAGACAGCTCCAATTTCCCTAGCACTGTTAAGCCGGCTCTCTCTCCCGCTCACTCTCTCTCTATCCTTATCTGTCTCTCGGTCTCTCTCTCTGTTTCCTGCTTCCCTTCTCTCATTTTCTTTTTCTCTCTCTGTCTCCCTCTCACTTTCTCTGTCACCGTGTCTCTGTCTCTCTCACACAGAAATAGATGCATTGTGCTATGTAGGTGCAACAGGGATCTGGGACATGACAGAGGAGGAGAGAGGGTGATCTGATGACTCCACTCGTTACCACGAGCGGTGTGATGGAGGGTATGGAAGATTTTCACTTTCGGGTCAGAGAAAGGGCTCTGCCGGCATATGACACCCCTAAAAGCTTATTTCACCTTCCTTAGAATGTCCTTTTGCAGGCTGCGGGCCATGTCCAATCTTACTCTAACTTGTTTAGGTGCTCTGCCCTATGGAACTGCTGGGACATTTGCATCTAAGGGCGATGAACGTCATTTGTTAGCGGTGTGTCAGGGAATTAGGGTAGGGCCAAAGTTCCAGTTATTTTCTTCACAGAAATCTATCCTCTCACAAACCACAAACCGCTCTCACACAATACACACAGCAACTAGCTAAAATGGAGGACCTCGTCTCAATGCCTGCCACCTCTCACCTGGCTATGAGGACACTCCATGACATGTGTTTCTGAATGATGGTGTAACCCTCCATGTGTTTCATCATGGGGAGGTTGATGAGAGGAGGAACAGTACAGATGAAAGGTGCAGAGTGGATTCCTTGAAATGCCCAAAGATGCTGGATACACCATGTTTTGACCGTATACGTATTTTGACAGTTAAAGGGAGTTTACAGGCAGGCTTGGCAGTCAAGCAACACTGCAATCTCACATTTGCTTTAATCTATTGCTCTCTATTTGGTGCTGATTTTTGCCAGACCTCCGTGGAAAGTGTTGTGTAAGAAATAAAAATGAAACGTCAAAAAAGCAGTTGTGTAGTATCTATCACATTTTAGTGAGTGTCCTTTCAGAGCTAGGGCAGGGCTGTCAAGGCATAAGATGTCAAGATGTCAACTATCGCCACGAGGGGTGCCATGATCCCGGTGGGAATCACCTTATCGATCAACAGCTTTTTGCAATAAGAAAGGGAGGGGAAGAGGGCTGCAGCTCTTCGTAAATTAGGGCTGTCAGAAATGTTTTCCCATATATTTTGACTTTTTCTAGATTTGGTATGGTTTTTAGGATGTTCATCAGACTTGTGCTTCAGTACGTTTGAAGCTAGTTCCAAACAATAAAAAATGACATATTATTCCAATGTGGGCTCCTTTGCATGTATTTGTCTGCTTTCTTGTGACACACAGGCCCACTCTGGTCTCCAGCTTTGTCCTTTTCTATCGTTGGCTCATCCTATCTGCATACTTCCTGCCTCCCTTTACACTCGGACAATGCATGCTCTCGAGATTTACCTTTGCTTTTTTCAGTGTGCTTTCTCACTTTTGTGTTTATATCCCCTCCTTCCTGTGGCATGTGGGCAATTAAGGTCTTGCTCACTTTGAAGGACATTTTTGAATCTTTTAGTTTGTTGGTTTTGTTGCACTTCCATGTGTAAAAATAGATAGACTATCAAGATGTGTCAAACTGTTTTAATTCCCATCTTGCTTTGTCTGCTATCTAAAGTTTAGCGATCTACCAGAAGCAGGTTCTACTTTACTATAAATATCTGATGACTTGAAGGGCCAGGAATCCTGTACTAAAGGGTTGCCTCTTGCCATGGATCGTGTGTTGTGAATGGCATTATCTTGCCAAAACAGGCTGTAAATTGACTTATTTTCCTACAATGTAATGCAGTATTAATTTACCAAAATGTATTGTACATTACATGTCCAGACTTACTTTTTCACATAAGTGAAACACTTGTGTATAGGTGAATTATATCATATCATATCATAGATAGACAGGCAGGCACTCTTACCCAAACAGGCCTTCACACATACACATAAAGCCACACAAATTCACACAATGCACTCTCATACATAAACAGACGCACATGAACACACAATAAGCAATAACCCTGCACTGACAGGCATACACGCATGCACACAGACACTTACACAAGCACATAGACATTAACTAACAGACAGAGACGTAGACATGGTAAGTGTCTTGTCTGCACCATTTTAGTCGTTTTTTGGTTTTTTCCCTTCCATTTTAGCTGTGGCTAGAGAGAGCTTGCTGACTGTCTCACTAAATCTTTTGCATATCAATCTCTCATGGGGCCTCATTACGACCCTGGCGCTAAGTGGTTAACGGCGCCGTAAAAGGCTGCGGCGCCGTTAACCACTTAGTGCCTTACTACGAGGTCCCTTTGCGGGACCCGACCTGAACGGCTGGTCTGGACCAGCCGTTAAAGTAGGGACCCGCAAAGGGACCTCGCAGGCAATTACGGTACCGCAACTTGCGGTACCGTAATTGCCACCTTCCCCATTCCCATTGAGCCCTATGCGGCAAAAATAGGAATGGGGAAGGGCCCTGGGTAAATGGGGAATTACCGCCCCGCCAACCTTGGAATGGGGCGGTATTTCCCCATTTCCCCATGGCGGACTCGTTACAACACCGGCACCAACCATGGTGCTAATAGCGCCATGGTTTAGCGCCGGTGTTGTAATGAGGGCCATGGACTCTTTGTGGTCCATTGTATCTCAACTTTGCTCAGTTGCTGTAAATGTGTTCTGTCTCCTGCAGTGGGTCAATTGAAATGTGTATGCTACCACACTTGCGAACCCTCAGCATACCTTAGTAGTGGCAACACCATTCCTTTTTTTATTTGCCTGCCGGCTTGCTATCTGGTTTTGGTGCTGGTATCAGGACCTTTCAGTTTAATCCTCTCTAGTCGCCCTTCAGGCATCTTTCTGATCTCGGGCCCAGGTCCCCTCTCCTGCGAGTTACACACTCGCAATGCCTCCCTGGCAACCCCCGCACTTGGGGACTGTTTTCTGTATCCCTAGAGTCCCCCACAATCACTTGACACCTCCAGATGTCTGCACTTACCCCTGCACTTGCCACCAGCTGGCCCTACTTCTCTTATTGTTATTTATTCTAATAACCCTTGCACTGCAATGTCCCCCTCCCACCTCCCACTCCGCAATTTTCCTCTACCCCTTCCCCTGCACTTGCGCAATCTCAATGACACTCGGCCTAGTAGGATCGTTGTCTCTGTCTTCCCTCTGTTCCCCCTCCCTTGCCGCGTCGCGCCTTGAAACACTATAAATGCCATATCATATCATATCATTCATTTTTTATCTGGAAATTGTGTGATATGTACACGCGCATCTGAGCTATTTCCTTTGGAAACAATGCACTCTTGTCTGTTTCAGTGTTACTGTGCCAATTTGACCATGCCCTTGGATTAAAATAATTTCTGAGTTGCAAGGGGTCCGAACTCAAATGTGTTTGTTTTGGCCTGAATAATACTTTCAGCATGTCTATGCCATTAGCCTGTTAGAAATGAGAAATTTGGGAATGTGTGTGGTACAAGTGATGAAAGCCTGAAGGTGCATGTGTAAGCTTAGCAAAGCTGTTCCATATATCTTACACTGTTGGGGGGATGTTTACAGGCGCACTTATCTCAACATGACCGCGCATTGCACATTTTCTAGGAAGTGAGGATAATAAATGGAATTCTGTGTGTGATTGACTGCAGTGAATATGGGTGAGGACAGGGCACATCACGTCATGGTTCTCTCGCATGAGGGAACATGCAAAAAAACACAGAGGCTCCAGTTGTACTCGTGTGCTTCAGTGTGATGCCATCCATGCCACCTCTGGATCTTCTCTGATTTCCTGCAGAATGAGGCCTGATTGACTGAACATGGATAAAAGGGGAAAAGAGGGAGACTTCCCAAGGAAACATCTTGCAAGAAGAGCAACTGAATGACCGTACTGTGCTTACCTGGGCATGATCAGACATAACAGGAACACCTCGCTCTCAAGGCAACTGTGCCTGTCCCTGAAACATGCAGTCAAGGACACAATGTCAAACAAGAGTTTAAATTCATACAACACAATCAAATCGCAGAAGCTAAGTCTTTTTTATTCCATGACGCTGAGCCTGTGCACATCTTTCAAACGTGTTTTACTGCAGGCAAGTCCACTCCATCTCAAGTAAATATATCTTAATAGTTAATTATTTCTTGGAAAGCAGTACCTTAGCTGGATTTCTAGGTGCAGGCCTCTGCACACAGTCAGGGCCTGTGTGCAATGTGAATGGGCAGAAGACACCAAACTGGCAATTTGCCTGTTCTGTGATGTTGAGAGGCAGATGAATATGTCACCCATAGCTTCTTCCCCTCCCCAGCCCAATATTGCACAGGTGAGAAACGTTACTCAAAAAGGCAACCATGCCACCCTTATGCCAGGCATGTACAGCAGGAGATGGACAGACTTTAAAGCAGAAAATGGCACAATTAAACCAAACCAACATTATGACAATACATGTGCATGCACTAGACACAAAGCAAATATGCATTCAACATGAAGAACAGAAACACTAGGTAACGTGCATGTATACATGACAAATATTAACATAGCATCCGCAAGAAATGAAGAATACTAACATAAGCAATTTATTAGCTGAATGCAACATGAACGATGTGCAAATATAGCTCACTAACATAGAAATGCAACAGAAATGAGCAGAACATATTTTCCAAAATGGAAGCTGGAACACGAAAGGCCTCAAGGCTTCACGAGAACTCACTCAAAATGCTGAAATAACAAAATACAGATCCATGCAGCGCTCATGCAGGAGCTGAGAAACACAGCCAAGGTTACCACAAATTAAGGGAGGGTCAGAACATAGCAGTGAAAGCACAAGATAGCAATTCCTGGGATGCAAGAAGCATACTCTCAAATTAATTCAAGTTTTATAAGAGAACAGCCAGCCTTTGTAAGCCGGGTGCAGGACAATTATAAGCCCAAGAACTCTATTGGAAATAGCTCAAGAGTTTCCCCAGTGGTAAAAGAAACCATAACACTTGCATCAATATCAGCTAAAATCCTAATAAATGCAGGGTGAAATCATTCCAAACACGGTCCAATCACACACGACCCATAATTGAAGAGCACTGTCTATTGATTAGTAGTAGGCACAGCTAAGACACCTGTCTTAATCCTTACACATATGCCCACACATGAAACGTCTCACAAGGCCAAATACAAAGGGATCGCCCTGACTCATGGCCTAGATATGAGGATGGTATCTTATTTAATTGAAAGGAAAGCAGTCTGTGGTCCTCTCTCCCCCTACTCCCGTCTAGCTCTTGTCTTGATGACATGTTAGAGGTCCAAGATTAGGTAGTACGAAGCAAACCAATGAAAATCCCTAATGTTACGTCACCCATTATGCACTATATCAACTAATAGTTTATTGTAGATATTATGTCTTTTTACTGTTATCAATTTAGTGGTGATATCAGGAGCTGTCATCAGACAAGCGTTACCTAATTAAAAGTTTAACCCATACAGAGTGTATACGTAACCACCATTATTAACCAATCCCCATACTGCATAGGTATTCTGTAACTAAGATTATTGTATGATATCAGTTATGACAAATACTGAATAAAAAATGTGTTGCTTTTGATAAGCAATGACATTTTAATGCTTGTGTGCTGTCCCTGCTTTATTTTGATGATAATAGGGCTGGGTTTTGCCTTGCACTTTGTCTTTTTTCGTCATTGATCCCAATTCTATCTGCTCCAGAATCTCTGTATAATTTGGGTTTTCCCAGGCTGTCTTAACAGATGATAGCAGAGGAGTTGGTTTGCTAGGTGTCATCAGATTGTCGAGGTGTCCAAGCCCTGGCCCAAATACTACAAAGGTGGCCCGTAGGGAGCAGGATTATGTGTAACAGAGAGAAGTCAATAGGAGCCCCCTTGGAGAAAGTCCTGTCCGGTCCCCACAGGATGTCCCATAGGGTGAAGGGCAGCTGGCTGCATCAACATATACCTTGGCAACGTCTACCTCGTAATTCACATCCAGACAGCAATCCCATACTAAAGAGTATTCTCACTCCACTCACTCCCTATGGCCTTGCACAACTCATCATCTACCCACCACCCACTGCTGTTAATGCCCTGAACCGGCTGTTTTCAAGAAAACTTCCTATCTCAGTGGACAATCCAATCTGGGTGTCATGGTCAGACCACTTTGCTATCCCCTTCCCTCACACTCCACTGCACAAGATGCCCCCCATCTGTGACACATCCTCCTCGCCCCCAGCCAGACAAACCAAACACATTACAGGCACAACCTCATCAGCACTCATACCACCCCCTCATCCCAACACACTCATTGCTCTACTCACACAGGCTCTCAACAGAATTGCCCCCCTCAAATCACAAAAAACACTGAAGTCACAACCATAAACCCTGGTTCAATATCTCTCAGATCTCTACACAGCCGGAAGCTAGAGGTCTAGAAGAGCCTGGCACAATAAGCTATGCCCCACCAGCAGTTACACCACACAAACTCTGCCGCAAGAAAGACAAAACAGACAAACACAATACCAAAGACAACTGCTAAGTATTAGAAATCCAATCCGTCACAAATCATACACGGAAACTGTTCAACATTGTCAAATCCCTCTCCAAACCATCATCCACCCCTTCCACACCTCCATTCACTGCAGTTAGCAACTCCTTCATGGACTACTTCAACACCAAAATACACAACATCAGGCATGCCCTCCCCCTCTTCTCTCCCACACCCACTACCTGCTCCCAAACAGTCCAACACATGGGACATTTTCCACCCCATCGACACAGATAGTAACCTTGTCTCAGATACCCTCATCACCCTTACTACTAAAACAAAACCTGCATACTTCCTGGATGATGCATGCCCACTGCATTCAATTGCATCACTATCCTCAATCTCCACTGGCTCAATATCATTAACTCCTGTCTCTCACATGGTGCTATCCTCTCTGCTCTCAAAACTGGACAAATCTCATCTCTCTTCAAAAAAAATCTCTCGACACAGAAGGCTAGATATGATTATGCTGACTTAGTAAAGCACTACCAGATAGTATTATGGCCAGTTTGCACAGTAGAGCTAGATGCCTCTGTGCTAACTCTGTATAGCAGTGCCATCTTCCATTTTGTACAATTATGAAATTAAGGAGACATTTCAGTGCACTCAGGAGGCACAATTAGGTATGATTCTTAAAATCTATATGTTTGTAAACAATGAAACATTATGATGTGGTTCATTATATTTTGGAATTAACGAACATATATCTATACCTGAATGACAAGTTAAATTGATATGTGAAAGTATGCTCCATAACTAGCCATGATGTTTCTCACTTCACGTCAAAGTTTTTATTTCTCGTCTCCCATGTATTTGTGTGCTTTGTTTTCTTTTGTATTTATGCCCTTTATTAAGCAGTTTTTTTGCAAATCAAATGTCAGCTGTGGTTGTAAATTGTTTCAAAATATGCTTTATTTTCCTCAATTATGTGTTATCACATGAAGATAATTCATTCATGAATAATAGTTAACAAGATTGCATGGTATGATATGATATGTCATTTACAATGCGCCTGTATACATGTGTTTCTAGGCGCAACAAGACAAGGTAATGGTAATGATTTATTATGGAATACAGCTTGAAAATGTGATAATTGGGAAAGTGTTGGCAGTCATTTCATAATATAAGCAAAAACCATGCCACTCTGTACCTTCAACGAAAAGTAAATACTAACATTACATTGAAAAAGTGTGGCAGGGCCGTGTTTTCCCTATGATAATCTTGCATGCAATTCCCATGTACTACCTCCTAATACACAAATGTACTCTTACACTAACATGTAATTGTACTCACAGTCATACATACACACACACACTCCCACACATACACATAATAAACGTTCACTCACATAACAATAAGCATTCCCACACAAAGGCACATGCACATTCATACCAAATTAGAATTCTCACATACATGCAAGTACACATTCTCACACTCAGCTCACTTGAGACCCTATGATGACAAACATATGGGCACTTCCGCTGGTGGTGATACAATATGAGAATCTGTGAGGGACATGAGACCTCCTCGATCAATGGTAACATGAGATCATCAATGATATCAGTGGGGTCATGATGACCTTGGGTTTGTTGATAGTTCACAAGAGCACCTCCTGTGGCATTAGACAAGCTTTAATGCCAGGCAGGGTTTAGTAGACTTTTACAGTGATATGATATACAACTCTCCTTAGTGGCACAGGCTCCTTTCAACTAATACAATTTCCAGCTGTGGAACATGGAACCAGGGCTGGTAGTCCTCATTCCCAACATCTATTACATTAGTAAGTCTCTATAAACAATCTGCTGCTTTATTCTGAATTCCTCAATGGCCTGAATTTCCCCACAGCCACTTGATGGCTAACAACTCCTTCGCTATAGTTGAATAGTTAACCTCTGATTATTTTAATATTCTGAAGGCAAATTCCACCTTGAACTCATGTCCTCCTTGCCTTTTTGACAATACTGCTCCCCAAACGTTATTGCTAGCATCCATTGTAAGCATACTAACTCTGTAAGGATTAAAATTACTCGAAGTGGGAGTCTGATTGAGCTGCCTTTTGTCTCCAGGAACTCCATTTCATAATGATCACCGCACTAAAAATGCACCCCCTTCTTCACCAACTACCGCATGGGAAAGGTCTACTAGCAAATGGAGGAATTATTTTGACATAGTATTCCTCCATTCCCAGCATTCCCAGCCCCGACAACAATAGTTCCTTACTCTGGGGACTTACAAATCCACTGAAACTGTAGACCCAATCCGTTTTAGATTTACATCTTGCTTCAAAACTTTGTAACCTAGATGCTGCATGGTCTCTTTATACAGTTTTAATTTGTCTTTGATCAATGTCAGACTCCCATTTTGTTCCTCTAAGCTTTTCCCATACACCAACACATCATCCTGGAAACAAATGATCAGTTTCTCCTCGAGGAACAATTGGTACATAATGTGCTGGAACACAGCCACAGCTGATACCAAACCAAATGGCTTGTGCACACACTGGAACAGGCCTTCAGGTGTGATAAAAGCAGTCACGTTTTTCGATAAAGGATGCATTCTAATTTGGTGTTAAGCAGACTTTAAATCTGAAGTGGAAAACCACTCAGCTTCTCTGTTGGCGCCCAGCATTTCTGTGATACTGGGCAGACGATGTCTGTCAGGCACTATACATTTATTAAAAACCCTCAAGTCAGTACACAACCTGAGCTTTCCACTTGGCTTTCTTACCACAACTAAAGGTGAAACTGACTCTGCTGAATCCACTCTTTCAATAATCTGTTGATCCTTCATTTGTAGCAGTTCTTTCTGAACTTCACTCCTTACAGCAGTGTGAATGCTCCTTACTTTGTGGGTCACTAGGACAGCATTCTCCTTTCACCTTATCTTGTGCGCAATGTTTTTAAGACATCCCAACTCATCTCTATACACTCAGTGCGTCATTATTTCATCTCCCATTCCCAAGCCTGCAACAATTACTTCATCCGGTTCTGTTTGCCTTCAACTGCAAACACAGCTTCTTCAGTGCTGGGATGTAGATTAATGCTGAGTCTTCTCTGGTGAGACTAACTGAGAAGTGAGAGCTTCCCTTAGCAGGCATGTACACTTTCCGTTGCACCAAAACCCTCCTTGAACTCCATATTGGCCCAAAGCCACCTTAGAAATTCAATCCCCTCGCCCCTATATGCCACAGGGTTTATGTCTATTCTGTTCAGTAATGCAGTGCCCTTCCAAAAAATATTTTATTTGGCATGAGTGTGCTTTTTTTGCACCTGAGTCTATAACCATATCTATTGTATTTCTCAGTGTCTGCATCATTGTCCTGGATTGACATGATAGCATCCAACATCTCATCGACCATATTTGTGGGTTCCTTGACCTCCTCACAGAGTCCATCCAAAAAGTCAGCTGATTCAATCGGCTCTTGCAACAATTAGTGAAATTACCTCTACGGTTGCATTTCTTGAACAGTGCCTTCAACGCTGGTGTGTTTAACCTCTTTTCCGACTCTGAGTACTACATCCAAGGATAGATTGCATTTTGCCCACATCACATCTTGCACTTTTCCATCCTTGGATTCCAATGTAAATTGATCACAGAGTCGTTCCTTCTAATGTATCTCCAAACTCACACGTTTTAGCAAAATCCCTGAGTGCAGCAATACACTGTTCTATTGACTCTTCTTGTTCCTGCATCATTTCTTCAAAATGATACCTCTCAAGCACAATGCTCTCTTTATTATCCCAGTGTTTGTCCAGCATACTGATGCAGAGGTCATATCGAGTAAGACCCTCTGACTGTGCTTCACTCAAAAGTGGGAGGTTTTCAAATTGTTCTTGACCATAATTGCCAAGGCAATGTATCAATAGAGATTTCTTTAGTTCACTTGAGCAATTGGGCCCAAATATTGCCTGCGCCTAATGGTCAAACTTTTTCTCCCCAGAGTGCGCATGCGAGAGCCGCACATGAGGAAGTAAAAGAGCTTGCTCCCGGCAGCCGCCAAAATCATCCTTATTTATCCTGAGTCCCAGCGCTAGCCCCTATGGGGAACCGAAGCGAAACTGTAGAGGAATACCCTAGCAACTGCCAGCTCTAACGCCGAGGGAAATCAGGGCCCAAAAACTGATGAATGGGCTCACAGCTCATCGGAGGAGCGGGTATTGCCATCTTGGCACTGCACCGAGAGCCGCAGGCAGTTTGAGTGCCCCTATGCTCCGTCACCCACAAGACCCCTAAGACAAGGCCCAGGACCCATAAGCCACTGACCGGAGGAGGAAACCTGTAAGGGACGAGCTCGCAGGAGGTGGTGACACCAGCATACGGCACCTGCGGCGGCCGCATCTGCCATCTATAATCCCTCTTCCTGCAAGCACAGGAGCCGGGAGTGGATGCGCCTCCCCCATAGCCCACGCAGCACCAGCTACGCCAGCCCCCACTGGCACAAGACACTGAAAAACACCAGACTAAAGGTGAGGCACCCCCTGCAATAAGACCCCCCCGGCATCGGCAACCCCTTTGCTGGTCCCCACACACTGACAGTGCTCCCCAACCGCTTGCCTGACAGCAGATGGCTAAGCCTCCAGAGTCCTGAGCTCCAAGCTCTGCTGGCCAGGGAGCAGCCTCATAATCAGGGCTCCTGTACAAGTACGATAAGCAGGAGCAGGCTACAAGGGGGTGAATAAAGACACGCACACTAGGGTCCAGGGGCGACATCTGTGCCCCAGTGGAAGCATCGGCCTAGGCAAAAGGGCATAACCATAAGACAACTCAGTGGAACGGACCCACACCCGTATGCGGAAAAAGGGGGAGAACAACAATCACAGCGGACATCCAGGAAGAGGGCGGAGAAACTGGCCAAGGGACCAGTGAACGACTGAGTCCCACACAACATACCCCTGCTTCATGCACACCCACTGAAACAATAAAGTAGCACACCGGATAGGTGGACTTGGCTACATGGCCCTGGGCCACGTACAAAAGAAAAGACCAGGAACGCCACCTCAAGGATGCTGATGGACCCCCACAACAGAACTTCAGCTCCCAGCTCCCCATGTAGCCTGCGACTTGACAGGACCAGCTCTGCTCCTGAGCAACATTGCAACAGCACTTCTCCCTTGCATCCATCCATAGCCGCTATGACATCATTGGTGGGCTAGACATCCCGGGTTACACAGGTGCTGCCAGTGACACAGTGGACCCACCAGAAAACAGAAACAGGGACCTGAACTTGGAGTCCCTCGCTCCCAGATCGCACAAATAAGCATAATGGTTAAGGAAAAGGCTAAAAGACAGGCCCTGCGAAATAAACATTGACCTCTTCACGGTCGGTGTTCCCCGTAGACTCACAACACAAACCCCAGGCAGTGAAGAACTGAGTGACGGAACACAAGACCCTGCTATCTCCCTTAACGACTTCATGAAGGCAATTGGGGACCCAAGGACATCACTAGAACTGAAGATAGGGGGCCTGTCTGCAGAAGTGTCCTTCCTCCGCCAGGACCTACATAACCTGTCGTCAAGAGTTGGGGAGTTGGAGCAAAGAATCTCCAAGAGGATACGGTCTGTGAAATGGAGAAGCAACTGGTTGCAATCTCAAAAAATGGTTGACCAACTTGAATACCGTGCAGAGGATAGTGAAGGAAGGGCGAGACGGAAAAACCTCAGGATTCGTGGGATCCCGGAGAAAGAAGAGGGCCCCAGTGTTAAACTTTTTCTCGAGGACTGGCTCACCCATCTCTTTGCCCCCAATAAACTTTCCAAGTTCTTTCCCTGGGCCCCACCACGAACGATCATCGCACATCTCCTAAACTTCCGGTATAGGGACGCCATCCTCCAGCTAGCCCGTGCCACTGGCCCCATCACCTACAATGGATACTGCATCGGCTTTTACCCGGACTACATTAAGGAGGTACAGAATGCCCGACAAGCCTTTGACTCTGTAAAGAAGAAACTGCAGTCGCTTGCGATTAAATATGAGCTCTTCTTCACGGTGCTGTGGTCCACCATTGTGGGTCCACTCATTTGTTCTATACACCCAAAGAAGCATGGGAATGGTTGGAGACTCAAATCCTCAACGTAATGGGGTCTCACCGATCTCCACATGGGCCAACCGGACGCAGGCCTAGGATGGAACAGTCTCCACCACTCTCAATCCCCTTGGACCTAGAATCAGTGGCAGCACCACATCCGGGGGAGAGTACTACGGAGAATGGGTCATCACAATCATACCCCGTCCCATACATTGTGATGGAATAGCTAACCAATGGGGCTTGACACAGGCCGCCACCACCTACACGAGGTGAACTCCGTCACTACAGTCGGGGCTACTGTCCCATAATCGTTTATGTTTTTGTTATGTGCCATGTTGGTGCTTTGTTCGGGTTACAGGTGCTTCTGGTTGGGTGGAACGTATGGGTTGGGGGTAGGGGAAGTTGTTCTTTCAAAGGTTACTGAAGCAATCACTCTTACCACTCATGAACAAGGGTTGGTCTGACCTATGGGTGGTTATGTCAGGCTATAGCAAGGAATGAAATTGGGTCGAAGCGGGTGAACACTGCCTTCTGGGGAAACCGGGTTCTGAGACTGGGACTGGGGGGAAACTCCACCCCCATGGCAAATGCAACCACCCCGTGTATATCAATGGCGCAAGATAGCCAATTAACACTACTCACGTAGAATGTAAACAGGCTGGGCTCCGGGCTGAAAAGGCTGCTAGTCCTTCAACAACTGAACAGACCCTCACCGGACACCGCTCTCTTGACCGAGACACACCTTATTGGCATGGAATGTAAATTCTTCAAGAGGTCCAATTACGCGACCACCTTTCATGTGGGGTTCTCCAGCGGGTCTCGGGGCACCATGATCCTCATGCACAAGCGGGTCCCATTCCTACTGAAAGTTCTCCACACAGATCAGAGGGGGCGCTTTGTGGTGGTCACAAGTGATATTGGGCGGGTTTCCTGGGGCATCGTTGCAGCATATGTGCCCCCTCCCACTAACCCACAAACTCCTTAATGACCTCCAGAAGGTAATGATGGGGAAACAAGCAGAAAATTGGGTACTGGGGGGAAACTTCAATGAAGTGATGGATATGCTTCAGGATAGGACACATATGGGTAACAGGAACCCCGGAATGCAAACCAAGCTCCAATCCTTTGCGTCGGCACTTGGGTGGGTGGACGCATGGCACACTCTTCACCCTACAGACCCCGGTTATTCCTTTTTTTCCAACGCCCACAAATCCATGTTCCAGATAGATTAGTTCTTCGTCCCACAAGATATGCCACATATGCTGAAACCGCCACCTATTTAGCCAGGGGTATCTCGGACCACTCCCCCCTCCTACTCACTATAAAACAGACCCAAACCAAGCCCTGGCCCTCCTGGAGACTCAACGCATACTATCTGGGTGCCCCTGAGGTGTGTGAGGGCCTCGCGCAGAAGACAACCAAATACTTTTACCTGAACGAAGGCTCCATAGCCAGACCTATAACACTCTGGGAGGGGTTCAAGGCAGTGCTCCGAGGGGAGGCCCTTTCTCTGGTCACGATACACCATTGGCAACAAGTCCTAGAGATCACTGGAAAGAGGGCGCAGCAAGGGCGGAGGAAGAGTTTCTCACCTCAGGGACACCAGAGTCTAAAGCGGTGATGATTATGGGCCAAGAAATATTTAAGAACCTTGTGCTAGACAATGCCAGGACAGCTCACTGGACTGTGCGCAGATTGATCTATGCCACTTGGGACAAAGATGGCAAGGCCCTGGTCTGCCTGGAGAGGAGGGGAAATAGCCAGGGACATGTCAGGGCCATCCAAGGGGTCGAGGGGGATCTGCTTTAGGAGGATGCAGACATAGCGAACGCCTTTGTCGCCTTCTATGATGGTCTCTACGCCTCTACAGAGGTCACACTGAGAGGGGCGACTCCGCAATACCTGTACTCCATTGAGCTACCCCGGCTTTCTGGGACCCAGACTGAAAAGTTGGAAACGGAGGTCAAGGAAGAGGAGGTAGCGCGGCTCTGTACCAACTCCAGTCTGGCAAAACCCTGTGGAGACTTGGAGTCGAATGGGCCACTCAGTGGTGGGACATATGCGCTGCATGATGCTGCGCTCTCCAACAGATGAAATGCTCCCACATGACCTCAGGCAGGCTACAATAGTCGTAATTATCAAACCTGGGAAGCCCCCGGACCGCTGTGCCTTGTGCAGACCTATATCGCTCATCAATGGGGAGGCAACAATCCTAGCTAACAGAATATTGGGGGTCATTCAATCTTTAGTCCAACCAAACCAATGTGGGCTCTTGCCGGCTAAGTCCACCAGGATAAATCTCCATAGGGTCCACTTTGCAATCAGCTAAGTTTCAATGATCAAAGAGCCTCTTGCTCTACTTGCAGTGGACTTCGAAAAACCTTTCTACTCTGTCGGGTGGACCGCCCTTTAGCATATCATGGACCGCATGGGGTTTGCGCCCAACTTTATGTTGTGGGTTAAGCTAGTATACACCGCCCCTGAAGTGGTGATGCAGGTGAACGGGATCTCCTCCAGCCCCTTTCCACTGGGAAGGGGAACCAGGCAGGGATGTCCCTTCTCCCCCCTCCTATTCATACTGGCTATTGAGCCCCTTACAATCCGGCTCAGGACGTCCAGTGGGTGGTCTGGGTTCATGTGGTCTTGTGGGGGACCGGGTTTCACTATACACCGATGACCTGCTCATCTACATGAGTAAGACTAGGATCTCATGTCCCGAGATCAACAGAGTCCTCACCAAATACCAGGAGTTCTGTGGGCTTAAAGTCAACAAGCTCAAGACAATTTACTTCCCACTCCAAGGTGGGGCTGACGTGATCCCGCAGCACTCTCCTTACACAGTCTCCATCCAGAGTTTTGGCATCCGGGTGGCCCCTAAATCTGACGATTTTCTCCGGCTCAACCTCCAACCAGTAATGAGCAGATTCAAAACAGATGTCACCCACTGGCAATCCCTCCCGTTAGGCTTGCTGGGGAGGGCTTCCCTCTGCAAAATGCTCTCCCTCCCGAGATTTCTCTATGTCCCGCAGAACACTCCTATCCACGTCCCCCGCACAACCTTTCTGACTATAAAGTCTATCCTCCGGAAACTCCCATGGGGCGGGAAACAACCCTGTATCGCCCTGACTACGCTACAGCGGTCCGTCTGGGAGGGGGGTTTCGGCATACCCTGTCTTAGGACCTACTATTGGGTAGCACAGCTGGGGGTCCTGCCTCCACACAGACCCTACTTTCCCACATATTGGGAATGAGACAAGATGCATGGGCAAGACAACACCTCTACGGGCCCTATACAGACCGGACACTTCAGTTGCTGACCTTCCAGGGATGATACGGCAAATACGCACGGTGTGGGAGGAGGCGCTCCAACACATTGGGCGGGGAAGGCGGCCGACAATGGGTCAACCTATGTGGGACAATGGGTACATTCTGGAGGTCCTGACAATGGGCTGCTTTCCTGGTTGGGAGGATCGGGGATACGCAGCCTAGCAGAGGTCTTACAGGATGGAGACCTGAAGCCGTTTCAGGCAATACGAGAGGAGTTTGGTCTCCCTTCTGGAGACATATACAGATACATACAACTGACATATGCCCTCCGCGCCCAATTCCCTGTGCTCTCAGACATCCCAAAAAGCTCCCCCCTTGAGGTGAATGTCCTCCACGCGAGGATTCTGGTAAAACCCAGATCAGCACTGTACCAAGTGATTAACACATTTGGGGCCTGTAATTTAGCCCGCCTGCAGGAGAGGTGGAAGTGAATGGTGGGCCCCCTGGAGCTGGAGGAGTGGGTGGAGGCACTAACGTTCCCTCGTCAGATAGGCATAGATGCCAAACTTAGGCTTATACAATATAAAAGACTTCACCAGGCCTACCACTCCCGGGCCGCAATGGCTAAATGGGGGTTGGTAGACAACGCTGACTGTCTGAAATGCTAAAGGGTGGCAGGCACCTTCTACCAAATGCTGTGGGAATGTGAGGTCATAAATGAATTCTGGCGTAAATGTATTCATGAAATCAACGTGGTCCTAGACACCCCGGTTCAGCTGGAACCTAAGGTCACACTATTGGGGATCTGGGGGGACGGGGATCACACACGAGCAGAGAAAACGTTCCTGGCGGTAGCAATGGACCTAACGAAAAGACTCTTTGCCACCATGTGGGGAGCGCCAGAAGGTCATGCCCTAAGTAGATGGACCAATGAGATGGACAGATGTGCGTCCCTGGAGAAACGCATATACACTGCAAGGGGATGCCCCGGTAACTTCTTGAAGGTGTGGGGTAAATGGACCGGTACTGCATAACCAGGGAAGCCTTGGGTGACATACCAGGATACTGCCCGTCCTTTGCCTGTTGTAAACTAATAAAAATAATTTATCCCAACAAAAAAACCTTTTTCTCCCCCCTCTTCCAGAGAAATTGAGGTTCACCCGGGGCTTCAAGGAAGAAGTTGGGGGGACGGTACACCCTGCATGGCCCTTGCAGCAATTAGCTTTATTTTATTAAGGTGTTGTGTCTTTAGACTTGGTTTACATTTTTTTATGGTATCCGTATATTGTGCTTATTTATTTCCTTTTCCACAATTCGATACACATTCTATCCTTACTGTATACATTGGGTTTACTGGTGGTTATCCTGCTTGTAAAGGCAAACATGGCACAGCAAAACTGTCTCAGCGAATCCACAGTGACTTTAAACCACTTGAAAGGATTTGTTGTTGAGTTCCTCCATTACGTATCATGTCCCTAGCACACTATTGTTGTTGCATTGCCTTGACGATGCTGCCTCTCCTGCTAGTCCCTTCTTATTGTTCATCCTATTCTGAGCACATAGTGCAGTGCTTTACCCTAATAGGCAAGCACCTAATCGTTCTCAATTGGAGATGCAGGGTTTGCTCACGCATGTTGGTCGAGCAGTCACTTTTACGACTCATCCCCTCTATTTCTGTAAACTTAAAAGTTCACTGAAATTCAGACTCTTTACTGTCTGCTTCCTTCCATCTGTTCTCCCAGCTGCAACACAGAACTTCAGACGTCTTCAGTACTATGCACACAGTCAGTGGTTGCACGGCTACTCAGTGGGGTGCCACCTCAACTCTGGTTACCTGCTCATCACCAGTGAAGTGTTTGAAAGAAGCAGACTTATAGCAGTAAGTGATGGACATAATATAATATCCATATGCCCCACTGGCTCCTTTCAAATGATACAACTTCAAACGGTGGAACAGGGAACCACATTTGGTTTGATGTTCTACACACTGTGTGTAAACAAGAACGCTACAAAAGACAAATAAGGAAATCCCTGGATCTCCCTAAAATTGCCTGTGTCACCATCCCTAAGCTCCCAAGAATGTCAGGAGTGTTTCCTGTGTGGAGGATCTCAGTGCTGCTTTTGTGCGTTGCTGCTGCTGTGGAGAAGTGGAGAAGTCTTTCCTTGCTGGCTTTCCTGCTAAAAGCTGAGAGGTTAATTTGCATTTCGAGGTTATTGTTTTCTTTGATTCAGGTTTATGTTGTTACCTGGATGATAGCCTGTTGGCCTAGTAACATTTGCTTTGTACTTGATATGTTTCTTTCTTGTTGAAAATAAGAAATAAAGTTTGAAAAAAAAAGAACTTCAGACGTCTTCAGTACTATGCATGCAGTTCAGTGGTTGCACGGCTATTGGGTGGGATGCCAACTCACCTCCGGTTACCTGCTCGTAGCCACTGAAGTGCTTGAAAGAAGCAGACTTACAGCAGTAAGTGATGGAGATAATATATTATCCATATGCGCCACTGGCTCCTTTCAAATGATACAGCTTCAGGCGGTGGAACATGGAACCACAGTTAGTTCGATGTTCTCTACATTGCGCGTAAACAAGAATGCTACAAAAGACAAATAAGGAAATCCATGGATCTCCCTAAAATTGCCTGTGTCACCATCCTTAAACTCTCAAGAGTTGAAAACAGTTGCAGGAAGTGGAACATCAGGCTCCAGAAAGTCGATGGTTGAGTAGGGCATGGTAGCCTTCAGTATTCTCATAAATAACCGTTACTTGTGTCTTGTGGCCATTTGTTTACATTCTGACATTGTGGGGTCAGAGAGCATGCATGCCCATCTTTGGGCATTCATGCACAGACTGCAGAGATAAAGAAAAAAGATGAACTGTGGGATGTGGCTAGCGCAACAGGAAAAAGACAGTGGCAGCTGCCTAGCAACACAGAAGGCAGGCAGCGCTCACAGAACAAAAGTAGACTGGCGACTCGTTCCATGGTGACCATCTTGTAAAATTAATACAACATTGTACTTCAATGCAGGAAAATATTACCAGCACATGGAAAAAACCTGAGATCATTGCCAAGGGCGTAGGGTGATACAAGTTTCATTCTTGGTGCTTTGGCATGCTGACAGCACAAAGACCTTGCTGACTTTGACAGTGAGCACATAACATTCACAGTCACTTTCAGCATTGACTCACAGAACAGGGAGCTTAGCATCCATATGGACCTTGCTTTTCCCAGCATCACCTACCTGGTTCAAGGGAGCATGCACACAACTATGCACGCGCCTCCAGTGCATCCTAGGAGACTGCATAAAACAAGACTCCATCATCAGTGTGAGGAGTACAGAGACAAACGAGATGCACACAGTGTCCTTTCAGATGCTCTAGAAACGTAATATTGCAATTGGGCTGAAACCAACCATGCACCCAATCCTGGTGGAAAACTAACTTAAAGTAAATTTGGCTGGACTGAAACTCAGAAGAGCTTGGTAAACAGCCTTGTGAAAGTTCCTGTCTTATTAACAAAATTATAGTTGACTCCAAGTTATTTCAGTCATTTATTATCTTTTTGATAATGAATCCATTTATCCAACAAAGTTTATAAGTAGGTATATGATTTTAACTATCTATGCAGTTTGGCGAACAATCCCGCGAGAATATATACACAGAACTGAAATCATCTCCTTTGTATAGTATAGAAGCACATTCTCTATTTTCCATTTGACAAAATGAATCACCATCGCTGCGTCAAAACACAAACACACTCACCTGCAAAAGCACACCAGCGAGATTTTAATTGTACTGCATCATACGTTCCAAAGAGAAAGATTCTGCCAGACATTCCATTTGCAATTGTTCTTTCTACCCATCAACCCATCAACTCAACGCTAAACACAGGCATTATCTGTAGCAATTCTTTCAATATCATCCACACAACAATCAACAGAGGAAAATGGCCCTAAAAAACATATGAACGAGATGATCTAAAAATAGAGAGGAATATCTCAGTTTTCTGTTGATGCCTTCCTCAAAAAGAACAGCTTTATAGCATCTATTACAATGAGACACTATGAACCATTTCAAGTATGTAAATGTGGGGTCATGATTTAAAGACCGCAGATCATTAATCACAAGTAATATATGTGAAATAAGCAATCAGAACGAAACATATGAACCATGCTGATGTGTAACATATAGCTTGCCAAAGTGCTACTGTGAAGAGTGGACTATCACTCTTCATTTGATGTATCAGAGATACAATTCAGCATTCAGATGAAACCATAGAAGTGCAATTCCTCGTTCATCCCCCTGGCATAATGGAAATGAATGTGCCTATCCGATGTGCTTCTCTTTGAATATGTTTTGAATCTGGATTATCATCTGTGAAATATGATGTTGGGTGTGACACTGAAGATTTGACATTTGCATATTCCAATGAATACCAGATTATCTAGTGGATTGTACAACATAACATATCCCACATGAGCAGTGTATGCTGTAAATTGTATTATTGTTCTCACAATTTGCATAGTCTCAGTTTAATTTGCTGACAAGCCAATGGATGATGCATTATACTGTTGTTGGTAATGTTCATCTGCTTATTGCAACTTAGACAAAAGTATGTGCCTGATTGTAGGGCACCTAAAAATGTCAACATCTATTATTAAACATAGTACGAGTATATATTGGATTGAACAGCTTTTTCCACTTTTAGCACATAGTTCCAAAGGTGCGTTGGAAATACTTGCCGATATTTTGTTTCAGGTGTGTGTCTTTATGCAATGGAATGGAGATGCATGATTTATTTCATAAAAAAAAAAAAAGATTCTTACCTTTCTTTTTTGTGTGTTTTTTTAATCTCTTTATTAAATGTTCAATGTGAACTAAACAGGTACAATAGAAATCTGAACAAGTAACATAATATTGACAACAAAACATTATCAGGTTTTATGTGATTATCTACAAATAGAAGGATATCAGAAAAAGAAAAGAAAGAAACAATAAAGAGGAAGGAAATAGAGGGAAGAAGAGAGGGAAAAAAGGGAATTCTTCAAATATCCAAATCATTGAAAACATCACATATTTCGGAGTACTTATCTGTATTTTTCAACCTCTGATAAGTCTACTTCAAAAAATAGATAGGTTATGCAACCATGCATCAATGGAAGGTCTAGCAACACTTTGCCAACATTTTAAAATCTTATTTTGTTGCTACCGTCAGTGCTCTATACGCCCAAAAGAGTAAATGAACAAATACCCGAAAGCCTACAGGGAACAAACCCAGCATGCATACAATAGACTACGAGGGAGAGAAAAATGCAGTACAAGCCCCATACGCTGCATGGCATCATCCCAAAAGCAATGAATTTTTGGACAAGACCAGAACATATGTAACCCTTTACCAACATCTGACTTGAAATTCCAGCATATATCATCTTGTACAAGTCTACAATGTTTCATTCTCAAAGGGGCCCACTAAATACAATGCACAACCCGTTGTTGAGTAAACCTGAGGTCTGCATCTATAAGGGCCTGCACAAATGCAGTTCCTCTCACCATACGAAAGATCAAAACCCAAATCTGAACTCCATATCGCCCTACCATGCTAAGAAGTGGCAATAATATCCACCGGTGTAAGAAGTTTGTGCAGAATAGAAGCCGAAAGAGGCTCATTCCTAGATAAATGTAATATAGGGGGACACTATGCAAAGAAGCATTCAGAGGCACACATATACAGGGTAATTCATAGATTTCAGTGCAGAGGCAGCGCACGCGAGCAGCGCAGAGAGGTAGAGTGCGCCAGCGTGCGCCAGCCGTTTGCGCTAAACAGCATTCTGGCGCACCGCGTATTCATAGAATATCAAAGCCATTTTGAGCGCTGGCACAGAGAACATCCCGCAGCGCCAGTTACGCCCCCAAAAACGCCCCTTGCACAAGGATAAGGCATTGAAATCCCCAATGCAGCTCAAAGGGCCGTGCTAACCCTGCACCAGTTCACAGGGCCGGTACAGTGCATTTGGGGGGTGCGCAGGAAGTTATACACGCGATAGGCCTTGGGTGAGCGGGGTACATGTATTTTGGGGGTGTGCGGGAAGTAATACACGCGATAGGCCTTGCGGGTGAGCGGGGTACGTGTATAACGGGGGTGCGCGGGAAGTTCAACACGCGATAGGCTTTGTGCGAGGGGGGTACGTGTATTCTGAGGGCTGCGCGGGAAGTTTCACACGCGATAGGGCTTGGGCGATAGGCCTTGTACGAGCAGGGTACGTGTATTCTAAGGGGTGTGCGGGAAGTTTCACACGCGATATGTCTTGGGTGAGCGGGGTACATGTACTCTGAGGGGTGTGCAGGAAGTTTCACATGCGATAGGGCTTGGGTGAGTGGGGTACGTGTATTTTGGGGTGTGCAGGAAGTAATAAACGCGATAGGCCTTGGCTGAGTGGGGTACATGTATAATGGGGTTGCGTGGGAAGTTTAACACGCGATAGGCCTTGTGCGAGCGGGGTACGTGTATTTTGGGGGTGCATAGGAAGTAATACATGCGATAGGCCTTGGGCATGTGGGGTACGTGTATAACGGGGGTGCACGAGAAGTTTAACATGCGATAGGCCTTGTGCGAGCGGGGTACGTGTATTCTGAGGGGTGCGCAGGAAGTTTCACACGCGATAGGGCTTGGGCAAGCGGGGTATGTGTATTTTGGTGGTGCACGGTAAGTAATACACGCGATAGGCCTTGTGCGAATAGGGTACGTGTATAGCGGGGTTGCGTGGGAAGTTTAACACGCGATAGGTCTTGTGCGAGCGGGGTACATGTATTCTGAGGGGTGCGCGGGAAGTAATAAACGCGACAGGCCTTGTGCGAGGGGGTATGTGTATACTGAGGGGTGCGCTGGAAGTTTCACACGTGATAGGCCTTGTGCGAGCGCGGTACGTGTATTTCTGTGGGTGCGCATGGAGTTGCACATGCGATTTCACTGGGCGAGCAGGGTATGTGTAATTCTGGGGGTGCGCAGGGAGTTTCACACGTGAATTGGCAGTGTGGGTCCTTCCAGGTGTGCCCTCTCCCCCCTCCCCAGGCCCTGCAGGCAGCCCATCCACCTAGGCCATGCCCCACATGTAGCCCATCCACCCTGGGCATGCCCCCCAGCCAACCCACATGTCACCATGCACCAGTGAGCACCCACTCATGTGCCCCTGCACCCCCACCCACCCGGCAGTGAGGGGCATCTGCCAGCAGGCCCCGACTCATGTCCCCCCCAACACGTCATCATGATCCACATTCATGGCCCTCATGGCCACCCAAATCCCACTGCACGCCACCCCTGCCCAAAGAACCAACCAAGTATTACATCCACCGCACATTGAAATGCCCATTACATGATACAACCCAAATGGCATGTATGTACATCAACACATGTCCTTCACACACACACAATGGGTGCCAGTGAATGTGAAAACCCACATCGTGACATGCATGAAACCAATGAGAGAATACCACACATTGAAGTATGAAACGAAAATGTATTCAACACAAAATGAAGGGAATCAAGTGAAAACACACAATAATGGAAATAAGAAATAAAATGCAGCTTGTCCCAAAATAAAAAAAAATATGAAATCAGAATCCAAATAAATCCAAATGAAAATGTGTCCAAAGTCTCTGTCCAACAAACCAAATCCAAAGGGAAAGAAATAAGTAAAATCTATTGCTCTATGGTGAAAAAAAAAATGATGATAAATCCACTGTTCAACTATATACCAATAACAAATCCAGGGTCCATGAGCCCAGCCATTGAAATCAAACCTACAAAAAAACTACCTAATAAAGAACTATCTACAAAAAGGTGGGGCATAGTCCAAGCACCCCTAATGAAAGAAAAACATAAATGGAATCTAACACTAACTAACTATATACAATGGCGGCGGGCAAGTCCTACGGTTCACTTGCCAATTTCCCGGGCCAGGGCATCATCAAACTCCTATTCTATGTCCTGCAGGCGGGCCTGTTCCATGGCCCCGAGGTTTTGCAGTGATAACGCCATGTCCAACTCCAACTCCCTGCGAATTGCTTCGAGGCACTCGGCCCACCGTAGCTGTTATGATGCCTAACCCCAGGCATCCGGACCAAGCCCATCAGCAGGAATCTAGACATTTACTAAAACCTCAGCAGCCCTGGCTAGGGGCTATCTGGGTTCAGTCCTGGCGCCTTAGGCGCCAGGCTCATAGTAGAAATCAGTCCTGGCGCCTAAGGCGCCAGGCTCATAGTCATTACTTACCTCAGGCAGACCATGCTGCAAATGACTCCAATCCAACATGAAGCCTGAAAGGGACTATTTTTCTACAGGGACTATTTTTTACTCAGGTGTGGTTCTAGGGACTTCTTACCTGGGACTACTTTTGAGGCTATTTAAACCACGCCCGACCAGCAACACACGCTTGGCGTTATTCTGCATCCAGCAGCGTAACGCTCACCGTGCCTGCAGCCTGCACCCAGTCTTCTGCCATGCCCGCCTCGAATCCGGAGCTCCTAAAACAAAGAGGAAAGAAAGGGACAAGGTTAGAAAACAAATGTATTTCTATTCCACACCTGATTCTGGATCCATCTCGTCTCCGGACCTGTAAAGAACATCATTTCTGCATGCGCCGCACCTCCAGCTGCAGCGCCGCGCCATACTCACCAGTCTTCACAGCATCCTTCGGAACGGCGCTGCCTCCATCATTTCTTCGCCGAACTTCGGCACCTAGGAGACAAATGAAAACCACAAGGTGAGCCGAGGGAACCAACAAATATAGTTCTCACCACCATAGACTTACCCGATTTACCACCAGAGGCATCCTTTTGTGACTCCATATTTTCACGTCCCGCATCTGTAAAGAGAGACAAAACAACACATTTTCCACGTGCAACATTTACTGGACAGCGCCGGGTAATACAGACTCTTACCTGAGCGCCACCAGCTGCCAAAAGAGCATCTTTTCACGAGCCAGCTGGAAGACAAGAAAGGAAGGGGGGAACAAGACTGAACATCGGACATATTGAACTCTATGAATTTAATACTTACTGGTCCTCACCAGGAACCTGAGTCAATACTCTCCGGAACGCTCCCGAGCCTTCAAACCAGTGAAGTAACTGGAATTGACGCGCCCCTGCAAATCCACGCAGGATGGAGAGCTCATCTTTCAAGAATATAAGGAGAATATTTCTATGGGTTAAGCGGACAAGATTAGGAGGGCAGATCCAGTCAGTCATCGCTGCACTACGCATCACGTGAGTGGAGCCCACAGCTGTCCGGGTCCGACCGACGTCCCTGTGGGAGCCAGGTGAGCGTAACAGTAGCGCCCTGCGCATGGAGTTCTCCACCCTAACTATAGTGATCCGTGCCTCTTCCGCCTGCCTCCGCTCCGCATCTATGTGCTGGCTCAACCGCTGCCACACGGAAGACACTCAGGTCCTCCTGGTCCTCTGGCCGATGCCTGCCCCTCGGATGTTGATGGCCCTGAGCCATCATCACTCCCACCTTGAGCCTGCTGCTGCTGTGCCTGTGTCCTGCCTCTTGATGCCTGCATGTCCTCCTCCTGCTGGGGTGCAGTTGTTGGTGTGGCCACCCCTGCCGGACCTCTGACTCCCGACTGTGGCAGGGATGTGTCCTCCACCAGCCTGGCCGCTGGGTCAGAGGCAGCTCCACAGGGTGCCCAGGTGACAAATGGGTCGGAATATGGCACGTAGGACAACTGGCGCATAGGGGGTTCAGGTGAGGAGGGGGTCGGTACAAGGTCCAGTACACGGAGGTATCCAGCACTGGTGACCCGTCCTAGTAGGTTGACGTGGTCAAAGAGGCATCCGAGATAACATGCAGTGTCTTCACAAAAACACTACAGGTCATCCTGCATGCCCCGTTGACGCAACGCCACCCCAGCCAGGACAGGCCGAACCCGGAACCGGATTGCCACGTCTGCAGGGAGAGGAAGGCCAGTTGTCGTGTGCTCATCCCCTCTCTGAGAACGGGTCTGGACGTAGGCATCCCTGCTGGTGCGGTTTGATGCAGTCACATGATCGGGGACAGGATTCACACAGGCACCTCCGCGGCGGCCTGTGCTTCCTCCTGTCCCTGCCCCTGGACTGCACCACCAGCACCAGTGGAATCCCCCCTCCAGACCCCGTGTGTTTCCCTTCCATGGCCTCCTCCTCAACCAAACCCCCACCAACCTGGATGACTCTGTGCTATCTTCCTCCATCAGACCCTGTGGGGTCTTAGTTGCCCCTTCTGCTGCCGAGGAGTCCACCTCCAACCTCCGCCTCTTGGCCCTACCCTCGGCAGCTGCGGCCACGGACGTGGCACCAGACTCCTCACTCCCCGACGAGATGACAAAATGGGCGGAGGGCCGGGCCTTGCGTCTCCGGCTGGCGGTGCGATCCCTCCCGCTTTGCTCCATAGCACCGTCTCCGCCCTCTTCATTAGTTGACGCTGCAGACACGGAGAGATAGAACACAGGCATCAGGGCACTGTACAATGGTCTGATAAACACATGACAGTTGTACATGAGTGGCAGTGTCAAACTTCAGACATGGCATCACACTCCCCAACACACATGTCATTTGAACTCACACACATGAGCACATCAACAGGAATGTTGCACCGGGCAGCACCATGCATGCGCAAACAACAGCATGAGCAGCCGAAGGTGAGCCTCACCTCACATGCAACACGGGGAGTGCAGAACACATGCACACACGCCACCAGACACACATGCATCTGTACATCTCCACCACCTGTCGCAGTGATAAGATCACCATCCATGTCACATCCTGCAATCAGCCTCCTACATGTCACTGTAAAATGCTCCATGGTGTATCACAGTTGCACACTTGTCAAATAAACACACATTCACATGTACATAGTGCAGATATATGCAGGTGCAACCACCATCCATGTGTGACACCACAACCATGCCACTGTACATACACAGAAATGCAAAAATGTGTGCACCCACACCTGCATTTGGCCAGCATGCTTACCAACACATACACCATCGATGTGTCTCACACATGAGAAGACTCACATGCGGCAGGATAATTTCCCTGTACATACACATGCATACATGGCCCTACACAGACATATGTACAACCTGCACACTCCTACCACACCTCAACATGCACAGCGTCCAATCAGTACGCATGTACACTTACCCCTCGACTCCAGATGGGTCTGCCTCTCAAGGACCTGGAGGTGGAGCGCTGGGCGTGTATGTTCCAGGACCCTCATCTGGTTGTTGGTTAGGTGGACCCGGCACCCCTTGGCATCCGCTGCCTTCAAGAGGCGCCGGGCCTTGTTGAGGGTCCTGGATCTGAAGTCCTTCCCAGCACTTCCGGACGTGTTGAATGTCGCGGACTGCCACCTACTCCACGTTGCTGGCAGTCACGATGTCCATCCAGATCCTCTTCTGGCCTTCATTGTCGGCACGCAAACTTCCAAAGAGGGCATCATACTGCCCCAGGACTTGCTCCACCAGGATACCAACTTCACTGGCACTGAAGCTGGTAGCCCTCTGCCTCTCTGGCTGGGGGTTGCCAGTGGTGCCAGATGGTGTTATGTCCGACATGGCAACCCCAGAGGCAGGTGTGGGTGGGCAACTGGGTCCTGGGGCTGGGCTGTGGAGCGATGGTATACCAGTCGGGAGTCTTCTGTTCCAGCACGGGTGGTCACAGAAACTGCACCTCTGCAGATGGCTGACGTGCAGGCACCAAACAGCAGGGCACGTGGACAGCAGGCAGGCAGGCTGCAGCAGATGGCAGGTGGGAGCATGCTCAGGGGCCTGGGGGGCAGGAAAATGGCCTTCTGGGCAGGAGCGTGGTCTTCCATGTGTAGTTGCATGGCCAGCTTGATACGGAGCAATTTGGCACGTGAAAAAACTGCATGTCTTCGTGTAATTCGAGGAAAGGCCCTTAGCGCGTAAGCGCATCTGTGATGTGACGCGCAAGGGCATTTCCCTCAACACGGGTGCATGTTGATTGTCCACGTGCAAAAACTGCACGTCCGGGTGTCACTGCGTGCAATTGGAGGAAAGGGCCTTAGCGCGTACGCACGTAAGTGACGTTGAACGTGTGGGCTGGCTTAAAAGGTACATGTAGGACGCCATTTTCTTGTACGTACTTTTTGTGGAGAGCGAGCGTGTGATTCTTGTACTTCTTGTCGGTTCACACGCGATAACTTCACATCGGTTCCAGTTCGTACTCCCTGTTTACTCAGACAGCATTCAATTCTTCTTTTGGCAGGGGTGTTCCCAACGCGCACATGCGCGTCTTTTTCATGTTCTTTTTCCAGGCAGACGATGAGTCGCGCACATATTTTCCAACTGTGGTTGCCCCCGTGTGTCACGTACCCATTGTAGGCTACGTGTATTATGCATACGCTTATTTTTGTGTTTCTGGGTGCCACAGCGTAGTGCAGGTTCATTTTTCCACGCACGTGGTCTACCAGGGGTTGCGTGCACGTTAAATATTGTTTTCGGGGTGCCTGTGCATTGCGTGACCTGTCATCTTCCCCCAGGGGTCACAGACAGCCTTGCTAGAGCACTAGGGTATGAATTCCATCTAGTACCCTACCCCTTTCACCCCAATTGCCCAGGACAATTGTTTACTGCAAGTCCCATACGCCCAACAACATCAGTGCCATGGTTGGGAGGTGACCAAGCAGTAAGGGAGGCAAAGGTGGCCGACCTCAAAGAGGTGGGCGCGGTAGGGGACGTGGGCAGGATGTGCAGGGTGGCCCAAGAGGCCAGTGTGCGGAGGACCAATCAGGGACACCTATGCCCCCCTCACCCCAATGGTTCAAGGAGATGTAGCTGACACCATCCCAGCTCAGCCCTTGTTAAACCGGCCCATATTGTCAACAGGCCGGCACAGGATGACTCCCAGGCTGACTTCCGTGTCACCAAGTCTAAGCCATGTGTGGCAGTGAAAGTTTCTGTCACCAGGCCACGCGGATCTGGGACAGCAATGTCATCTGCTGCCCCAAGTAGCCAGGGTGAGGAGGCTGCAGGGGCAGCTGCAGCTCAATCCACCCCAGCTCTGAGGGTCCCAGCCGGGACAGTGTCGGTCCAAGTCCATCACACCGAGGTTGGTCCTGCCAACATCACCCAGCAGCCAATGCCTGCAGTGAGACCTTTGCCAACTTCCAGTGCCCAGTCCACCTGCGCTTCTGCCTCTACCAACCAGAGCGGCGTAAGCCACTCAGGGTCCGCACCACCTTCCAAGAGGAAGAAGGGTGCTCTTCCAGTACAGGCTGGAACCCCACTCTGGCACGTCAAGGAACCCTAGTTTCAATGATGCAGAACTAGATGCACTTGTGGGCTATGCGTCGGCCCATGGCCGCGAAATGTTGGTGACTGCAGGGTGCAAGACTATGACTGCTCAAAGTAGGGCCCACTGGCAGACCATTGCAGACCACATTAGGTCCCTTGGATTTGTGAAGCGCACAGCTGATGATTGCTCTAAGCGCTGGAATGATCTGAAACGCAGAGCAAGGAACAAGCTGGCTTCAAATCATGCCTCTATTCTGGTGACTGGCGGTGGGTCTCCACCAGAGGAGGAACAACTCACTGAACATGACTCTGTCACTGGAACATTCATCACAGAGGATCAGATCCAAGGTGTGGGAGACCTACCAGATCTTGAAGCAATGTCCGGTGTGTGACCATGCATGTGTGTGCAATCCATGGGTATGTTGCTTGGGTGATGTGTTCTGATGGAGTGCCAGCTGAGGCTGTCTAGTCATGACTGCTATGAGTCACCCATGTGGTCCCTCAAAACCATTCCCTGGCCTTGTGTTTCCATTTCACAGTATCCCTTCTGACCACAGTTCACTTTTTGCACATGATTAATCCACTTGGCCTTCAGCTGTCCTCTTGCCACAACATTGTTCATACTGTTTTCCTCTTCATTCAGCCTGATTGATGAAATGATTAGCATATTTACCAGACATTATTGTGGCCTACTGTCCCAAATGTGACATACCTCTGTCATAGATTACACCACACAATGGCCCACATTTCGAGACTTATTAGGGGAAAGATTTCTACAATCAAGCTGATTGAGTAATGTGCACCTACACATGGCCGGCACACTATTTTGGGGCCCTGGTTGAATGTTGAACATCACAATTGTATCCTCTCATGTCGAAGTGACCAACCATTGATGTATCCATGTGCCTGCCATAACTGCATCAGTGAACACTGGCTTTGTTGCAGCGCGTGGCACATGGGTGTTTTCTCACTCTTTTTTACATGTTTTATTTCATGATGTCCATCTCTCATGGATGGGTGACAGTACTGATTTGCTACCCTCTGGGTGTCCTTGTAAAATCTGCCATGGCTATGGTACGTGCCATCTGTGTGCTGGCATGTGTCATGTATGTGGATTGTCCATGACACTCACAGGCTAATGTTTGATGCCAGTGCTATCCAGCATGAGGCACATGTGTTGGTTTTCCATCTTGCAGTCATCAGTGTGTGGTTTTTGCCTCCCCTTCCAACTCATTGACAGTGCATGCATGCCAGAGTTATTGTCATGTGGGACATGTGGCGTTTATGTACTGGATCTCTGCCTCGTCATGCCTATGTGTGTGTGCTATGGTGCTCATGCCTGTTTCCATTTGTTATCTTTCATGTTTTTGCAGATGATGAGGCACTTGATGCTGTTGAGGAGGAGGAGATGGGGCAGACCCAGGAGGACTCACAGCCACAACCGGGCACCAGTGGAGGACGTGGGGTGGTGGTGGGTGAAAACCCATTACTCCTACAGACCATACTGTCCATGGGTGTCTCTGGGTACACCTCCGGAGACCTCTATGAATCAGGTGCTGAATCGGACATTGAGACATATGTGCCGTCGCAGGTGAGTGTTTCTGGCAGGGATGCTGTTCTGTCCAACCCACCTACACCGGGGGTATACCCCTCTATGGGGATTTCAGTGTTGGAAAGTCTGCCTGTGGCGGTTACGGATGCAGAGTCACACTCCACAATATTTGCTCCTGTTCCTGGGCCAGCAGATCAAAGGAGGAATGCAGTCCTGCAGCCTCAGGCAGTGCCAGCACAGCAAGGTGCACATCACCTTGCCCCAACCAGGTGTGGTGCCCGCCAACGCGGTGGCCGTGCGCCACCAGGCAATATTGTGTGGGAGAACTCCATCTACACTATAGCAGCACAACATGGGGCATCGTGTGAAATTATGGCTCAAGCAATGGATAGGGTGGACACTTCCATTCTCCCCTCTGAAAGGCATGTGGAGCTCCAGCAGCAGGCAACAGACACCATTTGCCACTCACACAGGGAGGACATGTTGGCGTCTGACAGGGACCGATGGGCTTGACTGGAGACTCTGCGCACAGCCATATCTGTAGAGTCACAGGCCCACAGGGAAGCCCTCAGGTTAGAACACAGGTCCCTCAGAGATACTCTGGGTGAACTTGAGGTGTCCCGGAGTACAAGGGCAGAACAGCAGCTGGAGCAGCTGACACGTACTCTCTCAGCTGACCTCCAGGCAACCCGTCAGGAGATCCAGGCATCGCACAAGGCCATGCAGGCAGAAATGCGTGCTACCCATGAGGTGCTGCATGGGGATCTCTGTACCATTATCTTGCAGAACCAAACCTTTCAGACCCGCATGCTTGCTGCTATGGAGGAGCATGCCAGGGCTTTGCATGGTCTGCCTCCCATATCACGGCCACCTTCTGATGAACCACCACAGGGTGATGACAGCGACGGCAGTTCTCCCACTGTAGCATAGCGGTGCAGGCCATGAGCCCATGTAGGTATTTTTGTTTTTTCTCAACATCCATGCATGTGGTTGTTGGGGTGCACCCTGTACCTCGTCCTCCTGGGTGGCCTCCTCCCGCCCCCTGGTCCACACATGGCCATTTTTGTTTTTTTAACAGTGTGGTGCTTTGTGTGGCTCCCGTAGGCATCCACTGTGTATTCCAGCTGGGCACACGCAGGCTTGTCCTGTCTTTGGGTTAGATGCTTGGGTTCCTGACACACACACCCCTCCTGCTTCCCCTTTCCATGGGCTTGCAAAGGGTGTGACCAAGTGACAGTAACTTACACAGTGACATTGGGCTCCCATAAGTTGTGTGGACAGTCTGTAGTCAAAACTGTGTATACATCCCTAGTGGGTATTGTTGTAGAAATCTCCATTGCATGGTGGATTTATGTATGGTTCTACATCCATGACTTTTTCCTTATATACATGTACCTTCATCATGTCTTAAGCAGCCCGTCTACTTTGCAGATGCAGTTCATGTTGTATGCAGTACACTGATACATTTGCCTACCACCAACACTCTGCAGTTGGAAGGGGTCGATGTGCTGCCTTAGTGAGGTTGCAACACTTGAACTACTTTGATTTTTAATTCTCATATATTGCCACTGTTTGAACATGTACTGATGTTTTCTCTTGCTGGTAAGTATTTGTTCATGCGTGTTGTTTTTTTATTCATTATTGAGAGCAAATTGTCTGTGGCCTGTTTCCATTTGGGACAGTGCACTTTGTGACACTTGTGTCATGTGTTGTGCAGTCATTTGGTTGCTTTCACATTGCATGCCATGCCATGGTGTGTTGGGGAGGTGTTGGGTGACATGCCACTATTTTGATGTGGTATTTTACAAGGGGGTAGTCCTTCATGCTGCATGAATTTGTGCCTTTTTGTGACACAGCATTGGGTGTCTTTGAGTAGCTAGTGATGCACACAATGTAGCGCTTTCAGGTGAACAATCTCAGGCTGGTATGCTTGTGACAGTTGACTGTCCCTTTTGTCATCATCATTGATTGTGAGCTGGTATGTGCCAGGCCTGTGTGCACTCCGCAGGGGGGGGATTTTAGGTGAAGTATTTTGCCTCAAGCTGGGTGCGGGCTGCCTCACCACGTGCCCTTTCACCTCCCATGCGCAGCGGCCGTGCATGTGGTTGGGGATGTGGGGGCACCACCATGTCCACTGGCAAGCCCCACCGGGTTGCAACGTTATGCAGGACACATCCTGCTACTATGATCCTGCACACTACTCGGGGCGCATATAGCAGCTGCCCACCAGAGTGGTCAAGGGAGCGAAAGCGTGACTTGAGCACTCGAATGTGCGCTCCACTATGCCCTGGGTTGCAATATGGGCTGTGTTGTATCTTACCTCGGGTGGTGTGGTGGGGTTCCGAATTGGCGTCATCATGTAGGTGCTCAGAGGGTAGGCACTGTCCCCTGGGAAGGTGATAATGGTTGTCATTAGTGGGGTTTTCCCATTTCTCAGTTTCGGACATGCATGCATGTGCAGAGGCATTTATACTCACCAATTAGCCATGTTTCGCCATGCCAGCCAGCTTCCAGGTCCCGGTTTAGGGGTGACATTCTGAATATGAAACTATCATGGCTGGACCCCGGATAGTTGGCATATACAGATGTGATGATTCCCTTGGCATCACATACAACCTGCACGTTGATGGAATGCCAGTGCTTGCGGTTCCGATAGATATGCACAGTGGCCCTGGGTGGACGTAAAGCCACATGTGTGCAATCAATGGCACCTAGGACTTTGGGGAAGTGTGCCACCCCGTAAAATTGCTGGGCAACAGCCTGCCTTTCTGCAGGTGTTCTGGGCATGTATATGTGCCCGAGGACTGAGGGGCGTGCAGTCATGATGGCCAACACCTGGTGTAGGCAGCATGACTGCGTGGCCTGTGACACAACCCCCACTATGGCACTTGTCTGCTGAAATGAACCAGTAGCCAAGAAGTGCAGTACATTGAGCACCTTTTCCAAGGGGCTCAGTGCTTGCGAGCACAGGGTGGGTGATGTGATGTCACCCTACACTCCCTCACCAGGTCTAGGATTATGTGTGGTGGAAACCTGTACCTCCCATACACCTGGTCATCAGGCATCCCAAAAAGGCTGGTCCTGGTTAATAAAATGCGGGACCTGGCTATACTCCTCCTCCTGCGGTGTCCCATGACCACTGCTGCGAGGAACGGTATATTCATCGTAGCGTCTGAGCTTGTTTGCTGTTTGCGTGCACTTTTATGCATGCCTTTGGCCGCTTACGCCTGCTTCCTGCTGGCGTACGTGTTACCGGATTAGCGTGTCTTTTTTCGCGCACGCCTTTCCCCTGTTTGATTCCATGAATACGTGTTGTTAGTGTGCTTGTGGGCGTTGCGAGCATTTACCTCCTGTACTTCCCCCGTAACGCTCACATTTTCACGCGTTGTTCCCCATTCCGTGTGTTACGCCCCGTGTTCCGCCCACTTTTCTTGTGTGCTCTACACTATGTGCGCTTTCCCTGTGCGCATAGCGCACGCCATTTAGTGACATGTGCGCCCGCGTGCGCCACCCACGGATTTTGCGCACATCCCAGCTTTTACTAGTGCAGCGCATTCCATGAATCGATCAACGGCTGCGTTCACAGCTTTGGCATGCGTGCACTGCGATTTTCATGCTTGCGCTCCCCTTTTAGGCGCACATTTATTCCATGAATTACCCCGATAATCTCATAAACTTTGCAAAGCACTTGGTATCAGCTTTCTTCTGGCAGACGCAACTGATATTTAAATGTTATACAAGATTAAACCCTCCTTGTGTTGACTAAACATATGATTAATGTACGTATACATTTTTTAAGGCTAGCGTGAACAACTCAAACCAACCTGCCATTTCTAAAACTAGAAGGTCGTCCACATATTGGAGGACTTTGGCAATGCAGTTATATATCAATATATCCTTAAAATCAGCAATTTCCCTAATAGTGATAGCAAAGGGATCAATAAAAATATTACAAAAAAGAGGGGATAAGGGACAACTCTATCGCGTACCTCAAAGAATAGAAAAACACTCTGATAAACAACCATTTACCAAGACTCTTGCTTCAGCATCATTATATAGGGCATTAAATACTTTTAAAAAACGAGGTCCACAATTCATGCATGTCAGTACTTGTCAGAGGAATGCACAGCTGAACCTGTCAAATGCTTTTTTATGATCAATACTGACCGCAGCATAAGGGTCCAGAGAGTTACCCTTAAGATGCACAATGTCCAATAGGATCCTTAAATTATCATAACTATTTCTACCAAAAATAAATCCCATCTGATTTCAGTGAATCCATTTCGGCACTCAGGGGTTAATTCTTACTGAATACCTCTTTTCCAAGAGCTTGGCATCCGTGTTCAACGGAGATATGGGCCTATAATTGCTGCAGATTGAGTGAACTTTACCAGGCTTTGGGATCACAGAGATCACTGCAGTCTTCATGGCGCTATAAATCTTCTCAGATTCAATAATCTCTGTAAAAAGTCCAACCATGAACGGTCAAAGAGAGGATCTTGTTTTGTATATACATAGTCTGCTGAAGATGATGGGGATTGTTCCCAGAAACTCAAGAAGGCTTGAAAACATTTGCTTAGTAAAATAGTTAGTTAGATATAGGGATTATAGATAAGTATCAAGATATTTAAAGCTTTAAATTATTAACAGAACTTGGCGTTTAGTAGAATTTTCTTGAAAGATCGGGAACTTTCAGTGAGTGGGCACCTAAGCTGTTGTAAGATTTTGTCCAGCTCAGTTTGTTGTGACAACTGGTGGATATGTCATTTTACATTGTAAACAGTGTCTTGGGACGTGGGGCTAGAGCTGAGATGAATGAGCCAACCAGAAGTCATTATTGAATCGAGGAACATCTGACTATTACCATGTCTAGCAGAGAAATAAAGCTCTATTAGCCAGACCTAAAACACTACACCGTAAAGGGGAAAAATAACAATTTCTTACTTTAAATAATCCACTAAAGAATCCACAGCCAGCAACATACACAGTGAGTATAATAAATGGCAGAACCTAAAATGTCCAAATAACAGGTCCTCGCAGTTAAGTGTATTCACATAAGGTTACGTAGCCCTTGAGAACATGGGTTACAGGCACACCTGCAGAGCCAAGTAACGTTGCAGTGTGGACCAGCTGAATGCTGCAAGGAACCGGAAGGAGAACAGCTTCCAGCAGCAATACCTCATGTGCTCTATTGTCATCTGCATATTAAAATATGAGACTACAGTATGACCAACGTCCAATTATGAGATAAAAAGAAAAAGAAATGCTATAAGACACATTCACCAAAGAAAACACATTATATTAGCTTTATTATAAATGCCCTCCTGAATGTTGCATATGAACATTCTGGCACCTTCTAAATACTGCTACATAAACTCGTCTTTAGTCGGGTGACAGGGAAAACTGCTCAACCAATCAGTTGGATCACAATTCCAGCCGTGCTCATTGGTCAGCTCTTCATCTCCCCTCATGCTCACCACTGTGTCATCATCGCCCACCCCTCCCCAACAAACACGTAGCTGTCTGCATGCTGCCTGGCAGTATTTAAGACCATCTACTGCTTTTACCACTAGGCAATGGTCTCACTCTAATTGAGAGATTTTTCAAATTACCACCAAAGGTAATGGTGATTACCACCGGCGAGAATCAGCCTAAAACATCTGCCCAAGCTCGAATAACCTCTAAGTGTAATTCATATACTGATTTTGTTCAGATTGATGTTGATATAACGATCTGAATTCTTTAATGTGTGTGCTTTGAGAATACCTTCCTCATTGTATACCATTCTATCCAATTAAGGGTGAAAGAAATGGCACATTACAGTTCCTAATTTCGATTTTGTTGTAAAACGTGTGCATTTCGATATGTTTTCCACAGTTGCTGACACTAACATTATTATGTTTTCAATTTTTGTTACTGTGAAAAGTGACCAGATGACAGAAACGTTGCACCGGTGAAAGTGCAAAGTATTAGCACTAAGGTAACATTTGCCCTATTTTTATAAAACACTGGGACATATTAGAAAACCATTGCACCATGATAACTACAGTTTGGCATGTATTAGCAACAGGTCAAAGTTTACCTTAGTGCTAATACCATTATGTATTAGCAAATGGGGGAAACTTTGCACTGGTGCAAAAATGACCAATATCCCCACATTTCTCAAATCCGGGTCAATCAATGTGTCATGTATCGATAAAGGCACTGAATTCCTAACCCATATAAGTACTCCTCATGCATAGGAAGAACATTTTGAGCCAACCACATGCCCCCGCCAACTCGCAGACTTTAGCAAGCTCTGCACTCATCAGGAGAGTCTCCTGCAATATGACCAAATCAGCTTTTTGCCTAACCAAATAAGAATATATTTTACTTCACTTCATGGCTTTGTTAATCCCTCGCACATTCCAGATAATAATTCTGAGTGTGGAAATGTGTTCGTACCCTGTGCATCAACACACCCCATGCAATCAGTAGAACCCGACCCAACATCAGTCACCCACCCACAGTAAGGGCCTATGGAGCGAGCAAGCCCGGAGTACAGAACAGGAAACGAGAGAGCCCAACCCTCCAGCCGCATGAACCATCAACCAACTCCTACCCCACATAAAGAGAGAAAACATAACTATCCTGCTGTAATGTCAATTTGTGCTTTTATGGAGTGGTACTGTGGCGTGCCACATCCTATTTAACCATATTGCCCCACCCCCAAAGAAGCCCCATCAATTTCCCCCACACACCAGAAGAATCAACAAGCTGTGACAGTTTTGGCCCTTAAGCTTATCATTCCAAAACCCCCACACCTCTCTCAGCTCCACTGAGATCAGGAGTCCCATCTACATCCATCATCACCCACCCGAGGGTGCCCACGAGGGCACTGAAGAAGGGTGAGCGTTCAAGCACAATCCAATCCTGTAGAATATAACTGTTCACTTGATTCTCTAACTAGTCCCATGCGTCCTGCGGGGTGTAGAACAAGAAGGAACTATCCTGCATCAGAACCTTCAGCTGACCCAGGTAAAGCATCATGTATTTAAAGTCACTTTCCTTAAGTTTGCTATTCACAGCTTAAAAAGACTTCTGCTGTCTCTGCACCTCTTGCGTAAAGTCCAGAAATGTCAAGATTCTTGATCCACCTGCCTTAAAAAAAGGAGTGCCTCCTGGCATCCTGCAGCTCAGTGTCCCTGTGTCGAAAGTTCAACAAATTCTTAATTAATGCACGCGGGGCAGCCCCAACAGGCGGCTTCCTTCCAAGCTCCCTGTGAGCCCTTTTAATGGTGAACCATTTTGATAGTCCCAATACACCGAATGTATCAGTCAGTAGCTTTTCAAGGTACAATACTGCACTGTGTCCTTCCTCACTTTACTCCTCTCCAAGTACCCATGCATTGCAGCTCATGAGCAGCCCTCTGCATTTTCTGCTCTGCTTGCCAACCATCTTGTGGCGGCCGTGAGGGTGTCTTCCTAGCCTTTAACCCGGACACTAGATCCTCAGTGTCACTCACCCTCTGTTCAACTTCAGTGACTCGTTAACCTTCTGTGACCTTCTGTGAGCCACCTGCACCAGGGAGACTTCAATGCCCAGCATCTGCAAATTGTTTTCCAATGAGGTCCTCAAGTCTTGGATTGTGGACTTAAGCCCCTCCAACATAATTGTGCCCACCACAAGGGGCTCAGCCATATGCTCCTCACTCGATTGCTGTGGCTTTTGGAGCTGCTTCATGGCCCTTTAGGGTCTCCCCTTGCCACCCAAAAACTGGTCCAATTTCTGCTGTCCCTTCACCATCCTCATCACACCAGACAGTACGTTGGTCGTTGGTCACCTCCCCATCTATAGTTAACCTACATGCAACAGTTCACCAAGTATAGGCCAAAAGGTGTAAACCAACAATAGCACTATAGGCTTAATAGGGTAACGTGTGAAACACAGCAGCCGCAACTTGTCAGTGTACCACACAATCCTGGCAGTGACAACAGCCCTTGGAGGAGCAGTCCAGTAGCATCCAGAAGTCGATTGTTCCATAGGTCCCATTTGAGGTCTCTAAGGGCAAGACCACAATATGGTGACTGCACAACAAGGACGGCCCAATCTTCATCACCCAAAACAGGTCATATGACACCTTTACTCCACAGAATCACATCCAAATCATGCCGGGGAGTGGACCTTTGTGAATCGCCACACATCAGTAACCGGCGCAGTCTGATGGAGGATATTTTTCGGGATTTATTCTGATGCATGGGCAGAGGCCAGCAAGCGCACATCGTCCTTGTCTGCACCAAGTCATGCCCCTCTCAACCCCATAGTATTTTTAGAAACAATGAGGGTGTGCAAGTTGCCTAATTGTGGGCTGATTTCAGCTACTTGTCATCAGAATGAGTCATCAGAACAAAATAGGGTAAGTGGGCCACCAGTAGGCATGTAATGCCTATTGGACTGCAGGGGGATTCACTCTGCTGGGGAATTCCAGCCCCATTCAACTCCAGAATGTCCATTGAGAGGATACTGTGTAAAAACACCACTCACTGAAATCTAGAATTAAGGCCGTGCAAATGCCATAATGCCTGTGTGTATTTAAAAGCGCATTTCTTTGGCAATTCTGAATGGCTGAGAATTTTCCCAAATTAGCATTGCCAAAAAAGGAAACTCATCTATAGCCCAAATGAAGTTCGGAATTAGCCCAAAAGTAGCGCAACCACATACTTCTTAATAGGCCAAAATGTTCCTATGAAAATATGATTTGTGTACATAAAATTCCACTTGTTTAGAATTTTATATTAAAAACAGCAAATCAGGTACACAGAAAGTTGAAACCAAGATTTCACAGATTGGATGACATTTGTTTGGCCCAGCCATCCAGACACGGAGGTGAGGGAATCGTAATAATAGATCATACAAGCCAACGTGGCCCATTCCATATGTGATATACTAGTGCAGTCTGGGTTTGAAGTTTGCATTATCTGCATTATCTGGAAGGAACTGGCCAATCCTACTACAGCCTGCACCTCTCCTGTTCTGTTCCAGGCCCTCTGAACAGTGCTGGCTTATCATGTCACCAGTAAAACTTGGGACATACTGTCCTCACTTTCCTCTTCCTCCTACTCCACCTCTCTCAGCCCTCTCTGGCCGCCTCTCCCTCTCCTCTTCCTTTATCCTCCTTCTCTCTGACAACACCTGACAATGTCTCTAGATAAGTCTGATTTATGAAAGTTTCGTCTTCCAGAGCCATCAAGGACCACATTGACACCCTTGGCAGATTTCTTCAATCACTCTTTCGCCACTAGATCTTCCCCTCTCTCCTCAAGCACTCACTTGTGCACCCCCTCCTTAAAAAGCCTTCTGCCGATCCAAACTGCCTGGCAAGCTATCACCCGATTTCTATTACTTTCCTGGCCAAACTCCTGGAAAAGTTATCCATGTCCCAGCTTCCTCTCCACACTGAATCAGTTTGCTGTCTCCATGACCATCCGCCTAACTTCAGAGCAGCCAGAGGCATGGACATTCTCCTGAACACCAATGAAGATCTGCTCTCTAATCTTAATTCCTGCTCTCCCTCTGTCCTCATTCTCCTTGACATTTCCTCTGCTTTCGATGTGGTCAGCCATGCCACCCTGAACAATCGACTCTGTGAGTACCTGGGCATCAGGGATCAGGCCTTGGCATGGCTGACCTCCTTCCTCCTGGACTGACCTGCCCAGGTCCAACCTCGGCCCTTTCTCTCCGCGCCTCTCTCTCTCCACATTTGGTGTCCTCCAGGGCTCTATCATTTCACCCTGGCGCTTCAATATCTATCTGGCCCCTTTGGGCCACTTGATGTCCACCTTCTCTTCTAACTTTCAGTGTTATGCAGATGACACTAAGCTCTCTTTCAGGCTTCGTTCAGCGGATTCATCTGCCTCGCTCATTCCTGACTGTCTATCCGCAATCCAGGTTAGGTGTGCCTCCAACGATCTCTGCCTTAATGCCAGAAAGACAGAGATCCTTATCATTGGCCCCTGCTCCTGCTTCCCCTCTGTCACTCTGGTGGACCTCCTTGGGCCCTCTACCCACGGCTTCCTGTGAGGCAAAAAACCTTGGGGTCAGCTTCAACTCCAAACTCTACTTCTCTCCTCACATCACGGACCTTGCCAAACAGGCCCACTTCCAGCTGCACCTCCTCAAAGGTATCCCACCTTTTATCACTCTCCTCCAGAAGCTCTCTGTCTCCAGACACCTGGATCTCCGCAGGCTTCTAATCCAGGACAGGACTGCAAGACCTATTCTTGGCCTCAAGCCCAGGGACTGTATCTCTCCAGCCCTGAAATTTCTCCACTGGCTCCCGGTGGCTGCAAGGATTAAGTTCAAGGCCGTCTGCATCATCCACAAGGCGTTCCGCGGCCGAGGCCCACACTACATCCAACTCCTCTGGCGAACAACCTTCCTTCTAGAACTCTTTGCTCTGCTACCTCCAACTCTCTGAGGGTCAGATGCTTCTGTAGACAGATATTGGAGTGTTGATCTCTCTTCTCTGCAGGTGCCTCCCTCTGGAACAGCCTCTCTGCCGCTCTCAGACTTGAGCTGGATCACCTGAAATTCCAGAAGCAGCTCAAGACCCTCCTGTTTGCCTCTGCCTTCTTTCCCTCGCTTCCCTGCTAACTTACCTGTCTGCTGCACCGTCTGGTTGCCTGGTACCACCAGAGTCTCACTGGGTACCAGGCTAATCCTAGACTAGTCTCCCTCGCACTGCCTCCGTGTCTACTGTGCAGTAAAGGGCTGTACGCTGTAACCCCTACAGCCCCTCTGCTTCCTAGCACTTATCTGGAGCCGCACTACCCTGTTTGCACTTCCCCTTCACCTCTCCCTTGTACTTCCCCATCGCCCCTCCCCTTGCACTTCTCATTGTCGCACTTGCACGATCCAAATGACACAAGTCCTCATAAGATTGTTGTCTTGTCTTCCCTCTGTGATCCCTCCCTTGTCTTGTGGTGCTGAGAAACAGTTGTATACATGTGCGTTTTGAATGCCATTTCATATCATATATTATATCATATCATATCATGGTACATGTAGTCCTGAGTTTATAACGCGGAAACGAAAGACTACATGAACCAGAATGTCAAGTTAAAACCAAGACTGGCCTAGCATCTCCTGAGTTAATGGGGCATGTTGGCTAGTATGTAAATGGATCTCTGTATGGGGGACATGTTGGCATGTATGTAAGAGTTCTCCATATGGGAAGCTTTTAAGTGATTTCTTCACCTCCATGTCACTGTCAGAGCGGCTTGGCAGAATACACTGCAGAATACACTGCATGCAATGGTTCCATGTAATAATGTCCCCTCAAAAATATCGCCATGCAAAAAAATCACAGAAAAATTGCTGTTTTTTTGTGGGGACATTATTACATGGAACATGCGGGGGACATCCCTGCAACCCCCAAACCCTTTTTCTATTTTTCAAGGGGACAGGAGACACCCCCGCAACTCCCGTCTGCCCCTGTCCCTATATATGCCACCTACATAATGTCGCCAGACCATATATATAGGGATATTATTATCTGATACCCTTGCAATCAGTGAATTATTTAATGGGAGGAGACCATCACTGATTACATGCAATGTATTATGAAAAACCACCTGACACGCAGGTGTGCAAATCACTTAAACAACTTTCCCAGAACTCACAGCAGATATGGTGAATTGAGACCCACACCCTATGTTGGTTCTGCTGCAGTATCCCCCCAATACACACATGGAATGCCTGGTAGGACTATATATTTCCCTCTCAAATCAAGTGGTATGATACTGAGGGGGATACAATGCAGCAATAATGCAATTCCAGGTGACAGACGTATTGACTGCTAACAGAGGAGCACAAATGTTGTCCCTAAAATCACAATATCTGCCTCATTGTTAGGGTATCTTTTTTCTTATAAGGACTCCAACTTGTTCAGGGAAAGGTTACATTTTTCGCACAGGGCCAATTTGGCTTTTCAATCAAGCAGGGATTTTAACCCACCCTGCAATTAAAACACTTGACCACGCACCTACCAAGCTTAAGCCCTCACACTTTGATGAGGTTACAGGCAGAAGGCAGCATTCCGCCATGAGGTTTAAGTGCTCATCCCTGGGCTCCAATGGGAAAGCGGTGCTACCATGAGCCTGTCAGTTTCCTCAATGGGAGAGCAGAGTATGTACATTGAAACATTAATTAACGAGGCAGTAGCAGCAAACATACAGTGGCAGAGGGCAGAAGCCTGCCCAGACCATAGCAATCTACCCACGCCTCCAATGATTAGCATAACTTTTTGAAAGTAAATAGCCTAGAAATCGAGTTGAAAAATCCATCTAATGTGCCAAAGTAAATTGTAATAGCTGTTCAGCCACCTCGGATCAGAGGAAGAATGGTGGGTATTGGGCAGGTCAATGGGTTGATGGCCCCACTCATGACCGGCTTTCTCAAACTGTCATCTAGCGCCACTCCCAAAACTCTGCACCAGCACGGGAGTTGGGAACCTTTAACTCAACCCCAGGGAGCAGCTTTCGCATTCGTAGGACACCTGTATTTAACATCAGGCACCACTGCCGCACCAGCACAATGGCGTAAAGAAGACAACTAGAGATAGAACATTAAATGTGGTTTTATTTTGCAACATTAAAACAACAAGCTTGTCTGCATAAGGTAAGTGTTTTATTTGCAAACTGCCAAGGGTTTTAACCCCCCAGTGCCAAGGCCTTTTTTGGTGATTTCGGTATGTCACCATTCAATGCCTTCTAACGTTTTCTCTTTCATTAATCCCTTAAGTGCCAAGGACCAGGTACCTCGTCCTGGGCACAAGGGAGGTAATTCCAAGGACAAAATACTTTGCCCTTGGCACTTAAGAGGGGAGCGTGTTTAACGTGACCATATATTAAGTGTCATTTACAAGTATACTGTTTCTGAATAAGAAAGTTAAAACATTTTCAATGTTTTAGCTTTCTCTTTTACGTGTTAAATATGGTGTTGTAGCAACAAAAACAAAACTTCCTCACAGAGAAAGCTTGCCTGGAAATTGCATTGTTCTTTCCCTGTCTGCTTTTGAAGTCATAATGTTCAGAATGCAGTCAATATCAGGATGAGGTCAAAAACGATCTCCATGTGCTAATTTATTTATTTATATGCATTTGCAGTTTTTTTAAAGTGCTCATTTTTTATGTTGCATTTTGTAATAGCCTGTATGTTCAGTCAATACCCATGACAAATTCAAATTTTCACAAAGGGCTCTAACTGCCCTGGCAAGTCAGCAGCACATGACATCTATTATAATTTATTTTCATAGTAATGTTGATAGACCTATTATCCTGTATCCCGTATACAATAATCCTCACATTAATAATAATCGCTGATCTCATACATATATTTATTTTCTACCGTAATACAAACATGTTTACCTTATCCCTTTCTTACAAATCGCCCTAAATGTCTCTTATTAGATCGACTTCTGTCTTTAGTGTCAGTGGTCCATATTAATCCATTGTTGTCACAATCACACTTCCCACATAAGCATTTCCTCAGCGAAGCCTTTGGTACCAAGTACATGCAGTTTAATTATTGTACAAATAATGCTATTCTTTCAAAGGTATTCTTTTATGGGCACGAGGATTTCTTTCCCTGCTCTTTGCTTACCTTGGTGGGCACATGATGCATATTCTGCTGGACGCCCTAAATACATTCATTGGATTGTCACATTTTATTATGTGTAGTAAGGGGTAAATCCATGATTTCACATTCCATAACCTTCGCCCCCTTCCCTTTTAGTCCTCGCGAGCTGCCCATAATGTAAATGGCTGCAGAAACCTCGTGGGTGGGAGAAGCGTGGATGGAGGATACCTTTTATAGTTCAATATCCAAATTTAAAAAATGTGTAATTCCTTTTCGTACATCTGTAGTAAATTTAAAATGGATATTTATTTTGTTAATATGTTTTATAAATTCTATTGCTGAGCCTTCATCTCCCTCCAAATCGCGAGACACTCATCCATGACCCTCTTCCACGTCCTGATATTAGTTTTGCATGAGCTGCTTTGATCAAACATGTGCTCTTCTTTGAACTAGACAACATATGAATTGGCAATGGAGGTGCAAAAGTGTCACGCATTGGAGTGCCTTCATCTGCCAAAAACAATGGTTCTGCAAAGCAAATGTGTTATGATTCAAAGCGATAGGGATGCGTGCTATTGCAGACTTGGCCCAGCAGAAAGAGGTGCAACGTACGCGTGTATTACTGCACTCGAGCTCTCGCGAGAATCTCGTGGGAATTGGTAGCATATTTTCAGTATTCCAAGAGTTAGCATGATGAACAATGTAATACACCACTGTGCTATGCCGTTTGCAATGTTGGTGATGTCTGTGATGCATTTGAAATCTAACCTCAGCTGTTCACCAGTTCTCACACCTCAGGTCGGTATTTACAGCACATGCAAGTGGGTATAGCAGCTCCCAGTTGAATCCTGTCGCTGGGAAGTCGCTGTTACGCTGAGGAACCCCTGCTGCACAGCGTTCAACTCACAAACAGGGTTACAGTAGACCATGGACTTCACTCCATTACTTGGTGTACGCTGCTAACTTAATTTCTTTAGAACATTCGTTCAGTACTCCAATATAATTTAACACGTGGAGTGTTAAATATTGAGTGTAAATACTCTTTTTCTTTTCTTTTTTTAGTGTGACTCCTCCCCCTTGTCTACACCGCCTACTAAAAGGGCGGCAGTAGACTTCTGCGTGCGCGCTTCTCGAACTCGCTGTGAAGTCACTGTTACGCTGACAAACCCCTGCTGCACAGCGTTCAACTCACAAGCAGCGTTACTGTGGACCACAGACTTCACTCCATTACTTGGTGTACCTGCTAACTTAACTTCTTTAGAACATTTGTTCAGTACTCCAATGTAATTTAACACGTGGAGTGTTAAATATTGAGTGTAAATACTCTTTTTATTTTATTTTTTTAGTGTGACTCCTCCCCCTTGTCTACACCGCCTACTAAAAGGGCGGCTACACGCTTCTGCGTGCGTGCTTCTCAAAGTCGCTGGGAAGTCGCTGTTACGCTGTAAAACTGAGCAGCTGAGCAGTTTACAGCGTAACGTTATTTTTGTCCTTCTTACTTTCCCCCTTGCCTGGTTGGCATAGATTGTCCCAATGCTTAGTCGAGTGAGGTTCCCTTCTTGCGAATGTCGAGAAAGGGTATAACCTATTCGCTAAAAACTGGTATGCCGCACCGTGTGATGGTCACACGTGTCTCTGTAATGCTGCAGCCTTTGTCCCCTAAACTGTCGCCTTCCATCAGCATCAAAAAGAAAATCAGTGGACTGCCGCTCCTGCTGGCAGAAAAAAAGAACAGCTGTTGGAGACATACGTGTGCCTACATATCTTCCTTTGAACACAAACCATAATAATGAAACAGTTGGCAATGATTGCGGACAAAATAGTGATTCCCCCATATGTAATGTTACCATGTCTGATACTCAGATCATGACTATGCCGAATGATGAGTCTAATGTTCCAATAGTGAATCTAGTATCACAGGATCCTTTAGTTACCAAATCACACTTATCCAATTCTGCTGACCACTTGGATACACGTGAAAGCCCCACTGAGAACGAGTGTACCCCTTCCTGTAATCAAGTGCCTTCAGATAGCATTCCTGAAAATCATGATGAGGCAAAACTTCCCACTGACCCTATATCTCTGAAGGCGACTGGCATACAGGATGTTGAAATAAGTTTATAACAATCCCCGAGCCTGTTTGACCATTCGGAAGATATTTCTATGGTCTGTTCATGATCATATGCACAACCGACGCCCCGGAAGATTCCGGGTCCTCGGGTGTCCTCTGTCTCGTCTATGGTTAATGACCCTTCTTCAAAATGTAACCCTTTGTTAGAAATCACCCTAGGTGCCATGAACAATACCATAATGTATTTAGTAAAACTGTTCGAGACATTAGATCTCAAAATAAATGAACAAACAAAGAAGATCAATGTTATTACATTATGGATGTAGAGTTGGAATGTTAAAAATGGTTTAAATTGTGAACGAAATATGTATGCTCATAGTTTTGATGAGGTCATTGGTGTATCGCAATCTTCATCTTTTGTGCGTACGTGTGATAACCAAGCGATTATACAAATTGAGGCGCTTCCACTGTTTGAGCATGTTATTCGTCCTGATGAACCTGAAGCAGTTAGGCAGACTCTTTCAACGTCCAATTCCTTGCCTCCTAAGAATAACTTGAGTTCTAATACTAAACCAGTTTATAATTTATTTGAAAAACAAACAAGTGAAACTAACAACCTTACAAAAAGAATGGAACCTAGCAAATTTCTTCCCAAATAGAAAAACTCAAAAAATCTGGTGCCAAATACCAGGACCAATGTTAAACAATTCATTAATCGGTTGAAATTTCTTAAGACTCCAGGGTTTAGTGTTGGTAATCTCGCTCTGAACCTATGCAAACACCTTGCAAAACACAAACACAAAGACCTGTGTAATAAAACCAAGAGTTCACAAGTGGATTATCCACCTCTTAATGATCTTGTAGCAATGATTGAGACTTCTACAACTACACCGTCCTCTCCAGCTAGTACACATCAGCTGCCTATACTGAAGCCAACGGTGCCCAAGGTGACAGAACTGCAAACTCAGAGTAATGCCAAACTCTTATCAACTCAGATAATGACGAACACAGCATCTGCTGAAAATATTCAATCTCAACAACAGAGTTGTGTGCCTCATTTAGTGAAGAACAAAATGCAGGATACCATCACTTCTAAATGCACACAGAGTGATCTTAACAAATCCCCTTACTCTGAATCCTGGCGAGTCCCAGCAGAGTCCATTCCATCCCGAGTGATCTACAACCACTTTGTGGAACTGCTGGGCGAGCGCCTCTCCAAGCTTAACATCAACCTCTGCCAATATAATGACAACAACCAGCTGTGCCTAAGGGTAAAATCCATCAACCAGATCCAGGAACTGACACTTGGCCTCTATTTCAAGCATTGTTGTTCAGCACCTATTGGAAACTGAGGGCCTAATTCATGGAACGTTTTAAATGGGTCTAATTAAAAAAAGAAGCATTAAGTAGCTCAGACTTGGGCAATGCTGCATGGGCATCCCACAAGCGAGGCAGGGTAACTGCTGTTACCATCGGCAGCTGAGAGAGGGGCAGCCCCAACTTTCTTTGTGCCTGCTCCTCTCCTCCGCCCAGCTACGGAAACACGCAGTCTCAGCAGCACAAAGCCACGGAAGGGTAAGGTGCGAACAGTCATCTCACCCTTCCTCCAAACAGCAAGGTGCTATGCACAATAAGGAAAACAACCATCAGGCAGGGTCCAGGTTCAAAAGATCTGCCCCCACCAGGGGGCCAGACAGTTGGCTATCCGGCCGGGGGTTGTGACAACAGCAGCCCCCACCACATACACAACAAAGACCCAGGGCCTCCCTGGGTCCTATAAAGATGGGCAGCATGCTCAGAGTAAACACAATCTGTTTGTGGACCCTGAACGGGGACCCAAGCAAACAGGAGGTTCACTGTTTACTCAGTGTCTTCCAAATCTTCTTGCTTCTTTAGCAAATCTCGAAGTTTGCCATACATTGCAGCGTCTTTTTTCTTTCCTGAACATTATACTGTTCACAGCAATTGCATTGCAGCCTTAACGAAGGAGGAAGAGGCAACCGAACAGCCAGTGCAGCCGGCGTCAATTTCAACATTTCGGCATAGAGGAAAAGCGAACAGCGAGTGTGTCCAAAACGAAACAAACAAAGACGCCTGCTGCATCCTAAGCCAATCATCCTAAGCCAGTACGAACAAAGGAGAGAGAGGCACCCGAGCAGCCCAGCGCGGACGGAGGTCGATTCAACAATTTACAGGTGAGCCACCGCGCTGGGGCTACGAGGGAGGAAAAATAGACACTTTGGTCCGGGAAGAGATACAATTTGTTACAGTGGACCGGAGCCCCCGCTTGATAAGGCAGACGGGGCAAGATAACACAAGCCAGTTTTTAACGTGGACAGAGCCACAGCCAGCCTGGTAGCAGGGCGAGCCGGGAGCTCGTTTCTTTCTTGACATCCACACAGACCTTACGAACACAAATTCCTGCTCGACGAGCCCAAATACTCCAGATTAAAACTATTTTCAGTAATTTTGCACGGGTGCCCTCACAGCGAAACCAATTATTTAAATACCATTGAAACAAATCTGGGGGCTGCCCATTTATTAAAATGAACACCGCACAAAGCGGACACTAGGAGACAATTTTCTTTGAACCCTTTCAAGACGGTACCAGCTAGCAGTTACCCAGCACGGGCAACAAATAGAACAGGCTCAAAGAGCTTGCTGATAGCAACAGTTTTAACTCCTTGATAAAACTTTTTTCCTTTTCCTATAACAGGCATAAAAAATGATGGGGCCTAAACGGAAAGCACGGGCACACTCAACACCGGCGCAAAAGCCCAAATCACCACAATTGTTAGCAGTCATTAAGGTGGCAGAGCACTACGGATGGGCATGGGTTAGAGAAAACATGTACGGCCTACCCAGGGAAGGAATTACCAGCCCTCCCAGCCAAGATGAGGTTTCTGCACCATTGAAAAGGAGGAAAGTATCTGAAGGTGCCAAAAAAGGTAACAAAAAATTGTCAAAGCTATGAGAGAATGTAGCGGAATTACAGCAACTAATGGTAGAAGTAGGGGGGAAGCAGACACTGCCCACAAGGGAACCTGGAGCTTCAAACCCTACCGTCACAGTAGAACCTACTATATCGGTTGTCAACCCACCCATAATGCTACCTACAGCAATCCCGCCACAAGTACAGCAGTTTCCAGTAGCACCCACAGCTATAAATACAACAGCCTCCACAACTCCAGCAACAGACGCAGCAGGTGCTCTAAAAGCATGGGCAACCCCCAGCGCAGACAATATGGGCGTGACAGGGACACCCGGCAGCAATACAACTGACATTGTAACAATATGTAATGCACAGTTAGACCAAAAAATGAAATCTTTCCAAACAGAGATATTAAATAGATACAAAAGATGCCTTGCATGGAACATTGATACCACAATCAAAGAAGCCAGGAATTTATAGAAACCTTTTCCATATTAGAAGCCCAATGCAAAGGGAAAGATGCTTTCAGAGACCCCAAAAAGATAGAAGAAAAAGTGATTGCCAAAAACTTCAAGGTCGAACAAAACTGGGACAACTGGTTACAAGCCTTTGCCATCTTAGCAACAATATATGAAGAAAAATTCCCCATGGATGGTAGGAAGATCTGGGCATACGTTGATAAATAAGGGAAGTAAAAGTAACCCAGAGGGGGAAGACATGGCTAGCATATGACATCAGATTTAGGAGGAGCATGCCAGAAAGGCCGGCCATTGAGTGGGATGAAGTCCAGAACGATTTATACACCCTCAACGCCGAACCTCCCCAGGAAGAAGATACCATGCATTCTTCTTCCACAAATAGCAAACATTCGCAAGGAAGCAAATCCCATGACAATGATAAATCCGAAAGAGGGGAGCAGCCCTTTCAGAAGAACCAGCCCTGGGCGGCAAAGAATAATGCCCACAGACAGAACAAACAGCAGGCTGCCAAATCCAACATCCCAGGCAAAAATGTTGGGAAAAAACAGTGTACATGATGCAAAGAATGCTGGTACAAACACGCCTGCACAAACTGCAACGGCGACCATGCAGCAAGCAACTGCACCAGACTACCAGCCAAGAAAGAATGATAGGTGCCAAACCCCAATTATAGAACCAGGACGAACACCCATCAATCCGGGCAACTTTAGGGACGCCCTAAACAACTACCCAGACAAGGAAATCAGCAGGAAATTATGGAAGGGTTTCACCAAAGGTTTTTCCATCCCATTCAAGAGCTCTGGATCACACACCATCCCGATGAACCTGAAGTCAGCCAGGAACAACCCCCAGATAGTAGAAACCAAAATCAAGAAAGAACTGCAATTAGGCAGGGTAGCAGGTCCCTGGGACGGCATGCCCTTAAAGAACTATTTAATATCTCCACTAGGCCTGGTCCCCAAAAAAGAACCTGGGAAAATGAGGCTAATCCATCATCTCTCCTACACTGAAGGCCAGTCTTTAAACGACGGCATCCCACACACAGAATCCGCCATATCTTATACACATTTCCAAGAGGAGGGAAGGCTCACACAAGAGTGCGGCAGAAACGCCTTGATGGCCAAACTGGACATCGAATCTGCTTTCAGACTTTTGCCAGTACACCCAGATTCACAGCAGTGGCTAGGTTTTACTTTTAACAACAAATTCTATGTAGATAGATGCCTCCCCACGGGGTGCGCAGTATCCTGTGTGCTATTTGAGCAATTCAGTTCCTTTTTCCAATGGGCTTTCATAAAGCAGAGACCGGGGACAAAAATAGTGCATTACCTAGATGACTTCATGGTCATAGGGCCACCCAACTCCGGGGAATGCGGCAGGGCTTTAGCAAAATTTAAGCACATGGCCGCACAGTGGGGAATTCCCCTAGCAAAGGAAAAAAACACCAAACCAGACACAAACATAATTTTCCTGGGCATCGAAATAGACACAGCAAAGGGCCTCTGCAGAATCCCCAACATAAAAATAGCAGAACTCCTGTTTAAAATACAAAACCTGATAACGAAAGAAAAGGGGACAGTAAAGGAAATACAATCCTTAGCAGGCAGCCTCAATTTCGCATCCAGAATAATACCGCAAGGGAGGATATTTTCCAGAAGCCTAGAGTTCAAAATCAAATCATTCACCAAACCACACTTGCATATCCGGCTAGGTAGAGAGGTGAAACAAGACCTGGAAACATGGGGAAAATTCCTCAGAGATTTCAAGGGGTTTTTTTTTTGGCGAACACCTTTAAATACCTGGTCAAACAGGGTCCTCTAAACTGACGCAGCCCGGAGCAAGGGGTTTGGAGCCATACTAAACTCCGAATGGGTGGCAGGACACTGCCCCAATTCATGGCAAGCAGCAGTGTGGACAAGAAACATCACCCTACTAGAAATATTTCCCATCTGGCTAACATTACACATCTGGGGCAGGCGACTAGCGAATACAGAACTTTTGATCTGGTGCGATAACATGGCGGTAGTAGGCTCCATAAACAGAAGGTCTACGAAATGCCCTTTAGTACTGAAATTATTACGAGCCATTACAACGGTCACACTACAAGAAAACGTTGTAATCAAAGCAAAGCACATTTCAGGGGCAGATAATAATATTGCTGATGCTTTATCTCGCTTCCAGTGGACAAGATTCTGAGAGCTAGCGCCGCACGCCCAAGAACAGATGAGGCCAATACCAGCAGAATGCTGGGCAATAATGGGAAGACAAGAATAACGGCATCAACGCAAACGCCAGAGAGCACAGGCCGGGATGCCCAACGAAAACCAGGCACCTCCGAAATGGGTGCCAACAACACATTGGCATCAACGCCAGCACCAGAGAGTGCAGGCCGGGATGACCAATACAAAGCTGGCACCCCTAAAACGGGTGCCAACAACACATTGGCATCAACACCAGAGCCAGTGAGCCCAGGCCGGGATGCCCAACAAGAATCAGGCACATCACCAACGGGTGCCAACAACCTCACAGGTTTCCTAACGGAGATGGCAGAGAGGGCAGTGGCAAGCACTACGGCAACACAGTACAGTAAGTGTTTGCAAACAGTATTTAAGGCCACAGGTGTAAACCACGTAGAACTAATAACGATTAAAGATATAGAAGTATTTTTAAAATGGGCTCGGGAACAAGGTTTCAAAAGGAATTGGGCCAAAAGACACTTGCTGGCCATTTCATCTTTTACATACATTCGGGGAGATTCAGACCCCACCCAGAACGCCCTCATCTCTTATGCAATGAAGGGATGGGGCAGAATAGAGGGTGCCCAAGTGGACACCCACCGACCAATTGATTTCAGCAAACTGGTGCAGATAGCAAGCCAGTTGGAAGCCATATGTTGGCACCCATACGAGGTAATGTTATTTAAAACAGCCTTTTTCCTAGCCTACTTTGGGGCTTTCCGGGTAGGAGAACTCATTGCTTCCAGCACCAAGGCCACAAACGGCCTGGGTGTCATGGAAGTCAGGGTGAGACAGGGCAGTGTTAACATAGAAATGCAACAGTCGAAAACGGGTGCAAAAAGAACAATCAACATTCGTTGCATTGATGAAGCAACAAACTGCATCACCAACCTCTATTACGCCCAACGACCCAAAGTGGGGGGGGGGTTTAATCCACAACGATGCATCGGCCCTAAGCCGCTACCAATTTAAAGGAGTGCTGATAAAAGCAATCAGCAAAGCGGGGTGGGGTCCCGATCAGTTTGGTACCCATTCCTTCAGGATAGGTGCCGCCACTGCAGCATGGCAGGGAGGCTTAGCACCGCAACAACTAAAAAACATAGGGGGATGGAAGTTAGACTGTTATAAAAGATATATCAGACCACAACTGATATAGCCATACTCCCTCAAATTTTCTTTTCTTTTCCCTCCCCCCCTCCACCACAGAAACAACAGGCGTATCGAGGACCACACTCTGATCAGCATGGATAGTTGGCCACTTATTCATTTTCAGGACAGGCAGATGGGCAGAAGAGACCAAAGAAGGGCCACCCTTCAGAAACACCATTACTTCATGGTGGGGATACAGAGGCCTACGGTGGGCCGACGTCCACGAAACACTAGCAGAATTGGTAGCATACAGGGACCCTCCAGAATTCCTGATCATTCACCTAGGGGGCAACGACCTAGTCAACACGGCTAGACGCATCCTATGTGAGGAAATCTGCTCCTCCCTAGCAGGCATTTCTCACAACTGGAGGGGTACTGAAATATACATCTCAGCCATCTTACCAAGAAAGAAATGGCTAGGGGCCAACTGCTACAAATCTATAGACATATCCAGAAGAAAATTGAACAGGGGTATAGAGAGATTCTGTTTGAAAAGAGGACTGGGTTTCATAAAACACCCAGCCATTACACTAGGCAACCCAGACCTCTTCCTCCACGACAGCATCCATTTGTCTAACCAGGGCATGGAGCATTTCTTTCAGGAAATCAACGGAACACTTGCTCACAGGGGCTGTCTCTAGGGCATACTCTTGGGGGAACACGGTCAGCCGTCAACCTGCCGGTGTGTGGCGGCACGGGTCAGAGGGGATAACCTCAGGACCCTGTGCACAAAAGCATGATACCATCATGATATGTGATATTGTGTATTTGCCATAACTCATATCTGTACAATAGAATCCTACGGCCTTTTATTGCCAACACTTGACACATGTTGTGAGCCTATCATTAAGGGAGAGGGTTTTGTTTCGGCCAATACCAATGCATGCATATGGGTTCAGCAGTTATGGGCAATGCTGCATGGGCATCCCACAAGCGAGGCAGGGTAAGTGCTGTTACCATCGGCAGCTGAGAGAGGGGCAGCCCAACTTTCTTTGTGCCTGCTCCTCTCCTCCCCCCAGCTACGATGACACGCAGTCTCGGCAGCACAAAGCCACGGAAGGGTAAGGTGCGAACAGTCATCTCACCCTTCCTCCAAACAACAAGGTGCTATGCACCATAAGGAAAACAACCATCAGGCAGGGCCCAGGTTCAAAAGATCTGCCCCCACCAGGGGCCAGGCAGTCGGCTATCCGGCCGGGGGTTGCGACAACAGCAGCCCCCACCACATACACAACAAAGACCCAGGGCCTCGCTGGGTCCTATAAAGATGAGCAACATGCTCAGAGTAAACACAATCTGTTTGTGGACCCTGAACGGGGATCCGGGCAAACAGGAGGTTCACTGTTTACTCAGTGTCTTCCAAATCTTCTTGCTTCTTTACCACAGAACCCGCCCACCCTACAAAAAGGGGAGAAGAACAAAAAGAAGTACAAGGCACTGTACGGTGTCCACAACAAGTCGTGGGACACAAGAAGGCGGCACGGGTCAGAGTGGGTAACCTCAGGACCTGGTGCCCAAAAGTATACCATCATGATATGTGATATTGTGTATTTGCCATAACTCATATCTGTACAATAAAATCCTACGGCCTTTTATTGCCAACACTTGACACATGTTGTGAGCCTATCATTAAGGGAGAGGGTTTGGGTTTCGGCCAATACCAATGCATGCATATGGGTTCAGCAGTTATGGGCAATGCTGCATGGGCATCCCACAAGCGAGGCAGGGTAAGTGCTGTTACCATCGGCAGCTGAGAGAGGGGCAGCCCCAACTTTCTTTGTGCCTGCTCCTCTCCTCCCCCCAGCTACGATGACACGCAGTCTCGGCAGCACAAAGCCACGGAAGGGTAAGGTGCGAACAGTCATCTCACCCTTCCTCCAAACAACAAGGTGCTATGCACCATAAGGAAAACAACCATGAGGCAGGGCCCAGGTTCAAAAGATCTGCCCCGACCAGGGGCCAGGCAGTCGGCTATCCGGCCGGGGGTTGCGACAACAGCAGCCCCCACCATATACACAACAAAGACCCAGGGCCTCGCTGGGTCCTATAAAGATGAGCAACATGCTCAGAGTAAACACAATCTGTTTGTGGACCCTGAACGGGGATCCGGGCAAACAGGAGGTTCACTGTTTACTCAGTGTCTTCCAAATCTTCTTGCTTCTTTACCACAGAACCCGCCCACCCTACAAAAAGGGGAGAAGAACAAAAAGAAGTACAAGGCACTGTACGGTGCCCACAACAAGTCGTGGGACACAAGAAGGCGGCACGGGTCAGAGGGGGTAACCTCAGGACCTGGTGCCCAAAAATCTACCATCATGATATGTGATATTGTGTATTTGCCATAACTCATATCTGTACAATAAAATCCTACGGCCTTTTATTGCCAACACTTGACACATGTTGTGAGCCTATCATTAAGGGAGAGGATTTGGTGTTCGGCCAATACCAATGCATGCATATGGGTTCAGCAGTTATAGTTCTTTATTTGTGAATAAGGCCCATTTAGCAGGTGCAAAGAGTACTTTAGCAGTGCAAAGTGACTTTGCTCCGCAAAAGTACACTTTGCACCGCTCTGTGAATGAGATGTTGTTTTACCTGTTTGTTAGCAGTGCACCGTGCTAAACGTTACATGAATTAACCTCATGATGACAGAATTCATGCTGCTCAGGGGCTCTACCATGCATGCTCAAACTATCACGCGAGGGAGGAAAGTATGCACCATTCAGATGGGTGCAGAAGCTCTCCAGCTAATAGACATGTAGGGGTGTAGTTGCACTGCTGTGTCTGTTTCCCTTGTTATCTGCCATGCATGGTACTCTTCTTACACTTGCAGTCGTGCAAGTAATATAGCATAACAGCTGGAACATTTCAGTAGCTCGGGAGTACTATGCTATTCGATGCTGGTGCTAAATGACTGTATGACTAAGTTTCAGTATAATTTGTGGCCAATGCCTGTGTAGAACATCAAATGCCCATCTGTGGTGATCACCAATATGAGAGCTAAAACCAAAACATGCAGTGCCATTCCGAGCAACCTTATTTCCATTTCCATTTCTGTGACTCTCTGATACATATTAATCTCTTGCAGCAGAAAGCACATGTTCACTCTGGCGCAATATGCCTTACATCACTCACTATTGCAGTAGCTCTTTCTTGCAGAGGAATCTTTGCCTCAGGGTTGCATCCGTAAGGTTGGTGCCTGCCAGGAGGCACAACAGCAGGACTCCCACATGCTTCAGTCTTTCGGCCTATCATAGCGAAGGCGTTAGCACCAACACCCTTTTTGTGAGGCCCATTATTGTGCATCCAAGCTGCAGGTGGCAACTCTAAACGGTCAGTGCCATGCTGGGTTCCTTACAATACCACAAAGGGGCTATTTTACGAAGTCCCAAGAGCATGAATGAAATGGCAAAAGACGGGTGTAAAGGTGTTACCCCTGCCTTAACGCCTCCATTGATGCTCGGGGATTTTATCACTGTTCTTGAAGACGAAGGGCTGGGGGGGAACAGGTGATATGATATCATATATTTTATTGATAGGGTGCCTTTTCACAAGGGTTTCAAGGTGTTTCAAAACAAGGTGTTACGTTTCAGACTCCCTTTCACCCTCCACCTTCAAAAAGAACTTTGTTTTACGCAAGCATAAAACATTTTTAAACCGAGGATTTCCTATCTAATCCACCTCCCTGTTACACCAGCAAACATGGGTGGATCACATAGGAAATCATTTCGGGCCCGATTCACAGGGCATTTTCCTATGGGATTGCGCCATTATAAAATGCGTCAGTGAATTAGGCCCTTAGTTTTTACTAACTTAGCATCGTGGATTGCAGAAGAGAGGTGAAAAGACACTTCTGACATCTCTTTACACTTCCCAGCTGTACTCTTTTGCAGTGTAAATGACGGAACTTGCCTGGAGGGAATGGTTTACGCATACGTGCTCAAGCAATCCCCTCCAGGCAATATACTCTAAAGTTTTAAATGAGCTCTTCCGCCTGCCTTCAGGTGGAGGAGAGATGGAGGAGTTTGCATGGCCATTTCGCAGGCAAGAGGTTGCGTGCTCACATCCATGAATATCCTGTGTTGGGCGCATTTGTGGGCGTGGTATGGACTGCCTGCAGCCCGTCTCTCATAACACCCAGTTTTTCTCTTATTCTTCCTCATGTTCCGAGTTTCGCCCCCTACTCGGTCCCCGTCGCAGGCCTTGCCCATGCTCTGCGTGGTGTCTCGTGCAAGGCACTCGACGGCTCGCAGAGACGTGCCGAGTCAGCGCGAAGTCCCCGCAAGTTATGGAAAAGTTCTGCGCATTCTATTCCGTGAATCGACAAACAGGGTTTCTCATGCAGAATGGATCGTATATCCCCGATATACCATGCAAATACTTTCATGAATTGGGCCCCTAATTGTCAAACAGGATGCTGTGACTACCAGTCATAATAATGCGTATCCAACTTTGAACGTGTAAGTGGGAGAGAAACTCATTACTTACCATATCAGTAAAGAGCCATGAGGACCCTTCAATTATTCTTCATTTTGGTCCCCAGAGGCCTCATGACAAGTTTGGAGGTATTTGTAAAGCACATGGCATTTACGGAAATCAAATGCTCTTAAAAACCACCTGCTTTTTCGTGGAGGGAATGACCTCCACACAATTGCATTACAGCATGCATATTACTGCCTGCAGTGATGCTGCATGTCTCCATTAGAGTCCTATTGGGACTGAAGACTTCCCATGAATTTGAAAAATGCTGCATTTCCTGTTACATAAGCACAACAAAATAGTTAATATATTGGAAATATTTAATATGAATGTTAAAACATGTATCTAATTCACTGACTTCAATCCAACAGAGGTACCAGGATCAGGTTGTATAATCAGAAATGTATTTAAGGATTAAGAAAAGCACAAGATTCACACAACTGAAAAATAAAAGTGACAATAAATTACAACTCAATACTATAGGAAAAGAAAAAAGCTTTGTGCAATAACTAATTGAATATGCAAATACAAGGACAATCACAATTACAATTATCATAAACCGATAACAAAATGTGCTGCACAGAGTGTATAAAATGTGGTAACTATAATTACATCTATAGACAAACATTGAGTTAGCTGTGAGTCAAAGAAGTATTACTGCAAATAACAAAGACAGACTTCGGATGTTAACTTGTTCCCGACATCTTCAGCTGGACCCGAAATCACCCAGGAAATCACCCGTGAAAAAGGGGAGGAGAACAATATCACTGATGTAAACTGCTCGGTGAATTGCATAAATTCTTTCAGGGCAGTCCCTACCAAACACTTACAGAATCCATACGAGTCTGAATAAACCCATGCTCAGTCCTACTGAGTGGGGGATCAAGGGAGCACACGCACTGCCCCAGCTCAAGGACAGTGTTTGAAGACTGCAGGGACTCTGTCCCAGCTAGCCCCCGTCCACTTAAAGCCCTGATCTTCATGATGACATCATTGTTAGACTCTGGAGTCCTTTCAAAACACTCACCAGGGAGAGGCAGGGATGCTTACATCATACTTAGAATGCATGTCAAGCATTAACATCTCCTAATCCAGATCTCCCCTGGTCCCTTCGTAGCAGCGTTGTGCTGCGCATTGATCGCAGCTCCGCTTGCACTGCATCTATTCATCCCCGCTTTCCCCCCTTTCTTCTTACTGTGGAAGATGATCAAAGAAGACTCGTTTTGATGGTCCCTGGTTCCGATTCATAAAGCCCCTAAACTGATTATGAACTGCCGCTGTCCAGGAGATGAGAGGAGCCATAACTGGAACATGTTGCTTTTCTTTTCTCCATTTCAGCAGCAGGAATCAGTTACTAGCTCTTGGACATACAGTAAAGAGAGTTTTTAAATAGTTGACGAAGGCGATATATTGTTTCTGCTCTCCCAGTGGAGCACGGGAGACCATTCAGCCAGAGTGCACGAAGGAAGAACAAAGGCCCCCGCATCATGTGGATACGGTTACAGATTGATTGTGACTCACATGCTGCTATTTTATAACCGATGGGATAAAACATAAACTATTCTTTTTCACTACATGCTAATTTATTTCCTGTTACATTATGACCTAGATATTTCAGGAAAACAAGTTTACTGGGGATAACTGGAATGGTCATTTTAAACCATGGAATGCATTACGCGCAGGATCAATCTTCTCTTGCAAAGCTTTACCATTAGATTTTGCAGAAAAGGAGAATTTTTGTTCCACTCCGTGCATTAAAATGTGTGCATTTATTCTGCTTATGGATAGCTGTGACCTGCACGAAAGTGCACATCTGCATACTGTATTCCTTCTTGGCATAGAGAGACAAAGCCATAGAAAAAAAAGGGAAGAGGGGAGTGGGAGAAAGAGAAAAAGAAAGATAAGAGGGACAGTGAGACGTCATAGGGAGAGAGGCAGTAAGATAAAGAGAGAGTGACAGAGAGAGCGAGAAGAGAGAAAAAGAAGAGAGAGAGAGGAATTGAGAGACAGAGGACCCGATTCTAAGGCGCATTCAACAATAGAAAAGTGTTCTTTGGCGAAGCAGGAACACTTTTCTTAAAAGCTCCATTTCCCAACAAAGAAAGAATGTGGTGTAGGGACATGAAAGCCTTGGCGTTTGCATGCGCCGGATTTACATCCTGCAGCAGCCCTGGTAACCATCAGGAATACAAGGCAGGGACTGCGAGGGGATTCTCCTGGCAGAGCCCCGCTTTTGCGTGTCTAAAAAACAAGAGTTAACATCTGGCACCTGTTTGGTGTCATTCACCTCTACTGCACATGTTTTCCCATAATAAAAATAGCATTTCCCAGACTGCAGCACCACTTTTCTAATTGGCTGAAAGCTCAAAAAACACTTTGGCAAATTAGAAAAGTATCATCTTTTGAGAAATGCTTGCAGTGCCACTGGTGCACGCTTCTCCCACAAAGATAGATTTTAGCAGCTTTTGCTGCTGGAAAGCACGGCATCTCCCATCCCATCCAATCCTTTAACCCACATCCAAATGGTATTGCTGAAAACGGGCTGGGACAATGTCGCCTTTCTTCACTACTTTTATAGCGAGCTCAGACTCCGGCCCAGAGAGTGTGAAATTATATTTTATATAATTGTATATAATTAATATTTGCAATAACAAACAATTGGATATTTTCAGATGCAGGGACGAGTACAAGCTTCAAAGATCAATCTTGATCCCATGGATGCCACTATAGATTGTGGGGGATCCAGATCAACAGGGCAACAAGAAATGCCTGGTTCATCCCCCAGGGATAAATAGTAAAAGAGGCCCAAAACCAGTTGCCACTGGGCATCATTTACAAACCAGTGCTTCGCAGGATTGCTCAAAAACTACAAATCATTTTGGAACAAGATGGGTGACTGTGAGAGGGTCTCCCGGAATAACCAGGAAATCTCAAAGAAATGATGGTAAGAGGCAAACTAAATACATATAGCATAGAAAATGGAACCATGCCATACACAAACTAAGGCCAGTAGTTCCTCATTATTGTGTGCCAGTAAGATTCTTTGTGGATTATGGTGGTGCCACATGGGTGTATGATTCATTGGTAAGGGAGATACCAAGATCATTTTGAATCCACTGTGGGGATACTGCCTGAACCCATCACCTAAGAGTGGGCGTGGTCTAATAGGGCTATAGATGTTGTGGGGTGTGCAGTGAGCTGTAGGTGGCCCTGTGTTGGTGCATGTGGTGGTGCTTGCAGGTGTAAGGCTGGGGAGAGTGCAGTTACCTGTCAATCTAGTATTGAGGTGAAAGATTGTAATGTGAGTCATTGGGTGAAGGGGAGGTAGTTAGGTAGGTCATTGTGGAGCTATTTGATGTTAAGTTTATAAGTTCCTGAAGAGTCCTCTTCTTTGATGTTCCTAGGTTATATATCTCAGGTGAATGGATAAACTAACCTGGTAGGTTTTAGGTTAGTTACTATGCAAGCGTTAAGTTGTGATGGGGGAAAAAGCTTAATGACCTGTGTCTTTATGTAGAGGATGTACAGTTATATGGTCCTTGCCTGATCTTTGAAGAAATTAGTGCACTGATGTCTCATGTCTGATGTCTAGTTGTATATAAACAAAAATTGAGACTGATTACCCCTCTTTACGCTGCTATGCCACTAGAACATTGTTTATACATTTAACACATGTGGTCAAAATAGATCATATTCCACATGAAAGACGCGGTAGAGTACACACTAAAAATATGTAAAAAACGTCATTTATTAGGTTCGAAATATATCATAAAAAAGTTTTTTTGCCATCGTCATTCTGTCATGTTTTTACATTGATAAAAGGACTCATAACAGGGAGCCGTCACAACATTTTAGAAAACACAGGGAATAATGTTGACAGTACTATGAACAAATCACAGAAATTACTCAACAAAACAAATTACACAATTGTAAAGAGAAACAAAAAGCCCCCTTGATTATTTTCTGTGGGTGTCTTGGATGGTCGACATGCTTCGGCATGCTTAAATAATTTGGACACTATCCCTAGTGTCGTTTAGTTTAATAATTAACAGCCATTTTCAGGACAATGATTTCTTCACAAAGACTTGTTGATTCATTTTACCCTTGGAAAGTATTCATAAGAACTTAATATTAAGCCAAGTGCTTGCGGTGGGTCAGTCAGAACAGAGTCACCTATGGCGGATTAGGCAAAAAAGTCCTTAGAGGGCCATATGTCAGGTCGTGGTTGACTTGGTCTCGCTCTGATGTTTTAAGAGATTTTTCTATTTCCATTCCAAGCCAGTCAAGGATTGCTGTTGCAAGATTTGAAAAGGATTCTGCGTTTTCATCTATGTACCCCGAGGTTGGTTGAGTGTTACTAGAAAGCAGTTCCCACCGGTAAGATGAATGAGGACAGATGTACGTCATTAGTAGCGCAAAGGGTTCCTTTTTTCTTATTTTGTTGAAGCTAATGGTGGACCAATCACTGAGGAATCCAACGCTAGCGTTGACAACTCCTGTTGTTGCCTCCTCTTCTTTGAAGTTACGAGGTTAGATATCTCGTGTGAATGCATAGACTAACCTGGTAGGTGGATGATTGTTCTTGTTAATGGATTCTGGACCCCTGATACGGAAAATGTAGTGGACAATACAGACAAATGTAATTTGAATTCTGCATTTGACAGCCCTCCAGGGAAGTGTTTAGGCTTCCAGAGTGTTGTGTTTTCATCAGAATATCGTAAGGAAGAGTTTAAGTTCTCTGTTTCTTAAGAGGACTCTAGTTGCTGCATTTTGCACTATTTGTAGATGGTTTAGCAAATATTCTTGGAGACAAGTATGTTGGTGTAATCCCGTCTAGAGTGTACAATGTGTGGTTTGAATATGAGAGTGGTGTTCAATAGGTTTCCAAGGTTTTTGATAGTTGCTGTCAACTGGGGACAGGTTTGCATTTACTCATGCCAAGGAATGTCTGTCTAGTGAACATCATGTGGTGTTGTGTAGTTGGGTCTATGTTTTATCAATTTGTTGTTCTCAAGGAGTCTATATGAAAGTCAGATTCCAAGGTATCATGTGAGGTCTCAGTTTATGATTTTATTTCAAGAGCGGGGCCATGTAGATGTTGAAAATGAGTGTTGATACGTTGGATACTTGTGCAACTCCAAAGGTACAATTTTAGGAAGTAACTTGAACATTGTAGGTTGTCTCCATACTTTCTGAGTGGAAGCACATTTTCCGGCATAGTGCATTTACCTCTAGTCTGATGGCCTCATATCTATTGGCAGGATGTTGAGGCCAAAAGTTTTGAAGGCTGTCAAGATAATCTGAAGGAAAGTGCATTTCCTGTGCTTGTGTTATTTGTTTAGTGTGTGCCATATAGTTTTCTCTTTTCCTCTTTGATCTGACATAATTTACATATGATGTTGTTTTTTGCCTGGTTCCATGAGTTGTGCGTAGGTGTATTTTATGATGGTTTATGTGGTGAAGGTTGTGTTAGCGGTGAGGTGGTGGCTATGGGGGAACACAAGCTATTGGGCTATGTGTTTGCAGATGATCTGAGGCACACATCTTCATGTAATCCAGCTGGGTTGATGATTTTTTCTGTGCTCATGAATTATTGTGTTGAGGACATAGGAGGGCTCCCAAGTTTAACATGGTGGTTTTTGCTGGGTGCTGCTTCCACTACATGGTTGGGTGTTCTTATGGGGTTATTCTTATCTTGGTGTTCTTGGGTCGATATCATTTTGTTGCTTAAGGGATTGGATTGGAGATTGAGTTGCACAGTTGTTGGGAGTGGAAGTGGTGCTAACGGCTGAAGGATTTTTGGTGGTGTGCACAATGGGCACCTTTGGCATTAGCTGTCTCTGTTCTGTATATCTGGAGGTTTGCATAGCATACAATTCTTTCTCTTCGAGGTAGAGTCTCTCCAACATTTGCTGTAGCCTACTTTTCTCTTTAGTAAAGCAGTTGAGGTTGGCATAGGACTATCTAGACTTTTTGTGGCCGGTATATCAAGATTTCTTGACATTCATTCATGGAAGCAGTCCAGTTATTCTCAGGGTTCGATTTGGACACTCCCAGTTTTGTAAGAAGGGAGTCAAGACACCACAGTACTATATTTGAGAATTAGCTTTGTAAATGTTGCCTTTTCTACTACACGAAATGGTATGTCATCAACATATCTCAACATTATTTTGGACCCAATTAAACTCTAATATGCAGCCAATACTGCAGTCGAGATGTCTTCCAATTCACCACTCAGTGATTCCTTGTCATTCAGTAGGTGTCAAGGCATGCCCTGTCCATAACATACACACAAGCACGTAGTTCTCAGGCACAAATCATTCAGTTATACTTCATTCCTTTATATTGGAAGACAACAGGTTTTTTGGGCTGGGGAGCCAGGAGCGGTTGGTGCAATCCAACCCACCAATTATTTTTCTTTTTACTGAGGATATAAATCCGGAACATATTTAGGGCCCAATTCATAGAATCCAGTGCAGAAGTAGCACAAGCGCTGCACGCCAAGAGTGGCGCAAACCAGCAATTATGCGGCACGCATATTCATGGATTTTCCGAGGAATCAGTATCTGTGGCGCAATGAACACCAAGCACTGCCAGTAATGCCCCCAACACGCATCCAAGCGCAGGAAAAAGCCAGTGAAATGCCCAATACGGCGCAAGGTCCAGTGCCATCTGTGGGCCAGCACACAGCCCCCCATTTGTAATTGCATGTAAAATCTGAGCGTACCCCGTTCGCACCAAACAAAATGCGTGGAAATGCCTGAGTGTACCCTGTCCGCACTCCAGTGTAATCGTGTACCCCGCTCTCACCAGCCAAATCACGTGGAAAGGCCCACACGTACCCTGTCCGTACCCCAGTGTAATCGCGTACCCCGCTTGCGCCCGTCAAATCGCATGGAGAGGCCCCGTGAACCCTGTCCGCACCCCAGTGTAATCGAGTACCCCGCTGGCACCAGCCAAATCACGTGGAAAGGCCTGCGCATACCCCATCTGCACCCCAGCGTAATCGCATACCTCGCTGGCACTAGCCAAATCGTATGGAGAGGCCCGCGCGAACCCCATCTCCACCCCAGCATAATCCCGTACCCTGCTGGCACCAGCCAAATTGCGTGGAAAGGCCCGCACGAACCTCATTCGCACCCCAGCGTAATCGCGTACCGCACCAGCCAAATCATGTGGAAAGGGCGACGCGAACCCGTCTGCACCCCTGAATAATCGCGTACCCCGCTGGCATGAGCCAAATCACATGGAAAGGCCCGCCTGTACCACACAATACACGCACAACTCCCCTGAAAGCAGATGTCGCCTCACGGGGCAGCCAGACCCCAGCAGGCATCACCCGTGACCATAACCCGTAGGTAGTCCACACCACATGGCGCCTCATCTCCCGTGACCATACCCCGCAGGCAGTGCACACCACAGGGCTCCCCATCACTCGTGACCATATCCCGCAGGCAGCCCACATCACATGGGACCCCCACCATCACCCGTGACCATACCAAGCAGGCAGCCCACACCACATGGGACCCTCACCATCACCCATGACCATACCCCGCAGGCAGGCCACACCACATGGGACCCCCATCACCTGTGTCCATACCCCACACTCGGTGGCTGTTAACTGTATCCCTACAACCCTCTAGCAGCTATTGACAGCTGATGTCTGCACATAAACTTCCACCAGCACACCGCATTTTCATTGATGATTATGTAGTTGGAGTGGACGTAGGGCCACATGGGTGCAATCGATGCCACCATGCACTTTAGGGAAGTGTGCCACCCCGTAAATGTCCTGGACCACGGCCTGCCTTTCTGCGGGTGTTCTAGACATGTATATGTGCCTGCGGACTGAGGGGCGTGCATTCATGATTGCCAACACCTGGTGTAGGCAGAGTGACCGCGTGGTCTGTGAATTGCCCCTGACAATGGCAGTTGTCTGCTGAAATGACACAGCGGCCAAAAAATGCAGTACATTGAGCACCTTTTCCAAGGGGCTCAGTGCTTGGGAGCACAGGGTGGGTGATGTGAGGTCATCTTCCCACTCCGTGAACAGGTCTAATAAGATATGGGGTGGAAAACTATACCTGCCATAGACCTGGTCATCAGGCATCCCAAAAAGGCTGGTCCTGGGTAGGAAAATGTGTGCCCTGGCTATCCTCCTCCTCCCACGGTGTCCCGCGATCAGTGCTGCGAAAAATGGGACATTCATTGTTGCTGTATGTGCGCGTTTGTGTTTGTGCGCTCTTTTTATGCATTGTTTTTGATGCGCAGTGACGCTTACACCAGCTTTTGCTTGGCAGACGTGTTTCCGGATTAGCACATCTTTTTCCACGCATAGGAGAGCCATGTTCAATTCCATGAATACGTGTTGTTAGCGCGCGTGTGGGCATTGCAAGTATTTTACTGTGGTACTTCCCACGTAACGCCCACATTTGCGCTTGTTGTTCCCCATTCCACGAGTTCCGCCCCTTTTTAGGTGACTGCTCTAGAGGGTATGCGCCGTCGCTGGTCATCTCGCGCAAGGCTTTCGTGTTGTCGCAGTGACTTGTTGGACCCGCGCCGATTCAGCGCAAGTCTCCGGTAAGGCAAGCGCTATGTGTTCCATGAATCAACAAACGAGCGCTTGAGCGCGTTTTGTATGCTTGCGCCCGTTTTTCAGCGCTATTTTATTCTATGAACCGTGGTGTTAATTTTTTGTGAGAAACACCATTTCACCAGGTCCTTTTTTGACACTGATGTATTTTAAGGTACAGTAAAAGTTTCAGTGAATGCGTCTACAACAAATATGAAAAACATGAACTGGGTTGGGAAGGACTTCAATAATTGAGGGGAACTGGCAGACTCATACCGTATGCCACTAACCAGTTGGATAACTCCAAAACAACCAATTCTGTGTGTGGTACTGGAGAAGTCTGGCAATATGACCTCTTCATATATCAAATTGGTCATCCTCTAGCAAGCATTCCCCTTTTCCTTTGCTTCTGTGCAGCTTTACATTTCTGCCCTTAAGAATTCTCTTTATGAAGGGGCCTTGGCATTCTTACCAGATCCTGTAAAGTAGAGAAATCTTTCTGTCGCAAGGCTGTCCTTCTCGGTAAGGCTAGCCACTTTCATCAGAGGGATGGCTTGAACTACAGAATTCAGGCAATCAAGAATACTTTGCTCTGTATTGCCTCTCAAATAGACACCAAAAACGTGCCTGCAGAGTATAAATCAACACCCTCAAGGCGATAGCCATCGTTTCACTTCACACAGAAAAAAAGAGAGCAATTTTTAGCGCTTCTACCGGCATGACAAATACAGTGCAGTTTAAAACAAAGGGAGCGATTCCAAAGGCCACCATTACTGCTCGGTCAAAACTAAAGACAAGGGTCATTCTGCAAAGGGCCCTGATGTCTGAATGGAGATCACGAAGTTCTACACTAGGCAGAGCATGCTATTCAAACAGCTCAAGTTAATTGACAGACCAGTATTGCCATATGAGGGGCCATCCATGAAATGGAACATGTATCTGAAGAAGACGAATGTATCCCCGAAAGGCCAAGAAAATTCAAACGCCTCAGAGGAAGAGCAAAGTGCTCTTTACTGCTTATGCTAAGTTCCTGTCCGATAGAGTGTGTCTCTTTCTTGTCTATTGACATATTAAAAACTAGTACATATTCTATTGGCATTGGTAGACTTTAATATGGCTGGTACTGTGTCTTGTGTTCCTGTCTTTTTGTCATTTGCTAGAGTCCATGATATTAACATTCCCCAGGTTTATTTTCTTAATCAATAAATAACTCAGATGCAAGGACTAAAGGGTGCCTACAAAGATCCCTCCCCTGCAGGACTTCCCCACCCCCACGCTCCTGGATGCAGAGGATTGTCTATGAAAAGGGCAGCTGGAAGCAGCATATGTGCCTTCTATGAAACAATGTGTTCCTGTTAAGAGGGACTACACAACATGAGCAAGAAGTGCAGGCAGTTGAGGCCTTTGCATGTTTCAAGGTAACTATGGGATTCCTTTGATAATCCTGTTGTGTTGAGGAAATAGGAGGGGTTACTTTGGGGCACAGCTGCTCTATGTTCCCTGCTGAGATGAGGCTTAGATTGCAGGGATCGGATGCAGGGAGACTCCCCGAGCAGCAGGGACGTTGCTAGGGGGGCCTAAGGGGACTATAGCTCCTGATCTTTTGGTTATAGCCCCGGATAGAATCTCAGGAGCTACATCCAAAAGACTAGCTAGCCCCCAGTCCTGATAGTTCTGACATCAGCTTAGCCCTGGGTCTTTTCTAGACCTAGCAACTCCCCTGCCGAGCAGCCAAGAGAAGGACATACTGCCGGCCACTGGATTCCAGTAGGCCCTCGTGTATATTGAAGAGGTGTACACCACAATCTCAGAACATCCCAGACATGCTGGGGTCAAACTGCACAGGTCTGGCCAGCTCGGTCGTTTGTTTGACCACATTGTTTCAATTCCTCAATGTCACTTTGCTGTACTCATGGACAACATGGCTCAGCATAAAAGCTCCCACAAAACGAAACATGTAGAAACTCTTCCCAAATCGAAGGAATTCCCCTCCTCACTCTCGTTGAAGAGAAAACTCAGGCAGAGGGATGGCATATCTCCTTCCTCTAACAGAAAAAGAGACACTGTCAGAGAAACTCTGACTGATGAGGGCTATAGGAGCAACAAAAGATTTACAAATTGGGATAAACCTTGAAAGCGGTGTCCAGTTTCTTCAACATTGTCTACCACCTCTGCTGACTCGCTGTCTGAGTGGAGAGAGGCCTCGCTTGTCAGTCAGAATGTAGACGCTGCGGAGACCCTCAATGTGAAGACTCTGACTGATAGGAGAGGACTCCTCTCCTGCCAAGCAGCATGGGTGAGTTTGAAGAGGAGGGGAGGGCCATCTGGTCCTCCCGCGGCTGTGCGGGCACAAGTGTGGGGCATGTATTCAGGCAAAGTAAGTGTATTTATTTTATTTAATGTGCATGGAGGCATGAATGTATGGCTTGCATACATATACTTTGTTATTTCTTGTATGTGAATGGTGTGTGAACGTGCAGGTGAAAGTGTTTATGTGCATGTCATGTGTGTTTGCCAACACCTACCCCTAAATGTATGGTACCCTGCTTTTATGGGAAGGGGCTGCTTTGGCCATGGCATTGTTTTTTCTGTTGCTTTTCCCTTCATGCACACAGTACTGGGAGTTAAGGGTAAAGCACACATGATAAGTGAAGTGTTATTACGTGGATAGGCTGGCCTACATCGAATGTAGACAACTCTATCCACGTAAAAAAGCTATCTTTGCTATACCCATGATGCACACTTACGGTCCATCAATGGTAAAACAAGCATGATTTGGCTAAACTGCCCTGCATTGAATGTAGGCTAGTGTACCCACATAATAACACTTGTGTTTGCTTTACACTTGATGCACAGTTACTGTCAATCAAGGGTAAAGCAAACATGGCAAGTGTTATTAGCCATACATGCCAACTTTTCATAGTGAGTTCGAGGGTCACCCATGGTCCGCACTCCAAAAATGTGCAAAATTTCTATATCTCCCCCACCTCACGAAAAGGCCAAATTGTGCTGTGCACCCACGAAATTGAAGACAGTTCCATTGGAATTAGAAATAAGCACAGTTCCCATTTAAGTGCATTATTGTAATAGTGTTTAATAGCAAAGATAAATGTATTTGTTCTAACAGAGCTGGCAATTAGATGTGATGTGTGATTAGTTTGGAAGGTAAGAACTTCATCTGTTTGCATCACTCAGCTAAAGTGTGCACTGCATTGTACTTTTGTGTTACCCTTTAATAGGTATTAGAATGGATGCGATGGCACTGGAGTGGCTTGTGAAATTGGGAAAAACTGTTCTTCGAATATATATATGTTTACTAGAAGGGATTGTATTGGCAAACTGAAACATCAGTAATGAATACATGTAATGATGGGACAAACACTATTATCTGGAATTACAATTAACCCAATTGTAAACGCTTGTATAACAGTGCATGATTACCTCTCTGAATTTAGCATTTATTTCAACCAAGACCCAACAATCACTTGTGTGTCTCACTCCAAAGCACTTAAATCATTTTTGGGGTGATGTGACAGCAAGGCTATACACTTCTGGGGTGAAGAATGTGCCAACTTTAGGAGATGATTTTAGGTCAAAGCTCTGTCACTGGCAGAAGCAGACCTCAGTAAAGCCTTTGTAGGGATATCCATTTAGTAAGTGATGACTGCCTTTTCTCAGCCTGCCATGCTTGTGTTTTCTTTTCAAACGTGTGAAGCCTCTAACTTTATTTTTCCAGGTCAAACCTGTGAGTCGCTGGTGAGTTGACAGCTCTGGTTGTTACTTTGCTAGATTGTTCTACATTGACTATAGGCCAGTCTATCCACATAACAACACTTAACTTTGCCTTACCCTTGATGCACAGTTACTCTGCATCTTAACTATGCATCAAGGGTAAAGCAAACATGACAAGCCAGCTAGATATACTTTCTTTGTGTGGCATGGAATTTTCTTACTGGCTGGGAATCATTATGTGGTAATATTATCTTACATTATTTGTGCAGCATGCATGGACATGTAGTGATACAGGCAGCATGAACATATTTTATATACTAGAATAGGTTTGGGGAAAAGGCATAATGAAAATGCATTGGTAAATGGTCTTGGGCACTGTTGGTAACTATAATCTATTGGGATTGTTCATGTGTTAGCATACAAAATTGATTGCACACTGTGTGGCTTTTTTTCCAATTATTTACAGAAAGTGCTGTAAAATGCCCCATTTTAAGCACATAACTTTAAGCCCCACCACTCCAGATATTTACCAACCACCACTGATTATCATCCCTAACTTTATGGCAAAAATCAACCCTTTAACAAATGATCAAGCTGCTCCCCCTCTTCCATTGAGATGGAAACATATTTTTCTAGCATGTCAGGATGTCGTCCATCCTTATCATCTGAAGAAAATAAAGTGAGGGAAACTGTCAATAGGAATGTAGATGTGGCCTTGAAAAGAAACTACACCGGTACCTACATATCACCCAGAATGAGCATGTGTGACACTTCCAAGACACAGTCTATTCTTGATGATTCCCAGAACCCATATTCAAAAATAGATGAATGTACAGAATGTGCCACACACAGTGAAATAATGCAGCTGCTCTTACCGGACCTCACTTTCAATGGAGTTTGCTGTGCTACACACATAATGGAAACATCAGTGCAGACATGTATTTTTAGTGGTTTAAAATATTTTATTGTGCATCGTCCAAAGTCTGGCCTTTCAATATTACAAAAAATATATTCATCATACGTCCATAAAATTCACATAATACAAATAATATTCCATAATAAATCCCATTCACACAAATGCATTCAATATTTCATCAACAAATATAAACACAATTTCAACAACATTGTGTAAAATCTCGTTCACACCTAAAATGATTAAGAAAAATGTGATAACCCTATTTCTTTGAGCATCCGAAACCCCTCTATTGTTAAAAAAAATCTCATTATCCATGTCTAGTCGATCCCAAGAATCCTCTAAAATTGTTTTACTAGACCTGTCAAAAAAAATGTCCAAGATACTTTACAAGTTCATTCAATCCATGGCACTCAACCATAATAGGGGTCTGTTTAATATCCTGTTTCACATTTGGCATGTATCATTCTGGACATCAGAGTTCTTCCATATATACAGAACCTCAGCTGTCAGAAGAAAATAAAAAAAATCTTAAAAACTGTTCACAAATATACGAGTTAGGGAATATTTCCAAAATTAATTTTTGACATGTTTTCATCAGGGGCCTGGTTTCCAAGGCCTCACAGAAGAGTGTAGCCCTGCACCTCACCTTAGTATTGTATTGTCAGCCAACATGGAGGCATCCACATAGCTTGGTTCCTAAGAACCAAGCTATGCGGTCTAGTGTTTTGGGTGTGGTAGCCTAGGGACTACTTTACCTGGACTATTTTGTTGGGGCTATTTAAACCACACCGGAGCAAGACAACACACTTTGCGTTACTTTGCAGCTTGCAACCTGATGCTCACCTTGTCCAGCTATTCCCTCGAACCTCGTAGAAGCAGAACCTGCAAGGAGACAAAAGGAATATCATTAGCGGCAGCATCTTACCTGCAGTCTTCATCTTTAAACACTCGCAGCTACTGAGAACAGCTTCCTCGAATCTGCACGCCTCCTGGACAGAACGACCTGAAAGAGAAAGATAGAGTCAACATTAAAGAAAGCAGTAGAGACATTTACAAATTACGAACTGCTCAAAAGGCTTACCTGGCTGGTCGCCTCTCGGCTGGCACCACTCCGGACATTCCACTCGCGCTGAAGAACACCGTGACCTACAAGGAAGGAAAACACAGGTTAGAAAAGGCAAGACTTCACAGCGCTGCGCATAGTGCTTACTTATCGCATCATAGCGCTCTTAATGCGCCATCATTTACCAGTGGGGCTCAACCAAGCCAGTTTGCCGCGCTGAAGCTCTGCATACCTAAAGGAGAAAAAAGAGACATTTTAAACAAAGAAAGGCATGCAGGATAGCAACAAAACTAAAGGACAGCAATAAAACCTACCTGAACAATATCAAATGGCCCGGCGTCAGTGAAGTAACTGGACCGCACTCGCCCATGAAAGACAACGCGCCCCTGCAAAGAAGGCAGGACGGAGAGCACGTGTAATTCTACCACAAGGCAGGACCTTCCCCACAGACCACATCAGGTCAAAGCTGAGAAGTATACCAGTGAGTTACCCAGCCGGGTGTCGTCTCTGTGGATACCAGGTGAGCGTAACAACAGTCTCCAATAGTGGATGAAATTAGAAAACCTATTGAAGGGCATCAGAGTTCCTTCTGAAATCTCCAGCCCGGACTATTATCATGACAAACATATGTGCCCTGGTTTGGTGCCATTCCTGAAGGACTATATCACTCAGGGACTATGGACGTTCCCAGAGGAAGTGCTGCATAGCCTTGAACTAGAGGGAATTTAAGACCATCTTCAAAGTTCTGAAATTCTTTAACTTGAACATTTCTTTATCTTAAACCCATTTTCTATCCCAAAGATCTCGACTCGCACAGTGCAATAGCACAATACCAGTACAATTACTAGGGGCCACATGATCAATATCTTGCCTTTTCCCTGGTACGTTGACCACAAACAAATCAAGGGACTAGAGAATAAGCATGGAAGAAAAATATAGCTATAAACTGAACTCCTTAAATGTGAGCTGTTTCCCACTAATCAGATTTTCCAGAACTTTGTACATGGTACGTTCAAGATGGTTTAAGCGATTCATATAAAATAGTATAAATTGGCCATGCATGATTCAATTTTAAAATTGGAGGAGGCTACATAGTCATTGAGGCAATAGGATTTAGTTGAGGGATAGTTAGAACATGTATAGGGTTTAGTTCAGTAAGCACTAAAACATTAAAAGATAATTTACTTTAGGTATAGGCAGAACATGTATTAGGACATTGTTCAGGGTAAGAAAGAAAACTGAAGTAAGATAGGCCATGTTTTATGACTACTACTTTCCTTCCATTATATAAACAAATATGCCATTGTTTGTCAGATCAAGGTGAAAAGTATCACATAATATAGGGCAACAGGCAGAATATTACATTTAGTGGCTCATGCTCATTGTCCCATGAATTTGTGGTCAGACCAAATATGTGTTGCTTGTGACTTTGCAAATAAAAACATCTTTTCAGTAAAGTGAATGCAATCAGTTCTGTAAACGAGTGTGGTGTCATTTTGTGGTCAGTCAACATCTGTATTGCTTGCTTAGAAAGGTTGTTGACTTCTATAGAGGCACAAAGGGTTTACATACCTGCCTTTTTCTGCACTCTGTATACTGTCCTTTTGTGCCCAGATGACATACTTATTCCTTGTAAAGCTGTGAATAAAAGGTCATAGAACTGTTTTCTCGAAAGACAAATCTTACAAATAATGTTTGAATGAAAAATCTTATATCAGGGAAACTGAGTATGTCTTCTTTAAGTGGCTAGTCCACAAACCCATTGCAAGCATTGAAAAGATTAAACGTTTTTTTGAAGGAGATTATATTTTGTGTTTATAGCAGAGTGCTCCATATCAGCAGTAGTTTTTCGAAGACAGCTGGAAGGAGATATCATTGACTTAAAATGAGTGTGCCATCTTTTCATTGCCCGACCAATTACATATTGCATGAAAAGTTGTGAATACAATCTATCACAGTGTGTTTTGCAAGCAAAGAGTATTAGAAATCATTTGCAAATGAAAAGGGTTTTTTTGGGCAAGAGAGCGTGCACAGTAGTTGTAACTGAGTGTGTTGCCTTTTTTTGTGGGCAGATCACATACTTGCCCCTTTGCATAGAAAAGTCTTAGAATTCTTGAAAGGCAGGAGAATAATCCCAGTGGCTGTAATTGAATGTGCCATCTCTAGGAGACTAGGAGGAAGGACCTCCTTACATGACATACATGCATGTGTCATTACTTTTCAGATTTATGAGAATAACACCACAGAAATGCTTAAAGGAAGCTGCAGACAGGCGCTTCCATTAAGTGTCTATAATTGAGTGTACCATCTTTTCATGGCCAGACCTTATACATGCATACAAAGTTGCCAATAATCATTTTCGGTAGCAGAGTGCACTGAATGGCTGTAACTGAGTTTCCCCTATTTTTGTGACAAGTGAAGATATTGTTTGCTTGGAATGAAAAGTATGTACTTAAAATGCAAGAGGAGAATATATTATAGCCTTATTGAGTGCCAACTTTCCTGGAGTACCTGAAAGCAAGAGTGAGGAGGAGGCATTCTTCTCAAATGTGCATTATATCATCCATAGAAGCTGCTGTCTGAACCAGGTATGCCAGAATTGCATTTTTAATATTAATGTGATCCATGTCACATCTAGCTGCACCTGAAAAACTCAGAATCAGCCGGTCCATAAACAACGGTGGCGGTGGATTTACCGCCACCGTTGTTTCCAGACCGGCAGGGTCATAGTGAGGCCCATTATGTCTCATCACAGTACAAGCAACATCAATACATGATTCTGGAAACCAATGATAATTTAGAGCCGGAGGACCCCAGTTACATGGATGGGGGGAAAAACAAAGCTGCTCCTCTGCCTGTTTACAAACACAGTAATATCCGGAATGCCAAACTGTCAGTGTGGTAGTCAGATCACCAATGCAATACTACAACCACTGCCCCCCCATTACCACCCTCACAGTCAGATGTATACAGTAGGTCATGTCTTACCTCACCCGTAAATCAAATTGAGAACTTTTATCAACCAGGTGAAAGATCAACAACATTTTTCCACCTGCACTCTGTAAGAAAACATTTAGCTGCTGGAAGCCTGGCACACACCTGGGCTGGGCACCATGTTTTTGTGGACTCACCTGGAACCCACCCACCAGTTCTCAGTGACCATTCACACCCTACCCTCAACTGCAATCTCTGCATTGATACAACCCCTAAGCACCAGGCTGATGGAGACATTTGAGCATGGACAAAAATATCACATGTCATATGACAGAGTGTGCCTTCTCACCACTAGCATGGCAGTAATGTGGGTTATGAACATCTTCCCTTATTTGTTTCTTGTAAATTTTGGATTCTGTCAGATCATGAGTAAATTGGATCACCGGAAAGCAGTTCTACTTCAGCATTACTCTTCACTCAAAGCTGTACCAGAATTCCATGACAAAGTGCCTATTGTAGTTTTACTGGAACTGGATCAGTCCAAAGCCCATGAAGGCCCCTTCACCACAGACATGAAAACCAGTAAACAGAACTTTAACTAAGTGCTGTGAATACACACCTTCCCATCCCCTGCTAGCCCATAGGACGCTTTATCCCTTTATCCCTTTATCCCTATAGTAATTCTAATGAGCATCAAGTGTATGCTGTCCTGCAGCAGCTCACTTTGTGTATGTAATGATTGGAAGGTAGAGGTCACAGGGGAGTTGACATCTGGGTGGTGGCACAGTAGCTAAGACCATGATCTACAGCTCGGCTTTGTTGTTGATGATAATGGGTCAAAAACCCTTGTTGCTCTATTAATTGGCAAGAATGTGCAAGTTCCTTGCTTTGTGCATGTCCTTCATCATGTTATAATACGGTAAACAAGAAATGGCCAGCCCATAAGGCACTTCATGTTCAGAAGGACTGCTCACACTACACTGCAAGGGGTACTTCATTGCACTGAAATTCTACCTTGAACATGTTAGATGGGCTAAGTGAACAAAAGAATACCCTCAATGATTATTGCAACAAACACATCTAAGTTTTAATGGGGCAGTCTTTACATCAAAACACTGTCATCTGCTACCTGACGTCGTTTTTGCGCTACATTTGCCTGAGGGAGCCACCAAGGGCCTGATTCACAAAATTAATCTGGATGTTTTGTGGCCTATATCTGCTGCATGACATACAACAAAAGGTGTCTGCTGTATTTCTTTTCATGTTACACAGGAAACAGAGTAAATAAAACAGCCTGGTCCACATTTCCACAGGTGAAAACATGTTTAGATAATACTGACTGTGGCTAATCCTGTTTACTCCATTCTCTATTATCAAGCAGCAACGTAGGTGCTAAATAAATTTGCTGCACTTTTTTGCACAATTGCAAATCTTTGATAATCTGGACCCAGATCTACATAATGTCTTGATGTAAGTTTATATTGAATATGGCACAGCCTGATTTCTTGTCCCACAATTCAAGATCTAAGGAGCTATTTGTCAGCTACATGAGAACTCTCAGGACCCAGCACACTGAGATGTAATTTAGATGTGCAACAATGCACTTGTGATGCAGTGTTAATTAAATTGCAGAAATAATACAGTTTGAAGAAAATCCAACAATCCCTGTGCTGAACGCACTACCACCAGAGATGTTGTATACATTTTCTACTTCATCATCAAGGACTACATTGCACTTGTCATCTGTATCACCTGACCCATTTTCTCTTCTGTGAACACTGCAGGGAAATGTATCCAAAAGAAAAGAATTCAAAGCAAAACTTTACCTTTCAAAATCAACATGTGAGCTGAAGCCTGCATATGAAAAAGACATCTGTAAAGACATGTGTGATGTTGGCAGCCCACCGACAACAAGAGTATTTGTCAAAAGTATTTGGCAAAGGCCAAAACAATCAATGTTTCCAGTTACCATAAAGTATTCAACAACTTTTTGTTAAATGGATAAACAGTCCACTCTGTGATGAAAAGCACAGCATTTCATATGGGAGCAACAATCGAATTTGTGCCTGGTTTCTTCTGTTTATTTTCTTACAGAATTAAGAATCAACATTATAAAACCTAGCGATAGTACAATGTAAAATGGTCATAGATGTTTAATTGCGATTAATATGATGTTTCCCTGTTGTATAAATGTAAAAGTAATGAGGAAAAGAAAGAATAGCTGCATTTGAGAATAATACAGCAGCTTTGAACCTAAAAGATCAAATTGTAATCCCTCCCGGCAACAGCTGAAGGACTAGGTGAAGATTTACCATCAGATAATTGTCAACACTGACTTTGAAGCTGACCATAAAATCTAATGCAACATTCCTGGATTCACCAAATGACCAAATGTTTTTCTTTGTTCTCAAAGTAGTCCTTGCAGTGGAAGACAAATGCCTTGTAAATACAAAGCATTGATTCTGGGCGTGGGTGTGCTCTTGAAATGACCTGATCTTCCCATAAGCAGGTTCTTCCAAGGAGGAGGATATTTGCACCTTCAGAGACGTGCAGTTTGATTCAAATGATAGAAAGATGCTAAAATCAATCATGGGGTCGAGATTATGTCAGAAATTGCCCTACCAGCAACTGTAGCTTCAAAGAGCCTTCAGACACTGGTCCCATGACACACCACCTTCTCGACAGTCAGCTCTATGCTCTAAAGGAACTGACACATATTGCTGTTATCAGCGAGATACAGAAGATGTCATTTCATATTGTCATTTACCATATGACATGTTAAAAAATGCACCATTTAAAAATGACCCATGGAATCACAGTTTTGTGGATAAATATTGTGGACAGTCACTTTAAAAGAAATAATATTCAGGTATATCAGCTCAATTATCAACAATGTTATTTTGACATTCTGTTAATTACACATATTAAGCGCATGTGGATATCCTTTCAGAGAAGTGTCACCCGCCTGTGATTCATATATCCTAGTGTCCATGCCGGGGAGCATGATATTCTGAGATTTGAAAACAATTGTGTAAAAATATAAAAATATAAAAAGCCAAAATTAGTAACACATATATCACACGTCATGTTGCGATCAGACTAGCATTATTCAATTCACCTGTGTGAGAGCAACCTGATGAACTGATAAGTAACATGATCATATGTGAGGAGCATGATGTTTCAGGAAATTACAATTTTTTAATATGAAAATCTCCAGGATGCCTTCACATCAAATGGGAGAGAAACTGGGTTTAGAAGTCACTCCTGTTAGACTGTACACTTAATTAATATGTCCAATAAGTACAGAGGTGATGGTTTAGTGGGATTTTGGAAACCTCTCCAATCACATAAAATGACCAATTTGATTGGATAAATGATACACACCTGTAAAGGAAGTGGTTCCTGATCTATTAACGTCCAAACCCATAGATTATGGGGCATCACTCGCTCACTAACTTACTCAGATGAACTGACTGACAGAACAAATGAAAGGGGAATTGACAACAACAGAATGGAAAAAGGAATAGATTGCTTTTATTTTTAACCCATTGTGGATTACAAGCAGCACTCTGTAAGAGAGGCCTACTTGGAGTTAAAGTCCAGGCCTTCTTCAGTGGAGAAGATAACAAAAAGGCCCAATGCAGTAAGAGGGAAACCAGTCTCTGTAGGAAAGCCTAGATGGGGATGATATGATATGATAGTGTATTTATATAGCAATGTGTTTCAAAGCGCTTCAAGGCAAAGGAGGGATCAAGGGAAAATACACTGACATTCTCACAGGCCATGAACAGTAAGGATGTGAAATTAACTATCGTACTCGGCCTGACGACATTTGAGATAGTGCAAGAGCTAAGCCATATATAAGGAAGGGGGTGAGAGAGTAGAAAGGAAATGGAAACAGACAGGCGACTGCCATAGAGCCGGAGAAAAACAAAAGGTGAGGGAGAGGGGTGCAGAAAGGGAGGGGAGGAATAAAACAAGCGACTATCGTACTAGGCCTGACGACATTTCAGACACTGCTGGAGGGGGGGACAAGTAATGGGATGGGGAGGAGGCAGATGATGTTGCTATCATGCTAGGTCCAGGGACAATTCTGATAGAGTAAGTGCATATAAGAAAGTAAGGGGAGGAGGGAAGTAGATAGGAAAAGAGAGAAATGGCAAGGAGGAGAGAACAGAGAGTAAGCAGTCAAAAAGTGTGGAGAAGCAAGAGGAGGGAGCGAATACAATTGCAGAAGTCAGTAGTAACAGATAGTGTTGCAAGCCAGGATACAAGATGAAGATTGGGACAGCATGATTCAGGGCCACCATAAGTACAACATGCAAAGGAAGTCCTGCATGAGAGTTGAGAAAGGGTGACGCACCGTGAATGAATGAAGTCCATAAAAGTCAAATCCAGCATTGGCCACAAGACGGTGATGGTGAAACCAGAATGTATCAGCACAGGCTCCTGCAGAAGTAGGCTGGAGGGGGCTTTGCTTGGGCTGATAACCTGGGCTACCGGGCCGTTATCCCCCATTGCAGTCCCTGGAACGGGAGATGAATGCCACATTATTCCCATTAGCATAACACAAAATGCTAATTGAAATGTTGGAAAATCTTATTGAGTCTCTGTACTTTACTGAGAAATGTAAAGTAGATGGAGTCTATAAGAGTTTTTTTTTTTTTAGTTCCATTGTGTTACTGTGAAAGGTGGTTCCCAAAGGAAGGACCTTTTGTTTTTGTTTGATGTATTTTTTGTATTGATGTCATAATTGAAGCCGTCTTAAGAGGGTGCCCACCTGTCTGTGAGACAGCCAAATACAATTCCCATGTAAGTATAATGTTAAGGGGAAATAATTTTGAGGGGAGCAATACCATCATTTTCTTTAGTGAAAGTACAAGGGGGTTGGGTGTATAAATTGACTATACATCCTAAGAAATTAACAACTATTTCAAACGTGTATGTGCTTCTGTAATTATAGATTTGATAGAACAGGTCCTGTGCTTTGTATACTGAGATATACCCTGCCTCCTTCTCTGTGTAATGATCAAGCACAGAAGAAGCATTCTGGGTGTCAAAATGATATCTCAATGCGTACGTACCTAGAAAGATAAGGTAAGTTAAGTAATGTTCTGGTTACAACACCCAGCAGAGTGCTGAACCATTGAAGACCAAAGGAAAAGGGTTATTAACTGCTAACCATTTATGTGCATTTAAGTTGTCCATTGAAAATGAGAAATGTACACTTTTACACAGTGATGTAGATGTACCATTGAAGGGAATTTAGTAAACATACACAAAAGCAATATTTGTATTTGTACATGTCTTTGTACATTAATATTGTTTGAGATGCTCACAGGGCTATTGGGTAGAGGGAAGGTGTTTATGTTTATTCCAAATAAATAAAGAGATTTAGAGAGGTAGGGATGTTCCGTTTAATTTGGTTTTGTGGCAAATGGAAGCTTTATCCTGGACCCTCATTTATTTTTCAGTACATGGTGCATGTCCCGTCAGGGTAAACAACATGTATATGTGGTGATGTGTATGTTTGAAAAGTCTATGGGGGTAATTCATGGATTATTTGCGCTGCAAAAAACGGGATTTGTGCACCATTCTGCCCGCAAATCCCCATTTGTTAAACAGGGATTTGGGGTATAATGGCCACAAATCCAGTTTTTCGGCACACATAATCCATGAATTACCCTCTAATTTTCTGTAAATGTAGCATTGGAAATTGAGGTGACTGGTGTATTGATCATTCTTCATGAAACTGGAATTTCATAGATGTATAATTTGTTAATATTTAAATGGATTCAATTATTTATTTAAATAGACCTTCAGTTTAAACCTGTGTGTTTCTTGTCCCAAATGGGCATGGGGGCTGTTGGTAATCAATATTGTTAAATTAGGAGTCCCAGTTTCATAAGAAGAACTTCATTCAATAAATAAATGGTGTGTGTTTTTTTTGAGGTGGGTGGAAAATTCCCCCAAACTAGTTGTCACCTGGTTACTACATGCTACAAAACTACTTATAATGACAAGCTGGTACGAGAGAGCCTGTGGCGTACACAGCGGGATGGGTCTGAAAGAATATAAAGCTGGTGGATGTATATCGACTTGACATATTTCCCACAATGGCATCATGATCCAGTACAGTACAATTTCATTAAGCTGTACATCTGGCCAGTACCGTTTGCAGTTTAAAATCTGAGTCATTGGTAGTGCTGGGGCTATTGCATGTTAGAAGATGGCTGACAGCGCCCCATGCAGAACAGTTACAATTCATTATAATTCATAAAGAATTAATTGAAAGTGAACCAGCACCATAGGCAGTACACCGACTCTGATGAGGAAGACTTTTTGTTCACTTCAAGTCACACACCGCTGATCAATCCACGCACGCTGACCACTCTTCTTCTGAAGATTTCCCCTGCACTACCCCCCGCCGCCCATACCAGCTCCTCTGCTATAATCACACCCATCTTATAACCCCCAAAGATGAGACCCTTATGTACAGTGCTCTGTTGCACCCAGGTAGGTGAGAACTTTAATAATTTCATGCATATAAGATATTAAACCTTTGCTCTTCCATCTGCTCCTGCTATTTTGAAATCACATCTGTTTATGGTAGATCTTCCTTTTAACATTGCCAAGGGCCACAAACATGAGATTATGTTGTGTCCAGATCTCCCATGAAAATGTGACAGAGGCATGAACATATCCTTTTCCTCAGGCTCTCTATGTGTGGAGGGTTGAACATAAACTGTGACAGGGAACATACCATCCTGATAGGAGAACAAAACAGAGAATGTACAGGAATATGTCAGCAAGCAAAGAGGCGGTGGAAGTTGGGGAGAGAGCATGAAGGAGGTTGTAATGAGCTGGGAAAGTCTGGCAGTCTAATCACGCCAAGGAGATATATTTGGAAAACTGTCTTGAAAACAAATATGTTGGTGTTGTTTTTGATATTGGGGAGATTTCCAATGGTAGGACAGGCATGGAAGCAGAAGTGGAGGTGATAGAATCCACAGGGTGGTCAATGGAATGAGAGATTGAGTAGGGTGTTAGATCATAAGGTGCAATATGTGGAGTGATGAGCAATAGGAGCAGCCAGATATGGGAAGGACTAGTTCATGTGAAAATATGGAATTCATATCAGTCTTTCGCCAATTTCTCAATTTAGTCAGGTACTCTAAAACTGAGTCCTGAAAGCATTTTGGGTGACAGTAAATAATGGGTGAGTTTGCTAACATTGGTTCAACCCTTGCCTTGCCTTGTTCTCTCAATGTGATGAAAGCCACACGCATCATCTAAGTCATCCTCCTCCTCCACTTCCCCCTGTAGCTGCAATGCCATCTCCTCCTACCTTTCTTCTTCTTGTTCTTCTTCTTCTGGGGATTCATTAGGGTGATTTCTGTCAAAACAATTCCTCCTCCTCCTTTGCTTTTCATCTTGTCTGCCTCCCCCTGTCCCTTATACATCCCCTCCTGTTCCAGCACCTCATGATCCACCTTCTGTCCTTCCTCCAACTCCTGCCCCTTAACTACTTGCTTTTGGTGTCCAACCTCCATCTGCTCCTCAATTGCTGAGTCCTCGTATTTCACCACATGCTACTTATTCATCTCCTGCCATGTATTGAAGAAAAAAACAAAACAAACACATTCTAGTTGGGGAAATCAGCTAGAAACATGGTGCACTTTAGTATGGTCGACAGCTTTTACATATGTACCCAAATGACTGCCCAAACAAGGATTACAGAAACAATGTGTAATGTAGATTTTATATACAGTTCCATTAAGTCAAATTGCAGCAAAGGAGAGGCCTAAATTATTCAAGAGCATGCCGCATGAATGTTGGTGCATGTCCAGAATCAACAGAATATGTTTTTCTAAATAAAAACACAAACAAAAAGGGACTCAGTACTAGCTGAAGCACAACATGAATACTCCCCCTTAAGGAGCACAGTAGGAAAGTCAAACTTATTTTAAAAGAGCAAAAACACAAAGAAACAGTGTGCAGCCAGTCAGAGCACCAAATGGCAACAGGAAAAAAAATGGTTTAAGTACAAAAAAGATGGTTGTCATATTTGCTACTTGAGAGCTAGGCGACAGGTAACACTAAAAGCTGATTACAAAGAAAAGGGGTCTAGAAAAATAAAAAGCAGACTAAAAAATCGAAGAAAATAAATAACCACACAAAAGATGGACAATAACTAAACAGATGAACACATTAAAAAGGAACAATAGATAACTTAAATATAATAGAAGGAATGGGTCGGCAAAACATGATTTAACATAAAGGGGAAAAGCTTGATTATAGAGAAAACTAGAATATAACGCAATAAAATAGACACACGAAGAAAACATATATATATATGCATGTAAAAGAATGTAAATAGAAATTGTCTGAGCCAGGTCCCACCAGATACAGACCCACTACGCAATGTGGGACAGAGGATGGAACCCAACTCCTCCCAAATTAAAAGATATATAAAAAAAAAGTCAACCGTAATGAAAGTGTAAACTGAACAGCCCATTGAAATGTCATTAAAGAAAGCTATTAGAGCGAATCTCTTCATACAGACCACAAATAGACAAATGTTCAGTCCAGACAATCTCTGTCTGTAGAAGCAGGGAATCAATGTCTCCTCCATCTCTCGCGTATCCTGTTCCCACTCCTGCCTCTCAGTCTCTGCTTCCCCCTGTTCCATCTTCTGCTGAACACCCTTCTCTGCTCCCTCCTGTTCCACCTCTAGTTGTTGTCCCCTGTCTTGAACCTCCCAAATAGCTCGTCTGGTTTCACAACAACTGTGGGCATGGGGATCACTGAACAAATGGTTTTTGACAAGGGGGTTGTACAAGTGCGAAGGGTTTCGCAATAGAGGGTAAGGCAAAATGAGAACACAACCACAAGGTGTTTAACAATAGGTTTCTTTCTTTCTTTTTGGGGTGGATGGAGTGGATGGAAAGGAGCTTAAGGCAGTCAAAAAACAACAATAGGAATAGGTTCACAAAGTGTTTCTCAAAAGGGGAGCCAGACTTTAAGGGACTGCAGAAAAAAGTAAAATATAAAATAAAATGACACTAACTGGGAATGAAAAATGAACAATGCACACAAAATATGCTCTCAGTGGCTATAGCACATACATTCCTGCTCTCTTCACATGTTCCTCTAAACACAACCCACAGAGAACCTGGAGGTGAGGTGGGCCTTATAGCAGCTCAGCAAGTCTCATCACAGAATGATGGTAGTCTGATTGGTCCACACAATCGTACACATTATTTGATGGTTCTGAGTGATCCGCTCATACATGTCCCATGCACAGAATCTCTTTCTGTGATGTTGGGGTGCCAGTGGTCCCCATGAGACCTCAGGGAATATTGCAGTCAATATTCGGCTTCTCCCTAAACTGCAGTTTGGCACTGGTATGCCCACCCTTAATCGCGAACATACAGGTATACAACCTCACCCACTTCTTTCTGACCTTCCTTGACATAACCATACTTTCAAGAATGTTCCATTTGCTCAAAGGGGTATTTGGCATTTTGCTAATAGACCTGTGTTCTTCCACGAGGAATCATCTCCTTCAGGTCCACTGTAGTTCCTTAGTCCTCGGTCATTGGGCATAGAGGCTCTAGCTTTGATCTGGTTCCTGTGTGCCCCTTATTAGGTCAAGAGGACATCGACCCCCCTTTTTGTTCAGTTGCCAGTAGATCTAGCTCTCTTACTTTTCACAGTGTCCCCCATCCTAGTTTCTGCTACCACCTCACTGATAAAATACTTGCAATGGACAGGATGGCTCTTGAAAGTGAGGGGGGCTGCAAAAATAGGGCTTCTCAGAAAACCTGATTGAGGCCACTAAGAGTTCAGGGCTGCCTTCTCCCATTAATTCCTGTTCAAGACTTTGAGGCTAATTCTTAGTCTGTGATGTAAAAACAAAGAATCTATGTCCCATCCATCTTTGTATTGTTGTGAAAAATGGCCCTGTTTGGTCTGCGCCACTCCTCCCTCTGGGCTCAGCGTCAGCCATAAAGGCCCTAAGAGACTACTGAGTGTTTAGGGGCATATTGGCCCTGTCATCGCCATTCTTCATGCTTCTGAAGAACCTTGCCAACTCGCATCTGCCAGTCAGATCTCTATCCCCTCTGGAACCGTCCCATGATTCTCAGATGCATTCTGTGTAAGTTTTATATCAGCAAGGAAGAATAGAGATTTAGGGGTTTTTGCTCTGTTGGCACGCATTTCTAGTCATGTGACCTAATCCTAGCACACTAAGCTGTTCCCCTTCATTCAGGCCCAACACGATCTCATTTATCCACACGTCACAGCACCGCTCATCACAGCCAGGGCCCCTGATTCCACTCGAGCAAGCAGTGTTTACTCATTGGATGCAAGGAGAGGTCAGCTGATGTAGTTTGAATGTATAGCCCACTTCTGTACCACCGACATCCAGCTTGTAACATTTGTAGGTCTAGAAAAGATTATTAAGTGTTCCGTGTCTCACTCCTCTGACTGCTGAAATAAACAATCACCTTTGCATACGGCATTGCAGGGGTCCCTCTTCCACATGCCAACCAAGCTTTCTCCACTAGCGATGATGCTGCATCTTGGGCTGAGGCCAACCTAGTTTGCCTACAGAGCCCCCCTGTACCATTCCCTTTACTTCGACTCAGAATTACCAGCGCTTCCTCCCACCACCATCAGATGAATGCTTGAGCAACACCATCCATCAAGCAGTTCATCCTTAAGATTTTCTTTTTTTAGTACATTTTGGACTGGGTGTCACAGACGAAAACACTTTCCTGTGTGTTAGTATGTAATTTGGATGGCATATCTGCAGTGATTGGTGCACTTCACTTAGTGATGAGGAGGAGGGTTGTGGCGGGGTGCTTTGATTACTTGCAATACAAACTCCATTACTCATGCCCTTCCTTGTCAGAGTGTTTGCAACCTCCTCTTCCGCCCTGATGGAGCAGATTGTCCCAGCATCTTGGATAGCTACAAGAAGACCCTGGGGCGTTTGGGGGGCGAGGGCGAGGGGGGGAGGGGTTGGGTTATACTATGGATCATGAGAGGGGATGGGCAATGAAAGAAACATATGTTGGGAAAAGATTCCTGCAAGGCAAATCACCCTCACAAAGTAAGTACTGTGATGAGGAAAATTAAGACTGTAAGAAATAAAGATTGCTGTTATGCACTACAGCAGTTGTGGTCTGGAACTGCTTGAGTGATTGACCTGGCTCAATATAGAAACAAGACCTCTTCTTAGCAAGGGATATCAAAGAGCTCACTCCATTATAAGTATATGTATATTTTTGTTTAATAATGTGAACCTTCTGATAAGTAACAAACAGGAGACTTCATGAAGCGGAAGGCTGTGTGCAGTGCAGGTCCAGGCAACATATATCACAGATTTTAGCAATATGACTTAATATGTATTTAATTATGGGCCCAACCGGATGCCTTATTACTGAAAGATGTGACTCTTATAGTCCAAGAACAAGCGGAGGTGGATATTCACAACATTCTTTTACCTTTGGTGCTGAAATTGAAAACCCATATGTTCTTTATCATCCCAATAAATGTAGTAACGATTTGGTACTGCTTCATTGTTATTTCAGATTTGTATCTTTTTTTTTAAAATGTGAACGTTTCAAAAGAATGTTCAATGGTCTGTTCTAAAGACCTTGTATATTGAACACAATCTAAGCAGTAATTCAAGTGGAGAACTGAAAAGGTTACATGGATGAAACACCAGGTTAAATAAATAAATATGCTTAGAGCATCTTTGCCCTGTTCTGTAGAACTGCAGAAATGCATAATTTCCCCCCACAAGACTTTCCTTCTGTTGAATATTACCGAAGGGAAGCATCTGTTGAACATTCGTCCAGATAGAAGCCTTTGGCTTATCCTCAAAAACAACACTGGGTTTGCTTTAGAATTGCAATGTAACATATTAAAATGTTAATCTTTATAGTGTATTAATTAGCGTAAACTGTCAGCACATGTTTGGTAACTCGCGGAAGTGCTGAAAAACAGCCGCCCGGATCAGATCTAGCATTGAAAAAAGCCTGCATTGGATTTTCAGTATCTTTCATTTTTTTCATTCAAATCTCTGGTATCCAATAGGTTCCGAAGTGAATTGCAAGCAAGCGGCTCCGAGTAGTGTGTTTCTGGCAGTTTTTAAAACTCTAAATAGAAAGCACAATAAAGAGTTTGGATTGGCTAAATGAAAGTCAGAGCTAAGGGCGCTCGAACTTCCCTTTTGGGAAAGTCGAGAATGTGGGAGGTGGTTTGACTCGCAGTGCGATATTCCAGTAGAATTTTCTGAGGATCAAACCCTTCCACGAGTCTAATAGTGATGCTAGAGGCTGGCTGAGCAATTGCAAGGCCAAGACTCTAGAAAGTGGTTAAAGCAGCCAATCAGAAGCCCTGGGCCATTCTAAAACGTGTTTAAGGGTCTTTAGCGTGCCTTTCTAATTCCTGCTTCCTTTGTGAGTTTTGCTTAGCTACTGAGTTAAGATTGGACAGGACAGGCTTAGAAACTGGTCATTTTGGAGTAATTCTAAAGCACTTTTGTTGAGTTTAGGAGTGTGGAGGAGTGCTTGTTGGTTGTTTGTGGTGCAATTGGTGTTTTTTATTCCCCTTTTTAATCTCACTTTGTGTGTGTGTATTCTTTGGGCTCACGCTCTAATCTTGACTTTTTACTCTTACTCCATTTTAAGTAATATTATTTTTTTTAAAAAATAATAAGCTTCTATTGTTCTTTTCCATGTTCACATTGATTTAATTCTAACATGTATAAACACAAACAAGTTTCCTAACAACTTTCCTTTGTTTGCAGATAAACCTTTGTGTGTGAACCCAAGACATCTTCCACTGCCCACTTAGCTTCTCTACAGTTTGTGTGTTTCGAGAACCCTTTTTCATCGTGTGAATGTTGTGAGAATCCTGATGTTTGTCTTTGTCGCTTGTATTTAGTTTTGCACCATAATACCTTATGCACATAGGACCTTCAGCAGCATGTCCTTTTATTTGAAGGGAATGCCAGGGGGAGGATGTGAGGAGATGGATGTCAGAGGTTGAGAGAGTGAGCCAGTGTGGGGAGACTGAGCCCAAGGAGGAGGGGCAGACAGAGATTGAGATGAAGTGTGAGGTGGGATAAACAGTGGTTGAACATGGTAAGGCAGTGTTTGAGGAGGGGGAGATGGTAGTTGAGGAAGGCGAGATGGTTGTTGAGAAGGGGCAGACAGTTGTGCATGACTGGGAGGCAGAGAATGAGAGGGGATTAAACATGAGGGGGCGAGGCAGAGCACTGTTACTTAGACTTGGAGAGTGGCTCCACTGGTTGGTAGATCAAAGAAATTGGGGCAGCACCTCCATTGTATGATTGTGGTACTAACATTCTCATAGTGTCTCCGCTGGTTGGTAGACCCAAACAATTGTAGGCAGAACCTTCAGTTTGGGAGCGTTGTACTGGTAGTTATAGGCCCTCATTGCGAGTTTCCCCCAAAAAATGCAGGTAATTCTGGCATGCCGGTTCTACTGTTACCGGCAAACCGAGCAGCAGAATTCCCGGCATATTCCAAATCTGCGGGTGTGCGCTTCCTCTCTTGCTGGAATTACCAGCAAATATAAAAAATTGCCAGTGATTCCAGCAGAATTCTGCCAGAAACAACGATAACAACACCCAGACTGCCGGAATCACTGGTTCCGTTGATTTCGAATCCAGAATTTCCAGCTCCAGAATTACTGGCACCAGAAATAGCATCATCGCAGGCAGAGGAACCTCTCTGGTCACCATTTTGAAAATCAGAATCCACTTGAAATCGGCCACTTCCTGTTGCCATCCACCCCATTTAACACAGCAGACATGCCAGGTGGCAAAACAGGAGTGCCAGAGGTCCGGCTCCGCAAGCCGTACTTCATGGAACCTGAGCTCACTGCCCTGACAGATCAGGTTGTGTCAAATGCAGAGGATTATTTGGGACAGTACATTGTAGGACCAGCCAGAGGAGGAGACAGCCATATGGTAGGAGGTGGCAGACAAGATCACTGCAATGGGGCCCATCCCATGCATGCCACATGACTTCCACAAGTGGTGGGACGACCTGGCCACCCATCAGAGGGAATCTGCTGCCACAAGTTGAGGGACGGTGGCACTGCCAACTCTGATGCCATGGGAGTTGATATGCAGTCCTATCCTGCACATGGGGGACATCGAGGGAGTTGGGGCAGCAGAGGTTGGAGTCGGGAGTCAAGGCAATGGTGCAAACTATACAAACCCCATGTAAATGCCAAATTTGTACCAAATAAATGAAACCCCAGGCAGAGAAACACTAACTGGGCAGATGTAGACATGCACAAGCACCATGTACAAAATGTACTTCCCCACGCAGAGACACATGATGAGTGCCCATGTGCGCCAAGGGAGAACATGATAGACAAGTCTGCCGATGTGACTCCCAGAAGACTGACAGCATTTTCATTTCACCACAAAAGGCACATCCTTTGATGAGGATGATGTGGCTGGAACATTGTAAGGCTCTGCATGTGCATCCAGACCTGGCGAGGCCACGCCACTGCCACTTTCTGCTCGAGGATCAGCCACCTGCTGCACCAGCACAGTCACCTCCTGTGCCAGCTCCACCTCCTCCTGCACCTGCCCCACTGCCAGCTATGCCACCGCCAGCTGTCAGAATAACCACAACTGTGGTCAGTAGCCCCACCATCCATCCTGTGCCCTCTACCCCACCATTGGTACACCAGCCACCACACCTACATGGCCGTACAACTCATTGGAGAAGGAGGAATGGGGACCACACCTCCTACCAGACCCCAACATTAAGCCTGGCAACTCTGCTTTGGTCCTTCGACCATCCATGCCCAAAATCTGGGACATGAATGTGTGGCTACTTGCAGTGGACACGGGGCTATGGCATACCTGGTACATCAGCAGCTCAACAACTGCACCTGCTGCTTGAATGCACAGAAGCCAATAGATGCGGGAGCGCTCTTGCCAAGGGACGCACCTCTGCTGAACTGGTCATGCTGACCTAAAGGGTCCATGAGGGGAATGAGGGGATCTTGGCCATGGCTGAATCAATCTCCCACTCCCTGCAGGTCACCATAAAGCACTTGGGGGCCCAGGGGTCTGACCCGCCCTCTACCATCACCATCCCTGGGAGCTCGCAGCAGGAGAGCCTGAGGTGCCACTCCCAGTGGATTTCTCCCACGCCTGGGCCATCCAAGGGTCCTGTAATCAAGAGACAGATGGAATAACTCTTTGAGAGCCACTATTGCGGTTGACATTATGGGAGGATGTGTGTGAGGACAGGGTGTGTGGGGAAAAGGAGGGAGCACAGGAGATTGTAATTATATGTATAATAGTTTACAATTGAAGCAATGAGTGGACATTGTTTATTTTGGTGGAAGTATTTATTGTGTGCACCATCATATGCAGTAAAGTAGGGAAGTTCAGAGGGAAAGGGGTACTCAGAAAAAGTTATCAATGGGTTCTTGATAGGCCATGCACCCATCCCTGGCCTCGATGTACACATGCCTGGGCCTGGCTAGCGCTGAATCATCATCATCATCATCCTCTGGCAGAGGAATGTCGAAATCTGGGGAAGGGATATGCTCTGTCTAATGCAGATGTAATGCAACATTCCAGGGCTATCTGTCTCACCTTCTCTGGCCTGTACATGAGTGCACCCCCAGAACAGTGAAGGCATCTGAAACATGCCTTCAAGAGCCTGAAGATCCTCTCGGTGGTCGTCCTGGTCCTCACATGCGCCCTGTTTTATGCCATTTCCTCCTGAATCTGCGATCCCTCAGAAGGATCATCAGCCACAGAAGCAGTGGCTATCCGGAGTCAACTGCAAGGATTAAGGACACAAGATTAGCCTTATTTTAGACATAGCAGAACTTTATAAATTATCCAGATATCACACTTTGCCTGCATGTGTCAGTTAGCCACATCATGCATCTGATCTAATGTTATAGCTAAGCCTTATGCTCAATTCTGCCCTCTGAGACAGGCACTGTGTATCATGCTGGGTTCTGCTCCCTGAGATGGATTGTTGGGGGTAGGAAATGTATTGCCACTTACTGACCATATTGAGAAATCACTAGTTTGCATACTCACCCTCAAAGTCTGCACTGAACACAGCCATGCCTCTCCCACAACACTGACTGCACACACTTCATGACACCTGTATTGACAACAAACCATACACAATCATGCATCAACACCACATGATGGCTACCAAGCACAAAAGTCCCCAACTCTCAGTGACCGGAAATTGAAACTAAAGCTGGCAACAGCAAACCAATGCTCTCTTGCTCTACTCCCTCTCAATCCCACTAACAATCCGCCCCAACACTACTTCCATTGTTAACCCGCCAGAGCACCAAGAGACTATGCAAGTGGCAACAGTGCACAGTACAAGACCCATTCACATTTACATGTGTGAGTAATCATGCTCGGTAGTGGTGTTGCCTGTGACAGCGGAATCCCAATGGTAAATCTGTGCATGCATGCCCCATGTCTCACTGGAACAAACATCCTATGGCCCTAGGTAGCCCAGCCTGGTCAGTGACCGCTACATCTCCATTCACATGCTACTCCTGTGTCTTGTGGCCTGTCAATTGAGGTGTGTGCTGGTTGGTCATACATGTACAGGGTGCCTCCATTTGTGACATCCTCCCCCCTTTGCCTGTGGCCCATGCTGCAATGTAGGTGTAAATGTACAACATCCAGATCCTTTGTCCTCCGTGACACACCATGTAAGCTGACAGGGTACTGTTCCACAGAATCATGGAGTCGCGGGTTGATCCTGGTAACCGAGCACAGCAGTGTGTGATGCTCAGGTCGGCATCACAGGTCACCCGGACATTGAGGGAATGGAGCTGCTTCCGGATCCTGTAGACATCCTCTGGGGCATGGGGCGGCACCAACTCTATGTGTGTGCTGTCCAATGCTGCCAACAGATTGGGCATGGCCAAAATTGCATAGAAGTGTACCTGTGCCTGGGTGGTTTGGAGGACGATTTGCTGGGCCACATGATGCAGGAGGGTCTCCAATGCCTGCACCAGCACTCTGGAGAAGGTAGGCTGTGAAAATGCCATGCAACGGGTTAACAAAGTGCTGAAACGTGCCAGTGCCCAGGAAGTGCGGGACTGACACCAGCTTCAACAGCGGTGTTATGACTGTCCTGATGCTGATCCTGCTTCCAATGTCATCCTGGACGAGGGTCAGGAGGTCATGAATAGTCTTGCTGTCTAGGCGGTATATGGTGTGTATCTGGCTGTCTGTGAGGGCCCAGGGTGCAGCCTTTGTGAAAGGAATCAGAGCACAACTCTGCCTCGCCACCTGCACTTGCACATTAAGAATACTCACATGTTCGGCCATCTCCTCCCCCACTGTATTTTTTGTATATTTAATTGTAGTGTAATCCCATGTTCCCTCATTGTTGCCCTGTGAGCGCTTTGAAACTGAATTTACTTGCTGTAGAAGTGCCTAACAAGAAAACAATAAACTAAACTAAACCTGCATCCCCATCATAATCCTCCTCCTGTCCCTGGCCTCCTGTCATCACTGCTGCTGCTCCGGCACCATCAGCTGCACATCAGGATGTAGCGCCACCAGCTCCATGACAGAGGCAATGGGCCTCATTATGAGTTTGCTTGTCCGGTAACAACGATACAGGTAACCTTGCCGGTACCGTTGTTACCGGACCCGCAAACTACGAGTTCGTCTCATAGGTGCCTTTCCCCCCACCAGGTGCAACCTGGTGGGTGGATAGGCACCCGCGAGCAGACCATGTCGCAGGCAGTGGCACCATTGATGAATGATGCTGGTGCATCCGACCTCCCCATTCCCATTGATAGGGCTCAATGGGAATGGGGAGCATTTTTTTCCAGTGCCGGGGAATGGGAAATTGCTGGGTCCGCCGGGGTTGTAATACCTCGTTTAATGCCCATTCCTGGGTGCCGGAAAAATGTTACCGGCACGGCTACTGCCGCAGTCAGAATGAGGCCCAATGAGATGCAGCATGGTTATGTTGGGAAGTGTTCTTTGAGTGGGTGTGGCCCTTTATTACGGTTCATATGTGCATTGGGTGCACCTGGGTGGATTTGGTGCACCTGTGGCCTTAATTCCTCCACCTGGGCCCATTTATTGGTAGCTCTGTGGTGGTGGTGTCTCTGGCATGGATTTGACGGTAATACCAGCAAATATCTGCCTGCATTACCGACAAGTCTGTGCTCATAATGTGCCAGTAATACCAATCTGCCGGTATTACCTCTACATGTATCCAGCATTGCCGGTATTTACATTGCCTCTGTTACCGGCACCGGTAATTCTGGCATGTGGGTTCCATATAAAACATACTATGCCGGTCCTATAAAAGAACAGGTATATGGTATTACCAGCACTTTTAACGGATACCAGAAAACTTGTAATGAGCCCCATAGTGTTGTTCCAATGGAAGAACCAAAATTAATTTAGGATGAAAGGAAAGCAAAATATTTACATTTGCATACACTTGACCACTACTGCTAGAGTTTAAGTCACTATCACCTTCTCTTATGCTACTCCATCTGCCTAAATGTAGCTGGCTTGCACATGAATCTTCATCATTTCAGAAATCTGCTGTGGGTTCTTCCAAGTGATGGGCCTAGTGTTGCCACCTACTGTAGTCCTTTGCGATAAGGTGTTCTGAGACAAAAGCCCACTAGCCATAGCAATGATTAAAAAAAACTTTCGCTGTCCACTCTAGCTGGAGGGACAGCTTAGGCTTTTCACAGCTAATTTTACAAGGACAGAAGAACACAATGATTTTTTGTCAAGCCAGAATTCAGCAGATACTCAGTTGGCATATGTGGAGGGCATATACACCAGACAGCTGAATTCTCGCGAGCACCCAATGCAAATAGCAATCCATACTTGAGGAAGAGTCTGTCCCAGAGACTCTTACATTTTACCACACTCTGAACTCTGGCCCTGTGTGACCTGATCCAGTGTCAGGAGTTGAGGAGAACATGTATGCACTGCCAGATTAATTTATTTGCAGTAGAGTACTAGTACATTTCGTTTTTTGATCTCTGACCTTTGCCTCTCTCTTCTTATACCAGGCAGACTTTAAACGTCTCTTTGGTGCATCCTTACAAATGACAAGACATTCTTTTGCAATTTACAATCCCCTACATTTCCCTCATCCTCCCACACATGTTATTTAAAAGTTGCCACCTTGACTTTAAAACGTGGGTGAAGAAAAAATATATTGCAATATATCCTTTCATACCAACAATTTATGGATTCTGTCACCTTGCTGAGTAATATTTCTTAATTGATAACCTGCTGGATGGGCTCTTCAAATGACAGCAGTAAAAAGCAAACATTGTCCAATATGTACAACTGTGCCAGTGTTAAGCAGTTACCATCCAGTTGCTGGCTCCTTCTATTGCAGTAGTCAGTCACTGCATTGCATTGTTCTCACAAAATCCTCAGCATGTGAAGGACTGAATTCCACTGAGTTGGATCTGCAGCTTTCAGCTGGTTGTAAGGGATACAGTAGCATAGCCTCAGCATTCCTTATATGTTGTGCGCATGATAGGAGCAGCTCAAGTGTGCAGAGATTTTCAGGGTCATGTTTACCATCTCATCGAGTGGCAGGTACTGGCTTAAGAAGCAGGTAACCACACGATTGAGGACATGGGCAAAGCAGAGCATGCTAATTATGTTGCCTATCCTCAGGGCAGCTACAACATTAGATACAATTCCTACTTTCAAACCATGAGGAGGTAACCAATGTGCCACAACCACCTCTCCGTTCTCCCAGAGAACAACTCCCTTTGATATGTGTGCTGTTAAACGCTTCCATAAATAAGGTGGCCTTCTGGCAAATGTCATGTGGCAGTGGCTGTCCTGGACTTTGTTAACGAGAGGTATTAGGGAAGGTGACCCTGTGCCTTTGAAATATGTGCCTGGAGCACTTATCCACATGTTCATTGTTAGGTGGACTCTTACCCTCACAGTGACCTAATCAAATTCCCAATGCTATCACAACATGGTAATAGTGGTGCGGTGCTGAAGTTTTCATGAAGTAGTGTGGACTATCGTAGTGGGGATCAAGAAGCCAATGATATGATATGATCTGATAGGTTATTTATAACACACTTAATAACCAGAGGTTTCTAAGCGAGAACCTGGGGATCGAACCTGCGTTGCTCCATGTTGTCTTGCTTCCAAGGTGAGCATGTTGCCGCTGAAAAATCCTCCCGAGACAAGCCAAGACAAGGTACCAAACTACCATTTGATCCCGTGGATTCCTACAAAAATACATAACACTAAAGTTGACATTGAAGGGGCTGCAGTGTTTTGTGTTTCATGCAATATTTTATGACATGATCAGAAGCCTTCGCAATGCTCAGCGAGCATATTTTGGTAGAATTAAGATTTCTGTAAGCCTTGGCATTGGCAGTAAAATAGTGTGTTCTGGCAGGTCTTGGGAAAATCTGTGAATTAGCAAGATTCTCTGGCATTATGGTGTGGCATGGTGGTCCAAATGTGCCCACTGCTCATGGTTTGGGGATGGGAGGCTACCCAACCACTCTTACTTTGGCCAAGAATGCAGAAGATGCTGTGTCTTGGGGGCAAAGGGAAGAGGAAAAGGGAAAATGACTCTTCTTGCATGTATGGAAGGAGACAAGATGAGCTTGTTGCTTTTCTGATGTAAAACACCTCCACATGCCTGATTTTCTGGGAGGACTGAAATGGACCCTTGCCCCTCCTACTTCATCGGGTCTGCTTGATGTGCTTTGCAGTGGATGTTACGTTAGCGATCTTGGCTGAAGGGACACTTCTCTTGATGTGAATGGCTGCACAGTTGTATTATCACTAGTGTGCATCGTTTTCAAACCATTTTTTGAAAAGACTGTACACTTTTGAAGAGGGAGTCTGAAGCTTGCTTCTGATGTACAGAACTTACCCTTGACATTCACATGGGTTTGTCAATGCCTGTATCCCATTCCTTTGTCCTCTCTCTCCCTCGATATCTCTGGAATCTTCAAAAAAAGGTTGCTATCTCAGAGGGAAAACTGGAGATAAATGTACAGCACTGAGTGCAGCAACTTCATGCATGAAATGTTTGTATGAGACAGTCTGTATCACTTCCTGGCCTTTCCTTCAACAGTCATTTTATTCCACCCGTCTTTGAGTACTCTAAGGCATACTTTTGGTGTTGATTTATTCACATGAGGAAATCATTTATATCTGTCTTTTGGAGAGGTATGGACTCCAATTGACAACAGAATAGATTGAAGAGATTGCTCTCAATTGTCCTTGGTGGAAATCTAGATCAGATTCTCAGCAACATTCAGACACAACGTAGAATTGAAATCAGTCCCTTATCTGCATATCACCCAAAAGGTCCAGAATGGAATCCCATCTCTCACTTCGTTCACATTACGGGTCATGTGGTCTTTTCCTTTCATAGCCAAGATGTAATATCAGATTGTAGTTTATAAAAGGGAGCACCCTATCCAAAAGGGATTGGCTTCTTTTCTCGATTTTCTGGGACTTTCTCACACTTGGGAGCGATAGGCTTGTAACGTATCCAGGAATGAGACATTAGATCCATAGCAACCCATGCTAACCTTTCGCTTTCGAAAGTCTTTAATCGTTTACACAGTCTATTCTTGAATTCTAGTCTTGACAGTTCCAAAATCATCCCGGGTTGAGAGCCAGTACATTCTAATCAGGCGGTACGAGCACTTCTTGAGGCCATCGCACTACCAAACACATTCCCTGTCACTTTCTACCGATCGATCCTTGAAGCTGCCTCATATATTATGAATAAATGCCAAAATGCTTAGAATATATTGCTATAGAGAAGCAGATGTACATGTCTCCTATGGAGCTCACCTCTGTCAAACTGAGGTGGTATAAAGAAATCTGCAGACCCCACTGGACATAGATGAACTATAAGAAAAGTTTGACAGGTGAAAAGTGATGCCATGAAAAGAAAAGATGGGGGCGCACTGAAACGATACACCAGTTACTTAAAGAGTGAAGATGTAACTGAAGTAACAAAGTAAACAAACATGCAGATACAAAGAAATCATGTATGCTGAGAAGATAAGTGAGAAGAAATGCAGTAGATGTATATACGCAGAAAAGCAAGGTAGATGCAAGATATAGAAGCTTGCTAAACATAGGAACTACAATGCGGGTCAAGCAGCCATGTTGTGAAAATGGACATCAGTTTTGCATAATAGTAAGCTAGAAGCCTCAAGGAGAAACACCAAGGCTGCAGAGCTGAAAGGTGCTGGAATACAGAATTGTGCAAGAACAAAGGATATTTATTTGACTCAGGATCAAGGATGCCACAGGAGGAAGCAACTGCAAGACACGGAAGGAGTTTAAGAGGATAAGCCATGTATGTAGGACATATTTCTCTTAGATTAAGTAAAGGAGTGAACATTTGTGAATGCCAAGTATAGTATTGGACAATCAAATATGCAGAAATCATATGCAAAATGGAGGAAGCAAGTCTCCAGAGGGCGAATAGAGGAATAGTACCCAATATAATTGAATCAAATAGCAGTAAATTGAAGGGTAGAAGGCCAAAATCATGGTCTCTTCACACATGGTGCAAGACCAGAAAACAAGGCCTATTCATGAAGGCTCCTCATGACGATAGCAAGGTACCGTCACTCCCTTTAATGTTCTGTGGAAGACAACAGTCAGGAAGGTCAACTACAAAGAAGAAGGGCCTCCATGATGAAAGATGGTAGGATAATTAGCCAAGTGGGAAATGGTCTGATGTTGTTCCCCGCACCTTGGTTTCGTTTTGCTTATGTACCGTTAACAAGCAGAATGTCCAAAGTTGGAGGAGGGTGCTAACCAATCAGGGTGGCCGGTGTGATGATGGACAATACATTGTTACAGAAGTCAATCTGCTGTTTTTAAAGGCAGTTCACGGCGTGCCTACTTGATAAGGGCCAGCCAATTATGTTATTAGCACCTAAATGAACTATAGGTATATGTGTTCCCTTAACCAATCCCTCCACCCAATAGGTTTTTACTGTTTACCAAGTAGGATGACATCATAGCTGATGTACATTGAGGTATAAAGTCTTTGAAATGCTCTGAGAGTGAGTGAGCTGCAACTTGTTATGCTTACCACATTTCCCTACCTTATTGAATTGATAATTCAGTGAGAAAATGTTATTAAAGTGGCGTTATGCTTAAGTTGCACTAATAAAAACCTATGAAATTCAGTGAAAGAATGTTGTTAAAGGGACGTTATGGTTACAAGTAAAACCAAAAACCCACAGAAATTCACCAGTAATGGTAAGATAAGCAACCTTAACTTGCTCCACCACTTTGCACTGCTAAGACTAACACCCAGGACATCAACGATGACATCAAAGATGACATCACAAATGTCATTGATGGCATCATTGATAACATCACATATCTGGGGCACTTGTTTTAGTTCACTGACATATCTAAGCCAGACGGTTTTGTTCACTGACAGTCAAAATATGAAAATTTAAAAGGTGCTATATCTCTAGACATTAACCGTCTTCTATGTTCTTAAAGTACTTTGCATATGGTTTGGTCTCATCTCATGGTGCACATATATATTATAATCAGGCCTCAAACACACAGTTCATTTGCATACATGATGATGAACTTCAATGTTATTGACATTTTCTGGTGATGTTGTTTCTTTCTTCCTTACTTTAGCTTCCCTGTATGTGTGTCTGATTTGAATGCATTATGGGTCTTCATATGTATTGTTTGGACTAACAAAAGTATGTAATAAGTCTTGAATTATTATTATCTATTTATTCCATGTTTAACATTGCTCATAACTCTGATAAGGTAGCATTCATTATTTTACTATCCAAAATAACCAGATTCAATATATTGTAATTCTATGGTGCATGCTGCAGCCGTTGCCTATCTGTACATATGATTAGGTTCCTGTATTAACAACAACACTGCAATATAATGTTTTGCTTAGATGAGTACATTCTTTAATACATTAAGTAGTTCAGAATAGGTCGCCCGATCATTCCTGTCATCTAATCACCAACATTATAAACACAACCCCTTGTACAGACTTTTCATCAAAATAAATTGTATATGTGATGTCATCAGTGATTTCATGAATTACATTTCTGGTGTCATCTTTGATGTCCATGATGTTAGTCTTAGCAGTGCACGGTGGTGGCATGAGTTATCGCTGCTTAGCTTACCATAAATGGCAAATTTCAGAGGTTTTTTCAGTTTTACTTGTAACCATAACGTCCCTTTAAAAAGGTTTTTTCATTGAATTTCATAGGTTTTTATTAGTGCAATGTAGTGATTAGGTTACCATGTTATCTGTGTATTATGAATGGAATGTTGACTGAGTGACATGGAATGCTGTGGTTGAGAATGTTGATGTATGGTTGAGAGTTCTGTGTGAGTCAGTTGGAGCTATGTAGCCAACCTGGGAGGATGCATGTTTCTCTGGAGCTCTGATGAACTTGACATAAGAAACATAAAAGATGTACTGGAACTTCATTAAAGGAACAACTAGAACATCAAGAGATGTCTGAGTCATCATTGGGAACCCAGAGCTTTACATGCAACTTAACCATAATGGCCCTTTAACAAAATGTTTTCAGAGAATTCTATATATTTTTATTAGTGCTACCTACGCATAATGTCCCTTTAACAATGTTTTTCAGTGAATTTTCATGGGTTTATAGCAGTTCACGCTAATTTCCTACAACTTACTAATATCATACGTACCCCAATATAGCAGCATTCCTGTCCAATTTACAAAGTTTCATCTTAAAACCATTTCCCCCCTTCTAACATCATTTTCAACACATCTATACACTTTTTTCCACAGTTTTGGCATTCGTTGATGTCCACGAACGTCTGGCATCATCACAGACTTTCCAGACAGTATCATGTGAACTCGCGCATGCAGCAGGATGACCACGAACACGACTGCACTTAGCAATTGGGATAGTGCTTTGCGGACAGTTCAGGACTGCATTTTCTGCTGATTGAGCATCGTTCAAGCTTAAAATGCATCCTTGCACAATTCCTATTATTTTTCATTATCCATTAACAATGTAGCAAAGAGCACATACTTCGAAGAAAATTAGAAAAACAAAACTACTATTTATCTAAAAAATGGCATCAGCTATTGCCATCCCTCCTCCCCAAGAGCCACCACCACCACAAGCTGGAGTAACTACACAACAAAAGAAGTGCAGTACTTAAAAATACAAGGAAGATGAGGTAGAGAGAATCATGGGTGAGGCAGTTCTTTACCACTGTTCAGAATGTACCAAAGGCTAAAGCTACCAAAGTGAAATGCAGTTGTGGACTACCTGGACAGTACTCCGACGGGACCACCTCCATGCGCCGCCACACCAAATCCAACCACCGCAATGCTCTCAGAAAAATTCTTCCTTCCTAGACTGTCTTCTTCCACCTCATCTTCCTCAACCATTACGGTCACCACACAGTCAACTTCTGTGGGACATAAAATCCCACCAGCTACTTTGAAAGCGATAAAAGAGGCTGTTGATCTATATCTTTCAAAGACAACAGTACTCTGTATATGATATGATATTTTATTTATAGCGCACCCATCCACAAGTGTTTCAAAGCGCTTTTATATACACCACTCTCCAGGGGGGATCAGCTTTGAAGTGCTTTTGAAGCTGTAATCAAGGAGCATGAGAAACACTTCCCCCTACCTTAGATGTAACACACGTGAATCATCTTCCCCTGTCCACCTGCCCCTCCATTTTACTGCTTGGCGACTCTTCCCTCATTTCCCTCCCCACCGTACTTTCTGACCTCTCCTGCAAAAAAAAGAAAAAAAACACAAAAACAACAAAGGTTCCTTTGGGAACCACCTTTCACAGTTAAAAAATAGAACTAAACAAAATAATCGTATAGACACCATCTACTTTAAATTTCTCAGTAAAGTAGATAGACTCAATAAGATTTTTTCCAACATTTGCATTAGCATTTTATGGTCTGCCAATGGGAATAATGTAGCGTTTGTCCCTCTCTTGACAAAATCCCACCAAATTTAGCAAAAACATTCAAATCTAGATCTAAAATCATTTTATAAGCTTTCGCACAGATTCGTCAAATGGAACCACATTTATAAGCCTTTACAATAATTTTGGATCCCCTCTAAATTTGATCCCTCTTAACAAAACAGCACCACACTTCGCAATACCATTCAGAATAAGGTCTAGAATTAGATTAAACAATTTTGTGCAGTTTCATTGAGGATGTGAAACCTACTGTCAGCCCAGCACATCCAGGGTATGGGCACAGGAGGTGGCCCAACATCTCCCTTCGTTCTGCAGCCATGGGGGAGACATGCAGCAGCGTACTGCACCTCGAGGCCATAGAGGGAGTAGGTGCTTCAGAGGCTCGAACTGAGACTTCGGATGAGGCTGGTGAGTACCTGTACCCCCAATGTCAGAACATACACCTTCTACCCTGTATACAATTGAGTAGGCAAACATGTCAAGTATGTAGTGCCCAACGCCAGTACAGCCCTGCTGGCGGACCCCCCCTCAACCTGGTTGCACACATCCACATGGACCTTGCACCCAAACCACATTCATACACCACTCACACATCACACAGGCCCCCTGTATCGCCCTCACAAGATGCACCTGCTGGCACTCAGACCCCTGGCACCCCTGAGCCTAAAAGAGGCCGTAAATAGGACACTGATTGGGTGGGTGTGGGGAGGGACAGTTGGGGTGGCGGTTTTTGGGATAGTTGTGGAAGGGGTGTGGGGATAGTTGGGGTGGGATGTGGGGAGGAATAGTTGGGTGTGATTGTCGAGGGAGTTAAGGCTTATTACTAATGTAAATAATCGTTTTTGTCACAAAATATTTGGTGTTGAAAAAGAAATCATGACTGGACATTTATCTGTCAGTGTGGGTGTATTTATTCATGTACAGTGCCCAGTGCCCAGCGTGCTCGATGTCCTGTGCCGTGTGTGTAAGAGGTGCTCAAAAGTAGCAGTGTATAAGGTCTCCACTTGTGACACGTCCATCCATGCCATTGCAGAGCTGGGCAATATCCTCCTCATCATCAGTGTCATCCCCAGCCTCTGGTGGCAGCATGTCCATGTCAGGGGCAGGGGCACATTGCGTCTAGTGCACATGTTGTGCAACATGGCACCTGCAAGCACAATTTCCCCCCCTTTTCAGGGCTGTACATCAGTGCTCCCACCGATCTGCTGAGGCAGCGGAACTTGGCCTTCAACAGGCCAAAAGTCTGCTCAATGGTGCAGCGAGTACGTACATGTGCACGGTTGTATGCCTGCTCATGGATGTTGTGTGGTTGCCTGACGGGAGTAATTAACCATGGCATCAGGGGATACCCAGAATCACCTCTATGGGGGAAACAGAAAGTGTACATGTCAATTTCCTGGTTATTTCATGTTGGCACAGGCTCTGTAGTGTTGATTTGAGAAGACTAACATGCACCACAAGCAAAATTGAGTTTACATAGCATATGTTCATTTTCCTGTACCAGAAGGGCACTTTGTCAGAATGCATGAGGGGTGTGTGTTGTGCAGTTGCATTCACATGGACCATTCACAGACAAAATGACCTCTAACACTTTTCATACAACTGACACACATGGAATGGCTCTAAGGGGCCGATTCATGGAACAAACGTGCGCCGAAAATCTACGCGCAAGCAGGCGCAAGCAGGCGCAAGCGGAAAAAAAGAGGCGCACTGGCACGCGTGCGATTCATGGAAGTCCCTGCGCGTGTCTTCCTCGGGATGTGCGCCAAACCCGTGCATGGCGCACACGTCACTGCAACATCGCGAAAGGCGTGCGCGACGCGCACAGTGAAAGCGCACAACCGCAGCGCACACACCAGAAAGTGGGCGGGACATGGGGCGTAACGCGCGGAATGGGGAACAACACGCGAAAATAAGGGCGTAACTGGGGATGTACTGCAGGGAAGCAGACGGAACTCCCACACGCACTCGAACCACACGTATTCATGGAATCGAATAGGGCAAAGCCACGCACAGCCAAAGACACGCACAAGCTGAAACACGGCCGCCACACGAAGGCAGGCGGTAGAGTCCCAGCGCATCAAAAAAGTGGCGCGCGGGAAGTTAAATACGCGATTGAGCGGGTACGTGGATTTCAGGGGTGGGCGAGAAATTCTACACGCGATTGGTCTGGGTATGTGTATTACAGGGGTGAGCGAGAAAATCTACACGCGATTGGCCTGGGTACGTGGATTTCAGGGGTGCGCGAGAAAATCTACACGCGATTGGCCTGGGTACGTGGATTTCAGGGGTGCACGAGAAATGCTACACGCGATTGGCCTGGGTACGTGTATTACAAGGGTGCGCGAGAAAATCTACACGCGATTGGCCTGGGTACGTGGATTTCAGGGGTGCGCGAGAAATGCTACACGCGATTGGCCTGGGTACGTGTATTACAGGGGTGCGCGAGAAAATCTACACGCGATTGGCCTGGGTACGTGGATTTCAGGGGTGCGCGAGAAAATCTACACGCGATTGGCCTGGGTACGTGTATTACAGGGGTGCGCGAGAAAATCTACACGCGATTGGCCTGGGTACGTGTATTTCAGGGGTGCGCGAGAAAATCTACACGCGATTGGCCTGGGTACGTGTATTACAGGGGTGCGCGAGAAATGCTACACGCGATTGGCCTGGGTACGTGGATTTCAGGGGTGCGCGAGAAAATCTACACGCGATTGGCCTGGGTACGTGTATTACAGGGGTGCGCGAGAAATCCTACACGCGATTGGGCCTGTGCGAGTGGGGCAGTGTATTACGTGGGTGTGCGGGAAGTTGAAGAGGTGAATTGCCAGTGTGGGTCCTCCCAGGTCTCCCCTCTACCCCCTCCACGACCTCTGCAGGCAGCCCACACCACAGGGGACTACCCAGCACCCCTGGTCATGTCCCGCAGGCAGCCCATCCACCATGGGCATGCCCCCCAGCCAAGCCACATGTCCCCTTGCACCCCCACCCCCCAGCACCGTGGGGCACCTGCCAGCAGGCCCCCAACCATGTCCCACTCATGTCCCCTTGCCCCCCCCCAGTCACCAGGGGCAGCCTCCACCAGGCCCCCACCCACGTCTCCCACCACCCCCACCCCTCCAGTCACCAGGGGCAGCCTCCACCAGGCCCCCACTCATGTCCCCCTGCGCCCCCACCCCCCAGCACTGTGGGGCACCTGCCAGCAGGCCCCCAACCATGTCCCCTTGCACCCCCACCCCCCAGCAGGCCCCCACTCATGTCCCCCTGCACCCCCACCCCCCAGCACTGTGGGGCACCTGCCAGCAGGCCCCCAACCATGTCTCCCACCACCCCCACCCCTCCAGTCACCAGGGGCAGCCTCCACCAGGCCCCCACTCATGTCCCCCTGCGCCCCCACCCCCCAGCACTGTGGGGCACCTGCCAGCAGGCCCCCAACCATGTCCCCTTGCACCCCCACCCCCCAGCAGGCCCCCACTCATGTCCCCCTGCACCCCCACCCCCCAGCACTGTGGGGCACCTGCCAGCAGGCCCCCAACCATGACCCTTGCACCCCCACCCCCCAGCAGGCCCCCACTCATGTCCCCTTGCACCCCCACCCCCCAGCACTGTGGGGCACCTGCCAGCAGGCCCCCAACCATGTCTCCCACCACCCCCACCCCTCCAGTCACCAGGGGCAGCCTCCACCAGGCCCCCACCCATGTCTCCCACCACCCCCACCCCTCCAGTCACCAGGGGCAGCCTCCACCAGGCCCCCAACCATGTCTCCCACCACCCCCACCCCCCAGCAGGCCCCCACTCATGTCCCCTTGCACCCCCACCCCCCAGCACTGTGGGGCACCTGCCAGCAGGCCCCCAACCATGTCCCACTCATGTCCCCTTGCACCCCCACCCCCCAGCAGGCCCCCACTCATGTCCCCTTGCACCCCCACCCCCCAGCACTGTGGGGCACCTGCCAGCAGGCCCCCAACCATGTCCCACTCATGTCCCCTTGCACCCCCACCCCCCAGCACTGTGGGGCACCTGCCAGCAGGCCCCCAACCATGTCCCCTTGCACCCCCACCCCCCAGCAGGACCTCACTCATGTCCCCCTTGCACCCCCACCCCCCAGCATTGTGGGGCACCTGCCAGCAGGCCCCCAACCATGTCCCACTCATGTCCCCTTGCACCCCCACCCCCCAGCACTGTGGGGCACCTGCCAGCAGGCCCCCAACCATGTCCCCTTGCACCCCCACCCCCCAGCAGGCCCCCACTCATGTCCCCTTGCACCCCCACCCCCCAGCACTGTGGGGCACCTGCCAGCATGCCCCCAACCATGTCTCCCACCACCCCCACCCCTCCAGTCACCAGGGGCAGCCTCCACAAGGCCCCCACTCATGTCCCCCTGCACCCCCACCCCCCTGCAGGCCCCCACTCATGTCCCCCTGCCCCCAGGTCCTGACGAAACGCAATCATGGCAGTAATGGGCAGCATACCCAGCACAAACACCCAGCCAAGGATTGCATCCACCCACATAGTAGATGCAATTACATGATACAACCCCAATGGCAAGTATGTAAATGAACACATGTCCGTCACACACACATACACAATGGGTGCAAGTGAATGTCAAAACCCATATCATGACATGCATGAAACCAATGAGAAAATACCACAAATGTAAGTAATAAATAGATGTATTAAAGATGAAAATGAAGTAAAGAAATAAAACACACAACAATGGGGATGACAAAACAAATGGTCCATGTCCGAGAACTAATAGAAAAAATCAAAAAACAAAGGAATCCAAAAACTAATGTAGTCCAAAGCAAAATAATGGGGGGAAAAAATAAGGAAAAACCATTGCCTCATGGTGAACACAAATATAAATCCAACAAATGTTTTCCAAACATCAAACTATGTACAAGAATATCCCAGGGTCCATGAGCCCAACACCATAAATGAAACCTACTACTACTAACTAATAAAAAATATATATACAGAAAAGTGGCCATTGTCCGAGCGGTCCAAAAAAAACTTAAAAAATAAAGGAAACCTAACACTAACTAACTAAAGAACTATATACAATGGCAGCGGGCAAGTCCTGCGGCTCACTCTGTGATGTTGCCGGCCAGGGCATCATCGAACTCCATGTCGATGTCCCGGAGGCGGGACTCTGTCCTGGCCCCGAGGTCTCGCAGGGACAACCCCGTGTCCACCTCAAACTCCCTGCGAGCTTCCTCGAGGCACTCAGCCCGCCTCAACGCCCGACGCATGGAGAACTCCGCCCTGACCATGGTGAGCCGCTCCTCTTCCGCCCGCTGCCGCTCCGCACCTATCCGCTGGACCAACTGCTCCCACACGGAAGACACTGCCATCCCAGGGTTCTCCTGCCCTCCGGCCGATGCCTGCCCCTCTGATCTTGATGGCCCCGAGCCATGATGCCTCCCACGTCGAGCCTGCTGCTGCCTCCGACGCCACTGCCTCTGCCAGCACGACGGCATCCAGGCTGATGGAATCCACCGATGCCGTCGTGCACGTGCCCTGCCAGATGATGCCGGCACATCCTCCATCTGCAGGGGGACAGTTGCTGGTGTGTCCACCCCTGCTGGACCTTCGACTCCCGACTGTGGCAGGGATGGGGTCCCCACCGAGCTGGCTGCGTTGGTCGGGGCAGGTCCACAGGGGGCCCTGGTGGCATCTGGGCCGGAAGACGGCATGGAGCATGACTGGCGCATAGCCTCCACAGAGGAGGAGAGGGTCGCCAGAAGGCCACACACATGTAGGAAACCCCCGACCATGGCGGCTCCCAAATGGTTCACGTACGCACGGTGCTCTTCGTGATGATGTGCATGCTCCTCCCGGGAAGCATGCACCTCATCACGAATGCCAGCCGTGCGCAACGCGACACCAATCAGGACCCTCTCCACACGGCCAGGGGTCCCCTCGTCCGCAGGTAGAGGAGTGTCAGATGACATGGACATCTCCCCTACCTGCGGACGGGCCTGGGATGGGGCATCCCTGCTGGTGCATGGTGGTGCAGTCACAGTGTCAGGGACAGTGACATGCACAGGCACCTCCACGGCGACCTGTGCTGCCTCCTGCCCCTGGCCCTGGACTGCACCACTTGCACCAGCGGGGATGCCCCCACCAGGCCCCATGTGTGGCTCAGTAGCGGCCTCCTCCCCCTCTGTGGAAACCACCAACCTGGATGTCTCCACGCCGTCTTCCGCCGGTGCAAGCCCCTGTGGGGGCTCACCCACCCCTTCCGCTGCAGCCGTGGCGGCATCCCCGCCGCTCTGCTCCGCAGCGCCTTCTCCGCCCTCTTCTTCACTTGCCACTGTGTAGAGGGAGACATAGAACACAAGCATCAGGGTACTGTACAATGGTCCCCTAGACAGGAAGCAACAGCAGATGAGTGGCACTGTCATACATCACTTCCATCATGTCCCTCCACAACACATGGGTCAGTGCAGGCAAAACACATACAGTAACAGGCATGGCGCATGCCATGGACATTGGCATACATGACCAAGGGACTCATGATTCATGCAATGTTGGTTTTAAACTCACATGCATCATGGGTCTTGCCATCACATGCACACACCTCACCGTAGTTCCATCCATCTGGCCTCGTACACCACAGACACAGTGGATACAAGGATGACTAGGCTGCATCAGTGAATCTGAACATTGTCACAGACATGTGTCATGCATCCATGGCAGTTACAAGTCACAGACACGCAGGTCAGACACACACACATGGACACCATACGTGTACATGGGACCAGCACCCATCCCTCACCCCCACCCATGTCCAGGAACAGAGACTGCCATGCTTCCATGTGTCCATTCCGCACAGAGCCCCCCATGTTGCAATAGAACACATGCACCAACCATGTGGTTCACACATCACTGTACTCACATGCCTGACCATGATGTCCCTGCACACACACATACATACATGGCCTATGTCACACATACAGGCAGGTATCAGACAACCAGCACACTGCAACATGCCCTGTCTCACACAGTAATGCTTGGCCACTTACCGGCCAACTCCAGATGGGTCTGCCTCCAAAGGATCTGGGCGTGGAGCGCTGGGTCTACGCGTTCCAGGACCCTCATCTGGATGTCACTCAGGCGTGCCCGGCCCCCCTCCGCGAGGCGCCGGGCCTTATTGAGGGTAATGGACCTCAAGTCCTCCCAGCGCTTCTTGATGTGCTTGATGTCGCGGGTTGCCACCCCCTCCGCGTTGATGGCAACCACTACATCGTCCCAGATCCTCTCCCGTCCTTCCTTGTTGGCGCGTGGTCTTCCGAAGAGGGCATCATAATGCCCCAGGACATGCTCCACCAGGACACCAACTTCCTTCTCACTGAAGCTGGTGGCCCTCTGCCTCTCTGGCTGGGGGTCGCCACTGGTCTCAGATGGTGCTTGCCCCGACATGGCGACCCCCGAGGCAGGCGTGGGTGGGCAACTGGGTCCTGGGGCTGGGCTGTGGAGCGATGGTATCCCAGTCGGGAGTCTACTGTTCCAGCAGGGGTGGACACAGCAACTGGACCCCTGCAGATGGCTGATGTGCAGGCACCAAATGGCAGGGCACGGTGGCAGCAGGCAGGCAGGCAGGCAGCAGCAGATGGCACGTGGGAGGCTGCTCGGGGCACTGGGGGGCAGTGATTCGGCCTTCTGGGCAGGAGCGTGGTCTTCCGTGTGTATTTGCGTGGCCAGCTTGATACGGAGTGATTTGGCACGTGAAAAATCTGCACGTCAGCGTGTAATTCGAGGAAAGGCCCTTAGCGCGTAAGCGCGTCTGCACGCATGCGCATTTTCATTGGACCAAAGGCCCTCAGCGCGTGAGCGCGTCTGTGACGTGTCGTGCGAGGGTGTATCCCTCATTGCACGTGATGACAGAACACACGTGGATTTCAACCAATCGCGTGTGAAAGTTCACGGCACCCCGGTACACACGTACCCAGGCCAATCGCGTGTAGATTTTCTCCCGCACCCCTGAAATCCACGTACCCAGGCCAATCGCGTGTAGCATTTCTCGCGCACCCCTGTAATACACGTACCCAGGCCAATCGCGTGTAGATTTTCTCGCGCACCCCTGTAATACACGTACCCAGGCCAATCGCGTGTAGATTTTCTCGCGCACCCCTGTAATACACGTACCCAGGCCAATCGCGTGTGGAACTACCCGCGCACCCGGAAACACACGTACCCAGGCTAATCGCGTGTGGAAAACTGCACGTCCGCGTGTAATGCGCGTAATCGCGCGTGAAAAACTGCACGTCCGCGTGTAATGCGCGTAATCGCACGTGAAAAACTGCACGTCCGCATGTGACGTGACGCGCGCGTGCGTTTCCCTCAGCACGGGTTAAAGGTGAGCGGGCCCAGCAGTTCGCTCTACGTGCCTTCCGTGGAGACCGACGTGTGTTGCTGCTTCCAGTTGTTTTGCGCGCCATCTACTTCACAGCTCTCAAGGACGTATCTCTTCTTTTGGTGGGGGTATTGGCTACGCGTGTTTTTCTGCATCGCGCTAGTCAGACGGTGAGTCGCAAACGCTCCTTTTCCCACTGCGGGTGCCCCTGTGTATTGCACCCATTTTCGATGTCATCGTAGCCTGCGTGTCCCACGCGTACGCGTTATTCGTGTTACTGGGTGCCACCGCGTACTGCGGGAGGTTAAATCCACGCACGTAGGCTGCAGGGTTGCGTGCACGGTTTTACTGCAGTTTTGGGGTGCCTAAGCGTTGCGTGACCCGTCACCACATCACCGGGGTCACATACAGCCTTGCAGGTGCAGGGGGGCTGTTAACATCTTGCTTCCCACCCCCTTCACCCCAATTGCCCAGGTCAATTGTGCTGTACACCTCCCATTGGCACCACTCCATCTGTGCCAGCACTATTACATCTGTGCCATGGTTGGGAGGCCACCAAAGGTGAGGGGCGCCTCAGCTGGGTGTACTCCTCATGGCGGGCTGGTCGGGGACGTGGCCGTGGTGACCAGGGAGTAGGGGGACTCCAGGGTGTCCAGGGCAGCCACAGAGGGGGAAGAGGCAGGGGTGCGCCACTTGAGCACAATGTTGTGCCATGTGTTGGTGCAGCCATGCCACCACCCCCTGTGGTTCCGGGGGATGCAGCTCCTGCATCTGGCACTGGCACCCGTATGACCTGGCAGTCCGTTCCATCGACTGCCACGGGCCCAAAGGTAGCGGTAGCTGCAGGTGCAGCTGTGGACACCGCCACCCAGGCTCAGGGTCTGCCAGCGCAGGCTGCGTTGGCACTTGAAGAGCCCTTGGTAGATCTCCAACAGGCCAGGGGGGAAGCCATAGGGGCACGCCGGGCTGCTCAGACCAAGACACGTGTCCCTGGGGCAGTCATGTCATCTGCTGCCCCGAACAGCCGGGTGTTGGCAAGTGCAGGGGCAGATGCACCCAACAGCACCCCTGTTGTGAGTCTGCCAACCAGGACCGTTGCGGTCAATGACCCTGCCACAGCTGATGTTGCTGCACAGGGTCCATTAGTGGGCACCCAGCTGCCACTGACACAAGTCAGGCCTTTGGTCATCCCTCCACCGGCCACTCCCTCGGCTCAATCCACCGAACCCACTGGCCATACTGGTCAGGGCGGCATTAGCCAGCCAGGGTCTGCGCCACAGTCCAAGAGGAGGAAGGTTGCACCTGCAGCACAGGCTGGGACCCCACACACAGCCACAACCTCCTGCACGTCGAGGAAGAAGCCTTTCTGTAAGCAGGAACTGGACTTCCTCGTGGACTACGTGCGGGGACACAGCCGTGACATGCTAGTGTGTGCCAATAGTCAGACTACGGCTGCCCAACGTGACACCCACTGGAAGCATGTTGCGGAACATGTCAGTTCATTCGGCCATGAGGTGCGCACGGCGCAGGAGTGCAAAAAGCGCTGGAATGACATCAAGCGCAGCACTAAGGCTAAGCGTGCCTCAAATTACAACTTGACTCTGGTGACTGGCAGTGGGCCTGCACCAGAGGAGGAAGAACTCACTCCGCATGAGGCTCTCGTTGCGGAGTTCATACCACCAGAATTGGTCGAAGGTGTGGGAGAGATGCTGGACTTTGATGCCCAGTCCAGTGAGTGTTGATGCGTAGTTGTTGAGGACGTGTGTGTTTCACTTGTGGGATGTGTTGTGCATGATTGCTGCTACATGTGACGTGTACATGGTTCTGATGTGTAAGTAATGCAATGCTACCGTCATGCATGTCTCCTCTGCCTGCATGCGGGACTCCATGTGGGCATGCTCCCTTGCCCCTCCTCCGCCACTCTGCACCCCAGTTCCACCTTTGCACTGGTCTGCTACATTCTTGCCAATGTGTAGTTTCTTGTTCATGTGTCCTGTGTAGATGCTAACTTCCAGCTTAGAAACTGCCAGACATATGCCGTGTGGTACAGCCTTAGTACTCGATGCAGGGTATCCCACTTGTACTGTGCATGGGTCAGATGTCCCGCAGGGACATGAGTGCCCATTCATGCTCCATGTGCATTGCACGCATGCCCCTATGTGTCCTTGACTGGATGATCACTGTAATATGAGTCCTTGGTTACATACATTGCCTGCCATATTATCGGCCTCCCCATGTCAACTGTGGTTCAGTCCTGCGTTGCACACATGTTTAGGCTCTGACAATCTGTGTGGCTCACAGGCCTCAGCCTGTTCAATGGCCAATGACTCTGTCCAACTCTTGTCGTGTCTTCTTCACACGTGGCTGGCCTCCGGATCTTCCATCATGTGTCCTGCCCACTGTCCCAGCATCATTTGCAGTGTTGTAATTTGAATCACATTAAGCTGTTGATGCCAGTCAACACTGCTTGTCAATACACAGGTGTATGGGCAGCCTTTTGATACCATGCTAGGCATCCCTGCTTTGGTACTGGGGTGGAGGGGTGCTTGGCTGCTAGACATGTTACACATTGAATACACAATGCACGTGATGTCTGAATTTGACATTGCACTGCCTTCACATTTCCTGGCACACACCATGGAGTGCTTGTATATGTAGGTAGTGAGTGGCGTACACATTTTCAGCACTGCATAGACCCACTTCCATGCAAACTGCCACCTTTCAACAGGTCTGATCACAGTAGCTATTCAAAGTAGACCCAGCATGCATGCCTGGTCATATGTTGTGTGTCACATGTCTGCCGGATGCCTTTGCTGTCGGTGTGTGTGTGTGTTGTGTGCTTCTGACATGTGTAGTGACCTTTTCCTCTCTATTTTTCAGGTGATGACGCAATGGATGCAGAGGATGGTGTTGTCATGCCAGACACAGGGTTGGTAAGACCACATCAACCCGGCACTAGTGGGGGTCGTGGGGTGGTAGGCCACGAAAACCCCCAAGTGCTGCAGTCCATCCTGTCTCTGGCTGCCTATGAGTCCAGCCTTGATGACGACTCTGACGTCCATGTTGAGTTGGATGAGCATCAAGTCCATGTGTCAGGGGTGAGTGATTCTGATGTGGACACTCCTCTGTCTGCGACACCTGCACTGAGAGATCAGACAGTCTTGGTTCCTCCGCCCGTGGTGGATCGGGACGCAGGGTCACCCTCCACACCAGTCACTGATGTGCCTGGGACATCACGTCGACGGGGGCATGTAGTCGTGCAGCCGCAGGCGGTGCCAACACAGCGAGGACCTCCGGTCCTTGGGTCCCGCAGGGGTCAAGCCCGGCAACGCGGTCGCCGCGCGCAACCGCTGTATACTGAGTGGGAGCAAGACATGACTGCCAATTCCGAACGGCAGGGGGCAGCAATGGAGAACATCGCTGACAGCATGGAGAGTGTGGCCCGATCTGTGCTCCCCCCTGCTAGGCAGGTGCTTCTCCAGCAGCAGGTGGCACGGTCCACGGCCCGCTCGCTCAGGCTGGGCATGGCGGCCTCAGACAGGGCACGCCAGGCTGAAATGTCGTCTCTGCGTCAAGCAATTGCTGCTCACGCAGAGGCGCACATGGATGCCCTGAGGGAGGAGTATGCCTCCCTCAGATCCACTCTGGGTGTCCTTATGATGTCCCAGAGGCAGCAGGCAGAGGAGAGGTTTGCACAGCTTGAGCGCACCATCTCGGCTGAGCTACAGGCTTGCCGGGAGGTGCAGTGGTTGTCCAGCCAGGCCTTGCAGGAGGAACTCCGTGTTACACGTGCTACCTTGCAAGAGGAAGCACGTGTATCACGTGAGGTTCTGCATGCAGACCTATGTAACATCGCCACACAGAACCAGGCTCACCTGTCCGGCAGACTTGCTGCCGACGAGGGGCAAGCTGCGGCTAGGCGTGGCCAGGCTACTGTTCCACGTCCTCCTTTCCGGGATGAGCCAGACTCGGACGACCATCTATCTCCCACATAGGTCGTGCTGTGCAGGTGTTGAGCCCATGGAGGTATTTTTTTTTGGCTCAGCATCATCGCATGTGGATGTTGAGCAGCACCCTGTACCTCCCCCCTCCTGGGTGCCTCCCCTCCCCCCCGGGTCGTATGTGGCCATTTTTGATTTTTCGTTTAGTTTAGTTAGTTAAGTTTCTGTTTGATAGTTAGTTTAAATAGGTAATGTAGGTTTTCCATAGTTAGTGTAATTAGTTAATAGTTGAGTTAGTTTAAAATGTGTAGTCTATTGTGCTTTCATGTGACAGTGCGGTGCCTTGTGGTTTTTGAAGGCATCCACTGTCTGTTCCAGCTGGGCCCTTCATGGTTGTCTTGTGTATGTGTTTGCTGCTTGGGTTCCTTGACTCACATATGCCACTCCTGCCTCCCTTATCCATGGGCTCGCAAGGATGGTTCGGTGTTACAGAATTTTACACAAGGGCTTTGGACTGTCATATCTGTGGCATGTCTGGTGCTTTGTGACTTGTGTTGACAACCCTAGTGGGGATGATTTAGGTGTAATTGTCCACTGTTCAGCTTTTGCTAGATGGGGTGTGTCATGATTAATGTGGACATTGATTGCTATGCATTGTGTATTATGTCTCATTTCTTTCCTGTACACGTGCCTGTTGCAATTCATGCTGTAGATAGTGTTCCACACTTTGGAAGTCAAAGACGGACTGATGGTGTGATTTGTGATGTGACTCTCTGACATGGTCAAGTAATGAGATGCCTGATGAGACACACACAGATCACTTTGATGCATTAATCATTTGTTTCATGCACTTTCTGCAGGGGGATGAGGCACCAGAGCACCTTTGCCAGCAGACATGGCCCATTGGACGACGGAATTCCTGACCCGTTTGTTGGTGCCCACATGCACATGTGTGCACGAGCAGAGCCACAGTGATTGCAGACCCACATCCTAGAACTGCTGACATGTTCCAAGGAACTCCAGGCAAGGTGAGCATCACAGTGGGGCCACGACACAGCAAAGCTTGCACCAGGCGAGTTGCACATGCAGGCTTAGTCACAGCACTGAGGGTGAGCTTAGACGAATATTGGTGTTGAAGCACACAATGCAGCTCAGATGTGTTTGTGGACTGATGGCTGTTGATAGTAGGGTTGTCTGGGACACATGCAGGGGCAGTGGCACATACCCTGCGGTACACCAAGGTTCATTGAGGCACTTGTATCAACCATGTAGCCTTCAGAGACATGGAAAGGGGCAGCTCACAGGGACATACAGCAAGGGACATACTTGGGTGCAGTGCATGTCTATTCCACGTACTTCATGATAAATGCACTGCCAACTTTGTTTTGGTCATGGTGGTACGCAACTTGCTCTGTAGTCATGGCTTGCCATATGGGTCTGTCTGCTTACCCAGGGAACATTGCATGTTGTGTGAATTGTGACACATTGGTGTTCCATTGCCACTCACCCACCAGCGCCTGACTCACTGCATTGACTGTGTATGACCCGTCACAGGGGTGATGTTATATATGGGTACGAAGCATCGAGCACTGATTGTCTGTTTGTAGAGTAGTTTGTTGCTATGGGGCATGTTTTGTGTTGTGTTTTCGTGTAATTGGCACATACAGGTTGTTGACTGTGTCTCTCTTTGCAGCATTGGAGTGCTCCTGTAACCGGCCCTGAGAGTGCGCAGGCAGGAGGCCAGCACTCAAAACCAGAGCTAAGTGTCTTGTTGTTTTCCTTACAAACTGCCCTGCATAGGCTTGCTGGGGAGTGTACTGATGCATGGATGTATGTGTGGTCCTATTTGGTATGTTTTTTTCCCTAATCACCCGTGATCCTATGCAATTATGAAACCTGTACCCTCTACCCGGTGTTCCTGCTTCCCGTGCCTATCCAAGCAATGTTCCCTGACCCTCTTTCCCCACTGGGGTTGCGGATGCCTGTGTAAGCCCCGAACTTGCAGGCGCCAAAACCCTAGAGGGGGTGGTTGGTTCGTACCACTCCTGAGCCTGGACTACAGAAGGCCATGACAATGATGTCCAAGTTTGTTTGGATTGTGTATGTGTTCATGCAGGTTGTACATTTTCGTGCATTCCCTAGTTTCATGTGTCATTCCTCCTCCCCTCACCTGCCACTCATTCCAGTCATCCAGTGTGTCTACACCTGTCCCGACTGCATATCCCTGAACCTCATTCCCCACCATGATCTCAGGGGCCTGTGTGAGTTTGACCTTGCAGGCACCCGGGACATGGTGTGGGTGGTTGTTTCATGAGACTCCCGCGCCTGTACAGGGGACCTGTGGCAGTACACATACATTCATGGTGCATCATCCTATGTCATGTACCACACATGTCTCACATCCTGTCGTGACATTGTTCTGCTGTGCTACCTTGGTTGTTGCATCATTGTGGTAGTACTTGGCGTTTGTGAGGTACTGCTACGTCAAGTCATCTACTGGAGGGTGTTTGGGTTCGTTTTCATGCCTTGGATTTTGTGATTTTGGAAATGAGTGTGGATTCTGAGGGTTCAGGCATCTTTTTACACACAAGGTGGGAGATGGACACGAAGGGTAAAGGTGATCCTGTGGCCAGGTGGAAATGAGGGTTGGAGGCTCCATGACCCAGGTGCAGTTGTTCAGTGGGTCATGGTCATTTGCGCGGGAGGGGGGGGTTGTTGTTGATAGTTGCATTGCCCTGCAGTGTGATGGGAACTCTGACATTGTAATGTTGTTGTCCTATGTACATGTTGTGTTCTGCTGATCAATGCCTGTTCATGTGTTGTGTTTTCCTTTCAGGTGCGAGGGGATAGTTGTGGTTTGACATGCTGGGGTGTACACATGGTGGATGTTCACATGTGATGTGTAGGGAACACTGATGGTCACTTGAGTGCACATGCATATGTGGAGTGCATGTCCCTGCAGAACCACACACTTGCACTCGGATGCACTCCATGTACTCCCACCCTTGCATATCCACGTGTACACTGTTTGCCTTCTGGTGCCCACTGTGTCCCGGCAGCACATGTTCTGTGACCGATTATGGTTCCAGTACATGCCAAATTTGATGTTTGATGTAGTCTGTCACTTAGATGTGATGCTCAGGGTGTGCATCACTCGCAATGGCTGTTCACTGTGCTGTGCGCTGAGCAGTGTGATGCAGGAGTGGGACACTGCACACATGAGCTGCAGTGCCTGTGGTTGGTGATGTGGGGGCACCACCATGTCCACCGGGACGCCCTGCCGTGTTGCAACATTGTGCAGGACACATGCTGCCACAATGATCCTGCACACTACTGGTGGTGCATAGAGTAGTTGCCCACCAGAGCGGTCAAGGGAGCGGAAACGTGACTTGAGCACTCCGAATGTGCGCTCCACTATGCCCCTGGTTGCAATATGGGCGGCGTTGTATCTTACCTGGGGTGGTGTGGTGGGGTTCCGGATTGGCGTCATCATGTGGTTGCTCAGAGGGTAGGCACTGTCCCCTGGGGAGGTGATAATAATTGAGATTATTAGGGTTGGGATATTTGTCTGTGTGTGACTTGCATGCATGTGCAAGGGCATTTGTACTGACCAGGAGCCATGTGTCGCCATGCTGCCCAGCTTCCAGGGCCCGGCTCAGGGCGGACATTCTGTATATGAAACTGTCATGGGTGGAGCCAGGGTAGTTTGCATAGACAGAGGTGATGATTCCCTTTGCATCGCATACCACCTGTACATTGATGGAATGCCAGTGCTTGCGGTTTCGGTAGATGTGCTCAGTGGCCCTAGGTGGACGTAGGGCCACATGGCACCGAGCACTTTGGGGAAGTGTGCCACCCTGAAAAAATCCAGGACAACGGCCTGCCTTTCTGCGGGTGTTCTGGGCATGTATATGTGCCTGCGGACTGAGGGGCGCGCTGTCATGATTGCCAGTACCTGGTGTAGGCAGCGTGACTGCGTGGCCTGTGAGACCCCCCCACTATGGCAGTGGTCTGCTGAAACGACCCAGTGGCCAAAAAATGCAAGACACTGAGCAGCTTCTCCAAGGGGCTCAATGCTTGGGAGCAAAGGGTGGGGGATGTGAGGTCATCTTCCCACTCCCTGACCAGGTCTAGGATGATATGGGGTGGAAACCTATACCTGCCGTAGACCTGGTCGTCAGGCATCCCAAAAAGGCTTGTCCGTGGTGCAAAAATGCGTGCCCTGGCTATTCTCCTCCTCCTGCGGTGTCCCACGATCAGTGCAGCAACAAATGGGGCATTCATCGTCGCTGTATATACGCGTTTGTTGTTTGCGCGCACTTTTATGCTGTCCGCGGGACGCCTCCGTGTGGGCGGACCGTTGACGCCTGTGCACGTCTTTTGCCGTGCACGTGTTTCCTGTATTCGGGTGTCATCGCGTGTGATCGGAGGGGAGCGAGCGTACACGCGATTGGCCTGGGTACATGTGTTTCCAGGTGCGCGGGTAGTTCCACATGCGATTGGCCTGGGTACGTGTATTACAGGGGTGCGCGAGAAATGCTACACGCGATTGGCCTGGGTACGTGTATTACAGGGGTGCGCGAGAAAATCTACACGCGATTGGCCTGGGTACGTGTGTTCCGGGGTGCCGTGAACTTTCACACGCGATTGGTTGAAATCCACGTGTGTTCTGTCATCACGTGCAATGAGGGATACACCCTCGCACGCCACGTCACAGACGCGCTCACGCGCTGAGGGCCTTTGGTCCAATGAAAATGCGTATGCGTGCAGACGCGCTTACGCGCTAAGGGCCTTTCCTCGAATTACACGCTGACGTGCAGATTTTTCACGTGCCAAATCACTCCGTATCAAGCTGGCCACGCGAATACACACGGAAGACCACGCTCCTGCCCAGAAGGCCGAATCACTGCCCCCCAGTGCCCCGAGCAGCCTCCCACGTGCCATCTGCTGCTGCCTGCCTGCCTGCCTGCCTGCTGCCACCGTGCCCTGCCATTTGGTGCCTGCACATCAGCCATCTGCAGGGGTCCAGTTGCTGTGTCCACCCCTGCTGGAACAGTAGACTCCCGACTGGGATACCATCGCTCCACAGCCCAGCCCCAGGACCCAGTTGCCCACCCACGCCTGCCTCGGGGGTCGCCATGTCGGGGCAAGCACCATCTGAGACCAGTGGCGACCCCCAGCCAGAGAGGCAGAGGGCCACCAGCTTCAGTGAGAAGGAAGTTGGTGTCCTGGTGGAGCATGTCCTGGGGCATTATGATGCCCTCTTCGGAAGACCACGCGCCAACAAGGAAGGACGGGAGAGGATCTGGGACGATGTAGTGGTTGCCATCAACGCGGCGGGGGTGGCAACCCGCGACATCAAGCACATCAAGAAGCGCTGGGAGGACTTGAGGTCCAGGACCCTCAATAAGGCCCGGCGCCTCGCGGAGGGGGGCCGGGCACGCCTGAGTGACATCCAGATGAGGGTCCTGGAACGCGTAGACCCAGCGCTCCACGCCCAGATCCTTCGGAGGCAGACCCATCTGGAGTTGGCCGGTAAGTGGCCAAGCATTACTGTGTGAGACAGGGCATGTTGCAGTGTGCTGGTTGTCTGATACCTGCCTGTATGTGTGACATAGGCCATGTACGTATGTGTGTGTGCAGGGACATCATGGTCAGGCATGTGAGTACAGTAATGTGTGAACCACATGGTTGGTGCATGTGTTCTATTGCAACATGGGGGGCTCTGTGCGGAATGGACACATGGAAGCATGGCAGTCTCTGTTCCTGGACATGGGTGGGGGTGAGGGATGGGTGGGGGCCTTGTGGAGGCTGCCCCTGGTGACTGGAGGGGTGGGGGTGGTGGGAGACATGGGTGGGGGCCTGGTGGAGGCTGCCCCTGGTGACTGGAGGGGTGGGGGTGGTGTGAGACATGGGTGGGGGCCTTGTGGAGGCTGCCCCTGGTGACTGGGGGGTGGGGGTGGTGGGAGACATGGGTGGTGGCCATGTGGAGGCTGCCCCTGGTGACTGGGGGGTGGGGGTGGTGGGAGACATGGGTGGGGGCCTGGTGGAGGCTGCCCCTGGTGACTGGAGGAGTGGGGGTGGTGGGAGACATGGGTGGGGGCCTGGTGGAGGCTGCCCCTGGTGACTGGAGGGGTGGGGGTGGTGGGAGACATGGGTGGGGGCCTGGTGGAGGCTGCCCCTGGTGACTGGAGGGGTGGGGGCGGTGGGAGACATGGGTGGGGGCCTTGTGGAGGCTGCCCCTGGTGACTGGAGGGGTGGGGGTGGTGGGAGACATGGGTGGGGGCCTGGTGGAGGCTGCCCCTGGTGACTGGAGGGGTGGGGGTGGTGGGATACATGGGTGGGGGCCTGGTGGAGGCTGCCCCTGGTGACTGGAGGGGTGGGGGTGGTGGGAGACATGGGTGGGGGCCTGGTGGAGGCTGCCCCTGGTGACTGGAGGGGTGGGGGTGGTGGGAGACATGGGTGGGGGCCTGGTGGAGGCTGCCCCTGGTGACTGGAGGGGTGGGGGTGGTGGGAGACTTGGGTGGGGGCCTTGTGGAGGCTGCCCCTGGTGACTGGGGGGTGGGGGTGGTGGGAGACATGGGTGGGGGCCTTGTGGAGGCTGCCCCTGGTGACTGGAGGGGTGGGGTGGTGGGAGACATGGTTGGGGGCCTGGTGGCAGGTGCCCCACAGTGCTGGGGGGTGGGGGTGCAGGGGGACATGAGTGGGGGCCTGCTGGGGGGTGGGGGTACAAGGGGACATGAGTGGGGGCCTGCTGGGGGGTGGGGGTGGTGTGAGACATGGGTGGGGGCCTTGTGGAGGCTGCCCCTGGTGACTGGGGGGTGGGGGTGGTGGGAGACATGGGTGGGGGCCTTGTGGAGGCTGCCCCTGGTGACTGGGGGGTGGGGGTGGTGGGAGACATGGGTGGGGGCCTGGTGGAGGCTGCCCCTGGTGACTGGAGGGGTGGGGGTGGTGGGAGACATGGGTGGGGGCCTGGTGGAGGCTGCCCCTGGTGACTGGAGGGGTGGGGGTGGTGGGAGACATGGGTGGGGGCCTGGTGGAGGCTGCCCCTGGTGACTGGAGGGGTGGGGGTGGTGGGAGACATGGGTGGGGGCCTGGTGGAGGCTGCCCCTGGTGACTGGAGGGATGGGGGTGGTGGGAGACATGGGTGGGGGCCTGGTGGAGGCTGCCCCTGGTGACTGGAGGGGTGGGGGTGGTGGGAGACATGGGTGGGGGCCTGGTGGAGGCTGCCCCTGGTGACTGGAGGGGTGGGGGTGGTGGGAGACATGGTTGGGGGCCTGGTGGAGGCTGCCCCTGGTGACTGGGTGGTGGGGGTGGTGGGAGACATGGGTGGGGGCCTTGTGGAGGCTGCCCTGGTGACTGGGGGGTGGGGGTGGTGGGAGACATGGGTGGGGGCCTTGTGGAGACTGCCCCTGGTGACTGGAGGGGTGGGGGTGGTGGGAGACATGGGTGGGGGCCTGGTGGAGGCTGGCCCTGGTGACTGGAGGGGTGGGGGTGGTGTGAGACATGGGTGGGGGCCTGGTGGAGGCTGCCCCTGGTGACTGGAGGGGTGGGGGTGGTGGGAGACATGAGTGGGGGCCTTGCGGAGGCTGCCCCTGGTGACTGGAGGGGTGGGGGTGGTGGAAGACATGGGTGGGGGCCTGGTGGAGGCTGCCCCTGGTGACTGAAGGGGTGGGGGTGGTGGGAGACATGGGTGGGGGCCTGGTGGAGGCTGCCCCTGGTGACTGGAGGGGTGGGGGTGGTGGGAGACATGGGTGGGGGCCTGGTGGAGGCTGCCCCTGGTGACTGGAGGGGTGGGGGTGGTGGGAGACATGGGTGGGGGCCTGGTGGAGGCTGCCCCTGGTGACTGGAGGGGTGGGGTGGTGGGAGACATGGGTGGGGGCCTGGTGGAGGCTGCCCCTGGTGACTGGAGGGGTGGGGTGGTGGGAGACATGGGTGGGGGCCTGGTGGAGGCTGCCCCTGGTGACTGGAGGGGTGGGGGTGGTGGGAGACATGGGTGGGGCCTGGTGGAGGCTGCCCCTGGTGACTGGAGGGGTGGGGGTGGTGGGAGACATGGGTGGGGGCCTTGTGGAGGCTGCCCCTGGTGACTGGAGGGGTGGGGGTGGTGGGAGACATGGCTGGGGGCCTGGTGGAGGCTGCCCCTGGTGACTGGAGGGGTGGGGGTGGTGGGAGACATGGGTGGGGGCCTGGTGGCAGGTGCCCCACAGTGCTGGGGGGTGGGGGTGCAGGGGGACATGAGTGGGGGCCTGCTGGGGGGTGGGGGTGCAAGGGGACATGAGTGGGGGCCTGCTGGGGGGTGGGGGTGCAAGGGGACATGAGTGGGGGCCTGCTGGGGGGTGGGGGTGGTGTGAGACATGGGTGGGGGCCTTGTGGAGGCTGCCCCTGGTGACTGGGGGGTGGGGGTGGTGGGAGACATGGGTGGGGGCCATGGGTGGGGGCCTTGTGGAGGCTGCCCCTGGTGACTGGAGGGGTGGGGGTGGTGGGAGACATGGGTGGGGGCCTGGTGGAGGCTGCCCCTGGTGACTGGAGGGGTGGGGGTGGTGGGAGACATGGGTGGGGGCCTTGTGGAGGCTGCCCCTGGTGACTGGAGGGGTGGGGGTGGTGGGAGACATGGTTGGGGGCCTGGTGGAGGCTGCCCCTGGTGACTGGGTGGTGGGGGTGGTGGGAGACATGGGTGGGGGCCTGGTGGAGGCTGCCCCTGGTGACTGGGGGGTGGGGGTGGTGTGAGACATGGGTGGGGGCCTGGTGGAGGCTGCCCCTGGTGACTGGAGGGGTGGGGGTGGTGGGAGACATGGGTGGGGGCCTGGTGGAGGCTGCCCCTGGTGACTGGAGGGGTGGGGGTGCTGTGAGACATGGGTGGGGGCCTGGTGGAGGCTGCCCCTGGTGACTGGAGGGGTGGGGGTGGTGGGAGACATGGGTGGGGGCCTGGTGGAGGCTGCCCCTGGTGACTGGGGGGTGGAGGCTGCCCCTGGTGACTGGAGGGGTGGGGGTGGTGGGAGACATGGTTGGGGGCCTGGTGGAGGCTGCCCCTGGTGACTGGGTGGTGGGGGTGGTGGGAGACATGGGTGGGGGCCTGGTGGAGGCTGCCCCTGGTGACTGGGGGGTGGGGGTGGTGTGAGACATGGGTGGGGGCCTGGTGGAGGCTGCCCCTGGTGACTGGAGGGGTGGGGGTGGTGGGAGACATGGGTGGGGGCCTGGTGGAGGCTGCCCCTGGTGACTGGAGGGGTGGGGGTGCTGTGAGACATGGGTGGGGGCCTGGTGGAGGCTGCCCCTGGTGACTGGAGGGGTGGGGGTGGTGGGAGACATGGGTGGGGGCCTGGTGGAGGCTGCCCCTGGTGACTGGGGGGTGGAGGCTGCCCCTGGTGACTGGAGGGGTGGGGGTGGTGGGAGACATGGGTGGGGGCCTGGTGGAGGCTGCCCCTGGTGACTGGGGGGTGGGGGTGCAAGGGGACATGAGTGGGACATGGTTGGGGGCCTGCTGGCAGGTGCCCCACGGTGCTGGGGGGTGGGGGTGCAAGGGGACATGTGGCTTGGCTGGGGGGCATGCCCATGGTGGATGGGCTGCCTGCGGGACATGACCAGGGGTGCAGGGTAGTCCCCTGTGGTGTGGGCTGCCTGCAGAGGTCGTGTAGGGGGTAGAGGGGAGACCTGGGAGGACCCACACTGGCAATTCACCTCTTCAACTTCCCGCACACCCACGTAATACACTGCCCCACTCGCACAGGCCCAATTGCGTGTAGGATTTCTCGCGCACCCCTGTAATACACGTACCCAGGCCAATCGCGTGTAGATTTTCTCGCGCACCCCTGAAATCCACGTACCCGGGCCAATCGCGTGTAGAATTTCTCGCGGACCCCTGAAATCCACGTACCCAGCCCAATCGCGTGTAGATTTTCTCGCGCACCCCTGAAATCCACGTACCCAGGCCAATCGCGTGTAGAATTTCTCGCGCACCCCTGAAATCCACGTACCCAGCCCAATCGCGTGTAGGTTTTCTCGCGCACCCCTGAAATCCACGTACCCAGGCCAATCGCGTGTAGAATTTCTCACGCACCCTGAAATCCACGTACCCAGCCCAATCGCGTGTAGATTTTCTCGCGCACCCCTGTAATACACGTACCCAGGCCAATCGTGTGTAGAATTTCTCGCGCACCCCTGAAATCCACGTACCCAGGCCAATCGCGTGTAGATTTTCTCGCGCACCCCTGTACTACACGTACCCAGGCCAATCGCGTGTAGATTTTCTCGCGCACCCCTGAAATCCACGTACCCAGGCCAATCGCGTGTAGATTTTCTCACGCACCCCTGTAATACACGTACCCAGGCCAATCGCGTGTAGAATTTCTCGCGCACCCCTGTAATCCACGTACCCAGGCCAATCGCGTGTAGAATTTCTCGCGCACCCCAGAAATCCACGTACCCAGGCCAATCGCGTGTAGATTTTCTCGCGCACCCCTGTAATACACGTACCCAGGCCTATCGCGTGTGGGGACACCCGCACACCCCTGAAATACACGCTCCCCGCTCTGCGTTTGCTGCTGCCCTTTGCGCTGGATTGGGGATTTTGATGGCTTTTCCCTGCGCGAGGGGCGTTCTTGGGGGCGTAACTGACGCTGCTGCAGGGTCGCTGCGCCACTCTGCGCCACGGCTGGTTGTGGATGTTGGAATCCATGAATACGCTGTGCGCCTGAATGTGTTTCGGCGCACGCGGCTGGCGCAGACTACCGCACGCGCACACTGTGCGCCAGCCACGTGCGCCACTTGTGCGCCGAATTCTATGAATTGGCCCCTAAATGTCTGTAATGTGTTACAAATTAAATTCAGCTATATGTCCATGTACCACAGTACTTTTAGCATTTAAATTATATGCATGTGTGATTCTGTGGTACTAGCGGTATGCAGTCTTTATTACAAATCCTTTAACTAGACAAGCTTTTATATTGTAACTCATATAACAAAAACACATATTGATAATATATGTGTGTGGGGTAAGGGGATAAATCTTTTTGAAAAGGGTGGGGGAGGGTTTTTAGGGGTGGGAAACGGTGGTTCGGTGGACCCCCCTAAAATCATATATTAGAGCAAAATAAATTGTTCAGTGTTTTTTCATTTTGAAATTTTCGGTCTAAAAGCATTCCTTTTAAAAAATGTCGCTATAAAGACATGTAACTGGTACTAACAGGCAGTGTACCTGTCAAATGTATGAGCAGCCAAACATTTTTTGGGGGTGGTAGTTTATGGATACAGTAGCTGTGCATCATGAGTTGTGGGTTTGCCTGACTGTGTTTTTGCTTGTCACTATGATGTGGTGCATGCTGGTACATTTTGTATTTAGTTTATCGATGTACGGAATAGATGTAGTTATGTATGCACAGTATATTTTTTATGCATGGAGACACGGCTGCCAAGGCCTCCCACTCTGACATGCTACTACTTTGTGGCACCTTGAGATACACCTACCCACTTGCACATTTCATGCACTCCCAACGCTGAGTATGGTTATGTCCCCTTCAACTCTTGAGGCTGACTAGTTTTACAATTGTGGGTAATAATGTTCCTTGCTCTTATTCTTCATCTACCTTTGCCTTTTAACGCCCTATCTGGCCTCCAAGCACTTTTACAGAGGTTTGGTAATTGTTTCAGGAAATTGCAGTTGGAGTAATGATGGATTAATGCATGCAGTATGCACATCCACTGGTCATGGGTGTCATACTGGGCCATAATTCAACACTGCACATGGCCTTGTAGTTGGACTCACTCAGCAGCCAGGTATTCTATGCTGGTTACTGCTCACCCCCCACCAATTCTACACTGCACGTGGCCTTGTAGTTGGACTCACCCAGCAGCCAGGCATGCTATGATGGTTACTGTCCCCCTTCCCCAATTCAACACTGCACATGGCCTTGTAGTTGGTCTCACCCAGCAACCAGGTATGCTATGCTGGTTACTGCCCCCCAATTCAACATTGCACATGGCCTTGTAGTTAGACTCACCGAGCAGCCATGTACGATGTCCAGCATGTCGTGCCATGTACCGAGGCAGTGTGGAGTTCCGCAGCACCATGGAGTCATGTGTTGACCTGGGAAATCTTGCACAGCAATGGGTGATGAGGTGGTGGGCATCACACACCATTTGTACGTTCAGTGAATGGAACAAGTGGAGGTAGTGTACTGCACAGGAAGCTGTTCCATTGAATGAACATACAGATGGTGTGGGATGCCCGCCACCTCATAACCCATTGCTGTGCAAGATTTCCCGGGTCAACACATGACTCCATCGTGCTGCTGAACTCCACACTGCCTCGGTACATGTCACGACATGCTGGACATCGTACATGGCTGCGCAATGAGTCTAACTACAGGCCCAGAGTGATGTGGACACTTGTGAGCATAGGCAAAGTGGTAGGCACTCCCCAACCTTAAGTGTAGTTTGGTACCCCTTCTCTTAACATGTTGCTACACACTCCCATCATGCTCCTTCTGGGTCGATTTGGTTTCTTTGTGTCTTTCCCTTCATGTGATGTCAACATCCCCAGAGCTCCATTGTTTCTCTGGATCAAAAAATCACCAAGAGTAGGGTCTCACTTTCTCCCTATTTTTCCCCTAATCTTCTGGTCCACTGATTTAGCATAAAGTAATCCTTCAGATGCTCATGATGCGAGTCCCTGGATGCATACTTTTGCAAACTCCCAGCGCATGGTAGAAAATGCATCAACATTCCTCTGTGCCTTGTTAGCATATACAAAAATTAGTCTGATAAGAGTGGTTTATTATTTTTTAAGTGGTTTATGGATAACCAAGTAATCCTGAAACTAGAAAAGATTGGGGTGCTTCTTTTAGGGGGGGACTTCAATATGAAAATGGGGGATGAAGCTCCTTTTGATTTGTATGATGAGCAGGAGCATGTGGTTTTTAAATTCCCCAACCCATGGATGCAGAATACACAGACCTGCGCTTTTGGCCACCAATTCACATTGTGGCTCATTCAGTGGGGGTTGTGTTCTGTCAATGGACGTGTCTCCCCTGATATTCCAGGCATTTCAACTTTTTTGAGTCACTCAGGTTCCTCCACAATTGATTAATTTTGCTTTTTGGCAAGATGCTGAGATATGATAAAGGGGTTCGAAGTGACTGATGACCCCATTAGTGATCAGTGCCTATTAAGTTGATAGTTTCTGGGTTTTTGGGTACACATTCTAGGGTGGTTAATGATTTCTTGGATATAGTTGAGGTTCACCCGGTCAGAAGACATACAATTAAATGGGCTTAAATAAGTGAAAATCAACTCCATTATGGAGTGCCAGCAAGGAACAAGACCATGTTTTTTAACATCATGGAGATGAGATTGGGTGATCTGGATCTGGTCTGCAGTTTCAGAGAGTTGCTTGGTGTTTTAATTGAGGGTTCCAAGTGGAGTTTAAGATCAATAAAGCAGTTATTAAGGGATGGTTTGATGATGTTTGCAAACAGGCCAAAACAATTCTTTTGGTGGCCCTTTAGTCCCCTTCTAAATTTCGACAGGACATTATTCAGGCAAGAGTCAACTATCGTAAAACCTTGGAAGCCCGGAAAGAGGAGCTTGACAATTTGGCATGGTGTGATCTATTAGATGCTGTTTCCTCAAAAGATTCTAGAAGGTTTTGGAATGTGTGGCAGATGTTTCTTGTTCATAAGAGGACCAAAAGGGCCCAAGGTTCACATGTAGCTGTTGGGGTGTGGGTCGACCACTTGCCTCCCTATATCATGGGGTATGTTACCAGGCGGACCAGTTAGCGCCTCCTCTATCATTACAGTTCACCAAGAAATGAGTAATTACTGCCATTGAAAGCCTGAGCACATAATCGCAGGCCAGGGTCAGATGTTATCCTGGCAGACCTTTTTATGAATACCATTAAGTAATGGGCCCCGTTTTTGACACTATTGTTTAATGCAATTTTACATTTGTGGATTTACCCGCCTTCCTGGAAGTGGGCCATTATTTTCACCATTTTCAAAAAGGGAGATCCAATTAGCCCACTGTCTTATCATCCTTACTAGATTCATCCTTTAAAATATTTGGGCGAATTGTGCTCAGGCAACTAGAGTAGTGGATTTCCAAAACATCCATTCTAACAGATATCCAGTTGATGTTTAGGCTAGTTGTGGGTACCTGTGAGCAAGTCTTCATTATGTATCTATTAGTGACACATTTAGGGGGTACTTCATAGAATTCAGCGCACAAGTGGCGCACACGGCTGGCGCACAGCGTGCGCGTGCGCCAGTCTGCGCCAGCCGCGTGCACCAAAACACATTTAGGCGCACAGCGTATTCATGGATTTATACATCCATAAGCAGCCGTGGTGCAGAGTGGTGCAGCGACCCTGCAGCAGCGCCAGTTAAGCCTCCAATGTGATTGGCCTGGGTAGGTATATTTCGGGAGTGCGCAGGGAGTTTTACATGCGATTGGCCTGGGTACGTGTATTTCGGGGGTGCGTGGGGAGTTTCACACGCGATTTCTTCACAGCGGGTGGGTATTGGCTACACGTTCTTCTTCTACACGCAAGGCAGACGGTAAGACGCACACGCTATTTTTCACACTGGGGGTGTCCATGTTTGTCACATACCCCTTTTTTCAAGGGCATTCTAGCCTGCGTGTTGATCGCGTACGTATTTTTAGGGCTCCTGGCTGCCACAGCGTACTGCGTGTGTTTTTTTACACTCAGATAGGCAACAGGGGTCGCTTATCTCTTTTTCTTGCTTTTTGGGGATGCCAGTGCGGTGCGTGACACGTCATTTATCCTAGGGGGCCACTGAATGGGAAATTCATCATAGCTGTATATATGTGTTTTTTGTTTGCGCACAAATGTGTAATGCGCAAGGACGCTGCCGCCTGCCTTCGTGTGGCGGACGTGTTTAGGCCTGTGCGTGTCTTTACCCGTGCATGGGTTTGCCCTATTCGATTCCATGAATACGTGTGGTTTGCCTGCGTGTGGGCGTTCCGTGTACTTCCCAGCAGTACATCCCCAGTTACGCCCTTATTTTCATGCGTTGTTCCCTATTCCGCGCCTCACGCCCCGTGTTCCGCCCCTTTTTGGTGTGTGCGCTAACGTTGTGTGCTTTCGCTGTGCACCTCGCGCACGCCTTCTGGATGTTGCAATGACGTGTGCTCCCGTAAGCGCCACGCACGGATTTGGCGCACATCCAGAGGAAAACACGCGCAGGGCCTTCCATGAAACGCACGCGTGCGCGTGTGCGTGCGCCTGCTTTTTCACACTTGCGCCAGCTTGCGCCTTCTTGCGCCAAGATTTTCGGCGCACATTTATTCCATGAATCGACCCCTAAGTCTTTTTAAAAGGAGAGGCGATTTTTTTAGCTTTAATGGACCTAAGCACAGCCTTTGACAAGGTGAGAAGCGCAAGCTATGGCCCGTGCTTGGGAACATGAAATGTTCTGGGGAGTTATTGATCTTGTTACAGGCAATACACAGTGGGAATCAGGCCTGTGTTCATTATGGGGCGGATGGGCTATGCACACACTATTTTGGTGTAAATTTTAGGGTTCGCCAGTGCTGGGTTTTGGCCGTTGTACATTTTACTTTATATATTAATGGGCTTCTGGAAGGCCTGTTGGACACCAAGATGGACTTTCCGAAGGTGGGGGGAGGGCACTTCCTTACCTTAGCTTACGCTTATGATACTGTCCTCATTGCGAGAACCCCAATTACCATTCAAAAGCTAATACATACCTATTCAGGTTGCATTCATATTTAGACATGAAGATCAATAACGAGAAGTCTGTGGTTATGGCCTGTGAGAAGGGCAGAAAGCAAATTAGGATGAGTTCCTTGCTATGCAATGGGGCGGTTATCCAGAGAGTCCAGGAATTTCATTACCTGGGCATTCCATTTTCTAGTGTAGTTACCGGCTCCGGTCATATGTCCAAACAAAAAATCATTATGAGCCACGCCTTGGGGGGCCTTTCACGTTTTATGGCCATGTGGCCAAGTGCCAAGGGTGCCCCTTGACAACATCCTGAAAGTATATGTGGCACAGATGAAGGCGGCAACCAACTATGGGCCTCATTATGGGGCACGGTTTCCCCAAAATCCCTACAGGTGCAGGAAAATATTTATCTAAACAGACTTTTGGGTCTTCCTTTCTCCACGACAAATCTTGCTGTTCAAACTGAATTGGGCTCCATATTTGGGCCAATGGTAAAGCTGGATTAACCCAGTTCATTATTAAACCTTTGTTGGGCTGGGGTGATTGGTCCAAGATTCCCTGGTTGCACAATGTATGGAAAAAGGTTTCTTCCTTGAATGCACTTGCACTTTTTCCTCCTGGTACATTATTGTCTGATTTGGCGAAAACCTTTTACGGAACCTCTCTCAGCATTTTGGTTAAAGAACAGCACAAGTCTAATGAACTGCAGGCAGGAACCAACTGACTGATTATATCTTAAGTATTGAATTATAAAGGCTCCTTGGTCCCAGGGTCAGGGTGTGGGTGGAGCTTAAGCAGCCAGAGAAAGATGACTCAGCAAAGCTGTATTGTATTTAACCATCCTGTAGTTTGACCTATGTTTAGCTTTGCTCCTATGTGACTTCCTATTGCCTGTGCACACTGAGAACATCAGTAAAAGAGGGCTATACTTCCATTAAAATGGGTTCATTTTGGATCCTAGTAGAGGTCTTTAGAATACAGCAATCAAACTCTCTGCCATGCTTTTATTATAAATAGAACCCGATGGGTAAATACATCTATTTCAGAAGGAATAAAGGGCTTTCTGTCTAACACATTTGAGGAACAGAGACCACAGCAGGAAGGCCCTGAAACCCAGCTACAGTTTAGGACTCTTCAGTGCAGGAGAGCATGCAAGCTCTTTAAGGGAACCTGTACTGGATCTACTGGATCCACCAGTGTATTTTAAGTTCATGGGCATTACCTCTGGTCCAGCTGTTGCTAAGAATTTCACAAAGTGCCATGCTAGACTATTTGAGACAATGAACTGCATTTGGAATCCCAAATTCGAAAGCCAACTCTTTAAGAACTGTGTTGCCTTCTGTATCCTAAGAACCAGTTACGTTGTCTTGCTTCCAAGCAGTACTTGCTGTTTAAGCATTTCTCAGCCGCTCACCACATCAAGATGCCTGGACCAAATCTTCCACTTCTGCTGCAAAGAGAAGCGCCATGAAGAATGATGCTTATTGGTTGCTTAACGACTAAGGTGGTGAGTTTGTGGCATAGGCCCACTCCTCAGTTATTCATTGCTGATTTGAGCCTCTAGCCCTTACTCTCAGCTCCATAGACTGGCTAAATTGCCTTTTTATACCTTACCAAAGATATTTAGAAAATGTTATTTTTGTTTTGTGATTTCCTTATTCCTTCGCATATTTGCCTATTCAGACTCTGTTACTGTGTTCTTTTCCCTTGCAGGGTTGGGTGGTAAGTATGTTCAGTGATGTTGTGTTTCTAGCGAGGACTATTACTTCCAGTCCTTCCTTTAATTTTGTATTTATATTTTACTGAATCGCTGTTATTGGAAAAGTATTGCCTGTACTAAACCCATTCTACCAATGAAGAGTCTAATGAGGAATACAATTCACTTTCTAGCTGATTTACCTGATGAAACAACACTGAGCCGAACTGAGATGTGCTGTAGGTTTGGACAGAGCACATAGAAGCCTTTTCTCTCTAATTGTGCTTTGGCCAGTATCAGATTTTGCCACATACTCCCAGAAGCTTCCTAGTGATTTGCATAGCCTTCTCCAAGGCTAAGGTAAGAGTAAGTTAGAGGTTCTCATAGTAAGGTCATCTTTCATAATGGGCCTCTAAATCCTTTGCTTTTCTCCGGGCCGCGACCCAGGATTTTCAAGCATCCGGTGATACCTATTTCTCATGAAACTAGCTCAGGGGAAAGCCATGAAGAAACACTGTGGACAAAAGACAACCGCACGGGGCCCGCGACCCAGGATTTTCAAGCATCCGGTGATACCTATTTCTCATGAAACTAGCATCAGGGGAAAGCCATGAAGAAACACTGTGGACAAAAGACAACCGCACGGGGCCCGCGACCCAGGATTTTCAAGCATCCGGTGATACCTATTTCTCATGAAACTAGCATCAGGGGAAAGCCATGAAGAAACACTGTGGACAAAAGACAACCGCACGGCCACACAAACTCTCTTCTGGGGTTTCTCTGAACAGCGCATGCCCCCATGAAACGCAGAAGAGCTTCTGAGGCTCACCTCTCCCGCAGAGGAAGCGTAATACAAAGATGAACACATACAAGAATTTGCAAGCACCGTTATTCGAGAGGCCTTCCCATCGCTCCTCTACTTGCTTTGGGACGGCCATCTCTTCTGCTTGCATGGGGGCGTGCACCAATACTTCATTGTCATCCTTTATCGTGTGTCCCTTAAACCGAATGACAGCCACGACCGGGCGATATACCGGCAACTGCAAGGATGAGCACTATGCAGTGCGTGTTACTACATTTTTTTTTAATAATAATTAACAACAAAAAAATGAACTCATTAATTTTTCAGAATAAAGGCTCCTCATAACCATCATTCAACGGATTATGTTGGCAGGTGCTAATACTTCACAGCAGCTGCTGAGCACCCTGTGGACCTGATTTACAACGTTTTTTCAATGGAACTTTCCAATTGAAAAAACACAAATCGCAAATCAGGCCCACTGCCGCCAACCTCGCACAGCTCACACGCCCTGCAGTTAGGAGACGTGCTCCCGCCCAATTGAGGTTCTTCTGTGTGTAGTAAGCGAAAAACAAATGCTGGAAAGAAATACGGTCGTTAAAAAACGCCCTGCGGAGAGGTGGCGTGGCTTTGTTTCTCGGATTTAGTTAAAGTTCACTCAGTTTCATCCTCCGACAGGTGCTGATGACATGGATGTGCAGAGGTGTAAAGTGATTAGTCGCCTCTGCATTTATGAGCCTATGCTGAGAGCGTGTTTAATTTCGCCACGTGTATTGTTTTTCCTGTGCTTGGAAATCCATTCTGAACGCAGTGGACGTTTCCTTAGATCCTGTAGTTTGTTCTGAGTAAGGGGCCTGGAAGCCTTCAGCGTAAGTGTATCACCGCACCCCCCCCCCCACCCCACCGCCAGTGCTCTTCAGTAAAAATAAACATCAATGCACAAAACAGGCACCGCTCTCAAGGTTCCCATTGCCAAGCATAAGCAAGCCACCCGATCCTGAGACCCAGAGTTCAAAGGGAAATAAACAAGACTGGGTGGCTGTGACGAAACTATGCTCCACATTATAAAGGGGAAACAGGCAGAGGCCGAAATGTATACCTCCTTTGCCTTTTATGCTTTTGATGGCAGCCCTGGCCGAGAGCAGGCAATATCTTCAGGAGGGGTGTGAGCTGATGGCTTTAGCAACCAAAACAATTTAAGTACAATAGTTTCACAGAATAAAAGAATGTACAATGAAGGTTCTATGAAAATATATACTTTTAACCAAATAATAAAATACAATTAACAACTAAAACTCTAGCAAGAACTCACCCCTGTAAAGAAAACACAGAGCATTAAAATGGTTGTGGAAGGAATTCTGGGTAGTTGAGCAGGGGTGTGCAGGCACCTGATTGGTGCAATGTCAAGAATCTCTTAAAAAAAGAAGGCGTAGGGGGCGGGGCAAAATTCACTATGGTTCCAAAGTGGACCAGGGTGCACAACATCTTGATAGTACTTTATAATTATCTTTGAGGGCTGCATAGGATTGAGCTGACCTTCTAGGAGCTTCCTTAGGAGGGGATTCAGCATCGGCCCGGTGAGCTGTTCGACTAGGTCCAGCACCCTGTGTGGTCCAAGCAGCACCGGCATAAACACAAATAACCTTTTGGCAAATAGGCGATGCCTGGATCCGCATATCGCACAAATGGCTCAATGTGGTAATCATGGTCCACATCTGATCCTTGACGTCTGGTTTGCTGGGAGGTCCCAATCCAGGCTCTCCATGGACATGGTGAATTCTTCTTTCTGCACTCCCACACCAGGGTACCTGACTGCACCCACAGAGTGGCCTTCACCTCAATTAAACATGATCATGGTTGCAGTGAAGCCTACAGTGAGACTTCACCCAACAGCAATCATTCCACTTTTCCCTGAGCATAGTTAAGGGACATATCCCTCCTCTGCTATGGCACCACAATTAGAAATAGACTCCTCTCTCAACAGGAGGTACAAAATGGATCAAAGAATGAGGGCGATCCCCTATCCCTTTTAAGGCAACATTTCAAAGAGTATTGGTCCCAACAAAGAATGCAGTAAGGAGTCTGTTGAGTTGGGTGTAACAAGTGGCCTTTGCCTTATGGCATCACACCCAGAGTGCCTTGTCTGCAGGAAATGGAACGGGCAGGAAATGTAAGAGTGTCCAACCAGAAATCAAGATGGTGGAGCCCTTCTCGCAGCCAACATCTGGTCCCTGGAACCCCTAACTCTATCCCCTTCCCTTGCTTTCTGATGTCAAAGGGACTCCAGTAATCATCACCCTGGCATCAGGGAGGCTTTTGTTAGATCAGCGTTTCCTTCAAAGTTCCAGATTGCCAGGAGCCTCCTGAGGGAAGTATTAATGCCCTGGAGGAAGTTGTTCACCTTCCTACAGAAGAATCAAAGGGGCAGCATCATGGCTGTTGTTTCAAATGGCTACAGTGGTGACAGTCAAACCAGTACCCCTCTCGACATCCCTGTACCTTGCCAAGAATAAAAGGAACATACAGATTGCTTCATTTGTACGCCTACTTGGAGCATGTACAAAATTATGTGACAAGTTGTCCGATGTCAAGGTCATCTCTGAGTCACCAGACAGAATTTCAGGAGCCATGTCAAGTAGGATACACCTGGGAAATGGGAGAACAACCAAACCCTGGCTGTGCCCTGCCTCAGAAATCTTGGACACACTGTTTTTGAACCTGGCAGGGTTCTTCCCTTGAGCTTATTCTGTCTTGAATAGACTACCAGGGTAATTCATAGAATTTCACAGAAAAGTGTCGCAAACGGCTGGCGCAGAGTGTCCGCGTGCGATTGTCTGCGCCAGGCACGTGCGCAAAAACCGATTTTCGGACACAGCGTATTCATGGATTTTAGGCTCCCAAACCAGCCGTGGCGCAGAGTATCGCAGCAACCCTGCAGCAGCGCCAGTAACGCCCCCAAGAACGCCCTCGCGCAAGGAAAATCGCTAAATCATCGCAAAGGGCTGCGCTAACCCTGGACCAGTTTACAGGGCTGCCAAACAAGGAACTCAAAGCGGGTAACATGCATATCAGGGGTACGCGGGAAGTTATACACGCGATTAGCCAGGGTACGTGTATTACAGGGGTACGCGGGAAGTTTTACACGCGATTCGGCTGGGTACGTGTATTACAGGGGTGCGCGTGAATTCTCACATGCGATTTGGACAGGTACGTGTATTACAGGGGTGCGCGGGAAGTTCCACACGCGAATAGCCTGGGCGCGTGTATTTCAGGGGTGCGCGGGAAGTTCCACACACGAATAGCCTGGGCGCGTGTATTTCAGGGGTGCGCGGGAAGTTCCACATGCAAATAGCCTGGGCGCGTGTATTTCAGGGGTGCGCGGGAAGTTTTACATGTGATTTGGCCAGGTACGTGTATTACAGGGGTGCGCGGGAATTCTCACACGTGATTTGGCTTGGTACGTGTATTACAGGGGTGCGTGGGAAGTTACACACGCGATTAGGCTGGGTGGGTCCTCACAGGTGTTCCCTGTACACCCTCGGCGGCCCCTGCAGGCAGCCCACAAAACAGGGGACTACCCTGCACACCTGCTCATGTCCCCCTGCACCCCCACCCCCCAGCAGTGCAGGGGCTCCCTCCACCAGGCCCCCACTCATGTCTCCCACCACCCCCACCCCCCAGCAGTGCAGGGGCAGCCCCCACCAGGCCCCCACTCATGTCTCCCACCACCCCCACCCCCCCAGCCACCAGGGGCACCCTCCACCAGGCCCCCACTCATGTCTCCCACCACCCCCACCCCCCAGCAGTGCAGGGGCACCCTCCACCAGGCCCCCACTCATGTCTCCCACCACCCCCACCCCCCCAGCCACCAGGGGCACCCTCCACCAGGCCCCCACTCATGTCTCCCACCACCCCCACTCCCCAGCAGTGCAGGGGCAGCCCCCACCAGGCCCCCACTCATGTCTACCACCACCCCCACCCCCCCAGCCACCAGGGGCACCCTCCACCAGGCCACCACCCATGTCTCCCACCACCCCCACCCCCCAGTCACCAGGGGCACCCTCCACCAGGCCCCCACTCATGTCTCCCAGCGTGCTACGTGTATTTCAGGGGTGCGCGGGAAGTTCCACACGTGAATAGCCTGGGCGCGTGTATTTCAGGGGTGCGCGGGAAGTTCCACACGCGAATAGCCTGGGCGCGTGTATTTCAGGGGTGCGCGGGAAGTTCCACACGCGAATAGCCTGGGCGCGTGTATTTCAGGGGTGCGCAGGAAGTTTTACACGCGATTTCAGCAGGGTACGTGTATTTCAGGGGTGCGCGGGAAGTTCCACACGCGAATAGCCTGGGCGCGTGTATTTCAGGGGTGCGCGGGAAGTTTTACACGCGATTTCAGCAGGGTACGTGTATTTCAGGGGTGCGCGGGAAGTTCCACACGCGAATAGCCTGGGCGCGTGTATTTCAGGGGTGCGCGGGAAGTTTTACACGCGATTTCAGCAGGGGATGTGTATTTCAGGGGTGCGCGGGAAGTTCCACACGCGAATAGCCTGGGCGCGTGTATTTCAGGGGTGCGCGGGAAGATTTACACGCGATTTCAGCAGGGTACGTGTATTTCAGGGGTGCGCGGGAAGTTCCACACGCGAATAGCCTGGGCGCGTGTATTTCAGGGGTGCGCGGGAAGTTCCACACGCGAATAGCCTGGGTGCGTGTATTTCAGGGGTGCGCGGGAAGTTCCACACGCGAATAGCCTGGGTGCGTGTATTTCAGGGGTGCGCGGGAAGTTTTACACGCGATTTCAGCAGGGTACGTGTATTTCAGGGGTGCGCGGGAAGTTCCACACGCGAATAGCCTGGGCGCGTGTATTTCAGGGGTGCGCGGGAAGTTCCACACGCGAATAGCCTGGGCGCGTGTATTTCAGGGGTGCGCGGGAAGTTCCACACGCGAATAGCCTGGGCGCGTGTATTTCAGGGGTGCGCGGGAACTTCCACACGCGAATAGCCTGGGCGCGTGTATTTCAGGGGTGCGCGGGAAGTTTTACACGCGATTTCAGCAGGGTACGTGTATTTCAGGGGTGCGCGGGAAGTTGCACACGCGAATAGCCTGGGCGCGTGTATTTCAGGGGTGCGCGGGAAGTTTCACACGCGAATAGCCTGGGCGCGTGTATTTCAGGGGTGCGCGGGAAGTTTTACACGCGATTTCAGCAGGGTACGTGTATTTCAGGGGTGCGCGGGAAGTTCCACACGCGAATAGCCTGGGCGCGTGTATTTCAGGGGTGCGCGGGAAGTTTTACACGCGATTTCAGCAGGGTACGTGTATTTCAGGGGTGCGCGGGAAGTTCCACACGCGAATAGCCTGGGCGCGTGTATTTCAGGGGTGCGCGGGAAGTTTTACACGCGATTTCAGCAGGGGATGTGTATTTCAGGGGTGCGCGGGAAGTTCCACACGCGAATAGCCTGGGCGCGTGTATTTCAGGGGTGCGCGGGAAGATTTACACGCGATTTCAGCAGGGTACGTGTATTTCAGGGGTGCGCGGGAAGTTCCACACGCGAATAGCCTGGGCGCGTGTATTTCAGGGGTGCGCGGGAAGTTCCACACGCGAATAGCCTGGGTGCGTGTATTTCAGGGGTGCGCGGGAAGTTCCACACGCGAATAGCCTGGGTGCGTGTATTTCAGGGGTGCGCGGGAAGTTTTACACGCGATTTCAGCAGGGTACGTGTATTTCAGGGGTGCGCGGGAAGTTCCACACGCGAATAGCCTGGGCGCGTGTATTTCAGGGGTGCGCGGGAAGTTCCACACGCGAATAGCCTGGGCGCGTGTATTTCAGGGGTGCGCGGGAACTTCCACACGCGAATAGCCTGGGCGCGTGTATTTCAGGGGTGCGCGGGAACTTCCACACGCGAATAGCCTGGGCGCGTGTATTTCAGGGGTGCGCGGGAAGTTTTACATGCGATTTCAGCAGGGTACGTGTATTTCAGGGGTGCGCGGGAAGTTCCACACGCGAATAGCCTGGGCGCGTGTATTTCAGGGGTGCGCGGGAAGTTCCACACGCGAATAGCCTGGGCGCGTGTATTTCAGGGGTGCGCGGGAAGTTTTACACGCGATTTCAGCAGGGTACGTGTATTTCAGGGGTGCGCGGGTATTCTCACACGCGATTTGGCTTGGTACGTGTATTACAGGGGTGCGTGGGAAGTTACACACGCGATTAGGCTGGGTGGGTCCTCACAGGTGTTCCCTGTACACCCTCGACGGCCCCTGCAGGCAGCCCACAAAACAGGGGACTACCCTGCACACCTGCTCATGTCCCCCTGCACCCCCACCCCCCAGCAGTGCAGGGGCAGCCTCCACCAGGCCCCCACCCATGTCTCCCACCACCCCCACCCCCCAGCAGTGCAGGTGCAGCCTCCACCAGGCCCACACTCATGTCCCCTATCACCCCCACCCCCCCGCCACCAGGGGCACCCTCCACCAGGCCCCCATCCATGTGTCCCACCACCCCCCAGCAGTGCAGGGGCAGCCTCCACCAGGCCCCCACCCATGTCTCCCACCACCCCCACCCCCCAGCAGTGCAGGGGCAGCAGGCAGTCAGGCAGCAGCAGATGGCAGGTGGGAGCGTGCTCGGGGCTCTGGGGGGCAGTAGTTCGGCCTTCCGGGCAGGAGCCTGGTATTCCGTGTGCTTACGCGTGGCCAGCTTGGTACGGAGTGATTTGGCACGTGAAAATCCTGCACGTCAGCATGAAAACCGAGGAAAGGCCCTCAGCGCGTAAGCGCGTCTGTGACGTGACCCGCACGGGTGTTTCCCACACAGCACGTGATGACAGAGCACACGTGGAAAGACTGCACGTCAGAGTGTAATCGCGTGTGATTGGTGGAAATGGCCCTACATGCAGAAGTGACAAAGCGTGTGATTGGTGGAAATGGCCCTACACGCAGAAGTGACAAAGCGTGTAATTGGTGGAAATGGCCCTACACGCAGAAGTGACAAAGCGTGTAATTGGTGGAAATGGCCCAGCGCGTACACGCCGCGTAAGTGACGCTGGACGTGTAGGCCTGTATAAAAGGTACGTGTAGAACACGTTTTCCTTGTACGTGCTTTTCGTGGAGAGCGAGTGGGTGAATTCTGTACTTCTTGTCATTTCACACGCGATTTACTTCACGGCGTTTCAAGTTCGTATTCCCTGTTACCTCTGACAGCTTTTTCTCTTTTTTCGCTTTTACTGGTTTACCTGGGCCTGTTCCCTCAAACAGTGTTCCCTTCTACTGTTGTCCTGTCTCCTCAGACAGCGTACAAATCTTCTTTTGGCGGGGGTTTTGCCAACCAAACGTGCTCCTTTTACACGCTCGTTTACCAGGCAGACGGTGAGTCACGCACGTATCTAACATCTGTGCTTGCCCCGTGTGTAGCCTACCCCTTCAGAGGTCATTCTAGGCTGCGTGTGACACGCATACGTTCATTCTTGTGTTACTAGGTGCCACAGCGTAGTGCAGGTTTTTCTTTCTGCACACATGGTCTAGGAGGGGTTGCGTGCACGTCATTTCCCTTTTTTGGGGCTCCTGTGCGTAGCGTGACCCGTCATCTTTCCCCAGGGGTTACAATCAGCCTTGCAAGAGCACTAGGGTGCAATTACCATCTGGTACCCAACCCCTTTGACCCCCAATTGCCCAGGACAATAGTTTACAGCCACTCCCATACGCACATTTACATCAGTGCCATGGCTGGGAGGCGAGGATTCCGTAAGGGTGGCAAAGGTGGAAGAGCCACAAGTGGTGGCCGTGGTGGACCCGGTAGGGGACGTGGTCGTTACTTGCAGGGTGAGCCTGTCCCCCCATGTGTGGAGGACCAGTCAAGGGCACCCATAATCCCCCCACCCCCCCTCCCGTTGAGGCTGATGTGGCTGACACCATCCATGCTCAGCCCTTGTTGGACCAGCCCATTGTGGCACCAGATCTGGCTGACTCCATGGCTGACTTCCAGGTCAGCAGGCCTATGACACGTGCGCTGGTGCACGTTGATGTCACCATGCCACGTGCATCTGGGCCAGCAAGGTCATCTGCTGCACCAAGGAGGCAGGGCGGAGAGGCTGCAGGGGCAGCTGCGGCTCCATCCACCCCAGCCCTCACACACCCAGCCAGGACAGTGTCGGTCCTAGTCCATGCTGCTGACATTCCCCCTGACACCATCACACTAGAGCCAATGCCTGCACTAACTCCCATGCTGAGTGTGCAATCCCACACTCCTGATACAGAGTCCACCAGGGCTCCTGCCCCTAGTGTCCAGAGCGGTGCAGGACACTCAGGATCACCACCACCTTCCAAGCGGAAGAGGAAGAGTGCTCGTCCGGCACAGGCTGATGCCCCAGACACGGCTACACAGTCCGGCCCGTCCAGGAAGCCCAGCTTCACGGATGACGAACTGAATGCACTTGTCGAGTATGTGTCCGCACATGACAACGAGATGGTCATTGTTGCAGGATCCAAGACCACACCTGCACAACGCCAGGCACACTGGCAGACCGTTGCGGACATCGTAAGTGCCCTTGGAATCGTGAGGCGCACAGCCAATGATTGCTATAAGCGCTGGAATGACCTAAAGCGCAGGGCAAAGAGTAAGCTGGCCTCAAGTCATGCCACAACTCTAGTGACTGGAGGTGGGTCTCCAGTAGTAGACATGGAACTCACTCCACATGAGTCAGTCGCTGGGACCTACGTCACGGAGGAACAGATCCAAGGCGTGGGAGATCTGGCTGATTACGAGGCATTGTCCGGTGAGTGCACATGCATGTGTGTGTCATCCATGTGCATGGTGTGTGTGTGAGGGCTTCTGTTTGTGTGCCAGGTGAGAGTGTGTGCGCCTGAGTCGTATGGGTCAGCCATGTGCTTCATGCAATACTTCCTGCGCAGCTGCATTTGGCCATAGCAGTATCCCTTCTGCCAACAGTAGACATCTAGTCCAACTGCACGCCAGTTGCCCTTGAAGTGTCACCTTGCCACAACATAGTTGCTTATTTTTCACTGTTCATTCAGTCAGATTGTTTGCATTCCCCCACTTTTACTAGGCATGTCGCTGTCCACTAGTCACATGTCTGACATGGCTATGGTAAAGTGGAGTGACTTTGTTACCTGGATATCATTTGTAAACACATGTCCCTGTGCAATTGGACCATTTCAGACTGGCAGCTCCAGGTGAAAAATCTGACCTGTTAGAATTAGAAAAGCGATTACATGCGGGAACTGGACTGAATGAATAGGTGCTGCCCTCCTCTCCATCTTCACTCAATAGCAATGGTACATGCCATCTGTGTGATGGCATGTGTGTTTCACCTGGCAATCACAGGCCAATGTGTGATGCCACTGCCAGGCAGCATGCAGAAAATGTGTTCATCTTCCATCTTGGTGTCATCAGTGTGTGCCATTTGCCTGCCCTTCATACGCAGTGAGGGTGCATGCATGGGAGGGTTTTAGTCATGTGGGACATGTGTCAATCAAGTACTGGTTCTCTTGCTTCTCAGCCCTCATTGTGTGCCATGGTGCTAATGCCTGTTTCCATTTCTTTGTTTTTATGTCTTTGCAGGGGAAGACGCACCTGATACTGCTGGGGTTGTGGAGATGGTGCAGACCCAGGAGGGGTCCGAGGGCCGACCAACCACCAGTGAGGGACGTGGTGTGGTGGTGGGGGAGAACCCACAAGTGCTGCAGGTTGTGCTCTCAAGGGGTGTCTCTGGCTGCACCTCCCCCGAGCTGTACTCAGGTGTTGATTCGGATGAGACCTACGTGCCGTCGCAGGTGAGTGTTCCAGGGAGGGATTCTGTTCTGTCTCACCCACCTGCACCAGGGTCAGAACCCTCAATGGGGATGTCAGTGTTGGCAGCTACGCCTTTGGTGGTTATGGATGCAGGGTCACACTGCGCGACATCTGATCCTGTTCCTGGGCCAGCAGATCAGAGGGGGAATGCAGTCCTGCAGCCTCAGGCAGTGCCGGCACAGCAAGGCGCAGTTCGCCTTGCCTCAGACAGGTGTGGTGCCCGCCGACTTGGTGGCCGTACGCCACCTGGCAATACCGCATGGGAGCAATCCATTTACGGTATGGCAACCGAACAGGCTGCATCATCCGAGATGATGGCTCAGGCCATGGATAGGGTGGCCACTTCCATTGTCCCCCCAGAAAGGCTGATGGAGCGACTAGAGCAGGCAACCGACTCCATCTGCCAGTCACACAGGGAGGACATGTTGGGGTCCAACAGGGACAGGCGGGCGGCACGGGCGACTCTGCAGGAGGCCATCTCCATTGAGTCCCAGGGCCACAGGGAAGCCCTGAGGCAGGAGCTCCTTCACCTCAGGACGACTCTTGTTGAGCTTGAGGCTTCAACACACCAAAGGACAGAACAGCAGCTGGAGCGTCTCACCCGTACGCTCTCAGCTGAGATGCAGGCAACGAGGGCGGAGGTCCGGGCATCCCGTGAGTTGTTGCATGGGGACCTCCGCACACTCATCCTCCAGAACCAGACCTACCACACCCGCATGCTTGCAGCCATGGAGGAGCAGACTAGGGCCTTGTGTGGGCTGCCTCCCATAGTGCAACCACCTCCGGATGCAGCTGCACAGGGTGATAATAGCGACAGCAGTGATACTCCCACAATAGGGTAGCCGTGTGGGCCATGAGCCCATGGAGGTGTTTTATTTTCCCAGGATCCACGCAGGTGGGTTCTGGTGTGCATCCTGTCCTCGGACCTCCTGGGTGTCCTCCCCAACCCCCCCGGTCCCATCAATGGCCATTTTTGATTGTTTCTTATTTTTATTTTTATTTATTTTATTCCCTATTTTTTTGGGACGATTTGTTGGCTTCCGTGGTTCCTGTGGGCATACGCTGCATTGTGGCTGGGCACATGCAGGCTTGTAATGTATTTGGTTCAGATGCTTGGGTTTGAGTCACACACACCCCTCCTGCTTCCCGTTTCCATGGGCTTGCAAAGGGTGTGCCCAAGTGACAGTGAATTACACAGTGACGTTGGACTCCCATGAGCTGTGTGGGCAGTCTGTAGTCAATACTGTGTATACATTCCTAGTGCATATTGCTGTTGTGTTGTACACTGCATGTTGCATTGATGTGTAACTCATCTTCTGTGTCTACCTCCCAATTTGCAGGTCCCTTCCTCATGTCTACACAAGGACCTCTAGTCTGGAGATGGGGTCCATGTTGGCAGCAGTGCACCTACAACTCTACATGGCGCCAACACTGCACAGTTGGTAGTGGTGGGAGTGCAGGCATTTCCAGGTGGTGAGACTACTAATATGTAACATTTGTGATGTCATGTTAATGGTAGTACGTGCTCAAGTATGTTGTTGGTCCGGCATTGCTGTGAGCATTTCAGGTGTTGCAGGTTTCTAATAGGGACACTGTACATAGTGACACTAGTGTCATGTTGTGGGGATTACTTTGTTTACCTGCAAATAGCATGACATGGCACGGTGTGTCGTGTGGCGGTGCTGGGGTTGGGTTGGCTGACATGGCACTGTCCTCTTGTTGCATTTTGCAAGTGGGTATTCATTTTAGCTGCTTGAATGTGTAACTTCACAAAACTGCATTGGTGGTGTCTGTGTGAGTAGGGATGCTCACATTGTGACACTTCCAGGTGAACAATCTCAGGCTGATATGGTATTCACGGTTCATTCTCCAGACATTCAGGATCAGTGTCAGGTTGAGTCATCATTGATTGTCAGATGGAATGTGCCAGGGCAGTGTGCACTCCACAGGGGTGTGATTTCTATGTGAAGTAATTAGCCACTAGCTGTGTACGGGCTGCCTCCCCCGTGCCCTTTCCCCTCCCATGCGCAGCGGCTGTGCATGTGGTTGGGGATGTGGGGCCACCACCATGTCCACGGCCAGGCCCCGGCGTGTTGCAACGTTGTGCAGGACACATGCTGCCACTATGATCCTGCACACTACTGGGGGAGCGTACAACAGCTGGCCGCCAGAACGGTCAAGGGAGCGAAAGCGTGACTTTAGCACTCCAAATGTGCGCTCCACGATGCCCCGGGTTGTAATGTGGGCTGTGTTATATCTTACCTGGGGTGGCGTGGTGGGGTTCCGAATTGGCGTCATCATGTGGGGGCTGAGAGGGTAGGCACTGTCCCCTGTGGAGGTGGTGATTGGTATCATTGGTGGGGTTGTGACCTTGCTCAGTATCTGACATGTATGCATGTGCAGTGGCATTGATACTCACCAAGCAGCCATGTATCGCCATGCCGCCCAGCTTCTAGGTCCCGGCTTAGGGTGGCCATTCGGTAAATGAAGCTGTCGTGGGTTGACCCGGGATAGTTGGCATATACTGAGGTGATGATTCCCTTGGCATTACATACTACCTGCACGTTGATGGAATGCCAGTGCTTGCGGTTCCTATAGATGTGCTCTGATGCCCTGGGGGGACGTAGAGCCACATGGGTGCAGTCGATGGCACCTAGCACTTTGGGGAATCGTGCCACACCGTAAAAATCCAGGGCGGCAGCATGCCTTTCTGCAGGTGTTCTGGGCAGGTATATGTGCCTGCGGACTGATGGCCGTGCAGTGATGATGTTCAAGACCTGGTGTAGGCAGCGTGACTGGGTGGCCTGTGATACACCACCCACAATGGCACTTGTCCGCTGAAATGATCCAGTGGCTAAGAAGTGCAGTACATTGAGGACCTTCTCCAGGGGGCTGAGTGCTTGGGAGCACAGGGTGGGTGATGTGAGGTCATCCTCCCACTCACTCACCAGGTCCAGTATAATGTGTGGTGGAAACCTGTACCTCCCATGCACCTGGTCATCAGGCATCCCGAAAAGGCTGGTTCTGGGTGTGAATATTCTGGCCTTGACTATCCTCCTCCTCCTCCTTTGGTAGCCCACGCCCACTGCTGCTAGGAACGGTATGTTCATCCTGGGTCTGAGCTTGTTCTTTTGTTAGCGCGCAAATTTATGCGTTGCGCGTGTTGTAGGCGAGCGTGTGACCCGCGCACCCCTGAAATCCAGTACCCAGTCCAATAGCGTGTGGAAATTCCCGCGCACCCCGGGATACAGGTGCGCTGACGTACTTGCGTGTGTAAGTGTCCGCGCACCCCTGATATACACGTACATAGGCCAATCGCGTGTACGCGCACTTTTGTCCAATTACACACGATGACACTCTGACGTGCTGTCCAATTACACGCGATGACACTCTGACGTGCAGTCCAATTACACGCGATGACACTCTGACGTGCAGTGCAATTACACGCGATGACACTCTGACGTGCAGTCTTTCCACGTGTGCTCTGTCATCACGTGCTGTGTGGGAAACACCCGTGCGGGTCACCTCACAGACGAGCTTAAGCGCTAAGGGCCTTTCCTCGGTTTTCACGCTGACGTGCAGGATTTTCACGTGCCAAATCACTCCGTACCAAGCTGGCCACGTGTAAGCACACGGAAGACCACGCTCCTGCCCAGAAGGCCGAACTACTGCCCCCCAGAGCCACGAGCACGCTCCCACCTGCCATCTGCTGCTGCCTGACTGCCTGCTGCCCACGTGCACTGCCATTTCCTGCCTGCACATCAGCCAGGGGTGCTGTTGCTGTGACCACCCCTGCTAGAACCGAAGACTCCCGACTGGAATTCCATCGCTCCACAGCCCAGCCCCAGGACCCAGTTGCCCACCCACTCCTGCCTCTGGGGTTGTCATGTCGGGGCAAACACCATCTGTGACCACTGACAACCCCCGGCCAGAGAGGCAGAGGGGCACCAGCTTCAGTGCCACCGAAGTTGGTGTCCTGGTGGAGCAAGTCCTGGGGCAGTATGATGCCCTCTTCGGAAGTTCCCGCGCCGACAAGGAAGGACGGACTCGGATCTGGACTGACATCGTGACTGCCATCAACGCGGAGGGGGTGGCAGTCCGGGACTTCCAACATGTCAGGAAGCGCTGGGAGGACTTCAGGTCCAGGACCCTGAACAAGGCCCGGCACCTCTTGAAGGCAGCGGATGCCAAGGGGCGCCGGGGCCACTTGTCGGAAGAACAGATGGGGGTCCTGGAACGCATATCCCCAGAGCTCCACGTCCAGGTCCTGGAGAAGCAGACCCGTCTGGAGTCGAGCGGTGAGTGTACATGCATCCTGATTGTGAGCAGTGCGTGTGGTGATTATTCGGTATTGTGCAGGTTGCACATCTGTTTGTATGGGGTCGAGTATGGGTGGGGGTGTACAGGGCCGTGGGGCTGACACATGCGAGGGCTGTGATGTGCGAGACATGGATGGTGCTTGTGTGTGTAGGCTTGCATGGCAAATGCAGTTGTGCGTGCACACATGTTTGGATGAATGTGTATGTAAGTAGACATGTCCGTGATGTCAGGCATGTATGTTGTTTTGGGCTGCATGTACGTGCACTGTGTACATTTGCATGTGTGTGTATTTGACAAGGGTGCAACAGTGATGCAACATGGATGCATGTGACTGCGGTATGTGTAAGCCTGACTGGCAGATGTGACATGGATGCCCGTCTGAACAGTGCAACACTTGGCAGAGGTGTACACATGCATGCAAGTGTGGTGGTGTGTGTACATGTGTGGTGCACTTCCTGTGTTGCATGTGATGTCTGGCTCCCCTTTGGCTGCTCATGCTGTTGTATGTGTAGGGATGGTGCTGGCAGTTGCGATATGGCTGTGGTATGGCTCATGTGTGCGAGTTGCAATGACATGTGTGTTGGTGATTGTGATGACATGTCTGAGGTTTGCCAATGCCACTCATGTGCAACTGTCATGTGTGTATGTGTTCGTATTCCCTGTTACCTCTGACAGCTTTTTCTCTTTTTTCGCTTTTACTGGTTTACCTGGGCCTGTTCCCTCAAACAGTGTTCCCTTCTACTGTTGTCCTGTCTCCTCAGACAGCGTACAAATCTTCTTTTGGCGGGGGTGTTTCCAACCAAACGTGCTCCTTTTACACGCTCGTTTACCAGGCAGATGGTGAGTCACGCACGTATCTAACATCTGTGCTTGCCCCGTGTGTAGCCTACCCCTTCAGAGGTCATTCTAGGCTGCGTGTGACACGCATACGTTCATTCTTGTGTTACTAGGTGCCACAGCGTAGTGCAGGTTTTTCTTTCTGCACACATGGTCTAGGAGGGGTTGCGTGCACGTCATTTCCCTTTTTTGGGGCTCCTGTGCGTAGCATGACCCGTCATCTTTCCCCAGGGGTTACAATCAGCCTTGCAAGAGCACTAGGGTGCAATTACCATCTGGTACCCAACCCCTTTGACCCCCAATTGCCCAGGACAATAGTTTACAGCCACTCCCATACGCACATTTACATCAGTGCCATGGCTGGGAGGCGAGGATTCCGTAAGGGTGGCAAAGGTGGAAGAGCCACAAGTGGTGGCCGTGGTGGAACCGGTAGGGGACATGGTCGTTACTTGCAGGGTGAGCCTGTCCCCCCATGTGTGGAGGACCAGTCAAGGGCACCCATAATCCCCTCACGCCCCCTCCCGTTGAGGCTGATGTGGCTGACACCATCCATGCTCAGCCCTTGTTGGACCAGCCCATTGTGGCACCAGATCTGGCTGACTCCATGGCTGACTTCCAGGTCAGCAGGCCTATGACACGTGCGCTGGTGCACGTTGATGTCACCATGCCACGTGCATCTGGGCCAGCAAGGTCATCTGCTGCACCAAGGAGGCAGGGCGGAGAGGCTGCAGGGGCAGCTGCGGCTCCATCCACCCCAGCCCTCACACACCCAGCCAGGACAGTGTCGGTCCTAGTCCATGCTGCTGACATTCCCCCTGACACCATCACACTAGAGCCAATGCCTGCACCAACTCCCATGCTGAGTGTGCAATCCCACACTCCTGATACAGAGTCCACCAGGGCTCCTGCCCCTAGTGTCCAGAGCGGCGCAGGACACTCAGGATCACCACCACCTTCCAAGCGGAAGAGGAAGAGTGCTCGTCCGGCACAGGCTGATGCCCAAGACACGGCTACACAGTCCGGCCCGTCCAGGAAGCCCAGCTTCACGGATGACGAACTGAATGCACTTGTCGAGTATGTGTCCGCACATGACAACGAGATGGTCATTGTTGCAGGATCCAAGACCACACCTGCACAACGCCAGGCACACTGGCAGACCGTTGCGGACATCGTAAGTGCCCTTGGAATCGTGAGGCGCACAGCCAATGATTGCTATAAGCGCTGGAATTACCTAAAGCGCAGGGCAAAGAGTAAGCTGGCCTCAAGTCATGCCGCAACTCTAGTGACTGGAGGTGGGTCTCCAGTAGTAGACATGGAACTCACTCCACATGAGTCAGTCGCTGGGACCTACGTCACGGAGGAACAGATCCAAGGCGTGGGAGATCTGGCTGATTACGAGGCATTGTCCGGTGAGTGCACATGCATGTGTGTGTCATCCATGTGCATGGTGTGTGTGTGAGGGCTTCTGTTTGTGTGCCAGGTGAGAGTGTGTGCGCCTGAGTCGTATGGGTCAGCCATGTGCTTCATGCAATACTTCCTGCGCAGCTGCATTTGGCCATAGCAGTATCCCTTCTGCCAACAGTAGACATCTAGCCCAACTGCACGCCAGTTGCCCTTGAAGTGTCACCTTGCCACAACATAGTTGCTTATTTTTCACTGTTCATTCAGTCAGATTGTTTGCATTCCCCCACTTTTACTAGGCATGTCGCTGTCCACTAGTCACATGTCTGACATGGCTATGGTAAAGTGGAGTGACTTTGTTACCTGGATATCATTTGTAAACACATGTCCCTGTGCAATTGGACCATTTCAGACTGGCAGCTCCAGGTGAAAAATCTGACCTGTTAGAATTAGAAAAGCGATTACATGCGGGAACTGGACTGAATGAATAGGTGCTGCCCTCCTCTCCATCTTCACTCAATAGCAATGGTACATGCCATCTGTGTGATGGCATGTGTGTTTCACCTGGCAATCACAGGCCAATGTGTGATGCCACTGCCAGGCAGCATGCAGAAAATGTGTTCATCTTCCATCTTGGTGTCATCAGTGTGTGCCATTTGCCTGCCCTTCATACGCAGTGAGGGTGCATGCATGGGAGGGTTTTAGTCATGTGGGACATGTGTCAATCAAGTACTGGTTCTCTTGCTTTTCAGCCCTCATTGTGTGCCATGGTGCTAATGCCTGTTTCCATTTCTTTGTTTTTATGTCTTTGCAGGGGAAGACGCACCTGATACTGCTGGGGTTGTGGAGATGGTGCAGACCCAGGAGGGGTCCGAGGGCCGACCAACCACCAGTGAGGGACGTGGTGTGGTGGTGGGGGAGAACCCACAAGTGCTGCAGGTCGTGCTCTCAAGGGGTGTCTCTGGCTGCACCTCCCCCGAGCTGTACTCAGGTGTTGATTCGGATGAGACCTACGTGCCGTCGCAGGTGAGTGTTCCAGGGAGGGATTCTGTTCTGTCTCACCCACCTGCACCAGGGTCAGAACCCTCAATGGGGATGTCAGTGTTGGCAGCTACGCCTTTGGTGGTTACGGATGCAGGGTCACACTGCGCGACATCTGATCCTGTTCCTGGGCCAGCAGATCAGAGGGGGAATGCAGTCCTGCAGCCTCAGGCAGTGCCGGCACAGCAAGGCGCAGTTCGCCTTGCCCCAGACAGGTGTGGTGCCCGCCGACGTGGTGGCCGTATGCCACCTGGCAATACCGCATGGGAGCAATCCATTTACGGTATGGCAACCCAACAGGCTGCATCATCCGAGATGATGGCTCAGGCCATGGATAGGGTGGCCACTTCCATTGTCCCCCCAGAAAGGCTGATGGAGTGACTAGAGCAGGCAACCGACTCCATCTGCCAGTCACACAGGGAGGACATGTTGGGGTCCAACAGGGACAGGCGGGCGGCACTGGCGACTCTGCAGGAGGCCATCTCCATTGAGTCCCAGGGCCACAGGGAAGCCCTGAGGCAGGAGCTCCTTCACCTCAGGACGACTCTTGTTGAGCTTGAGGCTTCAACACACCAAAGGACAGAACAGCAGCTGGAGCGTCTCACCCGTACGCTCTCAGCTGAGATGCAGGCAACGAGGGCGGAGGTCCGGGCATCCCGTGAGTTGTTGCATGGGGACCTCCGCACACTCATCCTCCAGAACCAGACCTACCACACCCGCATGCTTGCAGCCATGGAGGAGCAGACTAGGGCCTTGCGTGGGCTGCCTCCCATAGTGCAACCACCTCCGGATGCAGCTGCACAGGGTGATAATAGCGACAGCAGTGATACTCCCACAATAGGGTAGCCGTGTGGGCCATGAGCCCATGGAGGTGTTTTATTTTCCCAGGATCCACGCAGGTGGGTTCTGGTGTGCATCCTGTCCTCGGACCTCCTGGGTGGCCTCCCCAACCCCCCCGGTCCCATCAATGGCCATTTTTGATTGTTTCTTATTTTTATTTTTATTTTTATTTATTTTATTCCCTATTTTTTTGGGACGATTTGTTGGCTTCCGTGGTTCCTGTGGGCATACGCTGCATTGTGGCTGGGCACATGCAGGCTTGTAATGTATTTGGTTCAGATGCTTGGGTTTGAGTCACACACACCCCTCCTGCTTCCCATTTCCATGGGCTTGCAAAGGGTGTGCCCAAGTGACAGTGAATTACACAGTGACGTTGGACTCCCATGAGCTGTGTGGGCAGTCTGTAGTCAATACTGTGTATACATTCCTAGTGCATATTGCTGTTGTGTTGTACACTGCATGTTGCATTGATGTGTAACTCATCTTCTGTGTCTACCTCCCAATTTGCAGGTCCCTTCCTCATGTCTACACAAGGACCTCTAGTCTGGAGATGGGGTCCATGTTGGCAGCAGTGCACCTACAACTCTACATGGCGCCAACACTGCACAGTTGGTAGTGGTGGGAGTGCAGGCATTTCCAGGTGGTGAGACTACTAATATGTAACATTTGTGATGTCATGTTAATGATAGTACGTGCTCAAGTATGTTGTTGGTCCGGCATTGCTGTGAGCATTTCAGGTGTTGCAGGTTTCTAATAGGGACACTGTACATAGTGACACTTGTGTCATGTTGTGGGGATTACTTTGTTTACCTGCAAATAGCATGACATGGCACGGTGTGTCGTGTGGCGGTGCTGGGGTTGGGTTGGCTGACATGGCACTGTCCTCTTGTTGCATTTTGCAAGTGGGTATTCATTTTAGCTGCTTGAATGTGTAACTTCACAAAACTGCATTGGTGGTGTCTGTGTGAGTAGGGATGCTCACATTGTGACACTTCCAGGTGAACAATCTCAGGCTGATATGGTATTCACGGTTCATTCTCCAGACATTCAGGATCAGTGTCAGGTTGAGTCATCATTGATTGTCAGATGGAATGTGCCAGGGCAGTGTGCACTCCACAGGGGTGTGATTTCTATGTGAAGTAATTAGCCACTAGCTGTGTACGGGCTGCCTCCCCCGTGCCCTTTCCCCTCCCATGCGCAGCGGCTGTGCATGTGGTTGGGGATGTGGGGCCACCACCATGTCCACGGCCAGGCCCCGGCGTGTTGCAACGTTGTGCAGGACACATGCTGCCACTATGATCCTGCACACTACTGGGGGAGCGTACAACAGCTGGCCGCCAGAACGGTCAAGGGAGCGAAAGCGTGACTTTAGCACTCCAAATGTGCGCTCCACTATGCCCCGGGTTGTAATGTGGGCTGTGTTATATCTTACCTGGGGTGGCGTGGTGGGGTTCCGAAATGGCGTCATCATGTGGGGGCTGAGAGGGTAGGCACTGTCCCCTGTGGAGGTGGTGATTGGTATCATTGGTGGGGTTGTGACCTTGCTCAGTATCTGACATGCATGCATGTGCAGTGGCATTGATACTCACCAAGCAGCCATGTATCGCCATGCCGCCCAGCTTCTAGGTCCCGGCTTAGGGTGGCCATTCGGTAAATGAAGCTGTCGTGGGTTGACCCGGGATAGTTGGCATATACTGAGGTGATGATTCCCTTGGCATTACATACTACCTGCACGTTGATGGAATGCCAGTGCTTGCGGTTCCTATAGATGTGCTCTGATGCCCTGGGGGGACGTAGAGCCACATGGGTGCAGTCAATGGCACCTAGCACTTTGGGGAATCGTGCCACACCGTAAAAATCCAGGGCGGCAGCATGCCTTTCTGCAGGTGTTCTGGGCAGGTATATGTGCCTGCGGACTGATGGCCGTGCAGTGATGATGTTCAAGACCTGGTGTAGGCAGCGTGACTGGGTGGCCTGTGATACACCACCCACAATGGCACTTGTCCGCTGAAATGATCCAGTGGCTAAGAAGTGCAGTACATTGAGGACCTTCGCCAGGGGGCTGAGTGCTTGGGAGCACAGGGTGGGTGATGTGAGGTCATCCTCCCACTCACTCACCAGGTCCAGTATAATGTGTGGTGGAATCCTGTACCTCCCATGCACCTGGTCATCAGGCATCCCGAAAAGGCTGGTTCTGGGTGTGAATATTCTGGCCTTGACTATCCTCCTCCTCCTCCTTTGGTAGCCCACGCCCACTGCTGCTAGGAACGGTATGTTCATCCTGGGTCTGAGCTTGTTCTTTTGTTAGCGCGCAAATGTATGCGTTGCGCGTGTTGTAGGCGAGCGTGTGACCCGCGCACCCCTGAAATCCAGTACCCAGTCCAATAGCGTGTGGAAATTCCCGCGCACCCCGGGATACAGGTGCGCTGACGTACTTGCGTGTGTAAGTGTCCGCGCACCCCTGATATACACGTACATAGGCCAATCGCGTGTACGCGCACTTTTGTCCAATTACACGCGATGACACTCTCACGTGCTGTCCAATTACACGCGATGACACTCTGACGTGCAGTCCAATTACACGCGATGACACTCTGACGTGCAGTCCAATTACACGCGATGACACTCTGACGTGCAGTCTTTCCACGTGTGCTCTGTCATCACGTGCTGTGTGGGAAACACCCGTGCGGGTCACCTCACAGACGCGCTTAAGCGCTAAGGGCCTTTCCTCGGTTTTCACGCTGACGTGCAGGATTTTCACGTGCCAAATCACTCCGTACCAAGCTGGCCACGTGTAAGCACATGGAAGACCACGCTCCTGCCCAGAAGGCCGAACTACTGCCCCCCAGAGCCACGAGCACGCTCCCACCTGCCATCTGCTGCTGCCTGACTGCCTGCTGCCCACGTGCACTGCCATTTCCTGCCTGCACATCAGCCAGGGGTGCTGTTGCTGTGACCACCCCTGCTGGAACCGAAGACTCCCGACTGGAATTCCATCGCTCCACAGCCCAGCCCCAGGACCCAGTTGCCCACCCACTCCTGCCTCTGGGGTTGTCATGTCGGGGCAAACACCATCTGTGACCACTGACAACCCCCGGCCAGAGAGGCAGAGGGGCACCAGCTTCAGTGCCACCGAAGTTGGTGTCCTGGTGGAGCAAGTCCTGGGGCAGTATGATGCCCTCTTCGGAAGTTCCCGCGCCGACAAGGAAGGACGGACTCGGATCTGGACTGACATCGTGACTGCCATCAACGCGGAGGGGGTGGCAGTCCGGGACTTCCAACATGTCAGGAAGCGCTGGGAGGACTTCAGGTCCAGGACCCTGAACAAGGCCCGGCGCCTCTTGAAGGCAGCGGATGCCAAGGGGCGCCAGGGCCACTTGTCGGAAGAACAGATGGGGGTCCTGGAACGCATATCCCCAGAGCTCCACGTCCAGGTCCTGGAGAAGCAGACCCGTCTGGAGTCGAGCGGTGAGTGTACATGCATCCTGATTGTGAGCAGTGCGTGTGGTGATTATTCGGTATTGTGCAGGTTGCACATCTGTTTGTATGGGGTCGAGTATGGGTGGGGGTGTACAGGGCCGTGGGGCTGACACATGCGAGGGCTGTGATGTGCGAGACATGGATGGTGCTTGTGTGTGTAGGCTTGCATGGCAAATGCAGTTGTGCGTGCACACATGTTTGGATGAATGTGTATGTAAGTAGACATGTCCGTGATGTCAGGCATGTATGTTGTTTTGGGCTGCATGTACGTGCACTGTGTACATTTGCATGTGTGTGTATTTGACAAGGGTGCAACAGTGATGCAACATGGATGCATGTGACTGCGGTATGTGTAAGCCTGATTGGCAGATGTGACATGGATGCCCGTCTGAACAGTGCAACACTTGGCAGAGGTGTACACATGCATGCAAGTGTGGTGGTGTGTGTACATGTGTGGTGCACTTCCTGTGTTGCATGTGATGTCTGGCTCCCCTTTGGCTGCTCATGCTGTTGTATGTGTAGGGATGGTGCTGGCAGTTGCGATATGGCTGTGGTATGGCTCATGTGTGCGAGTTGCAATGACATGTGTGTTGGTGATTGTGATGACATGTCTGAGGTTTGCCAATGCCACTCATGTGCAACTGTCATGTGTGTATGTGTCCATTGTACAGTGCCCTGATGCCTGTGTTTTGTTTCTCCCTGTCTGCAGCGTCAACTGATGAAGAGGGCGGAGAAGGTGCTGTGGAGCACAGCGGCGGGGATCCGACCGCCAGCCGGAGACGCAAGGCCCGGCTCCCCTCCCGTGTTGTCATCTCGTCGGGGAGTGAGGAGTCTGGTGCCGCGTCCCAGGCCGCAGCTGCCGGGGGGAGGTCCAAGAGGCGGAGGTTGCAGTTGGACTCCTCGGCACCAGAAGGGGCAGCTGGGACCCCACAGGGCCCAACAGGGGAAGAGAGCACAGAGTCATCCAGGTTGGTGGGGGGTTTGGTGGAGGAGGAGGCCGTGCAAGCACCAGAGACGGGGTCTGGAGGTGGGGATCCCACTGGTGCTAGTGGTGCAGTGCAGGACCAGGGACAGGAGGCAGCACAGGCGGCCGCGGAGGTGCCTGTGTGCAATCCTGTCCCCCGATCCTGTCCCTGCATCATCTTGCACCAGCAGGGATGCCTACGTCCAGACCCGTTTTCAGGCAGGGGATGAGCTGACGTCAACTGGCCTTCCTCTGCCTGCGGACGTGGCCATCCAGGTCCGGGTTGAGCCTGTCCTGGCTGGTGTGGCGTTGCGTCAACGGGCCATGCGAGGTGACCTGCAGTCTTTTCATGGAGAGACTGCACGTCATCTCGAATGGCTCATTGACCACGTCAGCCTGCTGGGACAGGTCACCCAGGCCGGATTCCGCCGTCTGATGGGGCTTGCTCCGACCCCCTCCTCAACTGGACACCCTACGCGCCAGTCGTCCTCTGTGCCATCTTCCCACCCATCAGTCACCTGGGTGCCCTGTGGAGCTGCCTCTGACGGTGCGGCCAGGCTGGTGGAGGAGGCATCCCTGCCACAGTCGGGAGTCGGAGGTCCAGCAGGGGTGGCCACATCAACAACTGCACCCCAGCCGGCGGAGGATGTGCAGGCAGCAGGAGGCAGTGCACGGGCAGAGGCAGAGCAGCAGCAGCAACATGGTGGGAGCCATGAAGGCTCGGGGCCTTCGACATCGGAGGGGCAGGCATCGGCCGGAGGGCAGGAGGACCCAGGACAGAGAGTGTCTTCCGTGTGGCAGCGGTTGGGCCACGCCATAGGTGCGGAGCGGCGGCGGGCAGAAGAGGCGCGGCTCACAATGGTCAGGGCGGAGAACTCCATGCGGAGGGCCCTGAGGCGGGCCGAGTGCCTCGAGGCAATCCGCAGGGGGTTGGAGGAGGACACGACGTCGTCCCTGCGGACCCTCGGGGCCATGGAACTGGACCACCTCCGGGACATCGAACAGGAGTTCGATGATGCCCTGGGCCGGGACACCACGGAGTGAGCCGCTGGACTTGCCTGCCGCCTTTGTATATAGTTCTTTAGTTTTATGTTTCCTTTGTTTCTTATTATGATTTGGAGTCGACGGACACTGCTCCACTTTTTGTATATAGTTGATTTTTAGTTAGGTTTTTTAGTAGGTTTCCTTAGTTCAGTTGGGCTCATGGACCCTTGGTAGTTTTTTACATAGTTCTTTCTTGCATAGAGATTTTTTTACAATAGACTTTGGACGAAATTTTTTTGGATTCTGATTTGCAGTTTTTTATTTTTATACGGACATGCAGCTTATTTTTTCTCATTCCCATTGTAGTTTGTTTCCTTTCTTTAGCATTCTTTGATTTTTTTCTATACATTTTTGTTTTCATACTTCACTGTGTGGTATCATCTCATTGGTTTCATGCATGTCATGTTGGGTGTTTTCCCATTCAATTGCAACCATTGTGTGTGACGGACATGGGTTCATTAGCTTCATGAACATTGGGGGTGTAACATGTAATTTCCATTTCCATGGGGGTGAATGGGTTACTTGGTAGGGCTTTTTGGCTGTGGAGGCTGACCATGACGCACAGGATTGGGGATTGTGAGGACCTGGTGTTGGGTGCCCCTGGTGGCTGGGGGGTGGGGGTGGTGGGAGACATGAGTGGGGGCCTGGTGGAGGGTGCCCATGCAGCGCTGGGGGGTGGGGGTGGTGGGAGACATGAGTGGGGGCCTGGTGGAGGCTGCCCCTGCACTGCTGGGGGGTGGGGGTGGTGGGAGACATGAGTGGGGGCCTGGTGGAGGCTGCCCCTGCACTGCTGGGGGGTGGGGGTGGTGGGAGACATGAGTGGGGGCCTGGTGGGGGCTGCCCCTGGATGCTGGGGGGTGGGGGTGGTGGGAGACATGAGTGGGGGCCTGGTGGAGGGTGCCCATGCAGCGCTGGGGGTGGGGGTGGTGGGAGACATGAGTGGGGGCCTGGTGGAGGCTGCCCCTGCACTGCTGGGGGGTGGGGGTGGTGGGAGACATGAGTGGGGGCCTGGTGGAGGGTGCCCATGCAGCGCTGGGGGGTGGTGGGAGACATGAGTGGGGGCCTGGTGGAGGCTGCCCCTGCACTGCTGGGGAGTGGGGGTGGTGGGAGACATGAGTGGGGGCCTGGTGGGGGCTGCCCCTGGATACTGGGGGGTGGGGGTGGTGGTCGACATGAGTGGGGGCCTGGTGGAGGGTGCCCATGCACTGCTGGGGGGTGGGGGTGGTGGGAGACATGAGTGGGGGCCTGGTGGGGGCTGCCCCTGCACTGCTGGGGGGTGGGGGTGGTGGGAGACATGGGTGGGGGCCTGGTGGAGGCTGCCCCTGCACTGCTGGGGGGTGGGGGTGGTGGGAGACATGAGTGGGGGCCTGGTGGAGGGTGCCCATGGTGGCAGGGGGGTGGGTGTGGTGGGAGACATGAGTGGGGGCCTGGTGGAGGCTGCCCCTGGTGGCTGGGGGGTGGGGGTGGTGGGAGACATGAGTGGGGGCCTGGTGGAGGGTGCCCCTGGATGGTGGGGGGTGGGGGTGGTGGGAGACATGAGTGGGGGCCTGGTCGAGGCTGCCCCTGCACTGTTGGGTGGTGGGGGTGGTGGGAGACATGAGTGGGGGCCTGGTGGGGGCTACCCCTGGATGCTGGGGGGTGGGGGTGGTGGGAGACATGAGTGGGGGCCTGGTGGAGGCTGCCCCTGGTGGCTGGGGGGTGGGGGTGGTGGGAGACATGAGTGGGGGCCTGGTGGAGGGTGCCCCTGGATGGTGGGGGGTGGGGGTGGTGGGAGACATGAGTGGGGGCCTGGTGGAGGGTGCCCCTGGATGGTGGGGGGTGGGGGTGGTGGGAGACATGAGTGGGGGCCTGGTGGAGGGTGCCCCTGGTGACTGGGGGGGTGGGGGTGGTGGGAGACATGAGTGGGGGCCTGGTGGAGGCTGCCCCTGCACTGCTGGGGGGTGGGGGTGGTGGGAGACATGAGTGGGGGCCTGGTGGAGGGTGCCCATGCAGCGCTGGGGGGTGGTGGGAGACATGAGTGGGGGCCTGGTGGAGGCTGCCCCTGCACTGCTGGGGAGTGGGGGTGGTGGGAGACATGAGTGGGGGCCTGGTGGGGGCTGCCCCTGGATACTGGGGGTTGGGGGTGGTGGTCGACATGAGTGGGGGCCTGGTGGAGGGTGCCCATGCACTGCTGGGGGGTGGGGGTGGTGGGAGACATGAGTGGGGGCCTGGTGGGGGCTGCCCCTGCACTGCTGGGGGGTGGGGGTGGTGGGAGACATGGGTGGGGGCCTGGTGGAGGCTGCCCCTGCACTGCTGGGGGGTGGGGGTGGTGGGAGACATGAGTAGGGGCCTGGTGGAGGGTGCCCATGGTGGCAGGGGGGTGGGTGTGGTGGGAGACATGAGTGGGGGCCTGGTGGAGGCTGCCCCTGGTGGCTGGGGGGTGGGGGTGGTGGGAGACATGAGTGGGGGCCTGGTGGAGGGTGCCCCTGGATGGTGGGGGGTGGGGGTGGTGGGAGACATGAGTGGGGGCCTGGTCGAGGCTGCCCCTGCACTGTTGGGTGGTGGGGGTGGTGGGAGACATGAGTGGGGGCCTGGTGGGGGCTGCCCCTGGATGCTGGAGGGTGGGGGTGGTGGGAGACATGAGTGGGGGCCTGGTGGAGGCTGCCCCTGGTGGCTGGGGGGTGGGGGTGGTGGGAGACATGAGTGGGGGCCTGGTGGAGGGTGCCCCTGGATGGTGGGGGGTGGGGGTGGTGGGAGACATGAGTGGGGGCCTGGTGGAGGGTGCCCCTGGATGGTGGGGGGCGGGGGTGGTGGGAGACATGAGTGGGGGCCTGGTGGAGGGTGCCCCTGGTGACTGGGGGGGTGGGGGTGGTGGGAGACATGAGTGGGGGCCTGGTGGAGGGTGCCCCTGGATGGTGGGGGGTGGGGGTGGTGGGAGACATGAATAGGGGCCTGGTGGAGGGTGCCCCTGGTGACTGGGGGGGTGGGGGTGGTGGGAGACATGGGTGGGGGCCTGGTGGAGGCTGCCCCTGGATGCTGGAGGGTGGGGGTGGTGGGAGACATGAGTGGGGGCCTGGTGGGGACTGCCCCTGGATGCTGGGGGGTGGGGGTGGTGGGAGACATGAGTGGGGGCCTGGTGGAGGGTGCCCATGCACTGCTGGGGGGTGGGGGTGGTGGGAGACATGAGTGGGGGCCTGGTGGGGGCTGCCCCTGCACTGCTGGGGGGTGGGGGTGGTGGGAGACATGGGTGGGGGCCTGGTGGAGGCTGCCCCTGCACTGCTGGGGGGTGGGGGTGGTGGGAGACATGAGTGGGGGCCTGGTGGAGGGTGCCCATGGTGGCAGGGGGGTGGGTGTGGTGGGAGACATGAGTGGGGGCCTGGTGGAGGCTGCCCCTGGTGGCTGGGGGGTGGGGGTGGTGGGAGACATGAGTGGGGGCCTGGTGGAGGGTGCCCCTGGATGGTGGGGGGTGGGGGTGGTGGGAGACATGAGTGGGGGCCTGGTCGAGGCTGCCCCTGCACTGTTGGGTGGTGGGGGTGGTGGGAGACATGAGTGGGGGCCTGGTGGGAGCTGCCCCTGGATGCTGGGGGGTGGGGGTGGTGGGAGACATGAGTGGGGGCCTGGTGGAGGCTGCCCCTGGTGGCTGGGGGGTGGGGGTGGTGGGAGACATGAGTGGGGGCCTGGTGGAGGGTGCCCCTGGATGGTGGGGGGTGGGGGTGGTGGGAGACATGAGTGGGGGCCTGGTGGAGGGTGCCCCTGGATGGTGGGGGGTGGGGGTGGTGGGAGACATGAGTGGGGGCCTGGTGGAGGGTGCCCCTGGTGACTGGGGGGGTGGGGGTGGTGGGAGACATGAGTGGGGGCCTGGTGGAGGGTGCCCCTGGATGGTGGGGGGTGGGGGTGGTGGGAGACATGAATAGGGGCCTGGTGGAGGGTGCCCCTGGTGACTGGGGGGGTGGGGGTGGTGGGAGACATGGGTGGGGGCCTGGTGGAGGCTGCCCCTGGATGCTGGAGGGTGGGGGTGGTGGGAGACATGAGTGGGGGCCTGGTGGGGACTGCCCCTGGATGCTGGGGGGTGGGGGTGGTGGGAGACATGAGTGGGGGCCTGGTGGAGGGTGCCCATGCACTGCTGGGGGGTGGGGGTGGTGGGAGACATGAGTGGGGGCCTGGTGGGGGCTGCCCCTGCACTGCTGGGGGGTGGGGGTGGTGGGAGACATGGGTGGGGGCCTGGTGGAGGCTGCCCCTGCACTGCTGGGGGGTGGGGGTGGTGGGAGACATGAGTGGGGGCCTGGTGGAGGGTGCCCATGGTGGCAGGGGGGTGGGGGTGGTGGGAGACATGAGTGGGGGCCTGGTGGAGGCTGCCCCTGGTGGCTGGGGGGTGGGGGTGGTGGGAGACATGAGTGGGGGCCTGGTGGAGGGTGCCCCTGGATGGTGGGGGGTGGGGGTGGTGGGAGACATGAGTGGGGGCCTGGTCGAGGCTGCCCCTGCACTGTTGGGTGGTGGGGGTGGTGGGAGACATGAGTGGGGGCCTGGTGGGGGCTGCCCCTGGATGCTGGGGGGTGGGGGTGGTGGGAGACATGAGTGGGGGCCTGGTGGAGGGTGCCCCTGGATGGTGGGGGGTGTGGGTGGTGGGAGACATGAGTGGGGGCCTGGTGGAGGGTGCCCCTGGTGACTGGGGGGGTGGGGGTGGTGGGAGACATGAGTGGGGGCCTGGTGGAGGGTGCCCCTGGATGGTGGGGGGTGGGGGTGGTGGGAGACATGAGTGGGGGCCTGGTGGAGGGTGCCCATGCACTGCTGGGGGGTGGGGGTGCAGGGGGACATGAGCAGGTGTGCAGGGTAGTCCCCTGTTTTGTGGGCTGCCTGCAGGGGCCGTCGAGGGTGTACAGGGAACACCTGTGAGGACCCACCCAGCCTAATCGCGTGTGTAACTTCCCACGCACCCCTGTAATACACGTACCAAGCCAAATCGCGTGTGATAATTCCCGCGCACCCCTGAAATACACGCGCCCAGGCTATTCGCGTGTGGAACTTCCCGCGCACCCCTGAAATACACGTACCCTGCTGAAATCGCGTGTTAAACTTCCCGCGCACCCCTGAAATACACGCGCCCAGGCTATTCGCGTGTGGAACTTCCCGCGCACCCCTGAAATACACGTACCCTGCTGAAATCGCGTGTAAAACTTCCCGCGCACCCCTGAAATACACGCGCCCAGGCTATTCACGTGTTAAACTTCCCGCGCACCCCTGAAATACACGCGCCCAGGCTATTCGCGTGTGGAACTTCCCGCGCACCCCTGAAATACACGTACCCTGCTGAAATCGCGTGTGGAACTTCCCGCGCACCCCTGAAATACACGTACCCTGCTGAAATCGCGTGTTAAACTTCCCGCGCACCCCTGAAATACACGCGCCCAGGCTATTCGCGTGTGGAACTTCCCGCGCACCCCTGAAATACACGTACCCTGCTGAAATCGCGTGTAAAACTTCCCGCGCACCCCTGAAATACACGCGCCCAGGCTATTCGCGTGTTAAACTTCCCGCGCACCCCTGAAATACACGCGCCCAGGCTATTCGCGTGTGGAACTTCCCGCGCACCCCTGAAATACACGTACCCTGCTGAAATCGCATGTAAAACTTCCCGCGCACCCCTGAAATACACGCGCCCAGGCTATTCGTGTGTTAAACTTCCCGCGCACCCCTGAAATACACGCGCCCAGGCTATTCGCGTGTGGAACTTCCCGCGCACCCCTGAAATACACGCGCCCAGGCTATTCGCGTGTGGAACTTCCCGCGCACCCCTGAAATACACGCGCCCAGGCTATTCGTGTGTGGAACTTCCCGCGCACCCCTGAAATACACGTACCCTGCTGAAATCGCGTGTAAAACTTCCCGCGCACCCCTGAAATACACGCGCCCAGGCTATTCGCGTGTTAAACTTCCCGCGCACCCCTGAAATACACGCGCCCAGGCTATTCGCGTGTGGAACTTCCCGCGCACCCCTGAAATACACGCGCCCAGGCTATTCGCGTGTGGAACTTCCCGCGCACCCCTGAAATACACGCGCCCAGGCTATTCGCGTGTGGAACTTCCCGCGCACCCCTGAAATACACGTACCCTGCTGAAATCGCGTGTTAAACTTCCCGCGCACCCCTGAAATACACGCACCCAAGCTATTCGCGTGTGGAACTTCCCGCGCACCCCTGAAATACACGCGCCCAGGCTATTCGCGTGTGGAACTTCCCGCGCACCCCTGAAATACACGTACCCTGCTGAAATCGCGTGTGGGACTTCCCGCGCACCCCTGAAATACACGTACCCTGATGGAATCGCGTGTGGAACTTCCCGCGCACCCCTGAAATACACCTACCCTGATGGAATCGCGTGTGGAACTTCCCGCGCACCCCTGAAATCCACGTACCCGGCCAAATCGCGTGTGAGACTTCCCGCGCACCCCGGTATACACGCACACGTAATTTTTTGTCAGCGTGTCCGTGTTTGTGGGTACCCCTTTGCACGTCATTTGTCCTGGAGGGCCACAGTATAGGACATTCATCATGGCAGTATATAGGTGCTATTTGTTGGCGCACCTTTTGGCGCACATTTCTTGCAGCCGCAGAGACGCTACCGCCTGCTTTCTTGTGGCGGTCGTGTTTGTGCCTGTGCGCTGGTTTGAGCGTGCGCTTTTTTGCCCTATTCTATTCCATGAATACGTGTTGTAGGCGAGCGTGTGGGCGTTCCGCGCACTTGTGCCCTGTACTTCCCCCGTGACGCCCACGTTTTTGCAAGTTGTTCCCCATTCCGAGTGTTACGCCCGTGTTCCGCCTACTTTTGTTGCGTGCGCCGCGCTATCTGCGAATTTCGCTGTGGCCTGTGTGATTTTCGCTGTGACCTGGCGCACGCTGTTAGATGGCCTGTGCGCCAACGTGCGCGGCGCACTATTTTATCGCACATCCGCTGGTTTTCTCGCGCACGGACTTCCATGAATCGACGTGCGCTGCTTTTCGTGCGATTTTCGCACTTGCACTGCGATGTTCGCTATTCCACTGCGATTCGCACGTTTTTGCCCACTTGCGCCGCGCTAATTATTCCATGAATCGGCCTCTACGTCTTTTGCCCTATACCTGCTCTACTTTTCGGAATTGTCATGGTACTCAACCATAAAAGGAAACTGCGTTGGCCTTCAAAGCTTTCGTGGTGGCCTGCGGAACGTCACTTACACTCTGGACTCTATATCCAGGATCGCTGTGCGCAGGTGACATCATTGCCCACATAGACGCATGACGTTTTCAATTAGGACAGAACCAGAAATAAATACTTGCAATACTCCCATTAAGAGGCTTCTTAGCATTTCCCATAAAGAGAATGGCCTTCACTTCGTTGCTCTTCGATCTACCTTCTGCTCCACCTAAGTTTCTGCAACCAGATTCCACTGCTGCTTACTGATTCTGCTGTAGTGCCTTGTGACCTCCCGGATCTTGTCCTCTTATGTAGTACGGATTTCTGCACCTGTCTACTGGAACTGCTGCAACGCCTGGACTTTTGGGTAACATTTCATTTGTCTGCATTCAGTGTTTTTTCCTGGAGAGCCCTTTTATTTGGATTGTTCTCAGTATAGATTTTCTTGGATTCTGTACTCTGGAGCATATCAGACTACATTGTACCTTTGAAGTTGTGAAACCTTTGTTCTGAATGTTTGTGATTGTGACTCTCCCCACCCCTCCGGAGTAGAGTGAAGCAGCATACCCCCGTTTTCTTTGTTGAACTCTTTCCCTGTTTCTGGGATCAGGTTTTCCCTTCACTATCCGTTTTCCCTTTGCACATTCTGCACTGAAGACAAGGTAAGACTGAGACATTTGGAGTGGAAGGAAGGGACAATTGAGTTGAGGCTAATCTGATTCCAGTGGACTAATACATTTTATTTTCCCTTACCCCTCTATGTAGAGTGCTTGTGGGTGCTCTATGCCTTTCCACCCTATGCCACTCTTGAGAAGTATTTTATACCATCTGTAGTGCAGTCAGGAGGAAGATCTATTACTTCCCAAGAGCTCTGTATCTTCCCAGAGTGTGACAGGAATAGACCAGGGCTCTCACCCTGCACCTGCTCCCCTGTCTCCCCTGCAAACTTGCCAGAGTGCAACACTCACCCTTTTCAGAGCAAAAGCCAAGCTGCCATGCGCATCCAGCTGAGGACAACTCACTCACCTTTGTCAGGCCCTTCAAATCTGAAAGTACCCGGACCTCCATCTCATGCTCGGATTCTATGCCCAGAGGCAAACCTGAGACACTGAATTCTGTGCTACATCTGTAGGCACTGTAGTGACCACTGGGCACTCTTCCACAGGAGCAGGCACCTCAAGGGACTTCAAGTCTGGTCTAGGAGCTACCAATAAGACCAATCCCTCATACTCTCTAGCTGGAAGACCCTCGGGACCTAGAGCCTCATGTGCTTCCTCATTTGCTGCTTGTTGAACACTTGCTCTAGTGACTCCGTGACTGTGTCTGGATCAGGGAGATAATTACCTAAGAGAGACCCTATTAGCATGGGAAATTTGAATGCAACACAGTGGTTGGAGTTTCCCCTCTAGCTAAGCTCTACTATTGTCAATGGACAGTAGCTTAGCACATCAAAACCTGTTACCAGTTGGTCTGGACCGACATATATTGCCCTTCCTTTGCCCATTGACACCTGACAGCTGTGACAATAACAACATGCTCCGGAAATATCTGAGCAATTGGCGTAACTGGAGCCTCCCCTTAAAACCAGGTACTGTTTCCACTCATATTGACTGGTGAACCTTTGGCCAATGCATGACCTAGTGAGACTTTTCTTGTTAAGATGCCCACAATGACTACAGCCTCTTCAATAAGCCAGCAGCAACAATGTCCTATTTTGGCTTAGCCTTACAGGCTGGATCTCCCTAACTATGTGTCATATACCCATTCAGAAAGCAACCTTTGAGTGTTTATAGTGCAGGTGCCTCAGTGCAAAAGGTACCCTCACTCCTATTTTATGGGGGTACTGTCAAACCATGTATCTGAAAATTCCTCTCATGGTTTTGGTCCTTTATTGCAAGAAGGGTTAGTACCTCCGTCCAGTCCCTTTCCCTTTCCCTTTTACCCTCATTAGATGCCTCCGCTCTGTTTTTGTTGTGTTCGCCTGAGCTTTCTTTTGGATGCAAGCACTCACATAGCTATCAGCAGCCCATCCAAGTTCCATACAGTCTGTTAAAATGTTTGCCACTAGATGCTTGTGTAACTTTGCCTCACAGTTTTTAAGATCATGCTCAAATTCAATCAAATTAAACATTCTTTCAAATGTGTCAAGTTGCCACCAGTGACCCACCGATTCAGATGAAATGGGCCTCTTTTTGGGAGTCAACTAATTGATCACATCAGTTTCAGACATTGGTAGATAGCACATGAGGGTTGCACCTCACAGTTCATCTTTGACATCCTGGAGAAGGAAGGCTAGTCCCAGTGCTTCGAACCAGTCGAGAGCCTCTTCCCTATGCAGTTGGACTAAATCCTTGGGGATGAGGCGCATAGGCTTTCCTTGGGGGCCACCACTGAAAACACCCCTCCCCAAAAGAAGATTGTTTGTGGGATTCCCTTTGCTTCGGCAGCTCTAGATTGCTCAATACCATCAATACCTTATCTTTCGGTTTCTGTTATATGTAAATCTGCCATTACATGTTTTTGCACTTTCAGTAGATATTGTGGAACACTTATTTTAGAAAATTTGAATTAAGTGAAAGTTAATGTCTGCTCCATTGAAGACTGGGCCACTGATAGTGAAGAGAATGAAGGCCGAGGATCTCAGTCACAGAACCTGCCAACCCAAAAGGACAACAGTTTGCTTACAATAGTGTAGAGAAGAAGCCACATACACCCACCTCAATCGACCCGACCCTTTTACCTGTACACTGGAAACCAGATAATGAGACGTATACTGAACAGCTGAATCGACAAAGAGCAGAATAAGGACTCAATCCAGTACCAGTGAAAGGACCAGTACCTAAGAGAATCTGGGAGCCAAGGTACCCATTGAGAAAACCATATCTACATACAAAGAAATATGATGGCCATCTGAATGAGATTCCTGAAGAGGCAGAACTAATAAACAGCAAGGATGAATGGTAGTATTACTAGCCACTGCCAAAATATATGTCATTTGGAGCTGAAGATGAAATAACGAGATGCCGTGATCAGGGAATGCAGATATTCTATAAGGATTCAAGAAAGTAATAAGGATAAGAGACATCTTGGGCTCAAGGTGTAGAAACCTATGCTACAGAAACAGATGAAGATATTAAATAATTTTACACGTGTACAGATGCAATAGAAACACAAGCAGCAAAGTAATCATGAAGCTAGCTCTAAATTTATAGTAATATAGATTGCGGCAAGCGCCAACGTATACATATCGAGGAATGAGAGAATTATGGATGTTTAGTCAGTGTGTCACAGTTTAAAAAGCAGACATTAAATTACAGAAGCAGGACTCAGAAAGGCGAGGTTGGATGAGCCCCAAGAAGCCAAGGTCTTATCAAACTGGAGTAAAATGACTTTGGATACAAATTGTGTGAAAGAACAAACCTCCTGTCCAGAAGGAGTGAACATAACAAGGAAGACTTCAGAAGTCTATTGGAATAAAATATTAAATACACGAAAAGGCTTTATTTTATGGTCTCTAGTCACATGGAAGCATGAAATTGGACGAACAAGATGGTTGCACCTATGCATGGTGGCAGACTGTGCTGCTCACTCCCTAATTTTCTCAGAGCTAAGAACACTCTCAAGGAGGAAGTTCAAAGGCCTAATTGACAGTAGACCACTGAGGTGATGATGGATTGATATGCTAATTGGTGGGAAGCTAAAGTTAAGGCAACCTCACCAGCATCTGGACAGCCAGCCTGCAGGCGGCTAACGCAGGTGGAAAAGTACTGAAGATGGACAGAGTGCCAACCAATTGTAGAGGACCTGCATATTCAGGGGTCCTATAGTGGGTAAACCAATGGGATGTCGAGCATTTAGTGACCTTCATAGTAGTCATTTTCAGAGGAGGGCTTAGTTGCCCACCTGATGTTAAGTAACCAATCACATAGTCACACCTTTTTAGACTAGTATGGATCTTATACTTAGATATTCACTTAGAACCAATTACACCCTTCGTTAGGTTTTTGTAGTTTGCCATGTAGGATGACGTTGGTAGCAAAGCAGGTGAACGTCAGTGATGACACATTTTGCTTATAAAAATATATTTTTTTTCTTAACTGCTTTGCGTTTGAAGATCGAGTGTTTGTGTTGATGTTCATTAAGCTCCCTGTTTTAGTTACTTAAAATTAAAACAGTCTTACTTTTGTCAACTTCCTGAGTCGGCTCTATTATTTGGTGTATGAGTAAGATCTGCATCCCCATCCATCTCAAAGGTAATTGTCGCTCATCAAAGAGCCTGGGAATATCCGGTTCACTTGGTAGCAGAGAGAAGATGGTTCAAGAGCCATCGACCTGAGTAAACTTTAGAGTTTCGGCAATATCATACGACCTTTGCCATTCGACTGAAAGAACGTGAAGCTCCCCATGGATAGTGGTTAGTATAAACCAAACAACTGTCGTGCAAGACCAGGTGTGACAGGTACCCTATTTTCAGATAGAATCCCCTCCCACGTCTACTCGAAGCAGAATGATCGGAAAGATAGGGAGGCGGTAAAAAAGGCAGACGATACCTAGAGTCGGAAGAGGAAAAGATGATATTGGTGAGTAAATAACTGAGCGAGCTGACAAAAGCATGGCTGATGAGTGAAGAAAAAAGAGAGTAACGGATGGAGGCGGGATAAAATATAACGTGAGAGTAAGTGTATAATATATGCGGGGAACAAGATATTGACTTGATTGTGGCAGAGCAATGATGTAAATCATGAGAGTGGCCACGATAAGATGACATTTTGATGACATAACAAAAGAAGTTTTAACCCAAAATTCCATAGCGGAATACTAGAATACAGTCCCGGTTAAAGACGGGACCAGAGGGGTAACTTAAACTCCAGTCAGAGTATTTGTAGAGGGCTAATAAATATTAGAAAGAGAATAATAAGAAATGTATGTAACTGGTTGAGTCTGTTTGTTTTATGTGGTTTTTATGAACAATGACGTCATAAGTGGGAAATATTATTTGTTTGACTAGAATTGAACCTGATGGTTATTCTTAGTAAGATTAAAGTAAAAAATGGTGAGTAGTGGGATTGGAGCTTACGACGATTGGTGCTCTCTCAAATTATGTTATTTTTCTGACACGTGTTTTGAAATCTGTGATTGGAAAATACAACGAAGTGCCACATAAAATCTAAGGGTAAACGAGTTAAGGATGGAAGACATTACTCCACTTGTGCATCTCTGTAGACAGTTACCGAAACATGCACCTAAGCTTAAACAGTACAGTGTGGAATGGGTTAAAGGAACCGCGGATACAATGTTTATGCCATGGCCAGAGGGAGGCTCGCTATCGAAGTTAGTCTTGCAGCATATGATGACATATCTGCATGCAGCATACAAAGGAAAGAAGCTAGAAAAGTGATTTGCTAGTTTAGAACTTAGGAAGGTCCACCAACAGGAGTTGGAAAAGAAACTCTTATAGATTGGATACTTAATATATGCAGACAGGTGGGTGAGGAGCCTTCTTCTCCTCCCGCCCCAGCTGAAACCGGAGACAGAAGTAAGAAAGACGATGGGTTATATCCACTGAGGGAGCTTAAAGAAGCAACAGGCTACAGTAACCCGGCATACGAGTCACCTGTGCAAAGCAGTGACAAAGGCGCAGAGAAAGATACTGAGAAAGATGTAACCTCTGAGGTCCCATGGGACAAAGAGAGACGTGATAAGGAAAGGAGTAATCGAGCAAGTACATCTCTAGATATAGGAAGAGAGACAGAACGATGGAAAGGAGAAAGAGACAAGGCTGATGAGATAGTGCTTTTACAGAATGAAAGGATGGGTGGTCAGATTCCATTAAAACTCGGTGGTAAAAGCATTGAGGGTGTATGACAACAGGAAGATCAAGACAAATAAGACAAAAAATATAAGGAAAGAGAGGAACGATTGAAAGATGAAGGCGTAAAAAAGAAAGGATAGGCAGAGATGAGAACAGTTATACCAAGAAGTACAGTCAAGAAAACAACAGAGAGCAGAAGAGCAAAGAAAACGTGATAATAGACAGAAAGCGATCGATGAGCAGGAACATTTAGAACAAAAATGAATAGGAGCAGAGGAACAGAAAATAAGGGATAAAAGAATATAAAGGGCAAAAGATGAGGCGAAACGCGGGGCAAATGAGAGAAGGGATATGAAGAAAAAAAGGAAGACTGAGTAAGAGAGGAAGCAAGCAAACAAAGAGAATTTGATGATGATTCCGAACAGAAAAGAAGGCAGAGAGCATGCGATCTCCATCACCTGCAGAAGGAGATAAGAGATCCTGAGCCAGAAGTAGCATGGGACGATATAGAGGAATTTTTTTCAGAGTACGAGTCATAACCAGGCCCGTCTAGAGAAAATCTAGAACACGAGTTTGACTCAAGGAGCGATCGATAAAGTGTATCATGTAATGAAGACCCAGAAAGAGTTGAAGGGGAAGAGAAAAAATGATCGACTTGAGAGCCCTCAGTTATATGACACAGAGGGAGCCTAATGTAGTGCAAGGCCAAAGGAGTTGTCTCTAGATAGACTGACTGAGCAGAGATGACGATGAGAGAAGTCACACAAGTTGGGCACAGGAAATGTCAGACGAGGACAGAGACACCTTCCAGGGGGAAGCAAGAAGGGACACGTGTGGCCCTGAGGGATGTTTTTCAATAGAAAAAGAAGTCAGATGGTCAGATTTAAATGCACCTGTAACCAGGGGGCTAGAGCCACTGATGCAGTCAGATTGACCCAAGGGGCATTTCCACAGTGAGAGGGGAGAATCACTGCCTTATGTGAGTAGATTAAGATCGATACCTGGTAGAAGGCGATGTGGTAATATCGCTCCTGAATAGGACAGACAAATGATGAGAGATGAGAATAAGTTTGGGGCATCACAGTTTCCCTTATTGGAAAATGGAGGGGCCCGACCACAATATATACCGTGGCCCGAGATGGACAAAGATAACTTAAGATGTAAACACCCCATGTTAAATTCGGGCACTGGGAAGTGGATACATGAGTTAGAGAAAATGACGGGAGGAAACACGTTAGCCATAGGGGACATTAAAGATCTCCTTTTCACCATAGTTGGTGAGAGAGATGATGACGTTTGGACGAGGGTAGGGTACCCTGGTGTGACTATAGTCAACATCGCTCATGATGGAGCACCATTCAATAACTCTAGGGCGGCAGTTTAGAAAGCACTATGAGTACTATATCCGGACACGTCCGATATGGGAGCTATAATGACAAAAAAGATGAAGGACAGAGATGATCTGTTGCTTTACATTCAGAATTTCCAGGAATCTTGGGCTTTGGAAATGCGCGAATCTTGGGCAAAATCTATACCAGTATGTTATCATATATTCGGGGTAATTCATAGAATTCAGCTCAGAAGTAGTGCAGGCGGGCATCGCCGAGGGGGAGCGTGTGCCAGCGTGCGCCAGCCGAGTGTGCCAAACAGCATTCTGGCGCACCGCGTATTCATGAATTTCCCAAGCCATTCGGAGCCGTGGCACAGCGAACATCCCGCAGCGCCAGTTATGCGCCCCAAGAATGCCCCTTGGACAAGGAAAAGCCAAAGGGCGCAAAGGGCCGCAATAGCCATGGACCACCTTACAGGCACCCTAACCTGTAGTTGTGTGAAAAACGATGCGTACCCCGCTCATGACAGATAAAACGCATGAAAATATACTTGCGCACCCCCTTGAATACGCGTACCCCACTCGCAGCAGCCAAAATGCATGAAAGTCTCCCCACGCACCCCCTTCAATATGCATACCATGCTCGCAGCAGCCTGCGGGTCATGGTCAGGGGTGATGGGCTGCCTGCGGGTCATGGTTATGGTGGATGGGCTGCCTTTAGGGCATGCCCAGGGGTGTAGGGTGGTCCCCTTTGGTTTGGGTTGCCTGTAGGGCATGGTCAGGGGTGATGGGCTGGCTGTGGGGCATGGTCAGGGGTGCAGGGGGGCCCTGTGGTGTGGGCTGCCTGCGGGTCATGGTCAGGGGTGATGAGCTGCCTGAAGGGCATGGTCAGGGGTGATGGGCTGCCTGCGGGGCATGGTCAGGGGTGTAGTGGGGGCTGTGGTGTGGGCTGCCTGCAGGGCATGGTCAGTGGTGATGGGCTGGCTGTGGGGCATGGTCAGGGGTGTAGGGGGGGCCCAGTGGTGTGGGCTGCCTGCGGGTCATGGTCAGGGGTGATGGGCTGCCTGAAGGGCGTGGTCAGGGGTGATGGGCTGCCTACGGGGCATGGTCAGGGGTGTAGTGGGGGCTGTGGTGTGGGCTACCTACAGGGCATGGTCAGTGGTGATGGGCTGGCTGTGGGGCAAGGTCAGGGGTGTAGGGGGGCCCCTGTGGTGTGGGCTGCCTGCGGGTCATGGTCAGGGGTGATGGGCTGCCTGCAGGGCATGGTCAGGCATGTAGTGGGGTGGCCTGTGGTGTGGTCTGCCTGCAGGGGGTGAATGTGGATCCTCACCACACTGGTGTGCGAATCTGGGGATAAGCGAGTGAGCTATACACGCGATTTCGCTTGCAGGAGCGGAGTACGTCTATTCCGGGGTACACGAGTGAGCTTTACACGCGATGTCACTGGTGGGAGCGCAGTACGTGTATTCCGGGGTACACGAGTGAGCTATTACATGAAATTTTGTTGGGGCGAGCGGGGTATGTGTATTCAGGGGTGCGCGAGTGAGCTTTTCACACAATGTCGCTGGCGGGAGCGGGGTACGTGTATTCTGAGGTACGCGAGTGAGCTATACATACGATTTCGCTGGGGGGAGCGGGGTACGTGTATGCTGGGGTGCGCGAGTCAGCTTTTCACGCAATGTCGCTGGCGGGAGTGGGGTACGTGTATTCCGGGGTATGTGAGTGAGCTATACACGCGATTTCGCTGGGGCGAGCAGGGTACGTGTATTCCCGGGTGCGCAAGTGAGCTTTTCACGCGATGTCGCTGGCGCGAGCGAGGTACGTGTATTCCGGGGTACGCGAGTGAGCTATACACGTGATTTTTCTGGGGCGAGCGGGGTACATGTATTTCAGGGTGCACGAGTGAGCTTTCCATGCAATGTCGCTAGCGGGAGCACGGTACGTGTATTCCTGGGTACACAAGTGAGCATTACATGCGATTTCACTTGCAGGAGCGGGGTAAGTGTATTCCGGGGTACACGAGTGAGCTTTAAACGCGATGCCGCTGGTGGGAGCGGGGTACATATATTCTGGGGTATGCGAGTGAACTATACACACGATGTGGCTGGCGGGAGCGGGGTACGTGTATTCCGGGGTACACAAGTGAGCTTTACATGCAAATTGGCAGTGCAGGCCCTCCCGGCTGTGCCCTCCCCATGCCCCACAGCAAGCCCACACCACAGGCCCCCCACTACACCCCTGGTCATGCCCCTCAGGCACTCCACACCACAGGGGCCCCCCTATACCCCTCACCATGCCCTGCAGCCAGCCCATCACCCCTCCCCATGCCCCACAGGCAGCCTACACCGCAGGCCCCCCTACACCCATGGTCATGCCCCGCAGGAAGCCCATCCACCCTGACCATGCCCTGCAGGCAGCCCACACCACGGGGGACCACCATACACCCCTGGGCATGCCCCACAGGCAGCCCATCCACCCTGACCTTGCCCTGCAGGCAGCCCCTGCCACAGGGGGGGAGCTGCAATCCCCCTGACCATGCCCTGTAGGCAGCCCACATGGCACCATGCACTTGTGAGCCCCAACACAAGTCCCCCCCACCAGTGACGGGCACCTGCCAGCAGGCCCCGACACATATCCCTCCACCCCACTCCCATTGGCTCCAACTTGCCAGCAGGCCCTGACTCATGTTCCCCCATCAGAGATGGGCACCTGCCAGCAGGCCCCGACTCATGTCCCCCCACCAGTGACGGGTATTTGCCAGCAGGCCCCGACTCATGTCCCCCCCACCAGTGACGGGCACCTGCCAGCAGGCCCCGATGCATGTGCCTCCATCCCACCCCTATTGACGCCAAAATGCCAGCAGGCCCCGACTCATGTCCCTCCACCAGTGATGGGCACCTGCCAGCAGGCCCCAACTCATGTCCCTCCACCCCACCCCCATTGACGCCAACCTGCCAGCAGGCCCCAACTCATGTGCCCCCCAGTGACGGGCACCTGCCAGCAGGCCCCGACTCATGTCCCCCCACCAGTGACGGGCACCTGCCAGCAGGCCCTGACACATGTCCCTCCACCCCACCCCCATTGACGCCAACCTGCCAGCAGGCCCCGACTCATGTGCCCCCCAGTGATGGGCACCTGCCAGCAGGCCCCGACTCATGTCTCTCCACCCCACCCCTATTGAGGCCAATGTGCCAGCAGGCCCCGACTCATGTCTCTCCACCCCACCCCCATTGAGGCCAGCCTGCCAGCAGGCCCCGACTCATGTCCCCCCCACCAGTGACGGGCACCTGCCAGCAGGCCCCGACACATGTCCCTCTACCCCACCCCCATTGATATGACATGATAGGTTATTTACATTGATGGCAACCGGCCAGCAGGCCCCGACTCATGTCGCCCCACCCCACCCACAATGACGCAACTTGCCAGAAGGCCCTGACTCATGTCCCCCAACCCAACGTGCTGTCAGAATAGAGGCCCATGTCAGAAATGCAAACCCTAATCCCACCCCACCCTGCAGCACCCCAGTCCAAACACACAACCATAGATTGTACCCACTTCCCAATATGAGTACTACGCCTTGACATTCAAAAAAGCACATGCATGCACCCAAAGACATGTCCAACAGAGCCACACAGTGGTGACACATGACAGAGGCAATGGACAGTGACATATGCACAAAACTAATGAGAGTAGACCACATCAATAATGAAGATTTGTGAAATGTATTAAAAAGAAAACAAGATGACAAAATTAAAACCACATATGCAAATGAAGAAATTAGGAATGCAATACCAAAAAGAAAGTAAAATCCAAGGAAAGATAAAAATCCAAGACATGAAAACTGAGAAGTTGTCCATCGCCAAAGTCCATAGAAATAAATTAAAAATTGAAAAGCATAAAAAACCATGACTCCATGGGATGACGTAAAAAAGAAAGTATGTACATGTCCAGAACTATTTACAAAGAAAGTCTGAAGGGTCCATGATCCCAAAACAAAACAAAACATACTAAACACCCTATGTAAAACACGACTATATACAAAAAGTGGAGCAAAGCCTGTGTACTCCAAATCATAAAAAACCAAAATGAAACCTAAACCTAAATAACTATATACAAAGGCAGCGGGCTAGTCCGACAGCTCACTTTTTGATGTCCTGGGCTAGGGCACCATCGAACTCCATGTCGATTTTCCGGAGGCAGGCCTGTTCCCTGGCCACGAGGTCTCGCAGGGATGCAGCCATGGCATCCTCCAACTCCCTGCGAGTTGCCTCAAGGCCCTCAGTCCCCCTCAAAGCCTGGTACATGGACTTCTCCGCCCTGACCATTGTGAGTCGTGCCCTTTCCGCCTGCCGCCGCCCTACATCTATTTGCTGGCCCAACCGCTGCCACATGGAAGACACTCCCAATCCTGGGTCCTCCTGCCTGCCGGCCGCTGCCTGCCCCCAGGATGTTGATGGCCCCGAGCCATGATGCCTCCCATGCTGAGCCTGCTGCTGCCTCCAATGCAGCTGCCTCTGGCACCACAACGGCATCCAGGCTGATGAAATCCCTTTTGCCGTTGTGCACATGCCCTGCTTGTTGATGCCTGCATGTCCTCGATTTGCTGGGGTCCAGTTGGTGGGGTGGCGACCCCTGCTGGACCTCCGACTCCCGACTGTGGCAGGGATGTGTCCTCTACCAGCCTGGCCGCTGGCTCAGGCGCAGCTCCACAGGGGGCCCAGGTGATACTTGGACGGGAAGACGGCACAGAGGACGACTGGCACATAGGGGGTTCAGTTGAGGAGGGGGTTGCAAACATCCATCACACAGAGGAACCCAGTGCCGACGACCTGTCCTAGTAGTTTGACGCGGCCGAACAGGTATTCGAAATGACGTGCATTGTCCTGATGAGAACACTGCACGTCATCCCGAATACCACGTGATCACAACGCCAAACCAGCTAGGACAGGCTCAATCCAGTCACGGATTTCCACGTCCGCAGGGAGAGGCAGGCCAGTTGTTGTTCGCGCATCCCCCTCCTAAAAACGGGTCTAGACAAAGGCATCCCTGCTGGTGCCGGATGATGCAGTCACAGGATCAGACACAGGATTCCGCACAGGCACCTCCGCAGCGGCCTGTGCTGCCTACTGTCCCTGCCCCTGGACTGCACCACTAGCACCAGTGGGATCCCTCCTTCCAGGCCCCATGCGTGGGGCTGTCATGGCCTCCTCCTCAACCAAAACCCCCACCAACCTGGATGACTTTGTGCCGTCATCCTCCACAGGCCCCTGTGGGGGCTCAGCTGCCCCTTCTCATGCTAAGGACTCCACCTCCAACCTCCGCCTCTTGGACCTTCCCTCGGCAGCTGTGGCCATGGACGCGGCACCAGACTCCTCACTCCCGGAAGATATCAGTATCTGGGAGGGGAGCTGGGCTTTGCGTCTCTGGCTGGCGGTGGCATCCCTGCCGCTGTGCTCCACAGCACTGTCTCCGCCCTCTTCATCAGTCGACGCTGCAGACAGGGAGAGATGGAACACAGGCATCAGGGAACTGTACAATGGTCTGATATACACATGACAGTTGCACATGAGTGGCAGTGTCAACCTCCACAGATGGCATCACACTCCCCAACACTCATATCATTTGAACCCACACACATGCACAAATAAACTGGTATCGTGCAACAGGCATCAGCATCCATACACATGTAACTCCATGAACAACCAAAGGTTGGCATGACATCACAAGCAACATGGGGAGTGCTGATCACATGCACACACGCCACCAGACAGACATGCATCTCTACATTTCCACCATCTGTCACAGTGCAATCATCGGCAACAAAGTCACATCTGCCAATCAGGTACCCACATGTCCGGGTCACATGCATCCATGGTGTCTCACGGTCACACACATGTCAAACACACACACGCACATGTACACCGTGCACGTACATGAAGATGGAACCAGCATCCGTGGGTCACACCCCAACCATGGCATAGTACATACACAGAAATGCAAACATGTGTGCATCTCCACATGCAGTTGGCCATCATTCATTGGAACACATACACCATTGATGTGCATCACACATGACTGGACTCACATGCAGCACGGGCATGTCCCTGCACACACACATATCCATACATGGGCCATGTCAGACATATGTCCAAGCTGCACACTCCTGCCATACCTCAACATGCACTGTGTGGAATGGGATAGCCCAGACACTCACCGCTCTACTCCAGATGGGTCTGCGTCTCTAGGACCTGGTGGTGAAGCACTGGGTCGATGCATTCCAGGACCCTCATCTGGTTGATGGAAAGTTGGACCTGGCGCCCCCCTGTATCCGCTGCATGCAAGAGGCGCCAGGCCTTCATGAGGGTCCTGGATCTGAAGTCATCTCAGTGCTTTTGGACGTGTTTCAAGTCATGGGTTGCCACGCCCTCCGCGTTGATGGCAACCATGATGTCCAACCAGGTCCTCTTCCATCTATCCTTGTCGGCGCACAGTCGTCTGAAGAGGGCTGTGGCTGAGAAGCTGTCAGCCCTCTGCATCTCTGGCTGGGGGTTGCCAGTGGTCTCAGATGGTGTTTGCCCCGACATGGCAACCTCCGAGGCAGGTGTGGGTGGGCAACTGAGTCCTGGGGCGAGGCTGTGGAGTGATGGAACAGCAGTTGGGAGTCTTCTGTTCCAGCAGGGGTGGTCGCAGCAACTGTACCCCTGCAGATGGCTGATGTGCAAGCACCAAATATCAGGGCATGTGGGCAGCAGGCAGGCAGCAGAAGATGGTTCGTGGGAGGCTGTTTGGGGTTGTGGGGGGCAGCAAAATGGCCTTCTGGGCAGGAGCATGGCCTTCTGTGTGTTGTCACATGGCCAGCTTCATGCAGAGGGAATCCGCACGTGAAAATCAGCACATTTGCGTGAAAATCAAGGAAAGGCCCTTAGGGCATAAGCACGTAAGTGACGTGACATGCGTAGGCGTTGCTGTGCGCAGGAGTTAATGGTCCGCGTAGGGCGCCATTTTCTTGTACGTGCTTTTTGTGGAGGGCGAGCATGTGATTCTTGTACTTCTTGTCGGTAGACACGCGATTACTTCATAACAGTTGCAGTGCATACTCCTTGTTTACTGCGGCAGAGCTAAATTCTGCTTTTGGCGGGGTTGTTGCCAATGCGCACATGCGCATCTTTTTTCCGTTCATTTTCCAGGCAGATGGTGAGTCGCGCATGTAGCCAGGGTGAGGAGGCTGCAGGGGCAGCTGCAGCTCCACCCTGGCTCTGGGTCACCCAGACTGTGTTGGTCCCGGACCCTCACACCAAGGCAATTGTGCCGCTTGCTCCTGGCAACAGCACACAGCAGCCAATGCCTGCAGTGAGACCTTTGGTCAGCGTGCCATTGCCTGCTTCCAGTGGCCAGTCCAGCTGTGCTTCAGCCCCTACAGACCGGAGTGGCGTAAGCCACACATGGTCTGCACCACCTCTCAAGAGGAAGAAGCGTGCTCTTGCGGAACAGGCTGGGACCCCAGACATGGCTCACCACTCCGGCATGTCAAAGAAGCAGAGTTTCAATGATGTGGAACTAGACGCACTTGTGGGCTACGTGTCAGAACATGGCCGCGACATGCTGGTGACGGCAGGATGCAAGACTACGAATGCTCAGCGTAGGTCCCACTGGCAGTGCATCGTGGACCACATTAGTTCCCTTGGATTTGTGAAGCGCACAGCTGATGATTGCTCAAAGCGTTGGAATGACCTCAAACGCCCAGCAAAAAACAAGCTGGCTTCCAATTACGCCTCTAATCTAGTGACTGGCAGTGGGACACTACCAGTGGAGGATGAACTCACAGAACATGAGGCAATCACAGGAGGGTTCATCGCAGAGGATCAGATCGAAGGCATGGGAGACAAACCAGATCTTAAGACAATGGGCCTCATTCCGAGGTTGGTGTTAGTCATGGCGCTGACTGCCACCAATAACAGGTCCGGCACCGGTTTAGTTCCATGGTGACTTACCGGTGTAGTCCGACCTTTGCGGGACCGGTAAGTCCCCATTGAAAATGCCATAGGGCTCAATGGGAATGGGGAGGGCGCAAATAATGGGCTGGCGTATGTCAAGACTGTTATTTGTGCCCTGAACCCTTAACAGGTCCCGTCCATAACACAGGGTCAGATCAGCCGTTAAAGGAGGGACCCGCTAAAGGACCTTGTAGTAGGGTGGGAAGGGATTACCGGCACCGGTCCCCTTACAGCCCAACTTGGAATGAGGCCCAATGTCTGGTGAGTGCCCATGCGTGTGTGTCCAGACCATGTGTATGTTGCTTGGGTGATGTGTTGTGATTGAGTTCCAGGTCAGGCTGTGTATACATAACTGCTATATGTGACCCATGTAGTGCCTCCAAGCCATCCCCGCCCTTGGGTTTTCGGATCACTGTATCCCTACTGACCGATGCAAACACTTTTCACATGATGACTGCACTTGCCCTTAGACTGACATCATGCCACAACATTGTTAATACAGTTTTTTTCTCTTTATTCTGCCTGATTGATGGAATCATTTGCATGATAAATGCAGATTTGTGTGCCATTCTGCCCCAAAATCACCATACTTCAGACAGGGATTTTCCCCCACAAAGGCCCACAAATGTGCACTTTTTACATAAATTATTTCATCAATCAGGCTGATTGACTGCTGTGCACCTACACATGCACCGCACCCGATCACTTCTGAGCCCTGTTTGAATGTTCAACATGACAATTGACTTGTGTCATATCCAAGTGACCTACCATCGATGTATCCATGTGCCTCCCATCACTGTGTTTGAACACACTGGTGTTGTTGCAGCATGTGACACATGTGTGTTTTGTCACACTGTTTTGCATGACTGTTTGATGATATGCGTTTGACATGGATGGGGGACAGTAGCGATTAACTCCTATCTGGGTGTCCTTGTCAGTTCTGGCATGACTATGCTATGTGCATCTGTGTGCTGGCATGTGTCATGTTTGTGGATGGTCCATGCCACTCACAGGCTAATGTGTGATGCTAGTGCTATGCACCATGCAGCACATCTGTTGCGTTTCCATTTTGGAGTCATCAGTATCTGCTTTCAGGGTCCCCTTCTACTTCATTGCCACTGCATGCATGGCTGAGTTGGCGTCATGTGTGACATGTCTGATTAATGTATTGTATGTGTAGATTGTGATGCCTATGTGTGTCGGCTATGCTGTTCATGCGTGTCTTCATTACTTTTCTTTTCATTTTGTGTAGGTGATGAGGCACTAGATGCTGTGGAGGAGGAGGAGATGGCACAGGGGCAGGAGTACTCAAAGCCCCAACCAAGCAGCACTGGAGGACGTGGGGTGGTGGTGCACAAAAATCCATTGGTCCTACAGACCATCCTGTCCACGGGTGTCTCTGGGTACACCACCAATGATCTCTATGGCCCAGGTGCTGAATCAGACATTGAGACAAATGTCTCGTCGCAGGTGAGTGTTTCTGGCAGGGATGCTGTTCTGAGAAATGCACCTGCACTAGGGGTAGACCCCTCAATGGCCCATTCAGTGTTGGAAAGTCCGCCTGTGGTGGTTACGGATGCATGGTCACACTCCCCAATATTTGCTCCTGTTCCTGGGGCAACGGATCAAAGGAGGAATGCAGTCCTGCAGCCTCAGGCAGTGCCAGCACAGCAAGGTGCACATCACCTTGGGGCCAACAGGTGTTGTGTCCGGCAACGTGGTGGCTGTGCGCCACCAGGCAATACTGTGTGGTAGAACTCAATTTATGCAATTGCAGCACAACAGGGGGCATCGTGTCAGATGATGGCTCAGGCCGTGGATAGGGTGGCCACTTCCATTCTCCCGCCCCGAAAGGCAGGTGGAGATCCAGGAGCAGGCAACGGAGTCCAAGTGGCGCTCACATAGGCAGGACATGTTGGCCGCCAACAGGGACCGACCGGCTGAACCGGAGGCTCTGCGCACTTCCATATCTGCAAAGACACAATCTCTCAGGGATGCCCTAGGGAAGAAAATGGCTCCCTCAGAGCTACTCTGGGTGCACTTGAGGTGTCCCTAAGTACACGGTCAGAACAGCAGCTGGAGCAGCTAACACACACAATCTCAGCTAAGCTCCAGGCAACCCGGGAGAAGATCTGTGCATCAAGTGAGGCCTTGCAGGCAGAAGTCTGTGCTCCCGTGAGGTGCTGCATGGGGACCTCCGGACCATCATCCTGCAGAACCAAACCTTTCAAACCCGCATGCTTGCTGCCATGGAGGAGCATGCCAGGGCTTTGCGTGGTCTGCCTCCCATACCAAGCACACCTTCTCATGTAGCACCAGAGGGTGACGATAGCGACGGCAGTTCTCCCATTATCGGGTAGCCGTGCAGGCCATGTGCACATGGAGGGTATTTTTTTTCTCAACAATCACACATGTGGGTGTTGGGATGCACCCTGCACCTCCTCCCTCCTGGGTGGTCCCCACCCCATGGTCGACCCATGGCCATTTTTTATTTTTTCCTCTTTTTTTGTCTAATGTGCATTAATGTTACAGTGTGTTGCTTTGTGTGGCACCTGTTGGCATCCACTGTGTGTTCCAGCTGGGCCCATGCAGGCTTGTCTTGTGTTTGTGTTTGAAGCTTGGGATCCAGACACATATGCCACTCCTGCTTCCCCTTTCCATGGGCTCGCAAGGGTGGCACTGTGTGACAGTAACTTACACAGAGGCATTGGGCTTCCATCAGTTGTCTGTAGTCCAAACTGTGTATACACCCCTAGTGGAGATTACTGATTTCTCCACTGCATGGTTTATTTGTATATTGTATTACATATTGCTCATTATACATATTTGCATGTAGCTTCTTCATGTCTTACCTTGCCTTCTCCATTGCAGATGCAGTTCATGTTGTATGCAGTATGCAGTACCCTTTACATAAACAGGAGATAGAGAGCTTTATTCAACAGTTATCAACATTAAACACATAACTGTCCTGAAGATAATCAATTCGTAATTTATTAAATCGTAAAAATACAAGTTATAAAAACTTCACCATTTAGAAAACACTGTATAAAAAATACAAATCCTAAATAGTGACAAACACTGCCTTTTAAACTTGGCTTCGATCCTAATTGATCGGAAATCGATAAAGCTAAAGAGGCTCCAATTAACATCTGTTAAACACATTCACCAATTGCTTGACATATAACTGTTCTAAATGGTACAAAAAAACATGAACCATTGTCATATGCTCATGTTTAATGGTGATAACTGTTGAATAGAGCTCTCTATCTCCTGTTTATATAAAGTTTTCACTACCCATCATAAGGTAGAGCTTCCACCTAGGTTGTACTGATGGGACTCCCTACTAAATTTAGTGGTATGCAGTACCCTGTCACATTTACCTACCAGTAACACACTGGAGATGGAAGGGGTCGATGCGCTGCCTTTGTCAGGTTGTCACACTTTCAATATTGTGATTGGTTACTGTCAGATGTTGCCACTGTTGGGTCCTGTATTCATGTTTTGTCATGATGGTAAGTATAAGTTCATGTGTGCTGTTTCTTTTTCATAGATGAGAGGGAATTGTCTGTGGCCTGTTTCCATTTGTGACGGTGCACTTTGTGACAATTGTGTAATGTGTTGTGCATTCATTTGGTTGCTTTCACATTGCATGCTATGGTGTCTTGGGTGGGTGAGATGGGGTTTGGGAGGGGTTGGGTGACATAAAAGTATTTGGGTCTGCTGTTTTGCAAGAGGGTAGTCCTTCATGCAGCATGAATGTGTGCCATATACTGACACAGCATTGGGTTTGTTTAAGTAGCTAGGGATGCACACAATGTAGCACTTCCAGGGAAACAATCTCAGGGTGGTATGGCTGTGACAGTTGACTGTTCTTTTGTCATCATCAATTGTCAGCTGGTATGTGCCAGGGGTACTGTGAGTCTCCATCGATTTTCAATAGAGTCCTACAGATGAACTTGAACAATATTGATTTGGAAAGTGTTGTTCTATAATATGTAGATGACATATTAGTTTGCAGTACTACAGAGGAAGAGTGCCGGCGCGATTCTGTCCAGCTGATGATAATACTTGCTGACAAAGGATATAAGGGTGACAAAGAAAAGTTACAGTATTGTCAACAAGAAGTGTTGTATATTGGCCAATTGATTTCACATGAGGGAAACAAAGTTACTCCAGAGTGGGATGAGGCTATTTTGAAAACTGCAAAACCACACATGATAAAACACATGCAGAGGTTTTTGGGATTATGCAATTAGGTCAGAGCATGGGTCTTTGATTGCAGTTCATTCATAAGGCCTTTACTACAGGCTTTAAAGGAAGCACAGGCTACACAGGAACAAATCACGTGGACTGAGAAAATGGAAGAAGCATTTGAAGAGTTGAAAAAAGAAATTTGTACAGCTCCAGTTTTAGGGATTCCCAATTATGCTGAGGAATTTTTCTATTGTCACACACCGATGGCACTGTTATGACAGCAGTCGGCATGCAGAGAACCACATTGGGGTACAAGCCCCTTGCATATTACAGTGGGATTCTAGACCCAGTGATGAGAGGTCACTTCCTATGCAAACAGTCTTTGGCTGCTGCCGCGTTCGCCATGGAGAAAGCTGCGAGCATAGTGATGGAATGTTCCATGACGCTATTTGTATAGCATGCACTATTTGCTATTCTGGAAAAGCCCAAGGGCACATTGACTTCTCAAAGGGCTTCTGCCTATGAGGTAGTTATATCAAATCCAGCCATCAAAATAGTTTGATGCAGAGTAGTGAATCCTGCCATGTTTATAGCCGAACCAGTGGCAGAGGATGAGCATGCGCACGACTGTTCGAACTAGGAGGAGTTCTATGATGAAATCCGAGGAGTAAAGAAAAATGCCTTGCCAGGTGAAGAAATTGTTTTTATTGATGGTTCTTCAAGAATTGATCAAAATGATGGATAGAGATATAAAGGTGCTGCTATGGTAAAATACACAGCCAATGGGGAGTTTCAGACATTGGTAAGGCACAGGCTGCAGAAAAAGTGGCGCTGATTGTCGCGCTCGAGAATCATGCCTACTAGGAAGTAACAGTGCACAGAGACTCCGCCTACGTGACGTCAACGATGCACGCAGGGTTAGCACGTTGGAAAAGGAGGGGCTACCTCCAAGCAGATGCCACGCCAGTGCAGCACGCAGCCTTATTGGACAGGCTTACCAAAGCATTATAGCTCCCAGTGGCCATCGCAGTCATTAAATGCGCAGCTCACACTAAATAGCAGACTTTATTTCACTCGGAAACCAGACGGCAGACGATGAAGCGAAAGTCCCTGCATGTTCAGAGAATATAATGTCTTTTGAAGCACCTAATGTAAAAGAAAACATTGTTGTGTTGATGAATGTGGTTGAAAAATATGGTGATTTATTGAAGGTACAGTTTATGGAGGTTCAGGGGGAAGCACCTCAAGATTAGAAAGATTTGAGGATATGAAGAGGGTGTTCTTTGAACCCCTCTGAAGCATTGTGGTGGCAGGATAGCACTGGTAAACCAGTGATGCCTGTAGCTTTATTGAGGGTGGCGCTGGAACAGCTACACTACCCTGCGCACACAACTAGGTAGAATCTTGCTGCACGGATTACTGAAGATTGGTTTGCACCAAATCTGCTAGAGCATGTTGCCAGAGATGAGGTCCTAATTCAGAACCAGATGAGAAAAGGGTGGGACGAACCTAGCTTCAACGGCCCATTTATAGTAGAAGACATCACACCGTCTGCTGTCAAAGTGCAGGGCAGGCGTGCTTGGATTTTTATTGGTGATGTCAAGATTTTTGCTAGAAAAACCTCTCTGCCCTCCGCACCCCACCGAGAAGCAAGTACAATCATTGGGGAAGAACCAAAGCACTTGCAGATGAGATCTATGACGAGGAAGAAGAACACAGAAGCTGACAAATAAGACAGATAAAAAGTGTTGGACTGTGGCTCGATTTGGGACACTCCTTTTGTTGGCTTTGAAAGGGTTAAAAGAAGCTGACACAAACACTCTGTGCTGAAATATCAGAGTGAAAGAAAAGTATTTGTTTTTGAGCCACAGAGGAATTTATTGACTTTGGACTGAGGCATGCTTAAGCCTTGATGAGAAGAGAGATGCCAGACTCTGATCATGGCTTTGGCAACTAAAAGAGAGTGCAGTATCCAATTTATTCCATACAGAGTTCTTGTTCGGATTTGCCCATGGTGTTACGTTATGGTGTTTTTCTCTATGTGCTGCGCTCATATACAGCGATTGTGGGGAGAACTTCTAATATACGTAAATTTTTTACAGATCCTAAAAATGGTCCAATTGTAAGGAGAATACTTACAGCAAATATTGAGCAAGTGTTGTAGTTACCTGAGTATAGTGGGGATAGCACAAATGCCCCTGTCACCTGAGGCTGCACACAGACTTGTCAATGTGGTGTTTTTTCATCTGATTGAAGAATATCCACATCTTGTTGGCAGAAACACAGACGTATTCACGTTCCTAAGGGATCCCAGAAGTACTGAAACTTTGACTGTGATCCTGGAGGGAATAATTATCCAAGTGAGCCTATATTCTGAGAGAACCCACAGGATGGTGGTGTATAACTTTCCTTTGAGGGACAGATCGAGAAGGTTGCTGGCAAGGATAGACCTTTTGTTTCATACTGAAAAAAGTTCATCATGTTGTCTGGCTTAAAGCAAATTCGAGGAGTGGACTGGGAGCTGATACACCTTGTGGAACTGATCTAGACATACTGAAAGCAGCGTTCTTCTTGCTGGCATCATTTCTAGTTCTCATGGTTAAAAAACAGGTTCCAGGAAAACAAAGATTGAAAGTTCATTTTATCATTCAGCAAGCAGATCAGTGGATCAAGATCGAAGGTGCCAAGGAAGGACAGCAACTTCCAGAGGGAGTGCGTAATGCTAATGTATTAAAGAAATACTTTTTCCTTCCTTAGGCAATAAAATGCGTAGTACTAGCAGTAACTTTGTGAACCCGGATGCCGAAAGACATTCACGTTGTCCACGGAATAGGTGTTGTACATCAATGTACCTTTGCCTTATTTATGGATATGTTTTGTTTCTAATCATACTACTCGCACTCACAGCCTGCACATCCTACTACCTTGATATACATGGGGCTAAGAGTCCAGTGAATCTTCCTGAGCAAAAGGAAGTAGCAATTGTGGCAACTACAAAACACCCACGGCCCTATGTACTTATTCCTGTTCCAAAGAAAGATGACCCATTATCTAAGGTTGAGATAAGCACCATTAGCAATCATTCACATGCAAGAAAGGTTGTAGAAAATCTGTTTGGACACGAGAAAAACATCTGGCAAAATGAGAGGTTGCCAGACAAAGTGCCTATGCAATAAATAAATGCAAATACACCTGATCCTGTGGTGAAGAACCCAAAGATAACTCCTAGAAGACAGGCATATATGGCATTTATGCAAGACTTTTTCAGGCCTAAATTGGCAGCTGAGCAAAGGAAACTCTCTGAACATTCTCCTACCAGATGAACATTAACAGGTGTACCTCATTCACTGATAGATGTGCCAATGATTTGTCCAGAAAGAAGGAGCTTTGCTGACACACTTCATGATATAATTCTGGAAGGTCACATGAGGAGAATGAGGAGAATGAGAACTAAAAGAAACACTCACAAAGATGATTTTGAGCTAAATGATTACCTGGACAGGACAGCACACTTGGGAAATAACATTTGGTACCAGCACATGAAAGAAGTAGGAAGAAGTACCACAAATGAGGAGTGCTTTGTGTGGGTACTCATGCCATACAGTATGGGGAAGTCCATAATCTTCATAGCTATCGAAATAGATGTCCAGACAGCACATTGTCTGTCGCACATAGCACTTTGCAAAACCAGAGGCCAGTTGATGGGTTGAGATGCCTATCTCAAATGGGCAACTGAATGGACGGATCCAGATGCAAGATACTAAAACAAGAAACAGAGCCCACACCAAGAATCATGTGATTAGATATGAGAGGCCTGGAGTAAAAGGAGCTGGAATAAGATGGGAAGCGAATAAGAAATTGGAGGTTGCCGGCAAATCTGCAGAATCAAATGCCGATCAGGGGATCTGTGTTAACACCCGATGGATGGGAAGAAGGAGTGGTCGTCTGCAGAGCCTGGGTGATCAATGGATGCCAGTCATTGACATTGTGCAGAATGGTTGTAAACCATTATGGCCAAGAATTGCTAAATTAATGACTTGGGTTGAAGACAGGGGACGACCGCTGCAGATTGTACCCTTGGAAAGTTCAAATCTGTGCTTTAGAAATAATGGCACAAGACAAGTTGGATAAAATAAGAACTGTGGTTGAATTGTTGATGTTCCAGGAATGGTAAAATCTGCCTCAGTGATCATGGATCATTATTGGGCTTGTGCAGCCAGAGCCTATATCAAATTGCCTGCAGACTGGGGAGGAATATTCACATTGGTGAATAGCCATGTTCCAATTTTGGTGATTCCAAAAGGTGATTTACACATTGGCCCTCATTACGACCCTGGCGGAGATCGCGGTGCAAAATGCACCATGGAGCACGGCGGAAAGCTGCCGATACCGCCATGGGGGTTGGCGGATTTTCCGCCCCATTCCGACCTTGGCGGGGCGGTAAATCCCCAATCCCCATTTTACCCTTTCCCATTCCCATTTTTGCCCCATAGGGTATAATGGGAGTGGGGAAGGCGTTAATTACGCCACCGTAAAGTACGGTGGCGTAATTAACAACAAGGTCCCGTAGCGCCATGGATTTCTCCGCCCGGAAAAACCAGACGGAGAAAGGCTCCATGGCGCTGCGGGAACTCGTAGTGGGGCGGACGGGTCCGCCACGAATACCGCTGGCGTAAACCCACTCCGCCAGGGTCGTAATGAGGGCCATTGACAGTTTCCCAAAAGCAGATGCTCACCTGAGTAAGAAGAGGTATGTGGAGCTGATTAAGAGGATGAACAGAGAGAACTATTTCTCAGCTAAGTCAATAGAAGCCTTTGATGCCATACCATATGGGAACAGACTGTTTAGCCAGACCTCATCTGTGTTCACGTTAATCTTCATGCCAGCTATCCAGGTTGGAGCAAACACCAAGTGGTTGCAGAACACCAGATGGGAATTGCTGCAGACAATTAACACTACTTTAAAAGGATTCAATGCAATCAGAGAAGAGATGAGAGCCATACGATTGATGACCCTTCAAAACAGGTATATCCTGGACATGATCACGCAATGGATGGAGGTGTTTGTGCAAGAATCGGAGAATCATGTTGTATATGTATACCTTCTCATGATGACGAGAATGGAATATTGTAAGAGCCCATTGACATGCTGACAAAATTCCACGGCCAGATGATAGAGGAGGTAGAAGACATTGCTGATGACAGTAGCTTTGGATCACTCTTTTCTTAGGTCCCACAATGGATGGCAGACATTTTCACATTCCTTGGAGCCCTGATAGATATGATATTGCTTGGATTTTGTATTATCAAGATAATAATCTCACAATAAAAAAGACAGCAAAGAAGGCCATACAGATGAAGATCATAGTTGATGTCGAATCAGGATTGAAGCCTAAAGACCTGACAGATGGAGAGATCAGAGACTTTGTGAAGGCTAGTATACATGCACCGGAGGGGACTAAGTTCCTGTATCCAAAGAGTCATAAGAAATATGTAGGAAGGTGGATCAACTGCAGCCCAAGTGGATAGTGCCAGCTTATGACATGGAATAAGGATGAGCATGTGAAAACAGTAGGATGCCTGAAGGGAGTCAAAGAGATATCGGTCCCAAAGAAGTTCTTCTTCAGGCGAAGTTGCATGAATGTGAAGGATGATGTGGGAGTGGTCGATGAATCTCCCTGAGTGGGGAGTGTAGAGAAGAAGCCAAGTACCCCCACCTCAATTGGCCTGTCCCTTTTACCTGTATGCTGGAAACCAGAGTATGAGATGTATACTGAACAGCTGAATCGACAAAGAGCAGAATATGGACTCAGTCCAGTACCAGTAAAAGGACCAATACCTAAGAGAATCTGGGAGCCAAGGTATCCATTGAGAAAACCATATCTACAAAGAAAAATGATGGCCATCTGAACAAGATCCCTAAAGAGGCAGAACCAATAAACGGCAAGGATGAATGGTAGTATTACTAGCCACTGCCAAAATATATGTTATATGGAGCTGAAGATGAAATAACGAGATGCAGTGATCAGAGAATGCGGATATTATATAAGGCATCAAGTAAGTAATAAGGATAAGTGACATTTTGGGCTCAAGGTATAGAAACGTATGCCACAGAAAGAGATGAAGATATTAAATAATTTTACACGTGTACAGATGCAGAAGAAACACAAGCATCAAAGTAATCATGAAGCTAGCTCTAAGCTTACAGTAAACTAGATTGCGGCAAGCGGCAACGTATACATACCTAGGAATGAGAGAATTATAGATGTTTCCACTAAAACGTATTAAAGCAGGTTGGACATTAGCAAAAAGGACTCAGTCAGTGTGTCGCAGTTTAAAAAGCAGATATTGAAATACAGAAGCAGAACTCAGAAAGGCGAGGTTGGATGAGTCCCAAGAAGCAAAGGTCTTATCAAACTGGAGTAAACTGACTTTGGATACAAATCATGTGAAAGAACAAACCTCCTGTCCAAAAGGAGTGAACATAAAAAGGAAGACATCAGAGGTCTATTGGAATAAAATGTTAAATACACGAAAAGGCTTGATTTTATGGTCTCTAGTCACATGGAAGTATGAAATTGGACAAGATGGTTGCACCTACGCGTGGAGGCAGACTGTGCTGCTCACTCCCTAATTTTCTGAGAGCAAAGAACACTCTCAAGGAGGAAGTTCAAAGGTCTATTTGACAGTCGACCACTGAGGTGATGATGGATTGATATGCTAACTGGTGGGAAGCTAAAGTTAAGGCAACCTCACCAGCATCTGGATGTCCAGCCTGCAGGCTGCTAATTTAGATGGAAATGTACTGAAGATGGACAGAGTGCCAACTAATTGTAGAGGACCTGCGTATTCAGGGGTCCTATAGTGGGAAAACCAATCGGACGTTGTGCATTTACTGATGTTCATAGTGGTCATTTTTAGAGGAGGGCTTAGTTGCCCACCTGATGTTAAGTAACCAATCACATAGTCACACTTTTTTAGACTAGTATGGATCTTATACTTAGATATTCACTTAGAACCAATTACACCCTCCATTAGGTTTTTGTAGTTTGCCACGTCGGAGACATTGGTAGCAACGCAGGTCAACGTCAGTTGTGACACATTTTGCTTATAAAAATAGTCTATTATTTGGAGAATGAGTAAGATCTGCATCCCCATCCATCTCAAAGATCTGCATCCCCATCCATCTCAAAGGTAATTGTGGCTCATCAAAGGGGCTGGGAATATCCAGTTCACTATTCAATGAATGATCAGTCAAAGCATATGTGTTTTCCACACAGGAGACAGGACAAAGAAAAGGGGGCCTCTGAGAAAGCTGAGGAGTCCCAAAAGCAATCACAGTCGGGTAAACCAAAACCTTCCTCTCTGAAGACCCAAAAACCTAGTTGGGAAAAAGTCTGTTGTGGGTAGGAGTAAGAGTAGTGGTCCGCCTGCTGCAAAGCAGGGTCCCAGTGGTTCCAGTACAGTACCCCGCACTCCTGGCACCTGTTGGGATTGTGGGGCTCTGGATCACCGAAGGGGTGACCCCAAGTGTAAGGGTAAGGCACTTGGAGTCCAGGCTGTCAGCCTGACCTATCCCTACTCCGTACCTGGGGTGGAGGCCACTGTCCTCCCCTCCTCTACTGGGATCACCTTCGGTGCTCCCGTAGAGATTTCATTAGTGCCCCTTGGGGCCTGGGACCAGTACGCAGAAGTACTGGCGACTATCCCACAAAACACTCGTAGGTTTTGGAGAAGTGTCCTCTTGAATGGCCAGCCTTCTACTGGTTTGAGAGACAATGGGGCAAGCATGACAGTGGTGGACAGGACCCTGCTCAAGCCAGAGCACTATGTAGGTGCTCCTCTGAGAACCACCAGGTTAGCTGGTGGGCCTCCCAAATTATCGCCTGTAGCCTTAGTCAACATTACGATTGGAGACAAGACATTGAAGCTTCCGGTCCCGGTTCAGGACAACATGCCTGCAAACATTTTGTTGGGAAATGATTTGGTCGAGTTCACAGAGGGTCCGGCTGCGAGCCCGGTACCCTTGCCGACAGGGAAACCCAAGGCACGAAGGAAACAAAAGAGTGAGAAGGCCACCTCTTTGGAGGGAGCCCCCACTCTTCCGGCTGTTCCGACAGCACCCGTTGGGATCCATGCTCCGGAAGGGCTGGGTCCAGTGGTGAATCCCGTCTCAACTCCTGTGGGAGAAGAGCCAGAAGACGTTCCTGTGGGAGAGGCTCTCAACCCGGAGGATCATCCCAACCTTCAATGCTTGTTAGCTGAAGGGGGACCCTCCCGGACGGACTTCTGTAACGGACAGAGGGAGTGCCACTCTCTCGAGGGTCTGATGAAACAGGCCCTGTCCCAGATACAAGGAGAAGTGCCTAGGACATTCCGGATTTATTGGGAGGGTGAGCTCCTTGTTAGTGAGCCCACTAAGCCTGAACCTGTTGCCCTCAAGAGGTTGGTGGTACCCCAGGTTTACAGGCCCTTCCTGCTGCAGTTGGCACATGAGGTGCCCTTGGCTGGTCATCTTGGTACCAAGAAGACTAAGCAGAGGATCTCTGCCCGTTTCTACTGGCCCCGGATGGGAGTAGGAGTCCCACTGTAGGAATCTGCCCAACTTGTCAGTTGTCTAGCAAGACTGGAGGCAGTGTCATAGTCCCACTGCATCCATTGCCAGTGATTGGAGAGGGTGGGCATCAACATCGTCGGTCCCCTTGACCCTCCCACGTCAGGTGGACATCGGTTCATCCTGGTCTTGGTAGATCATGCCACCAGGTACACTGAGGCTATACCCCTTCGGACTGTAACTGCCAAGGTGGTTGCCAGGGCTCTCCTGGGCATTTTCACCCGTGTTGGATTCCCTAAGGAGGTTGTCTCTGATAGAGGATCCAACTTCATGTCGAGTTACATGAAAACCATGTGGAAAGAGTGCAGGGTAACCTATAAGTTCTCCACCTCTTACCACCCCCAGACCAATGGTCTGGTTGAGAGATTTAATACAACTCTCAAAGGCATGCTAGGTGCATTGGAAGAGCCCCTAAGGAAGAAGTGGGATCTTCTCCTGCTATGCCTGCTGTTTTCCTACAGAGAGGTACCTCAAGAGGGTGTTGGTTTCAGCCCCTTTGAGTTACTCTTTGGACATCCCGTGAGGGGGCCCCTTGCCTTAATCGGAGAAGGTTGGGAGGCCACCCCTTGAGGTCCCGCCAAGCAAGTGGGGACTATGTGTTAGGCCTCAGATGGAGGATGACACAGATGATTGGTCAGGCAACAATGAATCTTAAGGGCAGCCAGAAATTGAATAAGTACTGGCATAACCTTAAAGCATCGCAAGTGGACTGGACGCTGGGACAGGAGGTCCTCATGATGGAGCCTACCAAGCCTCGGCCTTTGGCAGATAAGTGGACTTGACCCTTCAGGATAATCTCCAAGATGGGCGAGGTTAATTATCTGGTTGACATGGGAGCCTCAGGGGTAGCCCCTCAGGCTTTCCATGTTAATAGGCTCAAGCCTTTCAACAGGCGAGTCAAAGTCTCATCTCTCTTGCTGGCTTCAGAGCAAGAAGAGGATGAGAGTGAGCCCCTTCTGATTTGCTGCAAAGCAACCCTCAGATGGCTAAGTGGAGGGAGTACACCTCTCTCCCAATCTGACGACAGAGCAGCAGAAGGCCTGCAGGACTTTGCTCCGGCAGTACGCCTCTCTGTTCTCACTGACACCAGGCCTTACACCGTGCTGTAGGCACGAGATTGACACTGGTGACAGTGTGCATGTTAAAAGCAGGTGCTACCGTATGTCAGATACTGTAAAGAACCACATCCAGGCTGAGGTCGCCAAGATGTGGGATCTGGGTGTTATTGAACCCTCAACCAGTCCCTGGTCCAGTCCAGTGGTCCTTGTCCCCAAGGCAAGTTCCCAGGCCGGTACCAAGGATTGGAGGTTCTGTGTGGACTACCGAGGAGTCAATGCCGTCACCAAAACTGACACGCACCCATTGCCCAGGGCTGATGAGCTTGTGGACACCATAGGTGCTTCCAAATTTGTGAGCACCTTTGACCTTACCTCAGGCTATTGGCAAATAGCTCTGACGGACCATGCCAAGGAAAAGATGGCGTTCTCAACACCAGAGGGACTCTACCAGTTTAGGGTCATGCCTTTTGGGTTACAGAATGCCCCTGCCACTTTCCAGAGATTGGTCAACCATGCGCTCAGTGGGCTGGAAGCCTTTTGTGTGGCTTACTTAGACGACATTGCCATGTACAGTTGCACCTGGGAAGAGCATTTGACGCATCTGGATAAAGTGTTGCAGGCCTTAAAGAGGGCTAACCTCACCATCAAGGCCACCAAGTGCCAGATAGCACAGGGGAACCTCACGTATCTTGGTCATGAGGTAGGAGGGGGTCGAATCCAACCTCTCCCCAGTAAGGTACAGGATGTACAGGACTGGGAGACTCCCATTACTCAAACCCAGCTGAGAGCCTTTTTGGGCCTCACTGGGTATTATCACAATGTCATGGCAGACTATGGAACTATAGCTGCACCCCTGGCAGCTCTGACTTCACCCATACAGCCTAGGAAGGATAATTGGACTGAAGACTGTCAGAGGGCCTTTGATGGCTTGAAAGGAAGTCTGTGTAGGGCCCCGGTGTTGTGTGCGCCCGATTACAGCAAGCCCTTAATCGTTCAAACTTACGCCGGCGACACCGGAATTGGAGCTGTCTTGTCCCAGTTAGATGACAAAGGAAGAGAACATCCAATCATATTCATCAGTAGACAATTTAAGGGTAGTGAACTTAGGTGGGCTACTGTTGAAAAGGAATGTTTTAGTATAGTTTGGAGCCTTAGGCGTTTTAGACCCCTACCTTACCGGGTCTACCTTCAAGGTCCAAACAGATCCTAAGCCCCTTAAGTGGCTTATGCAGATGAAGGGTGAAAACCCGAAACTGCTCAGGTGGTCCATTAGCCTACAAGGGCTAGACTTCACCATAGAGCACAGACCAGGGAAGAGTCACGATAATGCAGATGGCCTTTCCAGACGGGCTGGGTCCAGTGGTGAATACCGTCTCAACTCCTGTGGGAGAAGAGCCAGAAGACGTTACTGTGGGAGAGGCTCTCAACCCGGAGGATCATCCCAACCTTCAGTATCTGGTGGTTGACACAATGACTGAGACAGCCCTGCCTGAAACCGGTATGAATGCAGTATGAAGTGTTGAATGGCTCAGTACTTGTCCCAATACACATAACTTGTTGTGAGTGTCTGGGGAGAAGTGAATGGCCTGAATGCACCGTGTGCCTGATTGGTTGCCTGCCTGCATGAATGCCCTTTGTAGTGATTGGATGCTTCAGTGTGACCCAGCAGAATGAATGGGAGATCAACAGTATATCTGGGGACCTCTCACTGCTAGGAAGAGTGTTCAGAAGTGTTCAGAGCTGAGGTCCAAACTATGAAGAGTAACTGGAGTGAAACTCACGCTTGACCTTGAAGCCCTGCTGGAAGAGAAGAATTACTGTTGCTCTCCTTCGCAATTTGAAAGCTGCTGTGTCTCCAAGGATGGACCCAGAGAGGACCTGGTAAGGCGCTCTCTTCCCGAGCTACGAGGGACCATCATGCACCAGCAGATCTTTGCCAAAGCTCCATGGTAGACAGACCTTCGACAGGCTGCCGACCCGAAACGGGGACTGCTGCGGTACTTAAAAGAGAAGCACCCGGACTGTTATCCGCCACTGTCGACGACCATCGTCACCGACTGGAGCCGCCATGCTCCCGTTTGCCTAGGAACTTCATTGATCCAAGGACGCTCTCATCCACATCGTCGCCGCTATATCCTGCTGGAGAAGGCCTGACCGTCGACGCACCGAGGAGCATCCGCCGGTGGGTTTCACGCCACCCAAAGACCACAGAGACGCCGACGACTCGACGCCCTTGCTGGGCCACAGTTCTTCAAACTCTTTGCGGTCCAGAACTATCGACACCGAGGTGCACCGCACGCCTCTTCCTCGCAGGCTGTTTACGCTTCCCCGTCAACGAGCACCGCTAGGAATAACGCGGCCACTTCACCGTCGTAGCTCGACCTGTTCTCCGTTGGACGTTCGATGACCCGTGACTCCTGCCTTAAAGGGAGGGCACTCAAGAAGGGCCGTCGATTCCTGACGAGGAACACTACAAAGCCAAGGTACTTTGGGGTTGCAGAACTATTGGAAAGTCTAGTGTGAACAATATATGGAGGAGGCATCATTGCCTTGGGATTATTAGGGGTATTCTTTAATTGGAAATATGACAGACCATGGAAGTCACTTCCCCCGCTTGTATCTTGATGTCTTGTCAAAATGTCCAAGGTTGGCAAGTTAGACACCAACCAATAACAGGTCCCCTTACCACACCACCCATGATGGGTAGGCCAACCAATTATTAAACCCTATAATGATGTATTAGAAATTGTATGTGTAGGAAGGATGGGCCAGGTGGAGCCATCAGATAAGTATCCACCAATTAAGTGACCAATCAATCGCTACAAGTGGGCTGTTGGAAGCAGCTGACTTTGGTTGGTGCAGCTTGACTGTCCCCTGCATATTGATAGGTCCCTTCCTCTAAGGACCCTAAGGACTGCTTTTGTTCTGGCTTTGCCTCCCGCTCCTGTTTGGCTTTGTCTCCCGCTCCGAGGAAGGTGCGTTTTGGTGGCCACTCTGGGTTGCATGCCGTGTGGACAGCCAGTTCCATGGCTCCTGATTTTGCTTGGGTGCCTATTCTTGTTTCCTAATAAGGTGCAGATATGGTAGGACCTATTACAGGCACCTTACTATCGGTTTTTGTTGTCTGGTGAGCAGGTTAGCAAGGGAGTAGTCCCTGCTTACGGTTGCTTTATTACATAATTACCTGTTTAAGTGAGTTACTGGATGGCTGAGTCATTACTCAGCTTTGGCATTGGTCTACCTCGCTGCCCATTCTGGACCCGATTCTTACTTTTGAGTAATTGTTTTGATTTTAGGAGTCTTAATGCCTATTACTATCTCACATTTTCCTGAATCAAGCTTCTCTCTGTCTCCTCCTGATTAAAAGTCACCTTGTTTGGAGGTAAAGGAGGCTTTCTTGCAAAAATGATCTGTTTCCCCAATGCACAATGGAAGACGCCTGTCAGAGGTCATGGCCAGGAGTGTGAAAAGGAGACGGCGGCTTCAAGACATGAGAGCTAGTTGTTCTGATGATGAGGTGGAACCTGGTATATCTATACATACTTTTATGTCTAGGGAGGAATCAGGAAGGAAGGTATTGGGCAAACAGGAAGTTCCTATGAACTTGGCTGGGGATGGAAGATGTGGAGCCAAGTCTGAAAATACTGTCAATGTAATATCAACCCCATCATTATTGGATCATTCACAAATCAGGGTGGGGACTTGCAGCTTGATGGTTTCCCCTCAATAGTCGGTGGCTGATGAGCAAGTTGTTCAATGTGAGCGTATTAGTTCAGAGAAAAGGCATCACGTCAAGGAACATATTATATGGGAATTCAATCTGTGTAGAAATCTTGTGGACTTCTGCGCATGGGTGTAAATGATTGATCAAATCGCAGTCCAGTTCCACCCAGATAGGATCGATAATGGCTCCCAAACTGATCAGAAACTCGATCTCGCAGATCAGTATTGCCAAACTGATCAGGGTAGTATTTGAGATATGTTGATAGTGGACAGTAAATGTATTAATCAACAGGCTGAATATGCTGAGTCTGCTGTGAATATTCAGTTCGTGGAAAGTAATGGAGACAGGGTTGGTTTTCACACGTGGGATAAGGATTGTCAAACCGACCTTGCTCCGAATACTCTTGGGCCATTAATAATGAGTCCTACCAAAATACAAAATGTTAGTCATGCCTTGCCAGTCATGACTTCTGTCTATCATTGGCACATACTTTACTCAAGGCCCCTTACTGCCTTGTTGACCTATTGATTCCCAAAGAAAATCTGGCATTATTGGTAGTCAGTTTGTTGGTAAATCGGTTGACCCCCAAAGAAAATCGTATGTACTGGAAATCTTTGTGTTGGCAAATCTTTGATGCCTCTGATTGAGAATAGGATTGTGAGAGACATTGACCTGGGTAAAAGAAACATCATAATTACCAATGTAGGTAATCTGGTGGACCCGAACCAAAAGAATCCCTGAGGAATAAAATCCTGGCATGGCTAGGCCAGAGAACCGGGCCGGGAATCTCCGTCGAATTAACATTGATGGGTGGTGCTCTGAGAAAGATAGAGGGTGTGTGCTTGTGGGTTGTGGTGGTATTAATCTTCTGTTTTTCCTGAGCAGGTGTTGTGATATTGTTTATGGTCCTACCAAACTGAATCTGATAATTCACTTGGTTTAGGTTTCTTTGGGTGGAAATGGATTGTGTCCCTGGATGTCCTGCCTTGCTGCTTTTTGTATGGTTTTTTTTGGTGTTCTACGTTTTGTTTGTATAACAGCTCAGCATGTTGTACTTAATGTTTTGTATTTTCTACTTGTTGTTTAACTTGTTATTTATTCAATATAGTGGTTTTCGCTTTTGTCAGTGCCCTGATGCCTACGTGACTTTATCGGTGCTATACAAATAGCAGACAAACAAACAAACATTTGTTAGGGAGAATTCTCTGTAAGGCTAATTTTCCAAACCTAGTGAGTCCCCCAGCAACTTTGCTGGATTTTTGCTGGATTTTTGGGGTTTATTTTTTTCTCTCCTGCTAAGAGTGAGATTCTTTTACTCCCACTCTTAGACATGATTTGAGGTATTCCTTTGTCTTTCCATGGGCCTCATTACGACCCAGGCGGTAAGGGGTTTACGGCAGCGTTAACTGCGCCGACCCTTACCGCCTGAGTACGAGGTCCCTTAGCGCCATGGCGCTTTTAACACCTGCTTTTAGCAGGTGTTAAAATCCATGGCGCTAAGGGACCATGGAGTTAATTACGCCACCGTAATTTAGGGTGGCGTAATTAACGCCTTCCCCACTCCCCTTATGCCCTATGGGGCAAAAATGGGAATGGGGATGGGTAAATGGGGATTGGGGACTTACCGCCCCGCCAAGTCCGCCAACCACCATGGCGTAAACGTAGTTTACGCCATGGTGGTAAAGTCATGGCCCAGGCGGTAACTTACCGCCTGGGTCGTAATGAGGCCCCATGTGTTTTACGGGCTATGGGGTCTTTTACTCCATGGGGTCTCATGTGTTTTTGATGTGGGTTACACAGCACCCTCCGTGCCGTAACCCAGGGGTGTCGTAGCGACCCCCCAACATAGACTCCATACCCTAGGACTGACTACTGTCTCGCAGGGCATGTAAAGTCACCATTGGCTTTACTAGTCCCAAATTATGAACAGAGACCAGTACAAACCATCATATTGTGGACGTACTGGTCGGGGGGAATTCGATTGCCCCGGGGTCTGTTGTTCGAGGGGGCACATCTCCGTACCCCCTGATCGAGTTTTGGCTGGTGGCAGTGGATACTACTTTTTATATTCGACCGCGAATATATCTCTATGGGATTTTCCCATTGTTCGAGGCTACCAACTTTAATTATTTAATTCTTATAGCCTCGAACATACCGCCGGTTTATTTAATTAATATTAATTCCCGGTTGGTATTTTTTGCCAGAACCCGATTCTAAAATGGCGTTTGTGTTCTCTTCTGTGACTCCAACCCAAGTCGAGCCCTTTGTTCAACTTTTTGGCGGGCTTCTCCACCGAAGCCTCCAAAAGTGGTGCCACTCTGTCTGGGTACCACTGCGGGTGTGGGAGGGGATTTAGGCACCCTGGACTGAGTTACCTTGGTAACTCAAGTCGCACTCTTGTGTGATTTGCCCAAGTGGTCAGCCGGCCAGCTCACCACTTAGCATGTTTGATTGACAGCTAGGCTGAGTGAATGGGGGTGTGCTGCATAAAAGCAAGGCTTTGGGGACTGGAACTTCAGAAGTCGCCACAGGGCCAAAGAATCCGAGGAGAGAGAAGCTGAGCTGACCTGCAATGACGACACCACCAGTGGAGCCCTGCTGAACCGTCTCACCACTTTTCCCGACGACAGAGGAGATCTCCAGTCCGGAGAGTCTTCTTCCTTTGACCGGTGGGGATAACCAGTTTTGCCTTCTTTTCACCTTCCTGGAGCATCTCGTGGCCACCTTGCCCGTGCCAAGCACCCCAGCAACCGGAATACCACGGTTTACCACTACCGCAAAGAGAAGGGTAGTACCTTTTAACCAAAGAACTTTGCGGCTGGTTTCTTCCCTGGCAGTGCAACGACCTTCATCTTTCCTCCACGGCGAGACCTCTTCTTCCTCTGGACGAAACGCCAACTTGCACCTGCTGCCAGGAACAACTGCCCCCGCTGGAGCTTCCTCCACACTTAAGGTACTGTGCCCCGCATGGCTTCCCTTGCGACAGATCGTTCGGGGTGACAGTAAAGCCTCGACTTTTTAACTTGGGCTAGCCTGGGACAACTTAGCTAACTTTTCCTGACTTTAATTTCATCCTTTTTTGTGCAAACTATCTACAAGACTCTTTGGGCATAACCCCACTGTGTGAACCTGGACCCCTTCTGCTTGCTCTCTCCAAGAGTGGGCCTTGCAATTGACTTCCTTGCTCTCCAGTAGAACTCTGCCTATCCTGCCTTACTTTGGTTCTTTGTAAAAGTATTGAAACTTGTGTGCTTCCTTAACTCTGCCTTTTTCCCTCCCTTTCTTTACAACTTATTAGAGTGGCATCTTATGTTAAGCGCTCACATCTGTCTAAAAATAAGTGATGTTTCTCACTAAGACTTGTCTAATAAGTGAATAGGGTTTTATATATATGATAGTGACTGTGTGCTGAATTTACTTACCTCGTTTTTGCTAGTGTAAATCACAAGTGTGTTTTTAAATAAATAATTATATACTTTTACACCAAAGCTCTGGTCAGTGTTTGTTTGTGCTACTGTGTCTCTGTACCTATTGTGTATACTCTGCATACTGACTAACTCTTCTTGAGGGAAGTCTGACTGCTCAGCCACAGCTACCAAGTGAATCTGTGTGGTACAGACTGCTACCAAGTGGGTTTACTGCCAAACACCTGTAGTCTTAAATTTTTTGCAGTGGTCCCTAAGGGAACTGCACATGTTTCTGCCTAACACTGGTGTACAGTGGTGGGATTTGTATTGAGTATACATGTTAGTGTGCTTAAAGATACCTTAGTGCAACTAACCACAAAGCTGAGCACTAAAGATGTGTTTTCTAAAACATGTCAACTATGGAAAGTTATAGTCAAGAGTCCCTTGCTACAAAAACTGCTGATTGTTTAAGAGTTCTCTGTAAGCATAAGAATCTCCTGACTAAAGGCAAGAAAATGGAGCTAGTAGAAAGGTTCTTAGCAAACCAAAGTCTGGATGGAGGTTCAGAGGAACCTACCACTCCAGCAACTGTAGATAACAGCAATGATATTGATATGAATGCTAGTATTGATAACTTTGAGTCAGAAGCAGAAGAGGAGGTGGAAGATGTTAGAGTTGTCTCCCCTGGGCCTCTACCTGCCCTGCCAGCTGTACCTACTGGACCCTTACCAGGTCCCACACTTAATCCTCAATATATGGAACTAGAAAAAATGAAGCTTGAATTAGAATTCAAAAGAACGAATGCTCAAACAGAACAACAGCACCAAGAACTAAGGCTCAGAGAAATGGAGCTCAACCATGAGCTAGAAACGAAAAAATTGTCTGTGGAAAGTGCTTCTCTCTCCGAATCCTCTAGGAGTTCCAGTCCCAAAAGACCCCGGATGCCTAAGGAGTTGGTGGGTATGTATGAGCCTAAATTGGATGTGTTGGATTGGTTGAGTTTGTTTGAATATAATCATGGGCTCCAGAACATTACGGGAAATGAGTTACTTTCCTGGTTGTTCTCTAGGCTCCCCCCTGTTGCAACTGATGTGGTAATGGAGTTTGGGGAGGAGGACAGGAAGGATTATGAATGTGTGAAACTAGCTTTGATAGCTAGATTTGGGAAGACCCCTTCCCAGTACCTTAAGAGGTTTAGGACCCTCAAAAAGAATGATGGTATCCCTTGGGCTACCTGGGTGAGTAAGTGTTTGAAAAACTTAGAGGGATGGATTAAGGGTTACAAGGTGAACACTTATGAGGGAATGAGAAATCTTGTAATGTTGGAGTCAATTTATGATGCCTGCTCTCCTGAGCTCAGACAGCACTTGTCTGATTCAAAGGAATTAGATCCTAGAAGACTAGCTAAGGCTGCTGACTTGTGGGTTGCCAACACGGCTACTCACAAGGATTCAGGGGTCACTCAGAAAAAGGATGAGGGAAAGCCACGAAAAGGGAACCAAGAGATTTCTAATACCTCCCAACCTAAAGAGGGCCCCAAACAACAAAATAACCAGGGTAAGCCCCAGGGTAAACCACAAAAGGCGAGTGTACCTTCTGGTCACAAACCAGAAGGAGGTCAGGCCAAGCCACCCTTCCAGAGAGCATTTGGAACATGCTATCTCTGCGGGGCAACTGACCACATCAAAGGAGATCCCAGATGTAAGGGTAAACCTACAGGGATCAGCACAGTCTCCTTAGCCTTCACTCCTGAGGAGGAAGTCCAAATGGCTAGTGCTCACTTTGAAGTCTTTGCTGAAGAACCTTTGGGTCTTCAAGCAAGTGTAACAGTAGAGTCCATGGGTCTGGTTAGTGATCAGAATAGGAGTGTGTACAACTCCATACCAGAAAACTCAAAAGTTTATTATATGGACAGTGTTCTTGTCAATGGCCAGGATACTCCTGCCAGGGGAGACTCTGGGGCCAGCAGAACAGTAGTGGATGAAAACTTTTTCAGGCCTGAGGATGTTGCTAAGGCACCCAAAGGTCCCACTAAGATGTCTGGAGGCCCTGTCCAAATGGTTCCAATTCTACCAGCCCTCATTCAGTGTAATGACATGACAGTGTTGATTCCTGTCAGTGTTCAGACTGAGGTGCCTGGGAGAGTCCTGTTGGGGAATGATCTAAGAACTCTAGGAGTAGTATCCAGTACCCACAGGCCTCCCAGTATGGAGACCCAGAACCAAACCAAATTGGCTGGAGAGGCCACCTTAAGGAACCACTCTAAGCCTGTGGGAACCTCTACTGAGAACCCCTCTACAAGCCCTGGTGTTGGTAAATTGACCTCTGACCCAGGCAAATTTCAGGCTAAAATGTTAGGGAAATGGGAGCCCCAACCAAGCTCCATCATTGTTCCCCCAGTTACAGAGTCTGTGACTCCCCCTGCTTCTGAGGAAGAGGTGGATAGACCTACTGGAACCCTAACTAGGCCTAAGAGAACTGGTAATTATCAGTGCTGGTGGAAAACCAGAAAAGAAAAGTCGAAGGCCAAAAACCTTCAGACTGTTGGACCTTCCACAGAAGACTCCAACCCAATTCCTAGTCTTAAGGGGGAAACTCCTAAAGTAGGTAAAGGTAGATCTAAGAGGAAGGAGAAGCATGTACCTTGCTTATCTCCATCCCCTCCAACCAAGAGGCCTAAAACCCAACCTTCTCCCAACAGAGACGTGGTGAGGACCTCTGGAGGCCCCTCTAGGTCTAAGGGAATCCCTATAAGGACCCCTTGAAAAAGCCTATCACAGGTTCAGAAGTTGTACCAACTTCTGAGGGACTGGTCAACCAGATCCCCTATAGTTTCAAAAAGACTGATGTTCCTCAAAGGGTTTGTAGGTCATATAGCTTACAAAGGAGATCCTTTGATTTAACCATAGAACATAGGTCAGGGTGTCACCATCAAAATGCTGATGGACTCTCTAGGTTGTATGTCATCGACTAGAGGTATGAGATTCATCCAGGAGTGGATTAAATCCTCCTGTCCCTTAGTGTGGGGGGGGCGAGTGTTAGGGAGAATTCTCTGTAAGGCTAATTTCCCAAACCTAGTGAGTCGCCCAGCAGCTTTGCTGGATTTTTGGGGTTTATTTTTTTCTCTCCTGCTAAGAGTGAGATTCTTTTACTCCCACTCTTAGACATGATTTGAGGTGTTCCTTTGTCTGTCCATGTGTTTTATGGGCTATGGGGTCTTTTACTCCATAGGGTCTCATGTGTTTTTGATGTGGGTTACACAGCACCCTCCGTGCTGTAACCCAGGGTTGTCGTAGCGACCCGCCAACAGAGACTGACTACTGTCTCCCAGGGCATGTAAAGTCACCATTGGCTTTAATAGTCCCAAATTATGAACAGAAACCAGTAGAAACCATCATATTGTGGACGTACTGGTCGGGGCAATTCGATTGCCTCGGGGTCTGTTGTTCGAGGGAGCACGTCCCCATCCCCCCTGATCGAGTTTTGGCTGGTGGCAGTGGATACTACTTTTTATATTCGACCGCGAATATATCTCTATGGGATTTTCCCATTGTTCGAGGATACCAACTTTAATTATTTAATTCTTATAGTCTCGAACATACCGCCGGTTTATTTAATTAATATTAATTCCCCGGTTGGTATTTTTTGCCAGAACTCGATTCTAAAATGGCGTTTGTGTTCTCTTCTGTGACTCCAACCCAAGTCGAGCCCTTTGTTCCACTTTTTGGCGGGCTTCTCCACAGAAGCCTCCAAAAGTGGTGCCACTCTGTCTGGGTACCACAGGGGGTGACGGAGGGGGTTTAGGCACCCTGGACTGAGTTACCTTGGTAACTCAAGTCGCACTCTTGTGTGGTTGGCCCAAGTGGTGAGCCGGCCAGCTCACCACTTAGCATGTTTGATTGACAGCTAGGCTGAGTGAATGGGGGTGTGCTGCATAAAAGCAGGGCTTTGGGGACTGGAACTTCAGAAGTCGCCACAGGACCTAAGAATCCTATGAGGGAGAAGCTGAGCCGACCTGCAACGACGACACCACCGGTGGAGCCCTGCTGAACCGTCTCGCCACTTTTCCCGACGACAGAGGAGATCTCCAGTCCAGAGAGTCTTCTTCCTTTGACTGGTGGGGATAACCAGTTTTGCCTTCTTTTCACCTTCCTGGAGCATCTTGTGGCCGCCTTGCCCGTGCGAAGCACCCAGGCAACCGGAATACCACGGTTTACCAGTACCGCGAAGAGAAGGGTAGTACCTTTTAACCCAAGAACTTCGCGGCTGGTTTCTTCCCTGGCAGTGAAACGACCTTCATCTTTCCTCCATGGCGAGACCTCTTCTTCCTCTGGATGAAACGCCACCTTGGACCTGCTGCCAGGAACAACTGCCCCCGCTGGAGCTTCCTTCACACTTAAGGTACTGTGCCCCGCCTGGCTTCCCTTGCGACAGATAGCTTGGGGTGACAGTAAAGCCTCGACTTTTAAACCTGGGCTAGCCTGGGACAACCCAGCTAACTTTTCCTGACTTTAATTTCATCCTTTTTTCTGCGAACTATCTACAAGACTCTTTGGGCATAACCCCACTGTGTGAACCTGGACCCCTTCTGCTTGCTCTCTCCAAGAGTGAGCCTTGCAATTGACTTCCTTGCTCTCCAGTAGAACTCTGCCTATCCTGCCTTACTCTGGTTCTTTGTAAAAGTATTGAAACTTGTGTGCTTCCTTAACTCTGCCTTTTTCCCTCCCTTTCTTTACAACTTATTAGAGTGGCATCTTATGTTAAGCGCTCACCTCTGTCTGAAAATAAGTGATGTTTCTCACTAAGACTTGTCTAATAAGTGAATAGGGTTGTATATATATGATAGTAACTGTGTGCTGAATTTACTTACCTCGTTTTTGCTAGTGTAAATCACAAGTGTGTTTTTAAATAAATAATTATATACTTTTACACCAAAGCTCTGGTCAGTTTTTGTTTGTGCTTCTGTGTCTCTGTACCTATTGTGTATACTCTGCATACTGCCTAACTCTTCTTGAGGGAACTCTGACTGCTCAGCTACCAAGTAAATCTGTGTGGTACAGACTGCTACCAAGTGGGTTTACTGCCAAACACCTGTAGTCTTAAATCTTTTGCAGTGGTCCCTAAGGGAACTGCACAGGTTTCTGCCTAACACTGGTGTACAGTGGTGGGATTTGTATCAAAACCAGCTTATAATCATCTGGAATAGGAGAGCTACAAGGGGAGATTCTTGTATGTTGTCCCGGCTTAGATTCATTGTTTGAATAAAGGTGCGTTTTGACGTGCACCTGAGTCCTCCATCATTGAGTATTTTTCCTGACTAATTGTGTGATCCTCGGCACCTTCTTAACAAGGGTGCCCCTGTATGACACATTGTTGCTCTGTATTGACCATATCTGGTCACCTACCCAAGCCTTTCTACCTTAAATCTACACAAACGTTTCAAATCAGAATTCATCAAAGTAAGTAGTCACCATAAATATAGTTCAGAACTAGTAGCTAATTCCGACTAGTCACACACACTCACTCTTCTGTACAAGGTTGAACATCTCAGACAGAATATGCAACATGTTGTACAAACCAAAAGTCTTAGCCTGGTCTAACATAATAGTGCGGGACAGATTTTGGCACAAAGTGGATCCGTTTTTTGAGTTACTGAACTGTGCAGCTGGTAGTTTTAGCTTTGTTACTGACCACATGTGCATTAAAGTACACTGTTTTAAATCTGTTGGATCGAAATGTCACTTATTATGCAAACATTTTGCGGGCGTGATGAAACAACTTTCCTTTTGCTATGGTAGGCCACTTTTTATTGCTACCCATACCAATGTTATGCCCCAACCTGGCATTGCAAGCATGTTTTGTAGAATTAAAGCAGTAAACCATCCTGAAGAGTTGTGTCATTTGCTTACATCTGATGAAGTGTATTGGCCATCCCTGATGCCCTTTTTCCCACCAGTAACTTCCTAACATAACCAACAAAGAGTGTATTTAATGTTATTTGTGCCACATACTGATGAACAGTCTAATTTATCTATTTATGTATTTATTTTTTAATGTTTATTTATTGTGCATTTTGGTTAACAAAATAACCTTAACAAAAAAATGAAAAAGACGTACATTATATTGTATCACCTTACGTCCTAGGACGCTCGCATGAAAATTAAAAGAGGACCTTTGGTTAACAAAATAGCCTTAACACAAAAGAAAAGGACACACATTATTACGTCATTTCACATTACGTCCAAATTCATATAAATAAAAATTAAAAGAGGACATACACATAAATAGCATGACCATCCTAAGTAGTACTAAAATATATAAATCCATCAACTCCACAGTCTTTATATGCATTCTATAACACCTATTTCCCTCTTAGGGGAAGAGCCAAGAGCTTCACTGCTTCCTTCCACACATAAAACCCAGCCCCTGTGATGACAAGGGAATCAGCCCCATGTAATGAGCTCCAGAATTCGTCCCCTTGGATATTCTCCAGGTTTTGTACCAGGCTAGAATATGCCTTACTGTCTTGTTGACAAATGGAGCTGCATTGGGTCAATACATGATGGCTGGATTCAACCTGCTTTGCACACAGCTCACATGGGATCTCCTCAAGTGGGACACCAATCCAGCTTCCAGTGTATTCGTAAGAAGGTAGGACATTGAAGCGCAGGTATGTTATGATTTATCGCATTTTCTTTTAGCACGGTTTGAGGAGGTAAGAGCACGGGCCATCAATTATAAACGCCCATTGTGTAAACTCCTGATAGTGCCTTTTTTGGGCTAGTTTCTGAAAGGAAACAACTCTGTCCAACTCGCACGTCTTTCTCTTAAGTAGATTGAGGTAATATGGCATGTCTGACAGGAGCAAGAGCTGGAATCCTATCTCTTCACAGTGTCCCACTACTGTTTTACTCAGCGAGACCAGGAAGGGATTTAGGTGGGGGCCCTAAAAGTGGGCTGCCACCAAGGACAAGAGTTTACAATCGTTCGGGGGGAACAATCTCAATACACAATAGAGTTTGCAATGCTTCAGAAGCCAGTGTGCCCGGAGAAACCGTACACCCAGTTCCAATCTTAGTGCTTTGACAGGCACTGCTTTGGTGACATTCAAGAAGGACCTTAATAACTGCCCTTCTAATTTGTCCAGCCAAGACAAATGGCCCTCCGACAATAGTTCCAGGCCATATGTGAGGTCTCGCAAATTACTGGACAAGTATATCTTAATCATGGCCTCTATGTTGTTACCACCGGAGCTTGACGCAAAACGTCTTATCAGGAGTCGTTTTTTCAATATTTGGCTAGTAATGCCCTCATCATGAAACCCCTTTGTGGGGTGCGAGCTGATGGGAAATCCCAAATAAGTGTAACACTCCACAAACTCTATCTTAGTCCTGTTTAGCATCCAAGCATAGGGGACACGATGCTTTGACGATCTGCCAAAGACCATGACCATTGTCCTTTATTTATTTATTATTTTCTTGTTAGGTGCTTATACAATAAGAATATACTGTTTCAAAGCGCCCACAGGGAAGTTAGGGAGCAAGGGTGGGAAATACAGTAAAAACACAATATTTAAGAGCAGAGGTGGAAAAGGTAGAAGGTACAGACCTACTGTGCTTTGTGAGTATTCAGAACGTGCAAGTGCAGCAAGGAAGAGGGAAGAGGGGGTAAGTGCTGGGGAGTCCGAGCTTATGGGTGAGCCACAGATCAAGTGCTAGGAATGTTGAGTGCTACATGGACTGAGGCAGCGGAAGGTGTAAGTGTGAACCTCCACGGCAGAGGGTATGCAGCTGCAAGTGCTGTGGGTAGACAGGAGGTGGGCAGAATTGGTGTGGGAGGTCAAGGCCCCGAGGATGCATAAGGGCCCAGGACACCGATCACAGCAACTATGGGATTAGCAGAGGTGAGAAGAAGGGAAGGAAGAGGAAAAGAGAAAAGTCTTAAGGAGCTTCTCGAATTTGAGAATATCTTTCTCAATGCACAGAGCCTCTAAATGGGTAGGCTATTCCATAGGAGGGAGCCCACAGAGTAAAGTGAACAACCACCTATTCTCTGTTTAGCAAAAATGCATTACACAGAAGAGTTGGTCCCAGAGGAACGTAGTGGTCTAGAGGGAGAGTATTTGGTGAGATAAAGTTGAATATAGTGTGGTCCCCGGGCCCAGGCCGCCTTGTGAATTATGCAGAGGGATTTTTCAAGGATATGTCTTGCTGCCCTTGTGAGGAATTTGACCATCTGCACAGGTAGAGTGTGCTTGCCTGGGGTTTTTTGATGCTTTAATAATGAAAATGAATGATGGGAGATCAACCTCCAAGGACTGTGTGAGGCCATTACGCACCCAGTCTATCTGCTTCCTGCACAAAACACATAGTCACATATACTCCAGGAAGACACAACCTGCAGGCGCCGTCTTCCCCTGTCATATTCAGCTGGAATATTACAGCAACAGGTACATCAAAACATCTCCAGAAGGGGGAAGGCCCACCTTAAGAGACTTAATGACAAAACTTAACATGACGATTTCTTTTACTGACAAAGGTATAGTGTGCTCCACTCTTAGGATACACTATATGAATGTGGGTGAGTATATGTTGGCATTTACAGGGCTAATGGCTCTGCGAGGTGTGCCAATAGAACCCAAAGTTTTTCTTTATGGAGTGAGCATTCTGTTAATATGGCTGCCTGGTTTAGTGGAAAAAACTTTGAGGATACCTGATGAATTTCTGTTTAGAACACAGGTACCTATGTACGAAGAGGGGGGACAGACTATCCCCCTAGAATTAGATGCAGCCATAGTATGAGGGGAAATTGCAATGCTTGAAGGAACAGATGATGAGGGTATGCCATGTAGAACAGTGATTGCCATTGGGGAATGGTGCAGATTGACTGACATCACTGACGACAATATGTTTAAAAACGATCCATCAGATGATGAAGTGGTATTCTTTATGAGCATTACATATTGGATAAGAAAAAGGGAGATCCCACAGCACATGGTGATAACGCGACAGTGCCCAGCATTGTTTGATGAAGACTTGGAGAAAGTGCCAAACGTTTTATGGACTGAAGGCCCTTATGATGTATGCCTACCAAAAGGGAGTAGGGGAGGTTAAAATAAAGCTGAAACCAGTAGCGATTCTACCCCAAGAAAAACACTACCCAATGTCTCGAGAGGCAGATGAGGGCATTTTTTAAACTATCTCAGCACTAATGGAGCAGGGTATTCCCGTACCGTCAGAGTCATCGTGCAATACAGCGGTGTACCCTGGGAAGAAATTAAAGGGAGGGTTGTGGAGATTCATACAAGACATGAGACCGATTAACCTGCCTGTAGGGTCAGAGTTTCCTTTAGTTCCTAATCCAGTGATGATACAATACAGTATCCCAGTAGAAGCATGATATTTCACAGTGATTGACTTTAACAATTGTGTTTTGCTCCATCACGTTGCATAAAGATTTACAAGACTTGACTTCATTTATGTTCCGTCAAACCGTCTGGAACATAAAAGGCTGCCTCAAGGGTACTGTGATTCTCCATCAATCTTTAATAGTGTCCTACAGATGGACCTAGGCAATATTGATTTGAAAAGCACAGTTATACAGTATGTAGATGACATTTTGATTTGTAGCACAGTAGAAGATGAGGGTAGACAAGACTTGATTCAATTGATGAATATTCTAGCAGACAAGGGATGCAAGGTAGACAAGGAGAAGCTACAGTATTGTCAAGAAGAGATGTTGTACAAAGGCCAGTACATTTTGCATGAGGGAAAGAAGGTAACACTGAAAGAGCTGAGGAAAACATGAGTGTTTGATTATAGTTCATACACAAGATCCCTTTTGCAGGCTTTGAAGAAAGCACAGGTGAATAAGGAGAACATTGAATGGACTGAAGAAATGGAGGGAGGATTTGAAGAATTAAAAAAGGCAATTTGTACATCTCCTGTTTTAGGGATTGCCAGCTATGCTGAGGAGTTTTTCTTATTTTCACACACTAATGGGACAGTCATGACAGCAGTGCTTACAGAGAGAACTAGATTAGGATATAAACCTTTGGCATATTATAGTGGGATTCTAGACCCGGTTATAAAAGGGCATTTTCCTTGTGAACAGTCATTGGCAGCCGCCACATTCGCAATTGAGAAATCTACAAATATTGTAATGTTTGTTCTATGACGCTTTTTGTGGAGCATGCTTTGTTTGCCATTTTAGAGAAACCTAAGGGTACACTGACATCGCAGAGAGCTTCTGTATATGAAGCGATTATATCAAATCCAACGATTAAAATTGTCAGGTGTAAAATAGTGAATCCTGCCACCTTCGCGCCTGAGCCAGTGGCAGAGGGCACGCATGTACATGATTGCCCAAACTGAAGCTGTCAACAGGACATCAAAACTCTCACTTTCCTATTCCCATTACACCCTACTAACCACCCACTCCTGCCCTTTTCATATCTGCCAGAGCACCTGGGGACCACTCCTTTAACATGACCATTAAAATACACTCACACAAGCAGCCACCTATACATTTAAGTGTGCACCCTTTAACAATTACGCTCACACACGCACACGTCATGAGGTTGAGGGGAGCCCTATTTCTTCAAAAAGACATTGGGCCTCATTACGAGTCCGGCGGTAACTGCGGCGGTAAAACCGCCTGGTTACCTCCGGACTCGTATTACCATTCCGCCTCCGTGATTCACGGAATTACCGGGGCATTACAACCCCGGTTTTCCGGGAATCACGGAGGCGGAATGGTGTTAATCCCCATTCCCATCGAGTCCTATGGGACTCGATGGGAATGGGGATCATGGAAACACTGGCAGCATCTCGTAATGCTGCTGGTGTTTCCTCGTCCGCCTGCAGGCGGGCGGTTTTAAACCCGCCAGGTCAGACCTGGCGGGAACATCACCTCCCGCCTGCGGGACCTGGCGGTCCGGAAACAACAGTGGCGACGGGTTTACCGCCACCGTTATTTCCGGACCGCCTGAGTCATAATGAGGCCCATTGTTTATTTTTTAAGTCACTCTGACTTCATAAAGAAATTATTTCCGTTAAGGACCGAACCATAATGGAAATAAACTATTTTTTTTTTAAGTCAAAGGGGCTCCCCCCAACCCATGACATGGAGGCCTCCAGCCTAGAGGCTTACATGTCATGAGGTGGGGGGGGCCTAGGACTTCAAAAAGAAAGTTTATTTTTGTAATCACTCTGCCTTCAAAAAGAAATATTTTCATTACAGAAACAATTTATTTATGAATGCTGAATTAATTAAAAAAGAAACGTCTTTTTTTTTAAGTGGAAAAAAAATTGTGTCGGTTTCAGGGCCCCCATTACACCAGTGGATTACAGAAGAAAACAACCTTATGGATACACTATTGACTTTTAATGGCACATTTTATTATTAGGCATTAAGCGGTACATAAAATATATGTTGCATGGCGTATACACTCCCCACTTAAGAAGTGACACAATGTATGGGTCTGCTGGAAGTCAGGCCAATAAGAAATCAAGAGGTTCATTTTATTAAATAAATTGCTTATTACATGAAGGGGACTGCCAACAATAGTACCTACGTGCTGGTAGATCCTCTGCATGCATTTTTTTTATCTTTGCAACACAAAGGGCAAAAGTAAAGAGAACAAATTTGCAAAACCTCTTCTCTTTCAGATTCATTTTACACAGGGCGAAGCAGGTGATGGAAGCATAAAGGCAAGGCATTATGCTTTCATGTCTCCATTTCCCACTCTGCCACATTGTTGTGCTTTGACATAGTGAATACATTCATGCAGGTATAAAATGAATGCATACCTATGGAATCTGTCTTGGTTTTTCACCTGCTCAAGACCAGGAAGATTCCATAGGAATCCTTTAACAAATGCCACAGGCAGAATTCATTTTTTCACAAAACAAAGAAGAAAGCGAAAGAGTCAATGGGAATACGCCCTGGTCTACTCTTTAGTGTTCCACTCTGACTTGTGAGTGTTTTAAATTGCATGCAGTGGACCCCACAGTGAGTCTTGGGAGGATAGCTCAGGTGCAACGTGCTCACCTTGGAAGCAAGACGATGCAGAACATCACAGGTTTGATCCCGGGTCCGCACTTATATCCGTTATAATTAATCTCATTAATTATATAATTAACACTACGTAAGTACTAACATTAGTCACCCGTTTCTGCGTGTGTGTGTGGGTAAATACAGCCTGCAAATAATGCTTTGCTGATGGCATTCAAAATGGAATCTGCCTGCTGTAAGCAGCTGCTAAATACCGGTGGATTCCCTGGGAACCCATCTGTTGTATGCCAACATGACAACCTCAAGAAGTTGCCAACTGAAAAGGTTTCTGCAGAAGAAGTTGGGAGGACAAGGAGGAAGTGGATTCCCCAGCCTCACTTCCACCCCACCTGCAAATCCTCTCCAAAATATGCACTCAACCAATGTATATAGCGCTATATGCCAGGGTATTTTGCCTCTGTGGGCCAAAGATAATGGGCCAGGTTGTGAGTGGAAGTCGTGGTGCGTGCAAAAAAAGGGAATGTGTGCCTGTTGTTTACCTCCATTGAGCGATCTCTAGTCCTACTGTGACTTAAGAGGACTATATCCCCAGACACTGTAAACAAATTATTTTCATCCTTTTTTTTATCAGTGCGTAAATACTGTTGTGTGTTTGTTTGACATCAGACATTACCATGCATTTGATAAAACGTCGACTAAAGGCTTAATAACTTAATACATGGTGGGTACAGCAGCAAAGGGGCTCTCTTCCATCTCTCTAGTCCCTGTCTTCGGATGCAGCGCTTACTTCATGACCCATGATTTATACATGAATGCCAATTTGTCAGGTTTTGCCCTCTGTCTCATCTTTAGCCGAGTGTCATCATTAGAGTCAATCCAAAACACTGCAATGGGTGCTGTAATTACCAACATAATAGAAGCGAGTGCGGGGCCTGCAGCCTCCTCCGCGATTAATTGTAGCGCTGCAGACATGTGAGATGTGAACCCCTTGGAGCGCATTGTGCCTCGATTCGATGGATCTGGAAGTCTTTTCACAGCGTGACACAGATATTAATAATGTCCATTCAGGCGCTGGCTATTGTCTCACTGCCTGGTTGTAAACCTTGATCGATGCATAACCGGATCTTTATGAGCGGCCTTCACTGATTTCAATGGGGCTCTCAAGTAGACAGATAGAAGAGTGCTCTGGGAAAGGTTTCAAGTGTCCCCAGTGAGCGCAGGTCATTGGTGGTGTATCCACATCCTATAGCCACCCGGTGATTGGTACAGTGTAGATCATGGCATCGTAGTATAATACAGGTTGAAATTGGTGGTGAAACATCTTCCAATCCTGTACTGTCTCCTTCACTAGCCCCGACATTTTATTCATTTTTTTAAATCTAGTGCTAGTTTTTATCTTTTCTTCTAGAAAACCGTTTTTTGGTTTCGTGTCATTTAAAAAAAAAAAAACAGGTAATACAATGTTGACATAACGCCAGAAATATCTGATAATACTGAATTGGTACGTAATTCGTTACCTATCTAGTAAATGACATACCGTTTCACAGCATATAGTGAAGTCATGCATGAAACTACATGATACAAAAACTGAAACCCTTGTTGAATACAGATAAGAGTTTAAAACGGATTGGCACTCTGTTATAGCAAAAGCAAAATAATGTTTAATATATTTACTAAAAGCAATGCAATGTGGTGTGCTCCATTTGTTTTGCTTACTGCACAATGGTTATTACATGTATCCATATATGAATGGAGTTAGCTAAAAAACTACGACCTTGAATAGTCAGAAGTATATCCTCACATTTAAAGAAATTATAAATAATTTGGCTCTGACAATCACAAAGCAAAGACCCGATTATCAGGACCTTAAGAAGGATTTAATGTCACTGCAGTATGTATTTTAACGTCTCTATTCTTTTCACTGTACCCCAAAGTTATTTGCTTTTTTCAACCCCATTTTGATGTAAGCTGATTCTATGACACAGCCAAACTGACCATATAAGTCTGAGGGCCTAAAGACAGGCTTGGCGGTAACAGTACAAGCCATCAGTATTTGCGAATCCTGCATGTAGTGTTCATAGGAAATTGGAGGATGTCTGATAAAATTGCAAACACCAATAATCCCAGACCATTTTCTTATAGTAAAAGTACTCGTTAGTGCATCGTTTCACTTAACGAAAAAATAAAATCTACGGAGGGATCCCCCAATGAGGGTGAAAAAGTAGACTTCTAGGATGCCCACCTTACCGTCTCCTGTTTTGACCCTTCTGTGAATGATTAAAAAGGGCACCATGGCAGTGTTATCTTCTAGGATCCTTAATCCATTTCCATCCTCAACACGAGGATTGAAATGAATCCAAAAGGAATGGGAAAAATACTGCATGCAGATTTTCAGAAATATTGCATGTGGGATTTCAGGAAATCCACATCTTTTACTGGCCATGCTCTTGTGATCTTCAGGCTGCACTATAGAAATCGTTTTTACTTGGACGCCCCAGAGGTGTTCCCAGAGACTGCAAGAAGGAGTACTAAATAACGGGGGCCATGGTATTGGGTCTGAGCAGAAGAGACAGCCTCAGAATGGAATTCCAATTGGAAGCATACTGTCCACCAAACAAGACCCCTAATCCACTGAGGAACACTTAACTTGGCCATGCATCCACCAGGTTCCCATGGAGGGTTGGATCAACCTCTTTGCTTTTGGTCATCCACCCCCATCAGATCAAGCAGCTGTTCAGTCAGCCATTGGGCCACCATTACAATTGGTGATGCTTGACCGAAACTTCAGGACCGCAGCCTTTGCACCTGTTGCATTGATTACCCCACTTCTCCCACCTCCAATCCTACACCCAATCTCTCCTGCTCCACTGCTCTAAAGTTGTTCTCTCTGCATGCAGTGATGCACAAACAAAACACCAAATAAATACAATAAATGAACCATTGTGGGAATTCCCAAATGATAACATGCTGTAATAAGTATTACCACTTCTGGTGATCTGGATCAAAATGAGAAAAATGGACAAGGGTGTCTGCCCCCGTGCCTATTGTTAAATGGAAATGTACACTGTGTTTTCCTATGAAGAGGTAATGATGCAAACAGAAGAAAGGATGAGAGTCTTTTAAGCTTCAAATAATTATTTACAATTGCAAGTATCTTATATAGAACATAGGTAGGAGAGTGGATGTCTTTGAAGGACCTTGTTCTAGCCCCAACATGCATCACACGCCCCTGATGCTCAGACCTCCAGGTCTCAAAACACACAACTCCAGGAGTAGGGTGTGTCAAAAGTCATGCTAAATAATGTAGTTTAATTATTTCATTGAACATTGGATTGAGCAGAAAAATCAAGGTGAGTCCCCTTAAAAATCAGGGCACATGTATGTTGAATCCTTGGTAGACAGGAATCACCTACATGAAAGGTCTAAATCCAAACATTGCAAGAGACAGTCCACACAACTTCAAAGTAAACTCAATTCAGTGTTGGTCATGTTGCAAGAAGTTAGCACATGATCTCATGACAGCAGGGAGACCCTTTCTGTAGTACAATAGCATGTGAGAAAGACATCACTACAAGCCCTCTGCCTCTGAGACAACACGTCACAGCTTCGACTCATGCGTGACAAGAAGCCAAGCCTTGTGGAAAAACAAACAGTCAAGCACTGGCAGAACAGCTCCAACCCAGTTGTAGAATCACTGTGGCCCCAGATAAGTATTTCATTTATGATGATAGAAGTTCAGCATGGATCCTAACTGTTTGAACACCACCCCATCCGTGCCCCCTTGTGACTGTCTTTTTTTAATATAATGGTTTTGTAGCTGGGATGATGCCCATCCTAGCAAAAGAAAGACCTACACTACAGCAATGACCTGAACATGCACATCTTCAAAGAACATCTCACTAATTGCTGATCCTCCCCTTATATCCTACTTCTTCCCTGCCAGAGTCCCACCTATCCCTTCTTCCTCTTCCCATCCCAGCTACCTTTGCTTCCCCTCATCCTGTCTTTAACCCTGAGGGGATGCCCCTTATATTCAGTGGTCCAAAGCTTTCCAGCAAAGCTTGCACATTATAAATCCCATACATGTATTCATAAAACATAAATATATCATTAAAAAGGATGATGCATCGGTAGAGAAGTCTGAACCGAGCTCCAAAGGACATTCCCATGTATTTGAAGTCAATTTTCAAATCTTTTTCACCACCAAAAGCTCTGATTTGAAAGTGTGCTCAAGTCCATATGCATATAAATACAGCACCGTCGATCACCTTGGAGGTGGCTCTCAGTGGCTACAGTGCAGGATGATAGATAATGCAACATGTTGGTTGTGACTTCATCTCTAGGATGAGCAGCGTGGTTTGTATTTGGAGGTACGCTGTGGAGAGAGCAGCAGGGAGGTGCAGTTCATTTTCCTTTAGGTGTTAACAATTTGGCAAAAATAGTTAATGTGTAGGAAGTGGCTCATAAAGATTCACGATATTGTATCCTTATTTCGTGTTGGCAGAGATTACAAAGGTCCATGACAGGCACTGCACTTTGCCAATGTATTAGTAAAAGTGTGTGCATGCAATTTACATCAGAAATAGGGAACAATAATTACACTGTTAACAGTACAATAGCAATAAGGAAGAAAATACTCGAACCCTACACATTGAAAGGCTGGCATGAACAGTCTATTGATGGCCTCACACATAGCACTGTTCATGATCACACTTCTCCCCAAATGATCTCCACCCTTCGTACAAGGCTGACGGTAAGAAACATTTGGGATTGCTCAAACCAGAAAAGAACAGGAACATATATTGAGGTCTTCAGTACTACCTGTTGCTGTGTTACATTATGGGTGGCCAAGACAACACTTATATGTTATCATCAGCACCACATTTCATGAAAAACAAAATGTTCCTGCACAAGCCGGTTGTCTCATATACTTGGTTCCTTGTAAACTAACACCAACATTATGGTAATATAAATCAGTTTCTCACATCACTGACATATTCAAATTCTCACATATTCCTCCAGCTTTAATCACCACCACCTTCAGCCTGGCGCCCATTGCCACCCTCAAAAACTGTCTTGTTACATTTCATACACCAAGCTTAAAGAAATCTTCCTTCCATATATGACTTCAACAAATGGATGAAGCTGCTCAAGAAGCTACATCCAGAAAACATGTGGGATATTTTGACCCATTCCAATGTGCCCCCCTGCATCACTTTACAAATGGCGAAAGAAACAGCCTAAAATGGATGTGCTGACTCCTGTGCGCACCAAAATCTTCAAAACTGTGTTTGGGTCACTTCCAGGAAAAGGCTGCACACAATGCCACACACAGTCAGGGGGGGTGAAAAACAGAGTTCTCACTGAAGGAGCATGCCCGTGGGCTCTGCTACATTCAGCATGGAGCAAAGCAGCAGAAATGGGCTGAAAACCAAAAATGACTGTTAAAATGTTAGCTTTGCAACCTGGAAAGGTACTGTTTTGGTGCTAGATCCATTGGTTGCCATCGAATCATTGAGATTAAAAGGGTACTGCAATGCCCAGGATCTTCCATTGTGGCTCAGAGGAACCGGGCCGCATTGACTGACAGCTCTATAAAATATATCTAATGAAAAAGCAGCCCAGGAACCTTTGTTTTCATTTCCACAGGAAAAACGTAGCTAACATTGCAACAAGTAACAGAATTAGCTATGCAGAGAGAAACTTCAAACTAAGGCAGGAATCATGTAATCAGACTGCAAATCATCCCAGAACTCAAAGGAAGAAGGAATGCTGAATCAAATGTGCATGTGCTGCATAGGAAAATCGGTTTTAAAGAGATCTGTCTAATGTGCTTTTTATGAATGAAGTGAAAAATTGCCTGTTTTGAAAGTATGTTTTTGTTTAAAGGCTTAATTCTTTAAGAAATGTCAAAGGATTGCTAATGTAAAAATCCACCTATAAACTGTGTTCATTGTATATGTTTAAATGAAAGATGTAGGTGAAACTTAAAGTTAAAACCCAGTCTTGAGTTAAATAACTATTAAAAAAAAACAATTCTGCCTTGACAGGCCTTAGCCTAGGAAAGGTTGACACTTCACTGCTGGCAGGAAAGGCTAATTGCTGTTGGGAGGCCTCACCTACTCATAACAAAGGACCTCATTAGGCTTTCGTCTGGGCCCCAGGCAAAGACAATAGCAGGCTTGGACACTCATCCTTCCAGTGGATGGGCAGGATGCTCCATTCTCCTGGAAGAGGCTTATCATTGAACTTCAAAGGACTTGCCATTTGCTCCCACTTGGGAAGGAAGAAAAAAAAAAACCTGACATGTGTTTTTTGGATTTGAAATACTTATTTGCCACTAAACATTCCAGACATTTAACTTGGCATCAAACGAGTGAAAAATACATACATATAAATCCGAACTTATGCTAGCCATTTGAAGACTTGGTAATATTTCTTACTGCATAAGGAACTGAAGTTATGGAAAATGACTAATTGCACAGAAACTATTAATGCTGCAAATCTGATATTGTGTACCCATGTTCTAGGGGTGATTGCACATATATGTACTGAAGTAGGACATGTTAGGCCAAAATCTATGATTAAAATTGCCAAAATTCCACAGAAAAACAAGACCAGGTTCCACCGACTTGGGAGTTGGATTATCATGTGACCCACGAAATATGTAATTTAGGTATCCAATTTCCTTAGAGGGCATAATTATATAAATATGTATTTGTGGGAAAGTTACATTTTGGTCCCAATAATTATGGGAGGTTTCCAAGTCACATCATAAAACATGACAGCCCTTTCTGTCATCCAACCAGCAAAAAGCAAGGCAGGAACTGTGCCTTTGACCAATCATGGCCTTGTGAGTGTGGGTTGTAAGTCTGCCCCTACCATAAACTGAGTGATGTCATTTGGCAGGATAAATAAGGGAACCTCACAACACACAGACACTGATTCCTGACTCCATCCTGATTTTTGCGTTGCGCCCTGTTCCTGAATTCTCCATCTTGTTCCTGATTCCAGATTTCCTTGCAAAGCCAAGGCCTCAGCATTGCTGAACTCTTTTTCAGCTAGGCCCAAATCCTGAAACCATCCCAAAACAAAAGGGAAGTAATTGGATCCAGTCTGGCTTGCTACCATTAATGTTTGCCTGCTGAAACTCGCCATCCCACTGATCTACAGTGTACAGCAACCAAAATGGCCAATCCAATCCAGTCCAGTCCAGTCTGAGGTTCCAGTCCAGTTGACCAGAACTGACAAGCTGACCTATCCCGCCAGAAGTGCCCTGCTCCCCGTAGACCTGATCCGGATAACCAGAACCCTAGACGGTCCAAAACCTTAATTTAAAGTGGACTGTAAGTATCAATAGGAATCATAGTAAACCATAGTATATATTACCTTACATGGTCCTATCCCCATCTGTAACCCATCCTATCTTTAACTTAAGAACTTGTAATATTGTCACCCCAGTCTTGAAACCTTGCCTTTGATTCCTTGTGCTAGTGATAACTTCTTTAAAATCCTTTTGTCTTATGAAATCCCAAATCCTAAATCCTCCCTCGGGTAATCAGACTGAGTCCTTCAGGGCGGACACAGAGGTGCTGGGGTTCCGCGGATGAACTCTGGAGATTACTGTGTTTCAAACTGGTAACCAGCCTGAATGCCCTAGTGTAGAGCATAATTGTCATTGTAAAAATTGATTTCTGTTTTATTTTTTGTGCCTTTATTTTCCCAAAAACGCCTCTCATTCAAACTTACATAACTTCCTCACTTTAATTGCTGGAGACTTCATTTCAATTCTGACTTAAACCTAAGACCTGTAGCTACATCCATGTATTTAACCCGTTTTTCTTAAAAAACTTTTAGTGAAAATTAGGCGGGAATCACATTTCTGCAAAGTTTTACACGTGTAAATTTCAATTCAAAGTATTTCCAAACTTCCATTCTGATTCAAAGTGTGTACTGTTGCTCATATTATAGCTCATGTTTGTTAGGATCTTTTCAGTGTTGCTCCCATAGAGACTTATATATTTTTAAGGACTTTTTGCACACTTTTCATTGTTTTACTAAGCCATTTTCAAATGTCATTTTAAAAGTGTAAAATTTCCAAAACGTTTTTCTCTCTTGTTTGGGGAGGGAGGATTGTATTTAAACCCTATTCACTGTTCCTTATTCCTAAATGCCTACTGCTTCCTTACATCTGTGTAGAATTGTTTCTTTGTGAGTTGAGGAATGTGCAGGGGGAAATCTTAACTTAAATGCTATCTTTTACAACAAGCTAAAACTGTTCTTTTCTCTGATATTTTATATTCTGTGTTGCTATAAGTGAATTCAACTGCCTTGCCTACTTTCTTATTTGTATTGTCACCACATTGGTGATTGCTGCCCCATATATTAAAACATATGTTTGATTTGAATTTTAAATAAATAAATAGATATTACCTTCACCAACCAGCCTGATTCCTGGTCCATTGTGAGCTGGGGTATTTTGAGAAGGGGTTTGATATAGTGGTATATCACTCAGAATATTGAACCTATAGACACAATAAAATAAGTATTTCATTTGCACATTGCATGTTAGGCTGAGATGTGGGTGTATTGCCTGATTGAAATCCTTAACAATGTATTAATGCCTGTCAAATGCATAATGAATACTGATCTCTTGTTCTGTACATCTGACATCCACACACGGGACATGACCTTGAAATAAGACTTTCTGATGTTCCTAAACTGTGTGATCATCGTTGGTCATCAGTTAGTCAGAGGGGCATAAAAAGTTCCAACGTAATAAGGAGCCGCAACCAAGAAGAATGCAGGGGAGATTATCCCCTGAGAATATGTGTTTATATAATGAGCTACAATTGGGTAACAATCCACACAGTTTGCAATAAGTTTTGTAGGATAACAAATTAATAAACCCACTTTTTAGGAACCAACAGTGCATGAAGCATATTCGAATACATTTTTATCATGCATTTGCCCACAAAACATGCCAGCATTCTGACAGTGTAAAGAACAACATGTTTTCAAATTGGCTGTACCTAAACATGCCCGTGTTGGCTGTGCCATGGTAAGCCAGTAGGCCCACATAAGAACATTCACCATGCTGGCTGTCACACAATTCCTGTAAAAATGCTATGCCATTGTAAGTAAACATGTCTGTACAGGCTGCACCAATGTATGTCAGTATCCCTGAGTAAGAAAACTCATGTTGGTTTTGCCTGAAATGCCAGAAAAATGCCATGTAAGAAAACATGTCCTTACCGTCTGCAACAATGTAGACCAGTCTCCCATGTAAGAACACTCATCATGCTGGCTTTGTCAATAACGTGAGAAAAAGTGATCTGCCACTGCAAGAAAAAATGCCCTGACTGGCTGCTTCAATGCAGGTCAGTATCTCCATGTATGAACGCTTATCTTGTTGGCTTAGCCCCTATTTCCAACATTTTTCTTCTTGGCAGCATGACTTCTCACCTCCAGCTTGGGACTCGTGGCACCACGACTGTTTGAATGGCGCTTCAGTTTGTGTACACCCTGCAGACAAGAACTAGAATTCAGATGGAGTTGTAAACCAACATGATTGGTGGAGCCATAGTTCCTTCAATAGAACGTCCTAACATGCTCTTAATGTGTGGAAATGCACAGGATCCACAGTAGCACACCTGGATACTTTCAGTCCTGCAATATACCAGCCTGCATGAACAATGGGACGTGCAAGGCTGGGGAAGCAAACACAATCCCAGCCTTGCATGGGCTAATGGACAATGGCAGCTTGGGTACTGTAACAAAGTGAGCATATGAGTGCATCGACAGAGGTTCTCTGCAGCAGCTGGGGCAGTCCTCAACATTTTCACTGGGCTGACTTGACTCCTCCATAAAGTCTCGTGGGTCGTGCTGGTGGTCACAAGATATTTGAAACCACAGAAGACATCCAACAACCCCTCATAAAAATAAACAGGAATGATAAAACAAAGATTCAAGCAGACAGCACAAATCTAACCACATCCCGGTTAAGATTCAGCACATATCGGTTAATAATAACACCATGTTTGAGCCTTTTGAAAATACGTAAAAAGTAGAATAACCAGAATACCATCTTGAGATCTGAATTGAAGAAAAATTCAGATTTATAAACTGTGAATGTAAAAGAGTTTAAAGAAAATAGTAATTTGAAACAAATCATTTTTACAATATTCTGAACATAATATACTGAAACATGAAGATTATTTTTATTGTTTGGATATGAAATGAGATTTAAGTAGAAGCGGCATTGCTTCTCGTTTAAAGTGCATTCACAGATCCCAAAAGCTCTTGGGTGCACTGATGGGTGGTTTTATGATGAGGACATTCAGGAGAGAGGATATCATTAGTTATAGTTGAAACGAGTGATCATTATTGCAAGATAATGACCCGCCTGAGGCTATTCCTGAGGCGAAGGTATGGACTATAAGTTGGTTGAAAGGTTGTTATCCTAGCCTATAATGGCCTCTGCCGAGGTGTGTGTGCTTTAGCACATGAAGCTGAGCACCTTAAGAGGAACATAATTTTATTGAATGCACAAAATGAGCACACAGAGAAACGTATAAAGTTAATTTGATAAACATGCACCTAGTGACAATAAACTGGACACATTTTCTTTTCATTGTTGAGTCTTAGTTTGGGGAAATGCAAGGCAGAAAGGAGCAGGTGTGCCTCTTTGATTTTGCATAACTGAAGACAACTGTTTCTGTGCTGTTTGTCAGGCTCCGGCACAAGTAAGGATATTCTGAGCAAGGTCTATACCAGAGATTATAGACTGCATTACATGCTGTGTGATTGGCAAAATGTGGGCCCATGTTGGAATCCGTGTGCTATTTAACACCGAGAACATGTGTAGGAGTTTGCACATTGAACCAGAAAGCATCATTTTGATGTTTTATAAAATGTTAAATATGAACAAAATGCCCATACTGTTAGCAGATGGCATAACATATCAGCATTGGTATGACAGAGATAGATAAACCACAATTAGACCCACAACAGAAGCAGAATTCTGGGGTGTTGTTGGTACTTTTGCTCAGTGTAGGTTTGCCTGGCATTTCAGGCTGGGATGGCCTCATGGGTGGGATCTGACTGAAATGCAAAAGGTTAGTCTCCTCTTGTTTGGCACAAATTGGGTGGTTTTTAGGCCACAGATCAAGCTGTTTTAGTCTGTGTTCAGTCTCAGCAGTAGACTCCACACAGGTGTGGCTCAGTTCAACTTAAGTGAGAGTGGGAATCTAGAGGTCGGCCATTTGCTCTGTGGGGAGAGAGGCAGCTGTTCATCAGCCACACCTCACAGAGAATACCCAAAGAACATGAAACGCAGGTCTGGGACTGTATATGTCACAACAACAGCCGACTCCTGAGTGGGTTGCAACTTAAGAGTTTGAGCTATTTTAGCTGCTGTACCTTTTATAGCATTGGATCTGACACACTGCTGTCTAGTTTTGTTACTTGGGTTTTCCCCTATGTGAGCAGTATAATCCAGACAGTGGCTTCCAGCTTGCAGTGCCTAGAGAGTCAGCTGCACTTCAACCTCACTTCTGTGATGATACCCACAGAGGCCGAAACACCTGCTCATTCTGGCTAAACCGAAATGTGTGCAGGTGAAGAAACCTAACAGAAATGGAAAGCAAGCATATGATAAACATATTACAGTGGAAGCGAAAGGAAGTGATTACTGACCTTAACTCTGGAAGGCACTGGGAGCTGAAAGCATTGGATTAGGATTTCATCAAATATATCGGGTCCCACTAGCGGTACTCAAACTTTCTTAAACTGAGCGCCCTCCCACCTGAGTACAATAAATATTCCTGCTGAGCCCCCCCTTGAGTACAAATATTGTTGCTGCCCATCCCCCGTGATGCCATATTTGCTATATTTTCTATTATAAACTATCACCATAATCCCTTTTTGAAGATCCTCGTGCCCGCTGCGGCCATCCTTCGGGCCACCCTAAGCCGGACAGCACCACAGTTTGAAGATCACTGCGACTAGCTCTTAGGCTATGTAAAACTGATGAACATGGTTTTAAAAAAAGGTCGTCACTGGATAATATTGGAGAGAGCAAAATAATTGTTATTTTAACCTCAATGAAAACCCCAAGAAGGGACGGTGGTTCAGGCTGCTGCTACTGATTAGCAAAGAGAACAGTAGTTAATTTAATCAATGGCGGTTTCCCACATTATACGAGAAACCCAGTCTAGGGAGATAGGAACAGGTCTTATTTAGGAAGATCTGCATGGTGCAAATATACGAGAACATTTGGGGCCTGATTCATGGAAGTGTTTTATAATGGAGCAATGCCATGTGAAAACGTTCCAGGAATCAGGCCCTAAATGTCATAAACATCACAAAACTTTCTGATGATCTACTGCAGTAACCATGGTGAATGGGGAGTAGGGTTACAAATCAGTGCCCACATGTACCTGCAGCATATCTGTCACATGTGGGATTTAGGAACTGTTTAATAGCTTTGCTGGGCTTGATATAAGCAAACACAAAACCATATGTCCATATAATGTAAAGTCAACACTTTAAATCAAAAAGGTGAGCACGGCATTGGGGTCCATTGTCACCACTGCTTTTTAGGTTTGGCTAACTGGCAGTTTAACACCACCTATAATCCAAAACGATTGTCATTGGAGTACATTGGAAGGTGATTTGATGTGAGGAGGACTCACATCCTGTGGGTGTTGTTTAGATTTGTGCCCACCCAGGAACAACCCGTGGTCATTCTAATCCCTATGACCATTTCAACCAATTACCCACCCTCCCCTATCAAAGCACTCCATCATGGGATCTTTGAGTTGGCTCTACCGAGCAGCAATATCAAACGTTGTGGGGGTGCCAATGTTATTATAACTGGTTTTCTGAGAGTGACTTAATTATAGCTTTAAATAAGTTCCCGTTGTAATAAAAGTGTCTTAACCAGGAATGCTTTGATGCAGTTCATTTATTATCAGTACATGTGTAATCAGATTGGTTCTTTGCACTTAATCAAAAACCAGCCTTGGTGAAGCCAGTTTTTGACATATTAGGGACAGGTAATACCATTGTAGAAGTGCCTGGAAAATATCTAATCCAGTCCTACACTAGAGTCAAAACTATTGGCTTAACCAAGCTTTTTTCACTTGTAAAGTGGTGTCTGACATTGCCAAAGATGGTTAATATGTGCGGCTGGCATAGTACGGCCAGTGGGGTGCAGTATGTGACCCCTCTCTCTATGTGAACACAGTATTATTATCTACTGGCATATACTAGAGACTCACAACAACACTTGGTCAGGGCTCTTGCATGGTAGACCTGTACTGAGAATGAGCTACAAATACATTTGTCTAAATTTGTTATTTATCCATTCAGTAAACCACATAGTGTGGCATAGGACTTAACGTATAATGTGTAGTACAGTGTGAGGAATTGATCAAGCTATCAATATCAATCTCAGGCTGAGTAGGATTCATCTATATGCTTTTCATCCTATTTTGGCGATTTTGAAGCATGGTGGTTAGCAATTAGGGGACTGATTTTGGCAAAGAAATTCCACGAAATAAGAATAAACAGAATAACCAGTTTGATTAATCATCAGGAGATGGTTGAATGTTCCTAGTTTAAAAAAATGTTTTTTCTATCTCACTCACAGTCCACTTTCTGCACGTAAAGTAATTCTGGGGGATCTCGGCCACACACCAGGGGGAGGTGCAGCCAGCCTATGGAAACCCGTTTTGATGCACACAAATGAGGAGGTATCTCAGATGCTGAGTTCCAAAAAGGTGTAGCTGATCCCATGGGCATGGCTGCCTGTGCCGGGTGGTGCAGGTATTTGCGAGAGGTCCAGCATTGAGGGAGTTGGAGGACACGCGAGTGCACTGTCACATGAAAGCACAAGGGGAATCGCGCTATTTGGCTTTGTTGATTTTTTTCCTTTTTTCTTTTATTATTGAGTAGTGAAATTAATGCAGGGACCTCTCTGTAGTAGGGGAAAGGCTGTGTCGTGTGTAGTGAATGCGGATTGGAAAGGGATCCCTCCGAAGGTGGAGAAAGACAGTGGCGGCACAGTGTTGTATGAGGATTTGGTGAAGGGTTCTTCTCCATTGGGAGAAAAGATGACATCATAAGTAGTGTGGTATTGTAACATAGTTTGCATGCAGATTATGGAAGGGGATATCCTCATTTTGGACAAAAGATGATGTCATAAGTAGAATAGCAGTGACATATTCATGTGGAGTAATGTTTGTGATAATAGTTACCACAATGCGCAGAAAGGATCTTTTGATTTATACGGGACGGGAAGAAGTAATTGTGGTATTTAGAAGTGTATAATTTGGAGGTGTATTGTTGTGGATAGGGGTGTGATTAAAAATGTGTACTGATTAGAGGAGAGGTATTTTGGTTGTGGTAAAGGTTATATTGGATGAGGTATCTGCAATGGCTTCATTGGGTGTATTTTTTGGTGTATATTTGTTTGCTGAAGTATGGGTGATTGCATTATGATGGGATGTGTGTGTGTGTGTGTGTGTGTGTGTGTGTGTGTGTGTGTGTGTGTGTGTGTTGACCAGTTGACGATTGCCATTGTAACATTGGTGTTTCAAATTGGCTTATGGGGTTTAAAATGTATATTTGAATTTATTGTATTGGAAATTGAGAAGGGGGCACACGCGGAGGGAAGAGGTGTTAGGCACTGCTAGCAAAGCATCTAAAACGGATAAGCGGTGGACATAGATCGGCACTATGGTGACCCCATTGGAGCACATGTGTGAGGGACTCCCACAGCATGGGACACTATATTGAAATATCATTTTGAGTGGGTACGAAAACAGCAGGGCAACTTTTCACATAATGGCCCAGGTAGGGTACACATGCATGGGCCAGTCTTGGGCACATGTACACATACCTCACATCAAAATGTAAGGGGCAAAAGTTGAAGAACAGGCAGAGCGTACTTGTGGAAAATGTATGAGGAGGAGGAGTGTGCACCCAGTGCTAAGGGGGAAATGCAAAGTAGAAGGTTAACACTCCTATACAGGTTGACACTGCAGCACACACAGCGGCTGCAATGGTACCGTCAGCCCCACCACCTACTGGGTCCTTTCCTCTAAAGACTGCCCCATGTTATACCAATCCCTGATATGTCCCAGACAGGCAAAGAGATGAAGTAAAAAGTACTACAGCACATATCAGAGGTATGTTGATAGATACTGCTAGTAGTACATTGGTTACAGAGATAGGGAAGAGCGTGCAGCAACAGATCAATGAGGTGTTGAAGGAAGCAGATGAGGAGCTTGTACATGCAGCAAGGGAACAAGAGGAGAGGTGGCGATGTATGGTAACACCCCATAAATGGAGATCAGGACAGATAATGTTCAAACTAGACAGCAAACCTGTTGTCGATAAGAATTTTTTACCACATGGGCAGTCCAACAGTCAGTTTTCCGAGCCAGGGAGGAGGAGAAAATGGGGGAATTATGGGAATATGACGAGAGGGACTACAGACCATGGGCTGGAAGAACTTAAAAAATAACTTACCCACACAGCTGTAGTGATGGCTAAAGAGGACAGAGAGAAGGTAGAAAATAAGCAGCTGGGGACACAGCTCTGCTTATTAAATAAGGTCCAGGGGGAACTCAGTATGTAACTTGACCGAATATGGACAAAGAGAATGTAATGAATAGGTTGCCATCCCTCACTGCTGGTGCTGGGAAATGGATGTATGCTCTAGAAAAAGAGATAGCAGGAGTAACTTTGGCTGTGGGCAACATGAAGAGTTTTTTCGCCACCCTGCTAGGGGACCAAGATAACAAGGTATGGAGAAAGGCAGGGTATGAGGGGGTGACACTAAACAGCGATGCTCACAATATTGCAACATTCAATAACTGCCAGAGGAATGTGTGGAAGGCACTGAGGGAGTTGCACCCAGACATGACCAGCATGCAGTCTTTTCTGACTTGCATGATGGGTTCAGTTGAGGACCCCACCCACTAAATTCAAGCAATTAAGAAGTGGTGTTTATAGATGCGAAAACCATGAAATAGGAGCATACTTGTTTTCTACCACATCCTAGTGAGAAGTCTCCCAATAGATATGCGGACAGAATTGTGGAAGATCGCAGGGATATAGAATAAAGGGTTGTCAGAGATACTGGCACACATAGTACATCATTGCAGGGCTAAACAGGACAAGGAGAGAAGGAAGATAGAGGACTCTCAGAAGGCAGAGGTGAAATTGGTGCAGAAGAAGTTGGCTAAAATCAGTTTGGAAGATGTTGTCCTAGCTGCCTTTCTGAATGGGGGGGCCGTGCCACAGGGGGAAGTAGTTCCACAAGGTTTTGAGCAACAAGGGTGTTCCTCCCACAGGGAGGAGGGGTACCACAAGGGGGAATAGTTCAGCAGGGAAGTTTCCCACCACAGGGAGGTTTCCCATCACATGGAGGTTTCGTACCACAGGGAGGTTTCGCACAACATGGAGGTTTTGCACCACGGGGAGGCTTCGCACCACAGTGATATTTCACACCACAAGCAGGGTTTGCGCCACAAGAAGGATTTGCACCACAAATGGGTTTTCCCCACAGGGAGGGTTTGTCCCACAAGAGGGATATATTCAGAAACGACAAGGAGGATTTCTGAGAGTGAGGTTGTTTGGTTATGGGGGAGCAAGGGCACAATATGAGGGACAATGTTGGGCTTGTGAAGAAATAGGCCACTTTGCGAGGAAATGTAGGAACAGAAACCAAATACACTATGGCCCTGATGGCACCCCGTACTACCACAATATGCCTTACTATCCACAGATGCAGAAGCTAGCACCGCCCCTGCAATACACGTTTCATCAGAACATTCAAAGTATGCCGCAGCAGCAGCCCCCATTTTTCATGAATACTCAGAATGTGCTGATGATTCCCCACAAGCAGTCCACACCAGTTTTAACCTCACCAGTGGCTGCAAAGCTGCGGTCACCATTCACACCACCCCCTGGCAGTACACCACAGCAATACCCACCACCAAATTCTCTCCAAGAGCAAGCACAGGCACAGATTCAGGTACAGACACAAGCACCAACAGTGAATCAGCAATGGGACACCAACGTGTTACCTCAGGGCATGGTACCACACTATACACGAGCAGCGGTTGTGAGGAATTTGAACATCCGTACAGGGAGTGTGCACTTGTCTGGACTTTTTTTTGTTTTTTGGGAAATGAAAAAGAATGATGGGAGATCAACTTCCAAAAATGTGTGAGGTCATTTTGGACACATTTTCTCTGTTCACCACATGACAAATGCATAATCATGTGTACTCGGGGAGGACACAGCCTTCAGGTACCATCCTCCCCTGTCATGTGAAGCTGGAATGTGACAGCCACGGATACATCTCAAGAAGGGGGAAGGTGACACCTTCTTCTGGCCATGGGCAGCCTTATTAAAATGTCAAAGGCTCCACGGATCTGCCTTCCTATTGTCTGAACTGCTGGTGGCAGCGCATACTATTAGGATTTAATTGTAACAGGCCTGCATCAGGCTTGATCGCAGAATGGAAAAGGGAAAGGCAGGACTAACACCTTTTGGATATGCAATGTGTCAACTTGAAGGTAGTTCTCACCCCTCTGTATGAAGGACAATGAATGGCATGTCTGTGTCCACTATTTACTGTAGGCAACCCCTCAAGAGCAGACCCCTTTCCGAGTGACGAAGTATGGGATTTGAGGGAGACAGCAGTCTTTTCTCATCACAAGGTTCAAGGGTGATCTGTGCTTTGATCAAGAGCCACACAGAGCTCAGTTAACCAGAGAGACACTTTGATCTACAACAGACAGGAAGGTGGGAGGGACTTAGAAATACATTTTCAAAAAAGGTGGCAGGCGCCCCTCTCCAGAAAAAACATGGCATGATAACCTGTTCTGTGGTTTTTTCCCACTTTGAGAGTCTGCAGCCATCGCTTTTTGCTCACTGTACCTTTCACAGATGGGAAATACCCATTTGCACTGAATACCCACTGAAGAGAATTGCCATAGCATTTCTGTGCTGGACTGCCCATGTGGGCGGGACAAAGACTGATATGCAAATGGAAATTTCCCTTCTGTGAAAGGTACAGTGAGCTAAAGTGTGGCTGCGGACTCTTGAGTGGGTACCATCCCAAAGAACAGGTCATTTAGCCATGTTCGTTCTCAAAGAGGGGCACCTATGAACTATTTTTTGACTTAGGAATAATGTTGTCACCTCTTTCATTTCCTGTTGCAAAGCACTCTGGTCCTGACCTCACGCATAACAGAAGATTTTTGGTAGGGACCCTGTATAGGTTTATTAAGGTAGGCCTAGCCTGCACCAATCACTGGGGCACTTAGCAGATCATCTGATGACTTTGAAAGGAGTAAGAATAAGGACTCATTTGTGCCCTGGCTGAAGTTACATTCTGCCTTACATCTTCTGTCAGTGAAGGAAGGCCAGGATTTCCAAGAGGGAAGCAAGATCTCTTCCTTAAACATCTCCCAGGGAACAGTGGGAGATACCGGACTCATCCAGCCACTCCAGAACTGGTACCCAGCTAGCACACAGCATGCCCTGCTAGGTTCTGCCAGCAAGCTTCCTAAGTGGGAAGTGCCAGAGAGTCTCTGAACAAAGGACACGTCTGTTGCCTGCAAACACTCTCCTCAGCTTTGGGCCATCTGCCTTAAAGGACGACAATGCCCTGAAAAGAAGCACAGAGGAGTGCCACGACAAGCATCAACCAGCATCCACCTTTTAAGGAAATTTCCGAGACAGTCGATCCCTCGAACCGTGACCAGCTGCACCACTGACTGCTATCACGCTGCAGTCACTAAAGCCGTCCAAGATGCCTCAACCAGCGCTCCAGATCCACCAAACCAGCACAGAGACAATGATTCTTGACCCTGAGCCATCGTGTAGGACAGCATGGAGCTGTCCATGCAGCCTTGCTTGCCGAACTGCCTGCTGCCTGATACCCGCAGCTGTCTCCCATCTTAAACTCTGTCAACCGAGCTGCAAAGCATCCTGGAACTGACTCAACACTGTTGAGCATCAAGATCATCTGAAGCACCAGGTACATTGTGGTTCTGTCCCCCTGCTCCTTGTCTGAAGGCCTCTAGTGACATTTACGACCCCTGGCTCCATTGGTACTGAATCCAAATAACCTGGAACAGTTAAGACTGATTGCTTTACCGGCTACACTCCTGTCAATATCCAGAGTGCATCCCTTTCTCTTGTGAAACTGTCTTCTGTGTTCCTTTACAGGGTGGGTTGTATTTTGTATTGTGCTAGAACTGACTGTTGTAATAATAATAAAGTCAATTTGTTTATACAACCTTGACTGGACAGTCCCTTTATCATTGGGTAATACGTATATTTTTGCTTTGTTACAATTAACCAATGATCTACGACCTTGCAGAGATAAGCCTGCCGCTCTGTCCACGTTACAAAAATTGGACAAGGAGGTTTATAATTTACTTGTGTTTCAATCTGTTCAGATCCCTTCTGATGTACTAGAGGCATTCATGCCAACCCTCCTGATTTAGGCGGGAGACTCCCGATTTTTAGGTGAAAAATATTGCTATTTTTCACAGTCTCCCGCCTAAAATAACTGTAGCCCCAATGCATTCCTATGTGGAAATATCCGTCTCCCGATTTGCCTTTGGAAATCTCCCTCCCAGGTGTATCTGAATGTTGGCATGTAGGTAGAGGTGTGGGGCTGATTGATGGTTTAAAAACTGATATTCATCCCTGGTGCCCTGGAAGTTGATTCATCACAGCTCTGTTGGCAACCCTTTCCTACCACCAGGCACAGACATAAACTCCCTATAGGGTAGCCCACAGAGGGCTGTGGCATGTCCAATCCTATCTCTAGCTGCAGACCCAGAAGAGGAGCCACAGGTAACAGTGAGCCTAGGCGTGAATACATTATCATGTTTGGCCGACATGGGGGCTACCAAATCATTAGAAAAGGAAGATTCTGTTTGTTGCATAGAATAATGGACACAGAGTAATTCTCTGGGGCTGCTGTAATGGTTCCTTTCACCAAAGACCTACCCCTTACCATTGGCACTCAGGAAATAGTTGTGCCCCTATTGTAATCCAAAGATTACACCAATGAACATATTGGGCAGTGACAATGTGAGCAAATTTAACATGACCATTCCGCTCACTGATAAAGGTATTGTGTGGCCACTCCTGGGGTGTACTACACCCAAGCATGCATAGTGCTTCAAACCCTTTATGCCTACTATGCACTATGATGGGTACCAATATCCCCCAGTGATTCCTTAATGGGGTACAGGTGCTGTTAGGATTGATGCCTTGGATAACAAAGCACACCTTCCAACTACCCACAGAATGTCTTGCTTGTACAACATAGGGAGGTTCCCCAAACTATAGTCCTCACAAAGGGGTTGTCAGCGCTCTTGCAGGAAGACTTGCAGAAGGTGCTTGCAGAGATGTCGACCAGAGGGCCCCATGACATTTCTTGAAAGGGATAGGGGCAGTTTGCATCAAAATAAAGCAAGGGCCATATTTCCCAGGTCAAACCATACTGCCTGTCAAGGGAGACGGATGAAGGAATATATGACACCATTGTTGCATTATGGCAACAGGGCATAATACAGCACTCAGACTCCCCATGTAACACGACAGTGTACCCTGTGAAAAAGGCCAAAGAGAGGTCTAGGAGGATGGTATAGGATCTCCCCCCACTGAATAACATCGTGGAGGCAGAATTTCTGGTGGTGCCCAAACGGGCCACCATTTTGTGAAATGCTCCCATGAGGGAAACTCATTTCACAGTGATTGATCTTAAGAATGCATTCTTTTTAATATCCCTACACTCAGATTCTCAGTACCTCACCACATTTCCTTACTGTGGTCAGCAATTTCAACACACCAGACTCCCACAAGAGTACTGTGAGTTCCAGAGTATATTTAATAGGGTACTGGAGGCATGCCTAGGACTTTTACAGACACAGAACACAGTAATACAATATGTGGATGACCTCTTAGTGTCCAGTATCACAGAGGATTAATCAGGGAGGATTCAGTAACACCCTTGATGCTATTGGTAGGCAAGAGGTACAAGGTGGACAGAGGGAAGCTGAAATATTGTCAGAGGATGTAGTTTACCTAGGGCTGAAACTATCATCAGAAGGGAGAGGATTAACACCTGAAAGGGCAGCAGCAATACAGAAAACACACCAACCAAACACAGTAAAAGAGATGCTGCAGCTCCTGGGGTTGTACAATCACTGCCAGTCCCGCACGTTCAACTACTCCAGTTGCACTAAGCCACTACTGCAGGGGCTCAAGACAGCACAGAAGGTCAAGGGTATGTAGGGGAGGATAGGTCAATAGGACCCCCCTCCTGCTACATCTACCCTGGTGAAGACTCATGACTCGTCGGCAGCCTACCAGCCCCCAGGCCCAGGCGGCCGGGTGGCTGCAGACCGACACGTGATGCTGCACCACCACGTTATGTGGCAGAGCACAGACGCCATCTTGTTCTAAGCCAACTATATTTTGTTAACAACGTCTAGATCTAACCCAGGCAGAGCTAGCGTGCACACTGAAAGCTGCAGCTTGACCCCCACTCAACCACGCTCACAGAGGCCCACACTTCCCCCACTCCCCGCCGCATGGCATATCCGCTGAGGACTCGTTCTCACGAGCTACCGGACACGAACAAACAACAAAATAAAACACTGTAGCTGTTAACCTTCCGCAGTACATCATTGCCCCAGCCATGAACGGGAACATTAGGAAGTAACTGAAACCAGCCCAAAACCTGCAGGCCCTGACCCTGTACCAAGCCCCCAGCGTTAGACTGTGTGGCGCCCCACACCCCTGCTTACCCCACAAACTCTTGTAATGTGTAGAAACCATTTATGTAATTTATGTCGTGTTGACTAACGTTCGCTGCTAATGTGAAGAAGAATGGGTAAAGAGTAACATGCAACAGATATTGTTTATAAAGTGAAGATGTACGAAGACTGGCTAACTGATGACAATATACAATAACCTGCGTTGCCTTCTTTACACATACACCTGCCTAACACTACCTAATTTTCGTATGTCAACTATTGATGTGAAATGTTGTGCTAAAAGGTATGGCCCCCAGTTAGTATCCCTTCAAATGCAAATATATATAAGTCATCCTAGAGAGTCCACATGTTGTTATTCGCCCTTCACCCAAGGGACAGTACACTGCTGTGTGCAGGGTGCCGCGCACTGAGCTGCAAGGCCATCTCCCCCTCCTCCTGCCCAGGCCCTCCAGAGATAGCTGATGTTTGAACAGCACAGCCTCGCCTCCCCTCCCGACCCTGCTGGACCCATTTCAAGCATCCGCCTCCCCCATGTCAGAGTCCGCCACAGCCTGACTCCATGACTTATGAGCTACCTGATCCTAAATCCCACCGTCTCTTAGGCACCAGTTACATGCTCCCCATGGGCCAGTGGTATCTCCGCCGACCCCAAGTTAATGGCCCTCAAAAGGGTGGCGCCCACCCTTGTACTAACAGATCGTAATACCATCCCTCACCGAATCTAACAAGAAAGGGTGATCGAGTAACCCCTCCCATGCCCCTGACCATGCACATGGGACTAGCCTGTTTGTACCTAAGGTATCTTTATAACTGATGTATTGGGACACTTCCTATTGCATATCAATTTTCCTGCCTGCCTATTGATCTAAGGTCAGTGCTACAAGAGTTATAAGCCAACGGAAGCATGAAGTGTAACAAATGGGTGTGAATGTGTGGCCACAAGGGCAAATGTCAGTTTAGTTACCAATCATCACTACAAGGCATGTCCGGTCCGGCCCGGCACTCCACCCCGATGAGCCCAGCTGACCTTCCAACCCCACATGGCGCTGCACCAACGTCCACCAATCCTGAAGGAGCAACTGTCTACAATGTATACCCCCTAGACATCACCACCCAATCCCCACGATTATGTGCCCCCTATCGCTTGTGTCACCCATGACGTTGTTCTGTAAATAAGTAGGCCTGTCTTTGCTATTGTCAGACAGAGCGCTCTCAGAGTTTGCAGAGTCCTTTGCATGCCCTATATTGACTTAGATAAAAACCCTTTTGATCTTACCCGCACTTGGTCTTGGTCTCATTCCCTCCTGGGATGTGTCCTTCACTGCCTCTCAATAAGGGGGGTGCGTTTCTGGGGAAGCTTACATTCAGTGGTGAAGTGGTGACCCCATAGACGTGATTTGATTTTTAATTTCTTAAACTGTCCCCTTGGCACGAGGCAGCCCCAGTCGCAATGGAGACGCACGGCGCGCCCGCTCAACTGAGCCGCCCACCTACGGCAACTGGTACGCAGAGTCGTGCGCTCGCAGTTAGGGCAAGAGGGTACGGGTCCCGTTTGAAAAAACCCTTAGTACCGCTCGCCGGAGCCGGGTGGGGCCATTGAGTGCGAGGCTGCGCTGCTTGGACGGACCAAATCCAGAAAGTCTCGGATCAAGATGGACACGTGAGTATTAAGTGCGAGCGACACTAAAACGGAAACTAATTGAGAGTACAAGGGTAAATAAGTTGGGAACATAGAGGGGACTTCTAATTTCTAATACTTTCTTTTTCTTTGCATGTGGCCATTAGGATACAAAAGGGAAAAAGGGAAAAGAGGACGGGAACCTAACTCTGCAAGGGGGTAGAAGGTGGCGCCGCGTAGTGCTATCTTGACTAGTGCTGGGAATAACTGAAACCATGGAAAAATAAATTGAGGGTGTCTAGATAAAGAAACACAGAAAAATAAGTTAGAACTAGCCTTTCTTTCTCTTCTCTTTCCTATTAGAAGTAAAACAAAGATCCGAAAAAAAAGAAAAAAATAAGAGAGTTGTGTGAGGGTTAGGGGGTATCGCCGTAGAGTAAGGCGAAGGGCCAGGCAGGGAGGCTAAGGATGCTATGCTTGCATATTATGGTATGATGAACGTCTGTTGTGTGTTGTGCACATTGTGTGTTTATGGTTTTTTGTAATTTGATGTCTACATAAATTATTGTTGATTTAAGTGATCTCCAGTTGAAGTGGTCAATGTAAGTGTGGCCTAGTAAGATTTGACAAAGAAATGTTTTCCATTTGAGCAAAACATAAATTCAGGAGCTGACGGTAAGCAGAGCCCCACATACACAATTACACACGTAGAGTGATAGAGAGGATTGACTCAAGAGAATAAAGCAACACAGATTCGACCATGGGGGCGGAGACACCTCTAGCGCACATTTGTAGAAGTTTACCGGGGCATTCTGACAGAATAACCAAGTATCACGACCAGTGGGTGATGGAGCTAAAAGGGGAAGGTCTCCCCCAGGTTTGGCCACAAGGACGGTCCTTTGATAAGAGCATTTTGGACATGGTGGCAATATGTACATACTTAAAGTATAAGGGAAAACACTTTCATAACAGGAGAGAGATACTAGACCTATGGCGATTATTCGAGGAAATACCCCCACCAAAGAAAACAGACACCACTCCCGATCAACCGGCTCTCACTGCTACCCCATCCGCAAGGGCAGAGGGTGGTAAGGAGGAAGGGGGAAAGAGGGATTGGTAGAAGTAACCCGAATGTACCCACTCTTGAATAAGCCCGCACCGGCTGAGGGTTATAGTGATCCCACATATGTGCCCAACAGTACCCCTGCCCCCACAGCACGGCCAACAGCACAGCCACCATATGATTGCCCCCGATCAAATGGACAGGTGAGTACCCCGTCAGTAAACATATGTAAGTTAACAGAAGACTTAGATGCCAGGCTCTCGATAGCCAGAGAAGAGTTGTCGAGGATACAAAGTATATGTGAACAAGGTGAGCCCGGTACGACAAGGTCAGAGCAACTGTCCCGATCACACGCCTTAGATAAGTCAAATGAGGAAGGGTGGAAAAAAGGGGAGATACTGTTCAGGATACAAGAGGAGCCCACCCAGCTAGTAGACTTAGGAGCGAACAATACCGGAGGAAGTTTGGAAGGAGGAGAAGTGGAAGGTGATGGGAGAGAAGAGCTATGGTGTGACATAGAGGAAGACGAGCAGGAAGCTGGGAGATTGGGAATGGCTGCAGGAGGAAGTTTAGTGGAGTTCCGGGAGACACCGCTGGGGAGGGCAATGGAACAGGAGTGGACAGGGAGATTAAGGAACAGGATGGGAAGGATAGCTATGGTGGGAAAGAGAGGAACAAAGGTGAGTTTTGGAAAAGGAAGTAAGGGACGATTACAACTCCCACTAATACATCGGGGAGCGGGAAGACCAAATTATATACCCTGGGCACAGATGGATAAGGCAAACTTACTAAAATCACTGCCACCACTATCAGGAGGAGCTAGCAAGTGGATATATGCCTTTCAGAAGCACATCGCAGGAGTGCCCCTGGCCATAGGAGATGTTAAAAGTTTACTCGTGTCAGCAGTAGGTGACCAATCAGACCAGGTATGGGCAAAAGCAGGTTTCCCGGGAATAACATTGGATAGTGACAGACATGATGGCGCTGCCTTCAATACAGTGCGTGCACACGTTTGGGATGCGTTAAGGGAAACATTCCCAGACACGCCAGATTTACAGTCAGTAATGCAATGCACTATGAACGATGGGGAAGAGGTTATGGATTACATTTTTCGAGTACAGGAGATGTGGAGAGCTGAAATGGGTACACCATATGACCAGTCGACCTTGTTATTTTACTTCATAATAAAGAGGGGGCTCCCAAAAGAAGTGCAAAAAGCGCTTGACAAAATAGCAGGGATTGAAGCGAAAGGATGGCCAGAGTTACAGAGCATAATAGTGCACCATTGCAAAAGAATCAAAGAGAGGGAGAAGGAGGTGGCACAAAAAAAGGCTGGCAGATGAGGCCAAGCTAGTACACACGAAACTGGTGAAGGTCGCTGCAGCTGTAGCAGCACTCCCACATGATAGAGACACAGACGAGGAGGTGGAGGGACTGGTAGCGATACAGGGGTGGCTGCAAATTGGGAAAACAACGGGCAAAGACAGTGGAATGGACAGGAGGATTACGGAGGGCAGCAGTGGCAAGTGTGGCACCCCAGCAACAGAAGAGGTGGGTACAGAGGGCGACGAGGATGTGGACAGGGATACAGAGGTAATGGCAGAAATGGGGGGCCGGGATCCAGAGAGGGACAAGGAAACTGTTGGAATTGCGGGAGATGGGGACATTTCTCACGCGAGTGTAGAAGCAGACCCAACCCATTTTACCAAGATGACCAATATTACGGGCAGCCCCATCTGGGAAGCCCATATGGATTGCCCCAGAACGGGAGAAGAGAACAGCAAGACCAAAGGGGGCAAGAACAATACAGGGAACGACCACATAATGTTCAACAACACCCACAAAGTAGCGAGCACCTTCCCTACACAAAAAACAACCCCTTCACCACAACATCAAACGGCGCGCCTGCCCCATATGGAGGAGTGGCGGTGGTTTCAGGTAATGTTTTCAGCCAGGGGGGTACAACTAGGCATCCGGCATAGGACAGCCCACAGAGAGCACTCGCGTGTCCAATCCTATCGACAACCTTCAATGCAAATGAGGAACCATTGATAGGGGCAGAGATATGAAATAAACAATTCATTTTTATGGTAGATTCAGGAGCCGAGAAGTCATGTTTATGTGAAGGCCGGTTTCCACTATCTAATCGTAAATTGGAGATGCAGGGGTTTTCTGGGGCGGAGGTCGAAGTTCCTTACACAGAAGATTTGGATTTGACAGTGGGGGGACAAACAGTGAGGGCACCCCTATTGTACAATGAGCAATCCCCTGTTAACCTACTGGGGAGGGATCTACTAAGCAAGCTCAACATGACTATTTTGTTCACCAAAAGAGGAGGAATCGTATGCTCCACCCCAGGAATGTGCCCAATGCAAGTGATATTAGTGATATATTCACGAGCCACGTGCCCGGAGGTGCGCGGCATAGCAGTGAACCCAGACATGTTCCTCCATGGGTTAAAAACATTGGCCCGGGTGGTCCCACAGTTGAGAAAACTGTAGTGGAGAGTACCAGCAGAATTTGTTTTCCGCCCAATAGCCTGCCCCGAGATAATGCCAGGGACAGTGATGTCACTAGACATACATGCAGTACAAATCGCAGCCAAAAGAATAGTTCTAATTGCAATGGACATACACGGCTGTGAGTGGCGTACAGTATTATGCATAAACGCCGACATTGCACTCCAAGATTTATCAGACGAGGAACTTTTCACAGATTCAGAGAGTGATGGAGAAATCATTATGGAAATAGCCATCCCTTGTGAAATAATCATACAGCAGAGACAGGTGCCAGTACAGCTAAAGGCGGAAGTGGGGGCCCCACCTTCGTTCTTTAATGATGACATGCAGTTGGTGCCTTGGCAGTTGTGGACAACAGGTCCACATGACGTAGGACTGCTACACGGAGTCACACCAGTGAAGATCAACCTTAAGCCTGGAGCAATTCTGCCCCGGGTAAAACAATACCCCCGGTCCCGGGAAGCAGAATAAGGAATAAAAGAAACAATAAATGACCTACTCACACAGGGGATAAAAGTACCCTCAAACTCCAAACTCCCTGTGTAACACATGTATTCACCCAATCAAAAAAGCAAAAGGAAGGGCCTGGAGGATGATCCAGGACCTACGCCCACTAAATGACGTCATTCAGAAAGAGTTCCCTTTGGTCCCAAACCCTGCATCTATTCTATGCAGCATCCCAAAAGAAGCATCCCACTTCACAGTGGTGGATTTGAAAAATGCATTCTTTTCAATACCCCTCGCAGAAAAATGCAGGTACCTGACGGCATTCACCCTAGGGGGGAGGAGGTATGAACACTGTAGATTGGCCCAGGGTTATTGCGAAAGTCCCAGCATATTCAAAAGAATATTGCATGAAGATCTTGGGAACATGACAGCAGACAGCACGATAATACAGTACGTGGATGATTTGTTGATCTGCAGCAAAAACGAGGAAGAATGTAGAAAAGACTCCATTACCCTTCTGACATTACTAGCCCAAAATGGGTACAAAGTTGACAAAGAAAAGTTGCAATACTGTCAACGTGAAGTGCTGTACCTAGGGCAATTGTTCTCAAAAGATGGCAAGAAAATAATTCCAGACAGAGTGGCAGCCATCTCGGCTGTAGGGAGACCAAAAACAGTGAAAGACATGCAAAAATTCCTAGGGATGTGCAACTATTGCCGTGCATGGATTTTAGATTATGCAGCATACACACGCCCCCTGCTTCAGGCACTCAAAGAAGTGCCGATTCAGTGGGATGCAGAAGTGTGTGACGCATTCACCTCACTCAAGGAACTCATATCGAGTGAACCAGTACTTGCGAACCCAGGTTATGACCGCGAGTTCTACCTGTTCTCACACTGTAAAGGGACACTCATGACAGCAGTCCTAACACAGAAGACATCATTGGGACACAAGCCACTGGCATATTACAGTGGAACACTAGACACTGTAATGCAGGGACACTTCGCATTCGAACAGGCACTCGCAGCCGCGGCATTAGCCATTGAAAAAAGTGCCACCATAGTAATGGGGTGCTCACTGACACTGTAAGTAGAACATTCATTGTTCGCCATATTAGAGCGATCAAAAAGCACGTTGACCACACAAAGAGCCACTGCATATGAGGTAATACTGTCAAGCGCCAATATACATGTAGTGAGGTGCAAGGTGGTCAACCCCGCAAGATTCATCTCAGAACCATGCACTGTAGAGGATGTGCAAGCACATGACTATGCAACATATCAGGGTGAGGAAAATGGAACAACTATAGTAAGTGAGAACGCAATGGCTGAAGGTGAGGTATTTTTTATAGATGGGTCAGCTTCCATAAATTCAATAACTGGAGAAAAGCATGTGGGGGGGGTGGCGGTCGTGCGAATGGAAGAAGGTGAGTACGAGGTTCTAATACAACAGCGACTGCCCGCCCCTTTTTCAGCACAAGCAGCAGAACTGGTAGCACTAGTTGAAGCACTACGTTTGGCAAAGGGGTGCGCCGTGACAATTTACACAGATTCAGCATACATGGCCACAACAGTACATGGAGGGCTTGCAGGTGGGGAAGAAGGGGGTTCAACAGGGCAGATGGTTCACCCGTACAACATGCAGAACTGCTAAAGGAACTCATAGAAGCGTTGAAAGAACCCACCATGGTAGCAATAGTAAAATGCCAGGCCCACACCAATAATACAGACTTTGTCTCTTTGGAAAACGTGGTAGCAGACGCAGCCGCCAAAGAAGCGTCATATGTAACAAAAGAAAGAACAGGTGAGTACTTAGTGCAGAAAGAATCGGAGGACGATTTTCCAGACGGGTACAATGCCATGCCAGTATCTCAAATATTGGAGTTACAGGAAGGGGCAACTGAGGACGAAAAGGAATTGTGGACAAAAAGGGGGTGCAGCCAGTCAGCCACTGATTTATTATGGCGGCAAAACAACACAGGTAAGTTAGTTATGCCGACTAACTTATTAGAAATAGCATTCCAGCAGCTGCACTTCCCAGTGCACAATGCAAGACAACACATTGCTGCCGAAATACAGGAACACTGGTTCATTCCAGGGTTACAGGAACAACTCTCAAAGCTAACAATGGAATGTACAACGTGGCAGATATACAATTCCGGCATGACTCTAAGAACACTGAGGGGAACGATACCCAAGCCGGTAGGTCCATTCAAAGAGCTGCATATAAATTATGTAGACATGGGTGAAAGGTGCAACGGAGCAAGGTATATGACAGTGGTTGTTTGCCCCTTTTTACGATAGGTAGAGGCAGGTCCCTGTGCCCGCCCAGATGCCAAGTGCACTTCAAAGTTTCTAGTGCAGGAAGTATTCCCCCGCTGGGAAATTTGTGACGTAATTCACTCTGACAATGGCACACATTTTGTGAACAATCTCTTCAAAGAAGTAACATCAATGCTAGGAATCAAACACAAATTATGCTCGATTTATCACCCGCAAAGTAACGGGCAGGTGGAAAAAATAAACGGACTACTCAAAGGGAGACTCTCAAAATTGTGTTTCACTCTTAAGAAAAACTGGGTGCATTGTCTCCCCTTGGCTTTGTTTGAACTGAGAAATCAGCCCAGCAAAGACCACCATTTGTCACCACATGAGATTGTGACAGGGAGACGAATGCACACAGCACACTCACCTCTACGCAGACATTCGGATGCACACAGAAGCGCCACTGTACTAGGAGAAGAATTCAATGAATACCTGACAAAACTCACTGAGGCAGCCCGCATGATAGCAAAACAACTTGCACCGCCATTCACAAGTGAGGGGGCGAGTGGAAGAACTACCCCAGAACAAGGAAACCCCACAGGCCAGCTAGAAACAGATGAGATGGTCTATGTCAGGAGTTTCGTTCGTAGGTGAAATGCTCCAAGATTTCATGGCCCATACGAAGTAGTGTTTTGCATGCCCACACCGGTGAAAGTGAAGGGTTTGAGATATTGGATACATTTGACAGACGTCCGAAAAGCTTATGACAGTATGGGACCAATAGAAGCTGCAGAGAGCCCTGATAGGGAAAACACACAACAATAGAGCAGTAACTGTGTAAAAAAAAAGATTTAAAACAAACGTACGCACATAAGCATGCAGGGTTTACTGAATGACAAATGTATTATAACGATGTTCACAGCAAGAAGTAAAACAATATTGAATGAAAATGACCTGTTTTCCTACGTTTTTCTCTCTTTCTCTCTGACACTCTACCTCCTTATTCTCAATGTCTCCTCTGCACCATAATGATGCTCTCTCACTCTCTCTCTCTCTCTCTCTCTCTCTCTCTCTTTCTCTCTCTCTCTCTCTCAATCATCATTCCAAAGTTGGAAATGCAAATATGAATGCAACCATAGGCTTAATATGCCTTTTATGTTTTAACATTTAGGAGAAACCATTGCAACGAACAGGCAGCCTGCAACAACTAGAAATAGGGACGCTAGGAATAGAAATGTTACTTTTGATTTATGTACATATTCATATGAATGCGGTTTGACTGTGAAATTATATTTTTCACACTCATGTTTGGCCTGGTACTCTATTGGATAATAGCATTTATCTGTATTGAGATAAATGAGGGGGGAGGTATTGGAACCAACATGGAAAATGCAAGCAAACCATTTAAGGAGGGTAATTATTTAATATGGGATGGTTTCCAGCTGGTATGAGGGTACGGCCCCCACCCAGACCAGGCAAAACATCAGAACGATACTAACAACAAGTCAACCACCCCTCCAGAGCCCCAACACAATGCAATACATTTCAGTGTACATGAGCTAAATGTCCGACATCCCTCTGTTATATCATGGCTGTATGACACCACTGCAACCCTGCCTACAATGACAACCGATCCTCCCATAGAAAATGTTGACATCACAGAAAAGATTAAAGACAATTTTATGGGTCTGTACGAGGAGTGGGAGAAGGGGGGGGGGCTGGGGAAAGGGAGTCCCTATTACATGTAGCCAGGAACGCGAAAACATTTCTTAAAAGCAGTAGAAGAAGGAGGGAGGTGGGTAGAAAGAGATATGATGAATACTCTGGCCTGGGACTAGATACAATAGAAGATCCCAGGCACCACATCAGTTGAATAAATGGTATGCAGACATGAGCTCCACAGCTAAACGAACGACTAATGAAAGTTGCTACGTGTGCTCACTGATCCCCCATGCCTCAGGCACACCTAAAGTTTTAATGCCACAAGAATTGCCTCTCGCAGATGCCCAATGTCTCCTCCATCTCACCCTGTGCAGAATTAAGAACACCTTCCAGGCACACACGGTATCTTTTGAAATGCTGCAGAACGAGAAAATATGCTACTCAAGATCCAAAGGAGTGGTGTGTTTAAAAGAACCGTTCTTCGTAATAAAGGGAACACTATTTTCGGAAAATAAATGGAAAGACGATGTGGTAACGTGCAAGGCTGAAGCACTGCGAGGGCTACCGACCGAAAAGCTACAATGGATTGCGAAAACATGTACCACAGTCTGGTCAGAACATATAGCCAAATTGGGTGAGTGCTATAGAAAAACCATTCAAACTACAGAAAGAAATCTCAAATGAACTTTGCTTCTTGGGAGAAGGGAAAATCGACATGGGAAGAAACACGAACTGCAGTAAAAGTCTGAAGATCCCAGATATGAAGAAAGGAACAGCAGTATTGATGGGTCTGTGGCAAACGGGCATACATGCACCTCCCACCATCATGCAGCGGCACGTGTTCCCTGGCGACACTGCACTCAGCTCCAATGGTAATACTGGAAAGTCACATCGGAGAAGGGGGCGGGACGATGACCCAAGCAGCAGACAGCGCCCCACCCACTGAAGAGCCACCACTGGATGCCCTGCCGGAAGGGAACGCTGAAGGAATCATATCCAGAAAACAGAGGTCGTCAAACTACATATCAAGGGCCTCCTCAGAACTCTTGGCGCAGATCCCAGACAGGTACAGGTTATTCAGCTCAGCCGAAACCTTCTTCGCCTCCCTCATCCCAGGCATTCAGGCATGGACAAACGAAAAGTGGCTGCAGATAACACGGTGGGAGCTGATCCAATTGGCTAATGACACTGAAGAAGGGTTCAATGTGATCAAGGTGGAGCTAAGGGCTGTGAGACTAATGACAATGCAAAACAGGTATGTCCTAGACCTGTTGACGGCGATGGATGGAGATGTTTGCCAAAAAATCGGAAGTGCCTGTTACACTTTTGTACCTTCTGAAGATACTGATAATGGGACTCTATCGTACGTCATCGCCGCAGTGCACAACTTAGGGGAACGCATGAAGAAAGAAGGTGGTGCAGAATCAAGCACATGGTTCGAAAAACATTTTTTCATGGGTGCCATCCTGGATGGGGCTCGCGGTGAAACTACTGATGCCCCTCATCGTGTTTTTGCTTGTGATTCTTTGTGTGTGCCAGCTGGGTCTTCGATGCTGCGCAAACGCAGTCCCAAATGGAACAATGAGGATGGTGACAATGGCCAACGCCAGAGGAGGGGCACAAATGCAACAGGAAGCACATGCACAAACTGGTGAGGAGTCAGAACCCAAGTTTAGAATGGTACCCATATATTATGACGGGGATATAGTGGATAGGTTATATCATACCACAATAAAAGAGCCCTTGGAACTAGAATGGTACACAGAGGTATGGGTGGACCTGGAGGGAGATGGGGGATGTATATATATGACCTGCACACCAGATGAGCATGCCAGAAGGGGGGAAAGCCTCCAGGGCGTTTGCAGGGCTTGGATGTCAATAAAAGTACCACCGGCCTGGGAGGAGGCAGTGTTAGCTGAGAAGGAGCGCGAGCGGTTGGGGGAGCTAAGGTATTCGTTACTTAAGTAACGAAAGGGCGGAAATGTAGGGGAGGATAGGTGAATAGGACCCACCTCCCACTACATCTCCCACCCTGGTGAAGACTCATGACTTGTCGGCAGCCCACCGGCCCCCGGGCCCAGGCGGCAGGGCGGCTGCAAACCGACACGTGAGGCTGCACCACCACATTATGTGGCAGAGGACAGACACCATCTTGTACTAAGCCAACTCCATTTTGTTAAAAACGTCTAGATCTAACCCAGGCAGAGCTAGCGTGCACACTGAAAGCTGCAGTTTGACCCCCACTCAACCGCGCTCACAGAGGCCCACACTTCCTCCACTCCCGCCGCATGGCAGATCCACTGAGGACTCGTTCTCACGCGCTACCAGACAAGAACAAACAACAAAATAAATCACTGTAGCTGTTAACCTTCCACAGTACCTTATTGCCCCAGCCATGAACAGGAACATTAGGAAGTAACTGAAACCAGCCCAAAATCTGCATGCCCTGACTCTGTACCAAGCCCCCAGCATTAGATTGTGTGGCGCCACACACCACTGCTTAACCCGAGAACTCTTGTAATGTGTAGAAACCATTTATGTAATTTATGTTGTGTCGACTAACGTTCGCTGCTAATGTGAAGAAGAATGGGTAAAGAGTAATATGCAACAGATATTGTTTATAATGTGAAGATGTACGAAGACTGGCTAACTGATGACAGCATACAATAACCTGCGTTGCCCTCTTTACACATACACCTGCCAACACTACCTCATGTTCGTATGTCAACTATTGATGTGAAATGTTGTGCTAAAAGGTATGGCCCCCAGTTAGTATCCCTTCTAATGCAAATATATATAAGTCATCCTAGAGAGTCCACATGTTGTTATTCGCCCCTCACCCAAGGGACAGTACACTGCTTTGTGCAGGGTGCCGCGCACTGAGCTGCAAGGCCATCTCCCCCTCCTCCCGCCCAGGCCCTCCAGAGATAGCTGGTGTTCGAACAGCACAGCCTCGCCTCCCCTCCTGACCCTGCAGGACCCATTTCGAGCATCCGCCTCCCCCATGTCAGAGGCCACCACAGCCTGACTCCATGACTTACGAGCTACCTGGTCCTAAATCCCACCGTCTCTTAGGCACCAGTTACATGCTCCCCATGGGCCAGTGGTATCTCCGCCGACCCCAAGTTAATGGCCCTCAAAAGGGGGGCGCCCACCCTTGTACTAACAGATCGCAATACCATCCCTCACCGAATCTAACAAGAAAGGGTGATCGAGTGACCCCTCCCATGCCCCTGACCATGCACATGGGACTAGCCTGTTTGTACCTAAGGTATCTTTATAACTGATGTATTGGGACACTTCCTATTGCATATCAATTTTCCTGCCTGCCTATTGATCTAAGGTCAGTGCTACAAGAGTTATAAGCAAACGGAAGCATGAAGTATAACGAATGGGTGTGAATGTGTGGCCACAAGGGCAAATGTCAGTTTAGTTACCAATCATCACTACAAGGCATGTGCGGCCCGGCACTCCACCCCGATGAGCCCAGCTGACCTTCCAACCCCACGTGGTGCTGCACCAACGTCCACCAATCCTGAAGGTGCAACTGTCTACAATGTATACCCCCTAGACATCACCACCCAATCCCCACGATTATGTGCCCCCTATCGCTTGTGTCACCCATGACGTTGTTCTGTAAATAAGTAGGCCTGTCTTTGCTATTGTCAGACAGAGCGCTCTCAGAGTTTGCAGAGTCATTTGCATGCCCTATATTGACTTAGATAAAAAGCCTTTTGATCTCACCCGCGCTTGGTCTTGGTCTCATTCCCTCCTGGGGTGTGTCCTTCACTGCCTCTCAATAAGGGGGGTGCGTTTCTGGGGAAGCTTACATTCAGGTCCCATTATCTGGATGGCCAAAATGATAGAATCATTTAAGGCGTTAAAAGGTGCATTCACAAATGCACCAGTGCTAGCCACTCCAGATTACAACCAACATTTATGTCTGTTTTCCCATTCCAAGAGTCAAGGGAGCAAGCTCCTGGCTTATTACAGTGGTGTTATGGACCCCTGTATTGCAGGGACATTTTTCATATGAGCAAGCAATTGCAGCAGCAGCTTTCACAATTTAAAATTCATCCGTTATAATGATGGACTACCCAGTGATGTTGTATGTAGACTATGCAGTGTTCGCTATTCTGGAAAAATCAAAGTCTACTCTCACTACGCAACAAGGTTCAGGGTATGAGGTTATACTTTCAAATTCAGTCATTCACATTGTGAGGTGCCATGTTGTCAATCCAGCGACCTTCATTACCCAGCCAGTGCAGGCGAGTGATGATGTTCATGATTGCACCACGTACCAAGAGGCACTAGAAGATCTGTCTACAATTGCATTAGAGGAGACATAGATGTTCTTTGTTTAGAACTCATCGTCGATTGACCAGAACACAGGATGTAGACATACTGAAGCAGCGGTAGTGCGCTTTGTGGGGACAACTTTGAGGTGGCATTACACGTGAGGTTACCATCACAGTACTCAGCACAAGCTGCTGAATTAGTGGGATTGATAACAGGAACAGAGATGTGTAAGGGATGCTGTGACACTGTTTATTCAGATTCAGCCTAACTCACCTCCACAGTACATTCCCAGCTGTCTTGATGTAAGCAGAGAGGTTTCAGGAAAAGTGATGGAACACTGGTGCAGCACATGCAGTTATTTTCACATTGGTAGAGGTGTTATCCCTACCCTCATTTCTGCAGAAATCATGTCTGCTGCCCATACGGGGGTACAGACTTGGTATCACGTGGCAACGAAGTAGATATGGCAGCCAAACAAGCAGCCTAACTGCCATACATTACCGATTTGCCTTCCATGTTCACAAGCATGTCACAACAGCAGGTGCAGCTAGCAGACTGCTATAACACTTTACCAGTGACCCACATAACAGAAATATAGGGTAGGGCCTCCCAGAAGGAGCACCAATTATGAGAGAAGAGGGGTTGCTCCTTGTCCCTCACCGATTTAATTTGGTGTCAGAACAGCTCAGGGAAGCCGGTCATGCTAATAAATATACTTAAGGTGGCTCTTGAAGAGCTGAAATACCCAGCCGACACATCAAAAGAAAGCATTGCAGCTGATTTACAGTCAGAGTGGTATATTTCAAATTTGCGCGAGCATGTGGCTGAGTTAATTGCCAACCGTGTGACCAGTCAGCGTTTTACAGTGAGGCACACATTCAAAATGATTAAAGCAAGTTTACTTCACCAGTCAGGGCCCTTCTGCCATCTGTGTATTGATTACCTTGATATGCAACAGAGGTGCACTAACGCTATGTAATAGTTGTAGCCTGCCCATTCTCCAGTTGGCTGGAGGCTGAACCGTGTGTCCATGCAAAATCAGCAGCTAAATTCCTTCTGTGTGAAGTTTCCCCCAGTGGGGAGTGTGTTAAGTAATGTCCGATAATTTTCTACATTTCTCCAACAAGCTCTTTAAGGAAATGTCTTCCCTATTAGGCATCAAGCACAATCTTTGCTCATGTACCACCCTAAAAACCAATCGTCTTGTGCTACATCTCAATGGCCTACTTAAAGAGTGCTTTGCAATGTTATGAGATACACTTCACAAAATCTTTCTCCACTGCTTGCCATTTGCAGGGACAGATCACTATCTCACACCTCATGAGATTGTGACTGGCAGGCAGATGCTAACACAGCATTCCCCTGTTCACAATGCTTGATCTATACCTGATGCTCATAGTTCTGCTGACATTCTGGGGTAGGACTTTAGGGGGTACCTTAGGGAGCTCGCCCAATCTCTCATAATTATATCATTGCACACTGATCCCCACGACATTGGCCAGTACCACCATTCACAGAGTCATCACCAGAGCAAGAGGAACAGGACTTACTGTCCCCGCTGCAACTGTACCTGGGAGAAAAGGTGTTGATAAAGAACTTCACCAGGAAATGGTGGAGCCATCCACACTTCCTGGGGGCCTACATTGTCATCTACGTGACTCCAATTGCGATCAAAGTAGAGGACTACTTGACAGATGAACTTGACAGATGTCCGCAGGGACAAAAGCAGTGCATCCCCTTCAGGAGAAGAATGGGGGGCCAACAAAAGGGGAGTGCCTGTGATTTGAGTTTTTCCTTTTGGTCCTTGCTATACAACTTCAGTATACCAAACTATCTTTCTGAGTGGTTGCAGCAGAACGGGTGGAAAGTGTTGAAATATGTGATGCAGTGTTTTGTTTTTCTTATTCTTTTGTCTCTTCTTTTCCTTTCTTCACTCCTCATTCTTTATGTTGACTGGAGTGGGGTCTTTGTGTATAGTAGGGGAAGGTTATTATGCACCCCCAGCAACTGTTCATAACGTGGCAAGAGCAAAGAGGGACGTTTCATGCTATGATCAGGGGGCCGGCCTCACACCAATTATGGTAATTTGCGGTACCACAACATGGCAGCACTGGCTAGAGAGAGAGAGAGAGAGAGAGAGAGAGAGAGAATTGAACGTATTATGTGTGCTCCCTCATCCCACATAAGGTTACATTCACAATTCACCATACACTTAGCTGGGTCAGCGCACCCCATACCTTGGTGTAGGATAAAACCACAAATATGTGTGGCGGGGACGGTTTTCATCAGAAATGAATGGGTGGAGGGTTTCATGAGTGGCAGGAAGAAAGGTTTGGTGGGCTTTGAGTAAGAAGTGGCAGCCTTCATTAACGCATCCTGTTCGAACACATGGAGGGGAATGTGTATCCGCTCACTTGGATAGCTGAAAACAAACACCAGCGACAATAGAACCAATCATAAATCCTTTGTTGTGTTTCAGATCACAAGGTAAAATTAAAATAGGAGAGAATGAGGACTGCACCAAAATAATGGAGCTACCCAGTGTGCGAGACGGGACCTTTACCTTTATGGATTCATATTGGGCCTGTGGGCTATCTACAGTTGCCACCAAGTTGGGCTGGCTCCTGCTCCCTTGTTGCCCTGCACACACCAGCACTGGTTGTGTTTCACTCAGATGTTAACCCTCTTAATGCCCATACTGTTGCTGAACTGTCGATTGATGCATGTTATTTTGCTGAATATTCTGAAAATGCTTGCTTGTCGGACACTCGCAGTCTAGACATACTATTGGAGGCCTATCGAACGCTAGGACAGGGCACTCGCATTCTAGACAACTAGTCAGTCATTTCTGAAATTATAGCTGTGGTGGTGCTAGGATGATGAACAATGAAGGAGGTTTACGCGATGTGAGTAAAAGAAGAAGAGATAATAATTACATATATCAGAAATCATCGGATTTGTTGCATGAAATCCCAACCGAGTTTAGATTGTTTTCTTTGACTGCTATGCTTTTTGCATCCTTTTTAGCACCAGGAGTTCAAGGAGTTTGAACGCTAAATGGCTCCAGATAAATACTGGAAGCTGTTGCAGCTAGCTAATGCAACAGAGACAGGGATACATTCTATACCAGAGGAGCTTAGGGAGGGGAGATTGATGACCCTGAAAAACAGGTATCTCTTAGACCTGTTGACAGCTATGGAAGGGGGTATGTACGAGAACTGGTGCAGGTTGCTGTACACTGATACCAGCTAATGATGAACAGAATGGTAGTTGACAGCAGCTATACATACTTTACATACGTTACACACAAAGATGGAAGAAGAATCTAGCAGGGTCATCAAGGAAAATTGGTATCATGCCATTTTTGCATGGCTGCACATGTGTTTCGCTCAGATCCTGAAGGTATTGATCCCTGTCCTTGTAGTGGTGCTCATTGTTCTCTGCACCACTCAAGTTGCTATGGGTTGTTGAGCACGGGCTTGGGAGAAATGAGGGAAAACAGTAGAGAAGAGGCTAGGGAAATGAGGGGAAGGATGTTCTCTCTCTCCAAGTGAAGGGAATGGGAAATGGGTGAATAGTTGGGGTGGGAAGAGTTACTGACTTCCCATAAGGTACAATTTTCAGCACCACTGGATCCTGAGAACTATGATATGTCCTGGGTACGTTGCTTTGGGGAAGTGGACTCCATTATCCTTCCAGGGTCCCCAGAGGAATGTGTGTAGGAGGGCTACAGTGTGAAGGAAGTTTGGAAAATGTGTGTGAAGGTGGAGAAGAAAGGTGGGAATAAGGAGAAGTTGTTTGTTACTGATGTAACAAAAGGGGTGGAGTGTTGCAGATGTACCACCCACAATGTGAGTGCAAGTATCATCTGAGAAAGGTCATCTAGTAGGGCATCAGGACCCCAGCAGTGATGTAATGGCCACTTGCCATGAGGACAGTAGCAGTGTTCATACCATTAGGTTAGTAGCTAAGATGTGGCACAATATACATTTACTTTTTGCCATCATTGCAGCACATAACATTTTATTCCTTGCATGCACTGCACCTCACAGAGAGGACACACTATATTATTTTTAATGTAGCACATTGCCACATGTCTGCGAACAGCACACAGCACACTGCATGGTACCATATTTACTACACTTTGCCTGCACAACATGTTTGCAGAAACTACATGGTGCATGGCACTGCATACCTGCATGCATCACAATTCACAGGAAACACATGGCACATTGCCTAGCACACCTGCCCACAATCAAGCTCATGGCACTACATTTTCAGGTTACATGCCAGCTAGATAGAAGGTGCATAGCACGTACAGTTACACACTCACCATCTGACACAAATAAACATACATTAAATGTATATATTTTTTCAGGGCGACAATGTGCACTTTTTGCCCTGTGTGTCACACTCTGACTCTTGACTGTTACACTACGAGTCTTGTCTCACCTGTTTGTCCTTTGAAGTCTTCTTTCTTGGGTTTGGAGGTCTCTCTTTTTTCCTGGTCCTACAAGACTTGTACAGGAACAGATGATTCTCCTCTGTCGCCAGTATGCAGGTGTATGTATGCAGTCCAGATACCTTCCTTGTTGAGATGGTAAGGTAAGACATTCAGTGTTCCTAGAAGGGTCATGTGAGTATTGGGCAATGTCCAGGAAGGGTCCGGGAGCCAGGAAGGAGCAGGGAACTCGCACAGTTCCGCGAGACGGAAATGCGAAGAAAGGCTTCGGATCAGGGCCCAGGGTCCAGGAAGAGTAGGATACTTGCACGATTCCACAAACGGAGAATGCGAGGAGCGGTACTGACTGGATACCAGGAGGAAGAATACGGTACTGCTGGAACCAGAGGGAAGAAGGAAGCATGAGTGGGGGGAAAACAGGGTAACGTACTTGCCGGTAATACGGAAAGTTAGCGCTGAAATGCGCAGGGCCGCGGGGGGGTGTCTGTTTTCTTTGAAGTGGCAGACATAGCTGGAACACTAGACAGCAGTCTGCCTAACAGCACCGGCCATGTTGGTAGTATACTGGACATGATACTACGGTGCTTAATGGACCACATATTCCAGAAGGGGTGGAAACGGTGAATCATGACAGCATGCCCTCTCTTAAACTTCGATCCACCAGGTTTACCTGGATGAGTCAAATGAAACCTCTGCATTAAACTGGGAGGCGTTCATGTTGGACACAGGTTCCCATGTTCGTTCGCTGGGAATATAACCTTTCTATTCCACCAGGTATTGGAGACGACATTGCCTATATCTTGAATCACATATCCTGGAAACCTCAAATTCGATCTGATCATTGACGAGAACAGGTGGAGGTCGAAAAGCCGTCCTAGTTGACTGAGAGTAGGGGATAGTAAGGAAGTGTGAAAAACGGGATGAATTCTCTTCAAAGACTCTGGTAATTGGAGTCGAAAGGCCACAGGGTTAATGATTTCCTTCACTGTAAAAGGCCTGTAGAATCGAGGGGCCAGCTTATTGGGCCGTAGGTGTCAAGGCAAAAGTCTAGAAGAAATCCAGATCTTGCCGCCGATGGCATAGGTAGGACCAGGTCTCCTCCTGGTATCAGCATGTCTCTTATCGTCCATCCTGGCCCCTTCTAGATGTCTTTTTACATCCTTATGTACAATGACTAAATGCTGTATCCAGGAGTCAACCGAGGGAACTGGGATGGAGTGAGGCAGGAGAGAAGGCAGAAGAGATGGATGGAAACCTTGACTGTGAGAGAAAGGGCGTGTCTTTATCGTGGATTGGTCAGAATTATTGTAAGCAAATTCAGCTACTGGGATTAGAACCGACCAATCGTCCTGGACTTTAGAAGCGAAGCATCGCAAGTACTGTTCCAGGGTCTGATTTACTTGTTCAGTGATTCCGTTAGACTGGGGATGATATCTTGAAGATAAGGCACATTGAATACCCAGCATTTGGCACAGGTACTTCCAGAATCGGGAAATGTATTGGGGCCCGCGGTCTGAAATGATTTTGGAAGGAAGGCCATGCAGTCTAAAGATGTGGTTCAAAGAAATCCCTGCCATTTCTTGTGCCGAAGGTAACTTGTTCTGGGGAGTGAAATGGACCATGTGAGAAAATAGGTCGATGGTAACCATAATAGTGGTAAAACCCTTGGAAGGAGGTAGATCCATGATGAAATCAGTGGCAATTACCTCCCAAGGCCGGTCCGGCAATGCTGGTTGATGGAGTAATCCAGCTGGCTTTCTATTGTCGCACTTTTTCTGACTGCAGACTGCACAGGCTTGGATGTATGACTTTATATCATCGATCATTTTAGGCCACCAAAAGTTTCTCTGGATGAGCCGAAGGGTAGCCTTAATGCCCTGATGCCCGGAGTGGAAGGTATCATGACAGAGGTTTGTTATCTTGGTTTTTAGGATCTGTGTAGGAATAACCAATCTCTTGTCCTTAAAAAGGTAACCATCCTTAGCATTTAGGGACCATTGATTGGTCTTGGAATAATCTTTCCAGGGGTCAGAGAGTGCAGTTTCAGTCCGGATGTTGTCCAATAGTGAGTTGGCCTGGGCTATGAATACGGTGTCGGGAAACATCTTGGGAAAGGCGCGGTCTTCATCCGGTTCATAATCAGGACGTCTGGATAATGCATCAGCTATTATATTGGTTGTCCCAATGTTGAATGCAGAACTGATATTGGGCAAAAAAAAGGCCCAACAGGCTTGACGACTGTTTCTGCATTCCAGTGATTGAAGAACCTTTAAGTCCCGATGATCAGTTCGTACTTGTACAGGGAACTTGGCACCCAAAAGTAGATGACACCACTCCGTAAAAGCCTGTCGGATGGCAAGTAATTCTTTCTCCAGTACTGAGTAATGTGTCTCACTAGGATTCAATGTTCGAGATAGGTAAGCAATGGGATGTTCTTCTTTATCCTAAGACTCTTGCTTTAGTACAGCCCCAATAGCATACTCTGAGGCATCTGTTTCTACCAAGAAGGGTTTACTAATGTCGGGTTGAGCCAGGATGGGTCCTTGAGTAAACCTTTGTTTTAATTCCTGGAAGGCGGTTTTCTGATCAACCGACCAATTGAAGGGTGTGTCTTTCTTTAGCAATGAAACTATAGGCTGAACTATAGCAGAGGATGTAGGAATAAACTTCTTGTAAAAATGTGCAAGTCCCAGGAAGGATTGCATTTGTTTAACCGATATGGGAACAGGCCATGAAAGAATAGATTCAACCATGGCGGGATCCATTGCTACTCTTTGGGGACTTAAAACGAATCCCAGGTAATGGACTGTAGAGACATGAAAAATGCACTTCTCTGGATTGGCCAGTAGCTTATTCTCCCATAGGCGTTGTAAGACCAAGGTAATGTGTTCCTGATGTAAGACAGGGTTGTTAGAATATATGAATATGTCATCCAGATAGACGATAACAAAAAGGAATAACATATCTGAGAAGACTCTATCCATAAAGCGCTGGAATACTGCTGAGGCATTGGCAAGACCGAATGGCATGACCAGATACTCAAAGTGTCCGAAGGGTGTTCTGAAGGCAGTCTTCCACTCATCACCCTCTTTTATGCAGATTAAATGATAAGCACCCCGCAAGTCAAGTTTGGTAAAGATTACAGTGCCACGTATGGCTTCTAAGACGTCAGAGATGAGTGGTAATGAATAACGGTCCTTGAGAGTACACTGATTAAGACCCCTATATTCCAGGCATGGTCAGAGCTCCTTGGTATCCTTTTTGGGCACAAAAAACAAGGAGGCCCCAGCAGGAGACTTGGAAGGACACATGGTCCATTGGTGAGATTGGTGTCCAGGTATTCTCGTAGGGCTCTTTTTCGGGTTCTGATAGAATGAACATCATTCCAAAGAGTATAACTGCAGAATCTTCAGTATCAATAGCACAGTCCTCCGGTCGATGGGGAGGTAGTGACTGAACAATAGCTATTGAGAATACATCTGAAAATTGATGATAGTTCTCAGGTACCTGAGTAATGTTGGAAACACTGATAGGTTGTTGTTCTGGTATCTGGGTTTCCGTGGATATGGTTTGTAACTCATTCCTGGACAGGCAATGGGAAAGACAAAATTCTGATCCTAAAAATAAGGACCCGGCAGCCCAGTGAATGTATGTATTATGTCTTTGAAGCCAGGGCATGCCCAGCACCATTGGGTAATGAGCTGCCATTATTATGTCAAAACGTATCTCCTGGTGGTTGTTTATAGAAAGTAGTAATTCTGAGGTTTGGTGAGTTGTTGGTCTTGAAGATAACAGCTTCCCATCTATTCCTTTCACCGCTTGGATTACTTCTTTGGACTCCCTGGGAATATTGTACTTCAAGGTCCTCTCGTGGTCTAGGAAGATACCTATTGCACCACAATCCACTAGGGCCAGGATGGAATGGTTCTCTTTATTGGCGGTCGACAGTGATACCTAGAGTATCACCAAAGACTTATTATAATGTGAGTTCAAGGAAGGAGAAGAGTCGGAGCAAGTTCCTTTCTCCCGAAGCTTGCCTCCCTTCAAGATCGGTAGCTGGCGTTTCCCGAACGCCGAGTTGGGGCTATTGGGCAGTTTCTTACCAGATGTTTGTCGGAGGCACAATACATACAAAGTCCAGTGTTGATCCGACGAGTCCATTCCTGTGAAGAGATAGGTCCCCGCAAGGAGCTGAGTTGCATGGGCTCTGGACCTGATGAGTTAGGTGTGGCTGATTCTTTAGTGCTAGGCTATTTCAAGGAGGCTTTCTGTGGTAGTGTCCGGGTCTTCCTCTTCTCTGCTTTTCTCTCTTGAATACGGAAGTATATTTGTAAGGACAAGTCTAAAAGAGCTTGGAAGGAACCTGGATGGGCCACTCTAGCTAACTCATGCTTGATTTGTTTGTTTAACCCATGGCAAAACAAAGTAAAGCATGCTTCAGGGCTCCAATCTGCCTCCTTAGCCAATTGCTTAAAACGGGTTGCATAGGACAACATGTCTTGGTTTCCTTGTTGGAATTCCAGTAGCTTCTCTTGGGCACTGTACACTTGTTCAGGACAGTCAAACATGGTCTTGAAGGCGTCCACGAATCCTTCGTAGTTTTCCAGGAGCGGGTCTCCCGCATTCACCAAGGGAGTTGCCCAGGCAAAAGCATTTCCAGAAAGATGGGAAATTATAAAACCCACCTTAGCCCTGGGAGTAGAAAAATAGTAAGGTTTCAACGTGAAATGCACCAGATATGAATCAAGGAAAGAACGCAGGGTCTTGGAGTTACCATTGTATTTGTCCACAATCCCCCCTACCAGAGCACTCTCCTGAAATGCCGAATCCCTGGATAACATGAGTTGCTTTAGTGCTGCATTTTCAGCTTTGAGGTTCTGAACCTCTGTCAATGATTCTTGCATTCCTCTCATGAGATCCTGTACAGCAGCCTCCATGTTAGTTACAATATCAGGTTTTTGGTGTTTCAAACTGTCACACAGAGTCAGAACTCTTTACTGTCACACTCTGACTCTTGTTTTACATGTTTGTCCTTTGAAGTCTTCTTTCTTGGGTTTGGAGGTCTCTCTTTTTTCCTGGCCGTTCGAGACTTGTACAGGAATGGACGATTCTCCCCTGTCGCCAGTATGCAGGTGTATGTATGCAGTGTAGATACCTGCTTTGATGAGATGGTAAGGTAAGACGTTCAGTGTTCCTGGAAGGGTCATGTGAGTATTGGGCAATGTCCAGGAAGGGTCCAGGAGCCAGAAAGGAGCAGGGAACTCGCACAGTTCCACGAGACAGAAATGCGAAGAACGTTTTCGGATCAGGGCCCAGGGTCCGGGAAGAGTAGGAGACTCGCACGATTCCACAAACGGAGAATGCGAGGAGCGGCACTGACTGAATACCAGGAAGGAAGAATACGGTACTGCTGGAACCAAAGGGAAGAAGGAAGCATGAGTGGGGGGAAAAACAGGGTGACATACTTGCCGGTAACACAGAAAGTTAGCGTTGAAATGCGCAGAGCCGCGTGTCTGTTTTCTAGGAAGTGGCAGACATAGCTGGAACACTAGACAGCAGTCTGCCTAACAGCGCCAGCCATATTGGTAGTATACTGGACATGATACTACGGTGCTTAATGGACCACATATTCCAGAAGGGGCCGAAACGGTGAATCATGACACTGTGTAGTTTTTAGAGTACATAGGACCTCATTATAAGTATGCCAATCTGGAATTAATGCGATGGTAATTCTGTTTACCAGCACATTTATGGACCAGCATTCTGCAGGTTTGCTGGTGGGGAGTCTGATATACCTCTAGCCAAGAGCTGCAGGTAAGTCAGGCACCCCACTGACAAAAGCAGCTGGTATTATCAGCATTGGTGTTGCTGGTGCCGGTTATAACAGAACGCCCCCCATGGAATCCTATTGACTCCATGGGAATGGGAATTAAAAACCCTTCCCGCCACTTGTAATCTGCAGACCAAGTGGTGGGAACGGTAATACAGTTTGTAGACATCCGGAACTTGTAATGAAGTTGAGAATTTATAACACAGCACTGTATTATTGTGCCTGTAGGGATATTAGTTATGATGAGCAACAGTTTTGCCATTTTTGAGTAGGCCTCAGCCAGAGGTGCACAGCGGACGTAGTATATTAGGCCATAGTTGTTAGTTGGGAGTGTTTGACTGAATTTCATCCTGTCCTACAAGCAGACTGGGTGCTCAAGAGCATATGGGGAGGGGTATTAGATAGTTGCCAACTTGTTATTGTAAGGGAAGCTTCCTCAATGGATGAAGGCCCAGTCCCACACAACAAATGCTGTTGCATCAGATAGGCACAGAGAACCTAATGTTTGTGAAGGCCACAGTGAGGAGTGGGAGTAGTTCTCAGGCAGCCACAATATGAAAATGGCAGAATAATATGAAGAAATTAGCAGACATGAGGGTCCAGGAGCAGTGCTCCGCAGTGGGCCTGTCACATTTTTTTCTAGAAGGCCATTCATTGCATGGAAACCACTAGAAAATGGTGTACTTCGGCAACATATATCAAGATTACAAGCTACTGTGAGCAGGTGCAGGCAGTGGGAAAGGGAAATTAATAGAGGAGGTGTGTGCCATATTGGTTTGCGGCTCATTGGTCAATCTCGGTGGGATGTTGAAGCTCCAGTTGTCGTGCGTAGCATGATCCAATTAGAATCAAGCACTTTCTTGAACTGTTCCCCGAGATGGGATTGGTGGATTTTTGCTGACCAGGGGTGGGGGTTGAGATCATGGTGGATGGGTGGTGTTCTTTTTTATGACAAAAAAAGTAACTGGCAGTAGTTTTTGAGCAATGTATAGGGTTGCTTAGGGGACTTGTGAGCACTAGCCAATGATAATATTAGGATGATATTTTTGTTACATTTCTTTTGCATATGCTATTTATTGTTTTGTTTGTGGCTATACAATGTTCATCCCGCATTGGGCCTGTGAAGCTGGCTATATTCAGTTTATCATCCCAGCCTTGATGTATGAGTACATGTGTGTGTTTCTTCCTGCAAGTGGTGCACTCCTTTTTTGAGTACTGTGGATTACTTCTTCCATAGTATTTCTCGTCATAGAATTTAATGGGAGCAGCAGTGGTGAGGAGTTTGGGGGAAGTGTAGAGCATTGTGAATCTGGTAGATGAGGGTGCTACAGACAAACTCTCTTTTATTCTGCAGTATATGCCAATAATAATGCAGAGGGGGATGCGGTGAGATGTTTAGTGATTTTGAGGGCACTTGTAGTGTCAAGTGACAGGTATCTTTTGAGTTTCCACAGGTATGATCTCTGGCACTGGTGCTCACAAATATAGCACACAAAGTTCATTGCTTTGGAATGTTATTTACAAATATTAACTCAGCATGAATTTTGAAATAAATAAACACTTGAATGAATGTATTACTTTACATTTTGGCACTGCTGTATAATAGTTTCAATCAGTGAGGTGTTCAGTTCAGGTTGCTATTTTGTGCTGTAACTGTAATGGTGGGTAGGCATTCAAGGTTGAAGGGAAGTGTGTTGGATGGGGGCGTATAAAACAGATCCTTGTCAGACATAGGACGTGGTTGATGCTAAGGAGGGAGAGAATGTGGGGGCAAGCATTCCATTGTTCCATCCTCATGAATTAATGTATTTTATGGTCCTGTGATCACCTATGAACCGTGACTGTACGAAGGACAGGATCATAGTCCTCAGATTAAGAGGCATGGAAGCTAGTTGTCCAACTATCAAAGTGAACTTTCAAAAACCATTGTGGCCACTCTTTGAAACTGGACAAATATTTGAACGGAATGTGGTTCATTTCGTGTGTATGGAATTTGTATGTTCCTGACGTTGTTAGTAGGTGTTTGTATGTGTTTATGTGTGGCTAGCCTGGGGGAAATCACTTGCCTGTAGAAAATGGGAGACTGCAGGTCCTTCAACGACTGGAAGTAGCTTGCTTAAACGGCACTTGACAGACTGATTCCAACATGAATGACACATCCAGAAAGTACAGAGGTTATTTTGTAAGACTTTTGTTGCCCATGATTGCAATCATGTTGCCTTTTTTTGATTGACTGGCCTATTCACACACATTTATGCTGGTGTTTTACATCCCCCCGTTCGTGTTCATTTTTCCAGCCTTCTCTATTGAGTGATTAGTTTTGTGTCACGTACTGCTGAAGAGCAAGTGGATCACTACTTCTATTTTACATTATTGTTAACTTGCATTATTTTTTTATTGCATGTCTGTGGATCTGTTGTTTGTCCGGGTGCTCAACAAATCATTGCATCTTGACCAACCATGCAGAGTAGAACCCATAATAACCAAAGCTAAATTCCTTTGATGCTGTCAGAGAGCATCACAACTATATATACAGCTGTAGAAGCTTTTTAATTCTTTTTTTATTTTAAATTTTATTTTTGGTTCATTTAACAAACTTTTACAACAATTCTATTATCTTTTATGAATCAAAAAATGTCGACATAACTCAAACATAAAACAATCAGGTTACATTCTTCATCAGATTACCGTATAAGCTTCACAGAAGTTAGTGCAATATTTACCTTTAAAAGAGAAGACAAATTAAATTCAGCATGATTCTAATCAATTTTATTTTCCTTCCAATTATTTTGCTAAAAACAATTTACAACATCTATTGATAGTCAAATATGTCCCACTAATTCATATACATTTTCATAATGATTTTTCCTTCCGGTTACTTTACCTATAGATGTTCATTTACATTTCTCCAGATTCTTAGATTGTGCATTAACATCGGGTCCAAATGTGCAATCTATTCACACTATTTCCAATATTTTTCACATCCAGCCACTTCACCAAGTTGCATTATCAATTTCATCATTTCGCCATATTTCCATCAGAATCCTACAATCGTATGTTTACTGGGCTATCTCAACTTAAGACTGAATTTCCTTGTTTATTATATACAATAAGTGAGTCAGAGATAACACTAATGTTATATTTGACCCCCACATACAGCGGGTGCATAGCCACTCCCTTCCATATATAGTCAGTCCAATGTTACCTTCACCAATGTTGTTTCTTCTATGTAACTTAAAGTAAGGACAGTACACCGTTAAATGTTTTAAAGTTTCCTTCTGCAGTGGATTCTCGCAAATATGGCGCGACGCCTTATTTACAGATAAACTTCCCTTAGACCAGTATTGGATTTTCTCATTTGTGTGGATCTGGTTTAATTTGAAGTGGAGATATAGTTCACGCGCTCTCTTTCCCGGGAAGTGAGATAAATACAATCCCAAGCTTATGACGAAGTATAGCAATCGGCACTGTATTGTTGAGCCTGAGGGTGTATTTCCATATTATTGCCTGGACAAGATTAAAAAATGTGTCAATGTTCTGCAAACACATATCCAGGCCATAGAGCATTATTGCCTCGACTTTCAATGTATAGTATTCAAATACCGGAGACATAGAGAAATCATAATACCTACTATATATAATCTTCATTTGTGAACACAGAGGTTTAATTTTATCTCTAATCGTGTTTTCCATATAGTCAATGAAGACATCTTGCATAAGTTATATCCAAGATATTTTACCGAAGGAGCATGCTCCATTTTTGTGCCATCTAGACACCATTTAAACGCCACTGTTTTCTTCCTACAATTGTTGAAGATGATGATGTTAGACTGTGGGATTGGACTGCAGATTAAGCTGATGTGCATATAACGCAAAAAGCTCCAGTTTGATCTGCAGCCCAAAAGGTGTAAAGTAAAAGAGTAAAATATCATCAGCGAATGCTAGCCATGGATTTTTAGGTTACCTAGCTTGGCAGGAAAAGTCACTTTCTGTGACCATATAGCATCCATGTCACATAGATATAATTTAAACAAGGTGGTTGCCAAATTACAGCCTTGGTTAACCCCAATCTGAGTAGGTATCGGCTCAGTCATCACTCAATGTTGGTTGATTCGTACTCTGACGGTTGTATTCTCATGTAATATGACCAGCATCGAAAGAGTAGTGGGGTTAAAACCTATTACAGCCATATTGTTCCACAGAACATTATGAACCACTGAGTCAAATGCTGCGGTTAGATCCAAGGATGCCATATAAGTTGGACCGGCTTTGTCCTTTCTGCTTTTCTCAAGGAGGTACCCATTTGGCGGTGAAACCCCACTTAAAAGCGAGATAGAATTTTATTTTGTTTTATGTGGGATTCTATATCCTGTAGAATAAGTACAGAGAACATCTTTTCTGGGGCATCTAGCAGTGCAATTGCATGGTAGTTTGCCGGATTTTCATGATTTCCTTTTATCCAAATGGGAACAATGTTCGCAGCCTGCCATGAAAGAGGTATTTTGTTTGACTTAAAGATATTGTCAAATTTTATTTTTAGTATATCAGCCCAAAATGTAGGATTATGTTTTATTAGGCACGCTGGTATGCTGTCTTACCCAGGAGCCTTAGAATATTTAATCTGCAGAATAGACCACTCTATGTCAGTCCCGAGCCAAGAGCACAACATGACTTTCGAATGCATTTGGCTAGGGGGGAGAATCATTTTAAGTCTGTTAGGTAGCTTATATTTGTCTAGGAAGAAGGTAGTTCAAATTTCCACAGATATGGGTGATGCAAGACTATCTTCATGTTTACTCAGACTAGTTATGAGCCTGGCCCACACCAATTTCCTGTTATTGGAGCAGAGATGGGAGATCATTTTCTGGTTATCTATAGTTCTTAATCTATGTTTTATGTTACAACATTTGTTAATATGTCGGTTGCAAATAGATCTTTTTCTTCTCAGATATTCCACAGAGGTCAAGTGGAGTTTCTTTAATCCACAGAGAAGTTTATTTTTACAACATTTTGAGTTATGAATCTCAGTATTGTGGGAAGGTTGTTTATTAGAGCGGGTCTGAGGGTGTTCTTGTCCCATTTTAACCAGCATTGCTGCCGTTTCCTTATTATATTGCGCTTCTATTTGGTATGAGTCCAAAGGATGATGAAGGTGGTGAACAGAGGATTATATTTCATTATTAATCATGTTTATACATGTTTGACATAGATGAGCACTCCAACTGATTGAGATAGTAGGAAATCAATCTCTGCCCAGCGTAGTGATGATTCTTTTTTGCAAGATGGTACCATTGACAATGATATTGGTGCCAATTATTAAATGATCTCCCAGATGCGGGTCAGTAGTAGTTGATAGACTGGCTAGTGGGGCAAAATGAGCAGACACGCCCAGGTAGTCTATCCGGGTTTATTTTGTTCCTCGAAACCATGTGTAAGGTGATGGTACAGGGCAGTATTCCAACAAGTGGATATCCCAATTAGTTAGACAGTCGTCCCATCTTTCCCATTGTTTAGAGCCAATGACAGATATGGTGAAATCTCTATATTCGTTTTTTTAGTGGCTTGCTGAAGGCAGAGAGCGTTAAAGTCACCTCCAATAATTAACTGATGACCAGGATATGCCCAGTAGATCTCCTCTAGGATTGAGTTAAGCTTATCAATCATAGTATCAAGAGATGTTTTCATAGGGTTCCCAGTATAGAACAATCACTATATAGGGAGTATAAGTGCCCTGAACAAAGGTAAATTCAATGGCTTGAATGTCTTCAGAGGCTGCTTGTAAATTAGAAGTTATACTGAGGTTGTTATTAAGACAAATAGCAAGTCCCCCCGATGGCCGCCCCCCTCTAGTCGCTTTCGCTTCTACTACATAGGTGGTAAATCCATGGATGGTAAATGTATGTGTGTTCATGGTCTCCTGAATTATGATGATAGAGCTTTGGTCAGGCAATGCTATGGTGTTTATCCATGCATTAAAGTTGTTGAATCTGCATGGATTCCATGAAATGATAGAGAGAACTTGGTTACTATGGGACTATATTTGTAGCTTTTCATTCATTTAGAGTGTTTGCTAGTGGTATCAGCCAAGACCAATCCTTGTTGGAAGAGGTCAAAGTTGCTAATTGAGAAAGCACAGATAATTCTGGTGCTTTTAGGAGTGGATTTGGGGGAATGAGTTCTTCACTCACTGAGTAAATGGGCTCCTGAAACTGTAAGATGCTCTTTGCTGCTTCGTGCGTCTGGAATTGAAAGAGATCCAGTCCCAGTTGTTCGAAGTCCATACTATGTTCCCACAGCATCTTCGTTATTATGGGTGAATGTAGCTGGCACAACATTCGATTATTAAAAGTGTTATTGAGTTCAATCCTATCTATATCCTCTTATATTAAAATTCTTAGAGCAGGGATGAGGTTAAAGATCTGTAATAAGTGCGAGCGATTCAATCTCCTACCATTCACATCCACATCGTTCAGCCAACCTATTATATTTAACATCTCCTTATTAGGCTCATTTGTGGAATATTTAGATGAGCATAGCATTCCTTCAGCTGGTAGCCCCTGCTTGCTTAATGGTTAATGGTTAAGGGATATCTAATGTTTTAGCTTTTGGATTGTTTTCCTTGGTAGGAGTAACATCCGCTTCCAATTGTCTGTTTAACAGATTTTGTGTAAAGCTATCTAGGTTAGCAGCTGAGGTAGGTGGAATGCAGTCTCCTTTGAGTATGGGTCCACTAGAAGCTTTCGACAAGGCATTATGCAATGTTTTATTGGAAATATCCTTTATAGGATAGCAAGAGGAGAGCTGAGATTGTTTGGCATTTTTAGTTCCCATATTGGCCACAGATGCCGCTTCATGATGGTGTGGACTGTTATCTTGTACTAAGCTTTCAGCGGGTTCAATTTTCCCCAATGCTTCTTTTGAATGGACTGTACTAAAATGTTTTACTTTATCATTTCTTTTTTTCCCAGTGGTTCCCTTACTACCTGATTCAGGCAATTTGGATGAAGAGTCTTCTATTTGTAAAGCTTTTCTGCTTTCTTCATCCAATTCTTCTAAATCTAATGTGCCATCCTCATTAGAAGTGTCATATATATTTTTAGTATTTGAGTTCCCATCCTTTGATGTTGATAGGCACATATTTTTCTTTTTTATTAGTATCTACTTGTGTCTCACGTTTCATTTCAGAGTTTCTTTTGATTGCTCTCATATGCAATCGTTTTTGCCTACGGGACATATATTGTATTGAGGTAGATTCACTGTTCCTACTCTTTTTATTCTCACAGCCATTGAAGGAAGCCTTGTCCTCCTCGTCCATACCCGAGACACCTTGTTTTTGCTCAATCAGATTGGTTAGAGCAGAGGGACTATGAAATGTTTCGCTAGACAGGCTTTCTGTTATGGATTCTGCATGTATAATTACTTGGTGTGCCGGCTGTGATAATTTGCTCTAAAGTTGTGAGATATGGGTATCTAGCCTGTCAATTTTGTCATATACATCATCTATAGTAGTTCTGGGAGTGTCAATTATGTCATATACATCATCTATAGTTGTTCTGGGAGAGTTATCTGCTTCAGCTGGTGTGTTTTATTTACCACTGCAACACTATTTAGGGTTTGGGCGTAAGATCTTGTGGATATAGAGAAGGCTTCTCCGATAGGTTTGTCTGTACATGTTTGGACGTTACCATAGCCTCTTGAGTCTGTGCACTCTGTGTTTTTGCTCAGGCGGGGATACTGTCTATTATCTTAGTAGTGCTTACAACACACTCATTCCCCATCCCGCACAGAAAGCCTTCAATTTTGCTTATTTTTGCAAGCGTTTCAGTCAAAATATGTTTTAATTCCTTAATCTCTATGTGTGTAAATTCGTGCCCTTTGTCTAACAGGTTTAGTATGCTTGTTAGTACCGGGAATGACTGTTCGGATGTTTCAAAATCATATAGCGCCATTGAGATTCCCATGAATGCTATTTGGGAGGCTTCATGAACAGTGAGAGGGGACTCTGCGCCCTGATACCTCCGGGTCTGGCGCGCGTTAAAAATAAATAAATAAACAAACAAATTAACAAACTGTTTAAGGTCCTTCGGACTCGAGCACGCATTTTTTCTTTGGTCGTGATCTCTCATAGCCGTAGCTATCTCGGGATTACTAACCATGGAGGATTTTCTTGGAATCTCAGGGAATAATGTGAGGAGGCACCTAGTTGTCCATATGTAAAGGCATGGGAATTGTCATTTACTGTTGCACTAGGCCTAACTAAATGAACATCTTCAATACCTCCTTGTTTGCCAGTGGCGGGGTCGAAGGCCCAAGCGAAAGGCGGATTCTTTTCCATAGTTCGGCCATGAAAATTGAAGCCAGCAGCGAACCATCGGCTATGTCTTGTTTTTGGTTGTTTAACTGCTGTAAGGGGGTCCGGTTGCGGGGGTACCCTCACGTATGCTAAGAAAACTATGCTGCACTGAACGTTCAGGATCATACATTTCTTGTAAGGGAAATGAACATGCACCGTGGACATTCATGTGTGCTACTTGTATCTGATCTTGAGGGCATGCAGCCGCTGGTTCTTGCGCGCTTTTCTCATCCGTTTTGCCTCGTATTTTCAGAGCTACGATTCTTCTCCGAGGTGTCTGTCACGATGTTTTGAGAATGAGACATGTCAATAAACCCTTCTCCTGGCAGCATGTCAGAGTTTTGCAGGACAGCGGAATACACTGAATTATTCTCTTTGACCAACGACCTACAGATTTTACCACCTCTGAGGCTGCCTGCCATTCCCAGTCTTATTTAGCAGAGAAAATGGCAAGAATCAGCAGGTGTAAACACAACAAAACAACACAGGTAAAATCTTATTGTGGGAGACAATGTTCGGTCATCAATGTCTCACTGGTCTTAGAGTTCACCCGATAGCTTTAGTCGTCCCTATCGGTATGCGTGCATACTAAACTTTACACCGTTTTTTGTCAATTGCCAGGCGATATCAAGTGTACGCAATTAAATAGCATTTAAACAAAGGCAAAAGACATTTAGATATATCGTAGTTTTTTATATTTTTACCTTTGATTTTTGATGTTTGGGTGTGTTACACAAACATATCGCTGCTCAGAAAAAATGCGTGGTCATAAAGTCGACACGCTTCCCACCCCGCAAGCCCTAACAGCCCAACAGCACTTGCTGGCACTTTCGGGCGGCGCGCACGTCCGTGCTGTTATGTAGGCTGACGGGTGAGGGGGTGGCCAGGGTTAGAGCGTCAGAGACACTCTGTAGAGAAGAAAGGAGAGAAAGCAGATAGAGTGTCACTGCTTTGGCAGAATGTCCCAGCACGAGTCCCAGTGCTTATCTAAATGCCCAAGTCTTTAGGGATAGTTACGGCTCAATGTGGACAATGCTTCTTCTTGCCGACGCAGCTCTTTTGAAGCAGAAGCGCCTGCAGCACAGCAGAGTCCCCCATAGCCCAACAGCACTTGCAGGCACTTCCGGGGTACAAGTAGTGTCTTGGCTTTTTGTGCACTTGATTCAGCTGGGTGCCATCTAAATTGGGGTAGGAAGCTTACTGCAACGTGTGCCTCCATAGCATTACAAACAATGAAAATACTTCCCTCAGAAAAACTAAGCATGCATGCATAACTAGTGTAGGTTAAGGAAACTAGTATTTTACTGCCTTTTCTTGTGAATGTATGCAAGCTGTGTTGTAGCTTGGAAGATTAATGCTGCTGCTAATATATGTTTTTTAAGTGCAATGTCATAATAAAGGGTGTACTATCAGATTTGCTGATGCAATGTGTAGTAAAGCAGGTTCCAGGCTTACTTAGGTTACAACTAAGAGGTTTATTACAAGTTCTTAGGTTATAGTTACATAAGATATAACGACAGATAAACACTGGCTCCCATCACCCAGGCAGGGGAGGTCTAACTGCCTCAGGGTGGAACCTATATGTAAACATTCTCACATTCACACATCAACATTCCGCATGACATCACCAGCTCATAACATACACAGACAAGCACTACATAACACATCTCCCTCCGTTCCAACAACAACACTACCACGGACAGCAATATATAACACATCTCCCTCTACACACACACTCGCCAGACCACACTGGGAAATCACACAAAACACAAACCGTGCATCTTTTTAGTGAGAGATACAACTCAAACATTTCTGGGATGTAATCCCTACACCTACTTCATACTTCACTCCACTGGGGCGCTTTCCCCAAATTAAATCCTCCATTGGGACGGAATCCTTACACTGGCTTCAGACTTAAATGCACTGGGAAGGCGCTACCTTCCTCCATTGGGACGGAATCCTTACACTGGCTTCAGACTTCAATGCACTGGGAAGGCGCTACCTTCCTCCATTGGGACGGAATCCCTACACTGACTTCAGACTTAAATGCACTGGGAAGGCGCTACCTTCCTCCATTGGGACGGAATCCCTACACTGACTTCAGACTTAAATGCACTGGGAAGGCGCTACCTTCCTCCATTGGGACGGAATCCCTACACGGACTTCAGACTTAAATGCACTGGGAAGGCGCTACCTTCCTCTATTGGTACAAAATCCCTACACTTAACTTCACCTTTCAAACATCACTGATTTGGAAGTTATCCCTACATTAACTTAACATTCTAAGCACACTGAGAAGTCGCTATCCCCCCACAAAACTTCAATAACTTCTACCAACTTGAAAACTTCAAACAGAAGACACTGACCTCCCACTCTTCCACTTCCGAACATGACAATTCACTTTTGTCACGAAAACCTTTGGCATTGTGGTGCTTCAAATTCACATCTTCAACAGAAATATTTGCAACTGTCACCTTTATACTGCTATTAGTCCATAGGTACTTTAACTTCTATAAGTCCATGTTGCTTTTGGGCAACTTCTAACCTACAAATCCTCAAGTAGGTTATTACTAGCTCATTCAAACCCCCTATTCCTCACTCGTCAACACTGGACATTTCTCCTAACTTCAAACTTTATGAGTCCATGAAATTCCATCCTGAAAATCCTCAAGAAAGTTATACCTGGATTCTGCTTACACTCTCCACTTCCAGCTATATATTTTTACTCCTTAAGCTACAACTCGTATCGTATACGCTCCATACGTGTGCATTCTCAATAACATTTAGCCACGTGTGTACATTACTCCATACACCACAGACTCAAATCCCCATATCCTCACAACGCCAGGAAAAGGATACTTATGCGCAAGATTCACTTCATTCTGTACACCATGAGACAAATTAACATTGCCCCTTGTCGCCTTCACAACGGCGTGACATCCAATGGAAACATCTCAGTCCGCCGCTCTAATGCTCCGGAACTGGCAATATATCAACATGCCAGCATACCAAACTTCTTCTCTCAATGTGTCGTGACGACAAACGGGTCCGCAACCAATTCTTTCACCACACCACCACACACCACTGTTTTCCACTAGGCTGCCGTACCGCTTACCCTTCCACCTCGGATGTTATCTAGTCCCCCTTTTTGCTTTATTGATAGTGGAACTCCAAACTCGAAGCATCATCGGTTTCACTTAAAATAACCTTCCTGACCACTTTACTGAAACTTCATGATGACGTGGGCACAATGTCGGCACGTTTCTCTGGTTCCTTTACTCGAATCACAGACAACTCCTTCTCTACGAGTACGCGGTGCGAGTACATTACTTTGCCGCCCGAATGCCGAACTCTGCACCGAGTGCCGAACTCTTCTCCTAACAACTGTCAGCATTCCATTGAATCGTCAACCCCTGAACGCCTAAGATGACATCATCATTTGTTCTTTGAATTCCGCATCTCACAGAGCTGTGCGGCCCCAACGGCAATTCACTCTGGAGACATGATGAATTGCCAACAAGCCTCACACTTGGAGCACACTTCATTACTTCTAAATTACATACCAGTTTCTCACTGGCGACATAACTTCACGCAGCACACACACTAGTAAGCATCATTAACATGATATGATATGATATGATATGGCATTCATAACGCGCCTATGCACAAGTGTTTCTCATCTTCCCCATACCCCAGGGCACATTTCTTACACAAACAGTCCTGGCTGCTATCTCCGGTTGCCCACGGCACAACCTCTCCAGCTTTCCTTTTTAACTTATGGGACACACGTTCTGCTTTCTTCTTATGGTCCACCTTAAGGGCCAAGCTCTCTTTTTGGGCTTCCTGTCGCTTAATGGCCCTGCTAAACTCTTCAGCCCCCCAGATCCAGCTCTCCCTCCACCTTATGAGAAGCTGATCCCTCCTGTAATGGGGCTCTCTTCCTTTCCTCCCCTTATGTGCCCTGGGTGATGGATCTTACTTGTCTTGGGGATGGTGCTGTCCTTCTTCATGTCCTTTTCTTTCCTGCACCCCCCGCAGCAGGTTTCTCAGCTTACTTCCATTACTTGCACTTGTGTTCTTCTCATTTAAGGCCAACTCATCACCATTGTAGTAAAGCAGGTTTCAGTCTTACTTAGGTTACAACTAAGAGGTTTATTACAAGTTCTTAGTTTATAGTTACATAAGATATAAGGACAGATAAACACCGGCTCCCATCACCCAGGCAGGGGAGGTCTAACTGTCTCAGAGTGGAACCTACATGTAAACATTCTCACATTCACATATCATCATTCCACGTGACATCACCAGCTCACAGCAAACTGAGACAAGCACTACATAACACAATGCATGCAACCTTTTGGGAGGATTTAGACAATGAGATTAGAGTTTACAAATGAACCTGCAGTATCCTTTGGAGGTCATCAATTGATTGAACTGGTTGATCAAGAAATGCTGAGTTAGACGTCAGAATGGGCAATGACATGTATATGATCTACCTAGGGCTGTTCAGTGGCAAGCCGGATAATTGAACTTCTGGGAGAGAGTTACAGGCTATGCTGACTGCACGGGGAAACTGAGGTGTGTACCAAACAGGCTCTTTAGGGGTGATAGTATTGTTTGATAAATGAGTCTGATGTAATTGACTGCTCTATTTCAGAAATCAATTCTAAATACGACAAACTAACAATGGTACAAAATGCCTCATTAGGACCCAGGCGGTAAGGGGTTTACGGCGGCGTAAACAGCGCCGACCCTTACCGCCTGATTCCGAGGTCCCTTAGCGCCATGGAGGATTTAACACCTGCTTTTAGCAGGTGTTAAAATCCATGGCGCTAAGGGACCTTGTTGTTAATTACGCCACCGTAATTTACGGTGGCGTAATTAACGCCTTCCCCACACCCATTATGCCCTATGGGGCAAAAATGGGAATGGGGAAGGGTAAATGGGTTAATGGGGACTTACCGCCCCGGCAACCTCAGAATGGGGCGGTAAGTCCGCCAACCAACATGGCGTAAACGTAGTTTACGCCATGGTGGTAAAGGTACGACCCAGGTGATAACTTACCGCCTGGGTCGTAATGAGGCCCAAAGTGTTCATAATATCTAGTTATGCACTCAATAGTTCTTACTGCCAGAAGAGAGACAGAAATATAGTCAACACCCAGGTGAAGAATAGTTGTGGACTAAATACTTTTTATATCTGATGTTATTACGCTTCTATCAGATCACTAGTTGGTTAATCTAGGACTGGCAATGAGAAGTAATTGCCAGGAGTGTCGTCACATGGCAAACATATAGGTGAGCACAGAAGTATTTAAAGAAAAGGACATGACTTAACAATGCACGTACTATCTTGACAACGGTTTTTCTCATTCATGTGTGAATCAGAAAGAAATGGTCCTGCTTCATAGCATTGAGAATTCCTTGCATTTGTTCAAATTAGTCTTTCTGATCACATTACATGCTGCCGACAGGGCTAGAGCAAACCTTCACAATGCACTTCTATGGCATTCTGGCATATTTGTTTCCAGAAATTACATTACATTTACCTAGTATGGGTGAAGGGAATTACTTGGATGTTTGGTGCAATATAAAACAAAAATACAACAACATAAATGAGTTAATAGTATTAGTATTCAAATGTGCACAGCATACCCTCATTAACTGATGACATAGACCGAGGTCTTACTCTTTGCCGATAGTCTCCTGCATCCCATGCAGTATAGAATTGACAGTATATGTTCGGGTCAAAAGTCATCCATCGCTTTCATATTTTACAAACACAGTTAATGTTTAAAGGAATTTAAAAAGAAATCCCTTTGCTTTGGGAACACCTTAGAGTCCTTTATAAAACTTTCCACAAAACGCACCATTAAAATGATTTGTTGACCTGGTATTTGGAGCAGTAAATGTCCTCCTCCTCTTAATGAGACAGAATATACTCTAATTATCCCTTACTCCTACTAGGATTTCCAGTGAGAAGGGGAAAAAGCCCTTTCATTTTTGGCTTCATTTGAGAATAGAAGACAATGATTTCGCTTCTCTGTTCTATTTATTTTTCATCATGACATATGCTCCTTTTAAAATGTTTTTTTTTCAGAAACAACCCCGATGTTTTACATGATTTCGTGGTTAAGCAGCTCTTCCAAAACTGAAAGATACACTCTGTACCAGCCTGTCATCAAACAAGGTCTGTTTCTTCCCAACTTTGCAGGGTACCATTTGGCAGACTAAGGAAAACTCATTTGGAAATAAACTGACACAGAACTCTTGAAACTTGGATAACACACAAATGTTTTTATTTTCATCTATAAGAACCAGTATTACTTTTTATTTAGGCAAGTGGAGATTTCCTGGCAAGCATCAATGGTGGTTGCACATTTTCAATAGCAGACACCAACTTCTAGTGCCACACCTTCTTGGCTGGTGACCTATATGTATAATGGAATGCATGGTCAATGAAACCTCATTCTGGTTATCTGCCTTTCTCTCCAGTAGACATTAAAGAACTTATAGCAAAATTGTTGTTTAATTACATGCAAGATTCTCATATAGCTAAGCATGGCTGTCTTATATTAGAAGCAGGAACCAAAAGTGACAGTTCCAGATTGCTGGACATTTGAGGCTCAATTCTCAAAAGAGAAAATAAGGAGATGCTTAATAACTTTTCAAATTTGTTCACGCTTTCCTATACCTGATTCACAAAGACTTCACTTGGAGCGAATGTGGACCTGCATGGAGCTTCTATGAGATGCTCATGTGAAAAGCTCTGCTCACCCAGGGGCATCTCCTAGATGCTCCAGGCATATTTGGATTTCAGATTTGCTCCACTTTTAGGGTTTGTGATTCAGGTGGTCTAAACCTTAGATGCTCAAAGCATCTTCTGAATTGTTCCTGTGCAGATATTTGAACATCAGGCCCTTGCAATTAAGCATAAGAGGGATGGTTCATGCAAAACTGTAACCCAGAGTATTTTCAGGGGGCTTGTCCTGGTTACACTTTACAGATTTCTCTTTAGGTTTGTGTAAAGAGGTTCAACCATGTGTCTATGTAGAGACAGGCAAGTAGACACTTGGTTACACAAAACGGTGACCCGGGAAATCAAACCAATGCCTTTTATTGCTTGGAATAAATCTACAGCCCTATCCTAAAACTGTCACTGTCCCTGAGGGAAGAACTAAACTCTCCCTGGGAACCCAAGGTGACTCTTGGGAGAGGTGCTGTGCTGCCTATCTGACAGGGGTTGAAGGAGACACCTGGGCCAATCAATGGGAATGATGTGAGTGTGGAGAGGCACAGGCTTGTCATGGATTTCTTTTTAAGGATAGTTAGGTTACAGAAGACTGAAATAGACTATAGGGTAGAGTTAGGAAATTAGCTTGGACTTTTTTTTGGTATGATGCATTTCGCGTGTGGGTGGCAGTGTTTATGGCGGGAGTGGGGGAATTGCAACCCAAATCCAATTAATAGAAGGTCAAAGCACTGAGAACCTGACATGCATTCACTGACTTAATGATCTGGCCAAAGCACTGAAAACCACAAGAACATGTATTAAGCAGAGTAAAAGGCCAAAGGACTGAGAGCCCTATATTTACTAGGCAGAGGAGAAAGCATTGAGCATTCATGCATTTACAAGGAGTAGAAGGACAAAGCACTGAGAACCCCATGCGCTTTAATTGAAGAGAAGTGGTAAATCGAATTAACATTCCAGAATATACTGCAGTACCAAGAAAAGGAATGGAACTGAGTAAAGGTCAGTCAAGGAATGTATTTATGTTGTGTTTTCCACCTGCTACAGCAGCAGCTGTTTGCATTAGAGCAGTATGTGCATTCCAGTGCCAGCCTCACTGGTCAAATAGTAGCCACAGATCATTTCCTCTTTGAAAAAACAGGGGCATCTGTCTTAAAAGAATCTGTTGCAATGAGATAAAATTTAATTTTGCTTGCAGCACCTTTTCAGGTGGCAGATAATGGAGTGCGGGGAGAGGAGGCAGTCAAGCCACGACCAACCAAGGCACAAAGGGGAGAAGATATGACATATGCTCAGCAACAGAGAACTCCAGGGATAAAGAAAACGCATGTTTCCAGTGTACTATGCCCTGCTTATAGTACCTTCTTGGCCAGTCGTGTAGATGAGATTAGGGTGATACAGGAGCATGCATTTCTTCATAATATCCACCACTGTCTCATCATCCATCTCACACCAACTGACAGAGGTCATGCAATACTTCATCACACTGTCACACCTGAATTGTACTGTTATCTATCAGAGGATGAACTTTTAGTGCTGGGAAAGTGGTCCTGCAAGTAGATGGTGCCACTGTGATCAGGTTGTAATGTGCTAGACATGGGAGTTTGGGAAGAAGGTTGGGCTGGCCCAGAGTCAGGGGCGTGGAGCCGCTTGCTAGAGCATGAGAGATGCAAAGCTGGATTGAAGTCTGATACTCCCTTGCTGCCATCAACACTGCTGCAGCTGCATGTGGCACTAGTCACATTTGTGGCATGGTATATGTGTGCCTTGAAAACATCATTGTGCCCTAGTCTATAGTGCTTGCCCACCAAAGAGGTACCCAAGGCACTCATAATTGGGTTACCCCAATTAACTGACTTCTGGTCAAGGTTGACTGACTCCTCAATGTCAGTAACACCCAACAGTAAGCTAAAGTAGTCTCACACCCACGACCAGATGCACAGTTATGTCATGGCTAGTGATATCTTCTGACCTGACTTTACCCTTTTGTTCTATTTTATCCAATTGATGTACAATTTTTACAAAAAGAGAACAGGCAAAAAGAGAAACATCATGTGTTACTCTCTCAATGCTTCATAAAATCCTTCCATCCCCCCAGTCTCATCTAAGTTTCTACGTCCATCTTCAAATGTTAGTATTCTTAATTCCGTTGGTTTATAACTCTCTTCTCATTTTTTGAAGGAAAGATGTTTTGAAAGAATAATGCTACCGCTATTACTAATGATGTTTTCTCACCATTCATTAGGCGGGTCGACCAATCTTCTTCATCATAGACTTGTAGTTTTGAAAGATGATGCCTCATGTAAGTCTTGCTATTTTTGTTAAGGCCAGAACAAGAGAGTAGTAGGTCCTTCACTGTTTCAACCTGATCTGTATCTTTACAACATCAGCATTTGTTTAAGGTTGACTTTCCACTGGTTGCAATGATTTCATTTGTCTAAATAAGTTCAAACGTACTCTCAGAAAGATATTTTGGAGCACCCTACTTGGGAACTTTTTCAGATATTCCAGAAGGTGGTTTAGCTTTTTTGTGTTAATTGGTAGACAGGTTGTTAGTTTGTTTGCTGATGCAATGTCAATAGTGCATATCCAGTCCCATTCTTTAAATGCTTTCCTCACTTTTGTTGGATTTAGTTTCAAGTCTGACTCGATGCAGCCAATTTCTTTGATTTTTCCCTGATTTTCATTGACCAGTTCTTCAACAATTTGCTTTTCCCACCCATTAGCTCGTTATTGATGATATCATAGATCTTTGCACAAGTTGCAAGAATGATCTTCCTGAACAGCATCAAGGTTTTCCGGTCGACAGTAGCTTCAAGTGAAAACAGACTCAGTTCACGGAGTATAGATGCCACTGATGTTGAATTGGGAAGACCCAAGACTCGATGCCAGAAGTACCCTTCAAGTCTCAGCCAGATTTTCTGTGGGATTGCCGCATGGCCTTGGCTCCATATAACAATGAAGAAATTACCTTTGCCTTGTAGAAGTTTAAGACAGCTATCATGGAGAATTGTCAGAATTTCTTGTCTACGGCCTTTGTTTGGGTTGCCAATTTTGTGATCTTCTCGAAGAGTACTGCTTGCATTAGTGTTTTCACAGCTCTGCTGCTTAATGTCACACCAAGGTATTTGAATCACTACACTCGCTCTATTTGTGAGTCTTCTAGATGCCATTTCAGTTTTTCTGTTTTCCTTGATGATCTTTCAAAGGACATGGCCTTGTTTTTTTCTTTGTTGATCTCCAGATTGTTTGCTTCGACATATTTCAATAGACTGTCTAGTTGTCGCTGGAGACCAACTGCTGTCTGGTCCATCAGGATCTGCATATAACAGGCGCATAACTTTAACACCTCCTATTGTTGGAGGGAAGCACCTGATTGACTGCTCGAAGTCTCCCACATAAAAGTTAAACAGGGTGGGGGCAAGCTGGCAACCCTGATTAACCCTTCTTGACGTAATGATTTCTGAAGACAGATTTCCCGAGCGATTAAACTGCACTCTCATGGATGTTTTAGTATGGATGCTTGTATTGGTTCTAGGATCTCTGCAGGACACGTCCAGTCTGTCATTTTTCCCCAGAGGATTTTGCGATGTTCCTGGTCAAAATCTTGCACCAGGTTAATGAAAGCTATGAAAATCCTAGGTCTTCCGTCCTTACCTTTCCCTTGAAAATGCTTAAGATCATGATGTTGGCAGTCATACCCACAACCTTGACGAAACCTGACTGAAAGGGATCTGCACATCCGACCAATTTTACCCATGATCGAAACACCTGACTGCGAGTAAACAGAAGACCTTGCCGATTACGTCCAATAGGGTGATCGGACGGTAGTTCCTAGGATTTTATTTTCGCCCTTTCTTAAAAATTGGAACCACCATTGACGTCCTCCACGAATCTGGAATTCTGCTTGTTTTAATGCATTTTTTAAGAACCTTGTGCATGAAAATGGCCCACTCGTTTGGCTGTTCTTTAAGATCAGCATTGGTGATCCCGTCGGGGCCTGGCGCCTTTGACGTGTTTAATTTGGCAAATTTTCCCAATATTATTTCCACATCGTGGGGGATGTCCAAGTTTTTGGTCGAATTTACTCGTGAGGCTCCTGGAGGGTCTGCTGGTTTCTGGAAAAGCAACAAGAATTGATCAACCCATGTTTTTTCTCCTATGTTGTTCTGTAAGGAGTCATTGGTATCGATTGTTGTTACTTTCAACAATGACCAACATTCTTTTGGTTTTCTGCCACATACCACTCGCAGCATTTGTTCTGAGTCAGTTCTGGTACATTTTAGATCAGTGGTCAATAAACAAACTTTTGTATAACTTTGTGGCGAGTATTGATTTTTCTTAGTTTTAGTAGGCGCTGATCTTTCTCGCTAGGCACTTTAGCCACCGCAGTTCCTTCTTGTTCTCTACCAAAAGTGTGTCATACACATGAGATGTTCCCTTTCAAATGGTGTTCATTTTTTTTGTTGTTTTTTCACTGATAGAGAGTGAGCAGGGGGGAGTAATCAACAGCAATAACCCCTTTGCCATCATTATCAGATTTCTGGTTTCTTGTGTATTCCTTTGTTAGGTTTTTGATCGAGTTGCCAGTCAATCTAAGGCAAGTGCCGCCTGTCATGACCCTTAACCAAAACCCCCACTGGCATGTCCTCATGCCAGGTAAGGTCAGGGTTCGGGGTTCCATTAGGGCCTCTGGAGCCTTGCATTACCTTCCAAGACTCTCTTGGAGTCAGTCCTCGTGCCTTTGGTGCCAGGTTCATATTCAGTATAAGGAACATCTTTGAAGGGGACTACTTTTCCTTGGGCCTGCAGCCAACATGGAGGCACCCACACAGACTAGTTCCTTAGAACTAGACTATGCAGTACTTTACCTGGACTACTTTACTGGGAGGCTATTTAAACCATACCCAAGCAACAGAACACGATTTGCGTTATTCTGCAGCCTGCAGCTTAACGCTCACCGTGCCCGGTGTCCTTGATACCGGCAATCATCAGAGCAACGAGCCTGCAGAGAAGAAAAGGAACATCATTAAATGACTCTTACCTGCGAACTCCATCCTGTATCTGCCCGACGCTCATCCATGCTTCTGCTACTTGCGGTCGCACATCCAGCAATCAGCATCTTCTGGACACCGCATACTCACTGGAATGAAGCAACCTGAAGGGAGAGAGAGAAAGACAATGTTCAAAAAGGTTACTTACGGCATAAGCCTCAGTCATCACGAGAACCTCACCTGGTTTGCTACCTCTTGGCCGGCATCGTTCCAGAATACCACGCTCACCGGAGAAGACCATCCCGACCTGTAAGGAGAGAAGAAACACAGGTTAGCAAGTAAAAGGCGAAGCAGCGCCGCGCTTAGCGCGTTACTTACCAAATCGTAGTGCGCTTCTTGCGCCATCCATACCGGCAGGTGCTCAAACCAACCAGCACAACATGCCGAATCTCCCGCTCACCTAGCGGGTAAAGAAAAGACATTAACCACAAAGAAAGGAAGGCAAGGACAGTAACACACAAAGACTGCTGCAATAAGACCTACATTAAAGACACTTGAATGGGCTCGCACCAGTGAAGTAACTTGGTCGCCCAAGCCCACTGAAGACTACGCACCCCTGCAAAGAAGGCAAGACGGAGAGCACGCCAAATATTACAATAAGGTGAGGAGAGGGCCATTGGGTCAAACTCAGGGGAGGTGGGAGAAGACCTTACCTGATCTTGAATCTAGTCCTCCTGTGCTTTCAGGCCCGACTTCCATCAAAGGCACCACCCAGTATAGGGAAGAGGGTTCCAGGTGCAAATCAAGCAACCAGGGCTGAGTAACATCCCCGTGGATACCAGGTGAGCGTAATACCGCCACTACATTCCTCTACTTGAACTGTCATTTTGGTTCTTTGTCCCCTTGCCGTTGTCCATGATGTGGTCAGCAGATTGTGGTCGCTGTTCTTAGTTATTATTTCAAAGGATGTAATAAGGGAGAGACGTTCTCTAGACACGAAGATATGATCTATGTCAGCACTTTGTCTATCTCTCTCCCAGGTGGGCACTGATGGTTTGTCTTGATCTAATATCATCTGTAAGTAGTAGAAGTCCCTAGAGTCCATTAGTGTTGTCCATAGGACTCCTCTATCAGCTGAGGGTGATGGTTTGTTTACTCAACTTATTTTGGTAGGTTGTTTTAGGCAAGTTAAATTTAGATCTCTGCATACAATTATATAGTTAATTTGGTGAACTATACACATGTCGTCAATTAAGTGCTCAACCATCTTTAAGAATTTCTAATTGGTTGTAGCTTGAGGATTCTAGTATAGGTTGATGATCACTATGGTTTCCAATGTGTCATTGTATGCCGAAGTACTGGGATGTTCCCAACTCAACAGCAGGGCTTAAAGAAATACACTTGAGGCTAATGTTTTTTTAAGATGTATGCCTTATTGCCGTTAATAGGCCAGATGATGGCCGTCCTTTCACTCCTTTTGATGCCAGGGAAATAAAGGTTTCATGACTATCCAGGTGAAGTTTTTCTAGCAACTATGTCTCCTGAAGACATAAGATATCTGCTACCTTTCCTTTAGCTTTCAAACATGCCACCATCATCCCTATCCTGAAGAAACCTTCTGCTAGCCCTCTTCTTGCTTTCAACTTCCAACCAATCTCCCTTCTCCCCTTCATCTCTAAGCCGCTCGAGCGCCTAGCCTACTCTCAACTTTCAGCTTTCGTATCCTCTCACTCCCTCCTCCCCACTTCTCAGTCTGGTTTCCGCCCTAAACACTCCACTGAGACTGCTCTCACTTATGTACTTAATTCTCTCCTAACTGCTCCATACGCTAAGCAATCCACAATTCTCATCCTCCTTGACCTCTCTGCAGCTTTTGATACCGTAGATCAACCCTTGCTTCTTAGTACTCTGTCCTCCTTCAGCTTCAAAGGCTTTGTCTTCACCTGGCTCTCCTCTTACCTCTCCAATCAATCCTTCACTGTCTCCTGGGGTGGCCGCACCTCCCCCAACTTCCCCTTGAACTACGGCGTCCCCCAGGGATCTGTACTTGGACCTTTTATTTTCTCTCTTTACGCCTCCCTTCTCGTCCCTGTTATCTCTTCTTTTGGCATTTCCCACCATTTCTACGCTGATGACACCCAACTCTTTCTCTCCTTCTCTACTTTCACTCCTGACCTCCATCGCAGTCTATCTTCCTTCCTAACGGCCATCAAAAACTGGATATCATCCCATTTTCTTTCCCTCAACACTGACAAGACTGAAGTCCTTTTCTTCCCTCCTAACACTCTTTCCCCTATCCCCCTCCTATCATCCACTTTTCCCCTTCCAATCTCCCCATCTTCACCCATGCCCGCAATCCTGGTCTCTACATTGACTCCTCCCTCTCCTTCTCCAACTACATCTCTCTCACCTCTTGTGTCTGTCGGGATCACCTCTTCAACATCCACAAGATCCGCTCCTCACTCACCTTCCATGCTTCTAAACTCTTAATCTCCTCCTTTATTTTCTGCCGTCTCTTCTACTGCTCTTCTCTCCTCTTCGGACTCCCGGTCTCTCATCTGACTCCCCTAAAATCCATATTCCGTTACTCAATCCGTACTCTCTTTCTTCTTGGCCCTTGAGATTCTATCTCCACCTCAATCGCTGAACTTGGCTGGCTTTCCTTCCTCTCCCAACTAAAATTGCAATTAATCTGTCTTGTCTTCAAATCTCTCCATGATCTTGCCCCCATCTCTCTTCCCTCCTCTCATTTTACTCTCCCTCATGCTCTCTCCACTCAGCTGATCTCTACCTACTCACTGTACCCCCCGCCTCAAGTACCTCCTCATGCTTCCGTTCCTTTCTGTTAGGCGAAAACCTGTGCAGTTCCCTCTGGGACCACTGCAAAAGATTTAGGACTACAGGTGTTTGGCAGTAAACCCACTTGGTAGCAGTCTGTACCACACAGATTCACTTGGTAGCTGTGGCTGAGCAGTCAGACTTCCCTCAAGAAGAGTTAAGCAGTATGTGGAGTATACAATATAGGGCAATTCTTCACAGTAAGACAAGCAAACTCGCAACGAGGCTTCAGTGTAAAGATATTAAGGTATTTATTTATAACGGAACATCTATAGAAAACACTATGGCACTATCACGGCAAACACCTCAATTACAATTACTCTACGAAGAAGAAACAATCAATCCCCCTAACAATATTTCGACAAGTCTAGGTTCTACCAGCATCACTTATTTGCAGACAGCGGTGTATGCCTCAACCTAGATGGCACTCTAATATTAGTTAGGACGGGAGAGAAAAATAAGCAGGTTACGAAATCAACACAGTTCAATACTTCACGGGAAAAATGCAAGGCAAGAAGGCAAGAACCACAATAGATCATAAAGTTCAGAGGCCAGGCCCACTCGGAGAGAGGCAAGGCGATATGTCCCAAAAAGTCTCTTAGTGGAAATGCGTTTGAGTCTTTGTAGCAAATTGTTATCGGCAGATTGAACCAGTTCAGAACAACACGCTAGAGAAAGCTTGGAGGCGACCCCATGGAGAGGAGAGGATTAAGACACCTCACTCTATCCGGCAACAAGGGAAGCCAGGCGTACACAGTACCTTGATTGTGGAGAGACAGCTCCGGCGGGGGCAGTTGTTCCTGGTGGTGGATGCACGTCGGGTCTTTGCCAAGAGTAGAGATGATCTCGTCGTCGAAGAAAAGTGAAGTCCGGTGCACCACCAGGGAAGAGACCAGCCGCAGAGTGCTCCATCACAAGGCACCACCTTTTGGTCGCGGTACAGGGGTAGTGGCTATCCGGTTGCCGAGGTGCTCTGCACGGGCAATTCGACCACTGCGTCCTGAGGCGAAGAAAAAGCAAAGGGGACTGGTTGTTCCCACCAGTCAGGGGAAGAGACTGTCCGGCAGGGAGATCTCCTCTGTCGTCGGGAAGTGGTGAGTCGGTTCCGCAGGGCTCCACCGGAGGTGTCGTCGTGCAGGTCGGCTCAGCGTTACCCTCGTCGGATTCTTAGGTCCTGTGGCGACTTCTGAAGATCCAGTCCAAAAAGCCCTGCTTTTATGCAGAAAACCCCCATTCATTCAGCCTAGCTGTCAATCAACACACGCTAAGTGGTGAGCGGGGAGGCTCACCACTTGGGCCAATCACACCAGAGTGCGACCGGAGTTGGCAAGGCAACTCGGTCCAGGGTGCCTAAACCCCCTCCCACACCCCTGTGGTAACCCAGACAGAATGGTACCACTTTGGAGGGCCTCTGTACAGGAGCCCGCCAAAAGTGGAACAAAGGGCTCAACCTTTGGTTTAGGAGTCACAGAGACGAACACAGACGCCATTTTAAAAACCGAGTTCTGGCAGAAAATACCATCCGATAAACTTATTTAAGATAAGTAAACTGATGGTATGTTAGAGATTAATGAGGAAAAGTATCAATCTCCAACAATGGGACGAATCCCATAGGGTTATGTTCGGGGTCGAACATAACAAGTAGTTTCCACTGCCACCAGCCAAAACTCGACGAGGGGGGATGGGACAGTGCCCCCTCGAATAACAGACCTAGGAGTAATCGAATTACCCCTACTAGCAAGTCCACAATAAGATGGTGTGTACTAGTTCTGTTAGTAAATTTAGGTCTAGTAAAGCCAATGGTGACTTTACATGCCCGGGGAGACAGTAGTCAGTCCCCGGGTATGGAGTCTATGGTGGAGGTCCGCTAGGACGCCCCAGTGTTACGGCAAGTAGGGTGCGGTGTAACACACATAGAAAAACATATGAGACCCTATGGAGTAAAAGACCCCATAACCCATAGAACACATTGACATTCAAAGGAATTACACACATTCATGTCCAAGAGTGGGAGAAAAAGAGTCTCACTCTTGGCAGGATGGAAAAAAACAAACTCCAGAAATCCAGCAAAGCTGCTGGGGGACTCACTAGGTTAGGAAATTCAGCCTAAACAGAGAATTCTCCCTAACACTTTCAACTCTTGGCACCCCTTCACTGGAACTCCCTACCTCTTTCTATCTGTTCCACCCATACCTACTCATCCTTCCACTCCTCCTTGAAAGCCCTTCTTCTCCACTCCACCCTGACTCTCCTTCCCTACCTCTCTCCCCCCAACTCCGTTATCCCCCTTCCCATCTCCTCCTGACCTCCCCCTTCTTCCCGCTCCAGCTGATCTCAAAACGGACATTGAGACCTTCCTTACCTACCTCCTCTCCCCTCCCTTCCCCCTTCCCTCTTCCCCTCCTTCTAAGTAAATTGTTCTACATATTGTATCACTGGTTTGTTTCATGATTGTAAATATGCTTCTTTCATTATTGTACTTATTGGATTAAAGCGCTATATAAACTTAATAAACATAAACATATCAAAGTCTCCCAGGTTTATGTCACTTGGGGCTGTTAAATGATGGAAACCCTTCATGTTCCATGAGCCCAGTTTGAGCAAATTTTCAGAAGAAACTGGTTAGTTCCAGGCATCATCTTTAGATAGACGATGTTGATGGTTCTTGAGTGGCTATCTGTGAGATTGCTGTGCCAGAGCTTCAGGGATCCAGGACCACATGTGTTGTACTTGTTGTTTTTTTTTCTTTGTCGATGTTACTTGTTTGCTCCTTTTGTTTGAGCAATTTGTTGTCCAGTTTCACATTCAATTTTGGTTATGGGTCTCTTGGCACGTGACTTGTACCCAGTATGTCTTTGAAAGTCTCTTTTTCGTTGCTCTTATCTCTTGATTTTACGTTCTTAGGATTAGATAAATTGTGGAAAAGAGACGAGGAATTTAGTTGACCAGTCACCCTCCTGGGTTAAATAGGGCAATGTAAAGGGTCATCAGAAGATTTAACTTCTGTTAGGTCAAAAGCAAGCATTAAGAAACTTTCAGCCACTTCCAACAGCATTCCCTTTACCACCGGTGAAGGGATATGGATATAAACACTGTCCATACAGTTTTCTTTCCCAAATTCAATGATCTTTAAATCCTCTGACTGAATTTGCTAAAGGTTCGGAATACTGTGAAGTACGGCCATTACGGTCTTTCTGTTCAAGATTACCTTGTTTCCCTTATCTAGAATTTTCTCCAGTTTAAGAGTATGTTTGGACCTGTTCTTTTGGTTGGAGAGCTGGCGTCACTTAAGTTGGGAGTCCCTTCTTTCATATTTAGAACTAAAATGGTCATGCAATCTTGATCTTTCTCTTCTACCTTCTCTTCCCCTTCGTTTTTTTTAATTTCGAGAGCAGTATTTCTCTGTGGGGACCTGCTGCTCTATCAATTGGAGAATCACCATTCGTTGGAGTCATATTTCGGCTTCTTACAGACTTTCATGTGTTGGTTGTGGGAGATTTTTCTCTCTGCCCTCCTGTCGTGGGCAGAGGGTCATGTATCCGTGAGTCCCCCCTGTTTCTTGTCTTTTCCTGTCTTAGACTGTTTTCTGCCATTGTAAGAAAGGCCGGGGATTCCATCCTGTTTATTGATGATTCTTTTCTCTCCCCTTATGTAGATGAATCTTGTGAATGGGTTTCAAGTCCCTTGTTTCCAATGGGCACATTAATAAGTTTGATTCAGATTCTTCCACTCAGTATTGACTTATGTCCATCAGGTCTATCGTTGATAGTAATTAGAGATGTATTTGTGTTTTCTTTGTTGTTATCCTCTTTTGTTTTTGTTGGTTCTTGCATCTGTATTCCTCCAAAGATTTTTCTAGGAGCTGGTTCAGGAACTATATGCTTCATTTTTTTCCCTACTGATTTTTATCAGGGAGACATTTTCTTGCGGGACTCCACCTGAAAACATAGGCCTTGTGTCATCATGAATTTTGTTTTTGGTTTGGGAAAAGATTGCATAATCCTTGTTTGTTATATCACTTAATATTCTAGTGTTTTCCATAACTGAAAGTTGGCTCAAGGGTTTCATATCGAAGTCACGTTCATTGGTTTCAAGCAACACACAGACATTGTGCCCCTGCTTCGATGTTCCCCAAGTACTTTTTGGTTTAAATTTCAGTGTTTCTTGTAGAGATCTTTCTTTATTGGTTGAGCCGGTCCATATTTATTCTAGGTGAACATGCTGGACAGTTGGAACATCATTGTTTATACTAAAATCCTGAACAGTAGGACATTGCGTTCTCCTATCATTATTTGTGCTATAGTTTGGAACATCTTCCTCTGTCCTCTGTACAGGATTGGTCAAGGGCCAATTTATCGACAAAACCCGACCCACTTCTTTAGTACTGGTTCCTTTTAAGGAAATAGATTGGTGGGCTGGCATAGTTGGTACGTTCTGATTTGAAGAAGGTTTGTTCAATAGTAAGGAAGTCTCGGAATTTGTTGATGGTCCAAAGTAGCATCTTATTACTGCTGGATTCCCTGACAATGCTGGGTGGTACTTCCAGTACACTTTTCAAGATCTCTGCATCAAAGAGTTCCCCTGTTTGTTCTGTTGTCAATGTACCCTGTTTTCAGCAAAGAACGGTAAGTGATGCAGCTGAAGATGGCCTTTTAGAAGTTATTTTCCTGTAGGTTCTAGGCTTTTTGGTTATCTTTGGGCCGTTTTGGTATTGCTTATTCAGGCTTGCCTGAACACTGCCATTAGTCAGTTGTAAGGTTTTGGGTTTAGCCTTTGTTTTCGGTTTCACCAATGGTCATGAAATTTTGAGTAAATTCTTAATACCTGGAGCCTTCCAATAATCAGAATTTTTTTCCGTTTGTGCCTCATTATAAAGGTCAAGTGAATATTGCTCCTCTCGATCTGTCTCAAGAAGAGTCATTATGCTTGTTTTGGCTGATAAAGACGTTTGGGGCGGCATTTGGGGACAAAGGAGTACTCATGGGGTCTTCTTTTGAGTTTATAGTATGAATCTAAATTTGTATCACTGTTGATGCCTTGGTCAGCTCTGCTTTTGATTGAGTAGAATTTTCTATCATGTTAGAGGTGTCTGTGGATGGTGATTCAACTTTCTGTGAGTCAGTCGTTTTACTGTCATCAAGGTCCCTGTCAGGAAGGGTTGTTCCTACTTTGCTTCCTGTTTTGCATGCTCCTTCAGTTACTCCATAAGCTATTTCTGGTGAATCAATCATATCCTGTTTGTCATGTTGTTGGGAAAGATCTGCTACATTGGGCACTCGCACTGATCTCGCTAGATATGTAAAATAAAGAGCGTGGCACCATCAAATCTGCCTCAGCAGGACTCCGGAACAACGTCCTCCCGAACGAATCCAATTGCATACCGCGGGTGTGCCTACGCTGTGCGAGAGCCGTGTCTGCCTACCGGCAGGGCTTTCCACCATGAACGTGATGCTCAGCTCCCTGCGATTGCAAAGGTAGGCTTTAAAAGTCTTTTACTTTTGCTTTCAGAGAATTTGTTATGAATTGCATGGACATGGCCGTGAGCGGGGAGACAGAAGTGGATACTGTTGTTGCAATTAGTAAACTCCTACCTGTCATTTTAACTTCACCATGCATCGCCAGGGCCGATGTTAATTTCAGATTTGGCTGAGGGGGTGAGGGAGACGGGGTGGCGGGAGGCTTTGTAATTTGCTGCTTCAATCCTCCTCATCCCCCAGTGCTATTAGCGCTGGATCACGGGTTTGGCGGAAGTGTTATTGCCCATTCCCCATTGGGCCCATTCGGGAATTCCTCATTCCCCATTGGGCCCAATGGGAAAAATTTGGGCTATTACCGCCGGCGGATTTCACGCCAGCGGTAATCGCGCTGAAAATCGGCAATTTTGCCGCAGATTTCCCCCCAGCTCAAAGCTGGGGGGAAATCTGCCAAAGCCATGATCTGGCGGACCCTTAAATGTGGCTGTGATAGCGCTATCGACGCATTTAAGGGTTACTGCCAGACTCGTGATGAGGCCCACAGTGTTCACACAGTGTTCCACAGACTGCAAATTCTGCAGCCGAACTCCTTTAACCTTTTCAAGGAAGCCTGCGCTTGTCTTGCCTACTCTGCATGTGCAGGAAAAGCTGTAGTGGCCTCAGTCTCCTCCTCCTGAGGCATCTGCTGGGGACAATCTCAGGCTCCCCTGCCTGTTGTTCTTTAGTCTACTGCAACACAACTACATCCTTTCCATTCTGCCCCTCACCCTCATGAACCTCTATGGCTACCTCTCCCTGCTACTCCTGGGTTACTTCCACCTCCTCAACAGGCCATGTTCAATGTACTCACCCACCTTCTGCCACTACTCCTCAGGTGACTCTGCCACTACCACAACCACCTTCAAATTGTTAGCTACCTCATTCTCCTCCACATGCTTTTTCTCCTCTCCTCATGTTCCTCTCCACATGCTTAGCTCTATCACCTTGTCCCTTCCTCAAACAGCACCTCCCCCGCCTCAACTGTCAACTCGCCCACCGCAAGGCTTCCTGATCCACTCTATGCCCTTCCTTAACCATTGCTTTCTATGCCTCAACCTCAATTCCCCACCTCACATTTCTTCCCAACCTCTGTCTGCCCCTCCTCCTCCTCCATCCCTCTCTGCTGGCTGACTCCGTCAACCTCTGAAAAGGAGGAGAGGACCAGATTCACATCTTACTCTCCAGTCACTCCTTCCTAATAAATGGACATGATGCTTAAGTTCATAATATGTCTAATGTGCAAAACATTAAACAGGTGACAAAGACAAACAAAGGGATGTTCACAGAACTCACCTGATGGGAAAGGGTTATCAAAATACACAAATAGTAAGAAGTGTACTTTTGTAGTTGTGTTGTGTATTTTATATTAGTATTTGTATGTGTATTTAAAAACAGGGTATTTCGGGGATAGAAATGACTTTCAAAGTAGGGAATAACAGAGAGCAGTGGAAGTGCTAGGGTAAGATTAATTTACATAAAACATTGCTGTATTGAATGAAAGTGAGGGGGAATTAAAAGGATCATTAACCTGGACCAGGGACTGGAGGACATTTCAACTTTAATATTGAGAGGCTGAGGCAAGAATGTACATATTTACAAATGGCATAGAGTACTCGGAGGGCAGGATGCAGCGGATGTAGTTTGGGGGTGAGTTTGGAAAGGGAGAGGAGTTTGAGAGGTGTTGCTTACATTTCGAGCAGTGGAGTTTGAGCCTTGTTTTGAAGGGTTCTATTGAAGAGATGGTTCTTAGGGTCAATTGGAGAGCTTTGCAGAGTGGGCAATTAGGGAACAGGAGCAAAAGTGGGAGGAGAAACAGAGGCGTTGGGGAATGAAAAGCTGTGAAGAGCCAAGGAGCAGAGAGTTTGAGAAGACAACAGTGAGATGCTGTCAGTAAGGTAGTGAGGAACAAGACAATGGATGGGTAAACAGAGGAGTAGCATGAATTCTAAGAGAGAACATGGAGAGCCATCAAATGTGGTGACTGTAGGTAGAGGTGGCAGGTGATCAGGTTAGGTCAAAAAGGGTGCATGTCACCAAGTTGAAGACTTTGCTGATTGCAGCAAAAGAGAACAGTGAGTAGGCCAAGAAGTAGGCTTGTGCAGTTTTCTAGATTACCTAGCACAAGAGTAGAAATACATGTTTAAGTTGAATGGGGCGTGAGTTAAGATGAACATTTCTAAAGTTTACAAGGTTGAATGTGTCTGCAATGGCATTGGCTGTAATGAACTGATAGAGGTCACTGCCAAAGAAAACCCTAAGGTTGAGGTCTATCGATGAGAGGGTGAGAAGGTCGGGGGAAGATGTGGGAGAGAGGAGCATTGAGTTGGCATTGGATGCAGGGAGAAAGATGTATTCCATTGTTGAAGTGTTTAGAATAAGGCAGAGTAGAGGAATCCAGTGGTGGATTGCAGTTAGGCAGTTATTTTTTTAAATGTTGTTTATTTATTGCATTTAATTACACTTCCAAACCCTTGGGTGTCACGGTGTACATATATCTTATACAAAACATTTTGGGTTGCTTAAGGATTTGGTTACATTCAATCGTGGTTCTCAAATATAATTTTCATGCATCTTATTCATACAAGTTACTCTTGAATTATAGGCAGGGTCATTTTGTTACATAGTACAGTTGAGTATTTGGCTTCTGGTAGGTGTTAGTATATTGCTGGAGACGTGGTTGGGGAGCGAGTTCCAGATGCGTGGTGCTGCTGTGGGGAAGCTAGAATTTCCTGGTGTGGAGGTGGTGGTGGGTGGTATATGTAGATGTGTATTGTTGCTGGACCTGAGGGTTCTGGTTGTGTTTTTGCGGGAGATGCTGTGATTGAGGTAGATAGGGGCTGTGTTGAAGATACATTTGTGAGTGATGGTGAGTGTTTTGTGGATGATTCTCGCTTGTATTGGTAGATAGTGGGCCTCTCTCCTATGTTGGGAAATATGTTCTCTGCTGCTCTAAGGGCTTTGTTTTGCAGGAGTTGAAGTTTGCTTCAGTTTTATTTTATGTGCCTAGCAATAATGCATTGCAATAGTCTAGTTTGGTGAGAATGAGAGCGCTAGCTAGTGTTAAGCAGTTATTAGTGGACAGGAAGGATGTGCTCAGCGTTATTAGCTTAGCTGTATAGGCCGTGGAGGAGGCGAATACGCTGATATGGTTAGCCATGGTGAGGATATACATTCAGACATTGCAGGGGGAGAAGTTGGGGAAGGAGACTATATCTGAGTTTCGACAGAGAAGAGGTGATAGTTAAAGCCAAGGGAAAAATGAGTTTGCCAAGACAGGAAGCATATAGGGTGAAGAGAATTGGGCCAAAGACTTATACTTGTGGGATTCCTAGGGGAACAGGTGTTATGGAGGATTTGCTGGAGTCCCATGAGATGGAAAAGGAGCAGTCACAAAGATAGGAGTGTGCCCAGTTGAGAATGACGTCCTTAAGTGGTAAGTGGTATGAGAACTGGATTCTATTCAAGGATAGAAAAGGGAAGGTGCTAGGAAACTTTGACTTTTTAAATCTCTTTTTGGGTGGCAAAAAGGTAAGAGTGAAATTATTAATGGAGTGAGGATAAAAAGAAAGGATTAGAAAGAGAACCTAACAAAAGGATTAAACAAGCACAATGAGATGAAACAGTGGTCAGGAAACACCAAAAACAAAACAACAAAGGCACACACTCCCCCAAAACACTCCTAAACACTCCTAAATTCATTGAAAGCTCTCTAACAAAATGTGAGAGAATTTCCTGTCTACGGCTAGCGTGCCAACCCATCAAACCGCACAAACAAATCAGAAAATAAATCATTTTGGAGTTGCTCAGGACCTCTGACTGACAAAGTGAACTCCCCTCTTAAGACTTGCAGCCTGCAATTGGGCAGAGACTCTTGAATTCCTCTGTTAGAATTATGGGGGAGTTTGACCCACAGCAAATTCTATGAGAATACCACAGGGCAGGTTGAAGCAACCCATAAAAGATCCAGGAGGATCATTAGTGCTAAGTACATTTTGGGAAGTTTGAGCAACCGTACTTGGAATATATTTGCCTACATTTGTGACCTTGTGCTTTTTATTTAACAGGTATCACCATACTTTACAACAGACACAGTAACATTGGTTGCATGAGCCTTTCATCTAACATGGTAAGATAGCTAAGAAAATTACAAATTCTGTCGGAAACAATTTAAAGTACTCTTTAATTTACATATGGTCACAAAAGACCACACCATACATTTACAATCACTAGACCCCTTTCATCTGGCATCATTGTGATGCTGGCAGAAGTGGAAGTAGCGTCACATTCTGTTACAGTTTTACAGTTGTCTTTGGACAGCAATTGAGTCTGTTACTGATTTAGGCTTCAATATGGGGGGGTGAGTCATTAAAATGGTGTGATGGACAGTGATTATGAAGTTGCTTTAGTGCAGTGGGTGAGATGCAGCATGGACAGATGTAGGTTTGATGATGCTATCACAACCACACCAATCATGCAGGCACATTTAATGGAGCTATGAGGTCAATCGCAACTGAGATTCTCACAAAGTTTAGTTGTAAATGGGAATTCGATAGGTTTTGAAAGAAGAGAGATGTTATGTAAGGAGAACATATCCATGGTCAATTAATAACACATTTTTAACATCTTTATATACATATTGAAAAGCCTTAATGTAATGAAGCTTTGCATAGCTGGAAGTGGATTCTGGAAAACACACAGGAAGAAGTGTGTTCACCGGCTATTTTGACACCTGCTAAAAAGTTGGCAGAGTTTCTCAGAATGAATGTCCAGCAACAATACTCTCTCTCATCAATATATGTCCCTTCTGAGACTTCTGCCATGTTGTCTCCAACTATTTCCTCTTTCCTATCTTCGTACCTACATCTTCCTGAAACAGACACTGCGCTTACTTACTTGAGCTCATCCTACTGCTTACCCACTCGACCATTCACCATCGACTCATATCCTTAAATTCTTTGCTCCCCTACTGTCATTTTTGGCTTCTCTTATTAACACTACTGTACATCTGTTTTTCCACCTAGTTTCAAGAATGCAGTCATTCTTACCATATTGTTTCTTGATCCCTCTCTTCCTGGAATCCAAATTCCTTGAACAAGTTGTTTATTTTCAAGTTTCATCTTGGATCATCATTCTCTTTGTAAACGGGATCAATGTGTGTTTTGCAATAAAGAGAGGCCACCTAAGCTGCTCTCCTTAGCGTAACCAATTTGCTTACATCTGCATCTCACTCTTATCTTTGAACTTAATTCTTCTTAATCTCTCAACTGGATTAGACACTTTTGATTAAAATACTCTTGCTTCCATTGTTTTGTCATAGCTTTTTCTGGCTTTCTTCATGTATTTTCCATTGTATTTGTCTGATCAATCCTTCTCATCTTCAGGGACTTTTAAATGATTTCCCCTCATCTCCTTTACACCACAGTGTTCCACAGGGTCAGGTGTTAGGCCTCCTCATGTCATTGTAAATCTCTCCTTCATTGTGCCTTTGTTTGGTCTGGCCTGCCTCTTTTATTCTGATGACTTCCAGATCTTCCTTTCCTGCTCAATTTTCTTGACTCCCTTAATACACCTCTTACTGCCTGTCTTCTGGTCTTCCAATACAGGATGCATGCTCAAGATCTCAAAACCTGAGATCCACATTTTCTTACCAGTACTGTTTCTGCCCCTCTTCCCCTTCTTCCCCTTCAGGTTATTTCCTCCTTCTGCTCTCCCCCTCCTTGTCACACTTTGCAAATACATTTGGTGTAATATGTTATTCATTTCTGTACTGTATGGTTCATATCTCCAACATTTGCTGTTAGCCGCTATCAAGCATATAACATTCTTAAGATTGTTCCTTTCTTTCTTTCCATGAGTCTAAACTACCTATCTCTGCACTTGCCTTTCCCAACTTCAGATATTTGTCTGCTTTGATAATTGACCTTACTGTTTACCAACTTGTTTCCTTACACTCCATCTTTAACTATGCCTTTTCTATTCTGATTTGCCTTTCGCCACATATTTATATGTCTTCTTTGCTCTATTCCACCTCCTGTTTTTCCCTCAAAACTCTACTTCTCTTCAACCATATATGTATCATTTCTACTTGCATGGCCTTGCCCAATTATATCTTTCTCCGCTAGTCTCTAGGTACCATCACATATACTTGGTTCCCAAAAACATTTACTCCTTGCTGCTCTGAAATTGCCCTGTGCACAATATTGCTTCTGGTCTTTTTTCACTCTTATCCCCTAAACTTTGGAATTCTTTACCCCTTTCTATTAATTCTCCTTTTACGTTCTCTTTGTCCATTCATGTCTTAAAGCGTTCTTAGTTTCCTGTTCACTGAAATCTAACATAATTAGTAACAATGGTTACCATTTCTGCATCCAATGCGCGCACAGTGGGGATTCATTTGGATTTTGCATAATGTGCCTATTTATGCTCAATGTGAAACATGACTAGAATGTGATCCAGAGGACACCAAGCAAAGAACTGAATGTGGTCAGAGATGTTTCTATTGGATTCCCTGCCTCAATCTAAAAGAGGCTCTTGATGTTATGGTATGTTCTAGCAGTCGATATATTTGTTAGCTGGTAACTTAAATGCATCAGAGTGACAAAGGAGGGAAACCAAAATTGCAAGCAAGGAATAACCTATAATAAGCAGCAGATAAGGAAACAGTGCTGAATAGTGTGAGAGCGGCTGGTAAGGATCACGCTGGAATAATTACGTTAGGCTACAGATGAACTTGCAGGTTAGTTGTGCTCCAATTATATATGTTTTCTATTTTCTGATATGTGTTGTTGATTAGGTATCTCTTGCGATTCACACACAATGATGCAGAAGGTGACAATGTGACATGACACTTTGCCTTTTAATGTCTACTGGAAATTGCATTTCATAACTAAAAATAGCACATTTCTTTTTCGATTCTCTGCGCTGTTTATTATTCTGTTCTGACTTATTTAATTATCAATATATAAACATACTATATTTTTGTAGCAGCTTTGCAAAGTAAAAAGAAATACTCCTTGTTTCAATTCCACATATTTGTTGCACATTTTAATGTCAATTCTTAAAATGATATACCATTTCAAGTTCCACTCTTAAAACTATTACAAACACCTGTTTCACAAAATGAGGTTTACAGGTATTAATATGAGCTTCCTCAGAGCCGTATAACACTTTGGGAAAATCAAACATGGAAAAACATAAAAAATCAACATTCTTTTTGAAGAATAACTGACAAAACGTTCCTGTTTATCCAAATGTAATCAGCTTGAAATTATTTCCAACTGTTCTTTTGCTTTTGGCGTTGTAGTTATACACCTTTTATCATAGTTCTTCATCTATGACTTGTAGTCCAAATATCAATGATGTCAGCCAAGTAGTCTTATTATAAATTAAAATAATGTATTTGTTGTCTTAATATATTTTGAATCCATTGTATGATCAAAGTGTAGTATTTACATGCCTTTTCCTGCTTTGGGCAATTTTCAAATGTCTTTTTCTTTTTTCTTTTTTTTTTGTTGCTTTCCTCATTTGTTTGCTTTATTTGTTAAAAATGTTATAATTCCAAAAAAGTAATGGTTTTGTAAATAGCTACCTTTTAAACTGTACTTTCATGAAACAATATTTGCCTGTTATTATCATTTGGTTCGTTTGTACATTAGCCAACATTTCCATGTTCTTATCTCCATTTTCAAATATTCTTTGTTAGTTCTAAATGCTGGTCTTGGTCTTTATATGTTTATACTCCTTTCTAGATAGAAGACAAGAATTAAACACTCCTAAGTATAATGTAATATTAGCTAAATGATGATTTAATAGTAATTAAATATAGTTCAAACATGTTCCTAAATTATATCTGTTATGTGATCAATTCTACCTCTTTAAATGCTGATTTGTGTTCCAGCTAGATTGTGCAGCAGTTGTATCTTATCTGTTTTGTTTAATTGGTGCACCATGATAACCCCATGATTTTAGCATTTTGTTGAAGTGCGCTGCCATTCTGAAATCAAGTTTTGTTCTAGTGTGTTGCAAAACATAAATAAAGGACTTGGTTATGGAATTCAGTTATCCTTTTATTGTCAGATATCTATGCCATCTTGGAGTAAGTAACGGTACTTGTTGTGACCATACAATTGTTGCTTATCCCGAAAAGGGAACATCTCTCACAGGCAAGAATGGATGCTCACTGGCTGCCAGTAAAAGAGCGAATTCTATTCAAAACCCTGGCCATCACCCACAAGTGCTTCTCCCTCACAGCCCCCCGTACTTATCAGAAAAAATAATACCTGTCACCTCCTCCAGACCCACACATACTCACCACTCCAATGTGATCTTTGTCCCCACCTTCAAAAGAGCTGAAGCAGGAAGCTCCAGTTTCCAATATCTAGTTCCTAAAAATTGGACTGTGCTGCCCACTGCTCTCATGAATGAAGCTGTGTACACTGTCTTCCGTAAAGCTCTTAAGACCAAACTCTTCAACTAAGATAAGCACGCTAGTCCTTCCACACCTGCCCCCCTGCTCTCCCACACAACAATATCGTTGAAGTCCAGTAAATGACTTAGCTTTCTTTATCTGGTTCTCCTGTAACCAAGGAACCATTATGCCAAACATCTTATTACTGTCACTGTAATTCTAATGTTTTGTTGTGGTCCACACTGCCCAGGTTGTGTTCCCAACAGTTAAGCGCCATAACCTGGTTCCCCTGTAACCATTGAACCAGCTGGCCAATGGCACAATGCAATTGTTCGTTCCTGTACTTTGTGTTAACTGTGATTAGTTTGTGCTACTCCACCCCTATTCTGTTTTCCTCACGCAACTAAGTACACCTACTGTAACAACGCCACAATGCCCAGGGCTGCTTGTGTGCTTTATAAATATAAATAAATAAAATAAAATAAATATGTAATCTACTTTGTTTTACCATTATTCTAAGCACATGATCATGCATATAATAAACACGTGATTCAGCGTATTATTGACATACACCATTATACTAGCGTGTTGCTAGACATAAACAAGGGACTTAGATATGTGGACTTGTTGTTTACACCTAATAATTAGTTTGTATTTGTATTTATTTCATTTATATTATTTTGTTTAAGCACATGATCATGGATATTCTTTTTTCATTCATAGAACAGTTAAAGTTTGATAAATTAAGGCTTCTAAATACAAAAGGAAGATTTGAAAAGAAACAGCTGATTTCATAAATGCATTAATTTATATCACTTCATGCATCTCAAATAAGATATCACTAAATTATTCTGAAGGTAATGGTTCACAATAGTTTGTACCCAGATTACATTTCACACACTAGTTGTTATCAAATAAGGACACTGTTTCCTTCATGCTTCAAGCTTTCCAATGTGTTACAGTGTCATATTCAAATGTGTTAATGAACTTTTTACTTGTTGACACAGAATGAAAAAAGTAAATATTTTGATTTTTTTCTTTATGATTTCTAACAAGGGTGTGTTCCCTTACTGCTTCTTCTGACATCCATTGATATATAAACATTCCCATATACGGGTTTCAAAGTGTTAATTGTTTCGCAATCACAATATTTTATATGAATAATCTTATCCACATAACCACATTGAAATACTTTGTAATTGTTGAGTTATTTTGTACGATTAATCATCAGTTAAATGTTTGTTGTTTACAGTTTGGAAATTCGAATAATGATACAAATTAATTTAATGTATGGTCTTTGTCAAGTCCATATATGATAGAATAGAAATAAAACATTCTTCCTGCTTCTTGTAGTTGAATAAGATTTTCATGACATCCTTTTTGTGGGCAAGGTTCTATCCTGTCAAGACCACAAAAGCTAATGTCTTCCAAATTGTTATTTGCATGTTCTAGTTTCCAATGTGCCTCCAAAGTCTGTCTCTCATTCTGCAATATAATCGCTATCAGACGTTCATATAGTCTATTTCTCAACAGGCTGATTGTGCTACTGATATACATTTTATATACATTTTATTTCACATGCATTTAATCACATATACCACATATGTGCTGTTAGAGTTAATAAAATAATGAATGTAAACTACTTTAGTCTGTTCATCTTTAAAAACCTTAAGTTTCTATTAGCAAAATTGTACATAATGCACTTAGTGTATTTGAAAAAACCCTTTACAGATGTTCTCAATCATTTTTGCTCCATGTCTGTAGATTCCATTCTTAACTGGCTAGGTGATAATATATTATGGAAGGTTTTTACCTTTATGTAAACTACCCAGTGTTTTCATTTTAGCTTGTTAAATCCTATTCAGATAGTAAAAAATTATGTTGTATACCTTTTGACCACGTGAGTTGTATTTTTATTCTGTACATTTCTTTTCTACTAAGAATCACAATATCATTTTTATTTCTTCATTCTGATTGTATTTTTGCTTGAGGCACCCAGTGTTCACTGGACAATTCTTTGTTAACACAATTACATTTTGCTCGCATGAGCTCGCTTACTGGAATGTTCTTGATTGTATTGGCTTTATCTTTATGACAGCACAACGCCAAAAGTAGTGAGTTTGCATCTGTGGTTTTTTTAAATGTGCTTGTCTCAATAGGTTCTTCAAGGATACAACTATTTAGATCGAGAAACGTTGTCTTAATCATGTCATAGAGTAACACTGTGATCCCCAAAGTGTATCTCAGGCGTACCATGTTATTCACGGCACTCTAATTGTTGCTTGCCTGTTGCTCTAGGCCATGGTGTTGAGGCCCAGAAGGAGGTGCTGAAGGGATGAGACCTCAATAGCAGTATAGCCAGGACAGCGTCCAGGTCTGTACGAGAATGTTCCAATGAGTCTGCTATGGTTCCAGGTGGCTTATTTTTATAGATGCAAGATTTGAATTTGTTGCAGCCATGCTAATTATTTTTAAATACATGTGTATACTTATTATATAAGTGTCATTTTTAAAACCCTGTTTTCCTCAGATACGTTTCCCAGATGACAAATGTATTGAAAGCAAAATAATTTAACCATGTTCCCATTTTTGTATCCTGGAGAAAATGGTCATGTTCTGTTCCATTGTAAGGCTAGTAGGGATATAATGAACACAAGTGTCATGCATAGCCGACTTTCCTTTAATATATAATTTGCATGCACTGCTTTTTGTACAAGTGAGCTTTGTGTTTCATGCCACCATGCATTATATTTGTAGAAATATTACTTTTAGCGTCACATATATTTATTGTTACATAATGGCTAGTGGAACAATTGTCATTGTTTGCTACTCTGCCCACCTGGCACATGGATAATGGGCAGATAAGGCAAATACATGCCACATTTTTCATAATTAATTTGCCATACATTCAAACCCAATTAAGTCTCTGTTAATTAGTTTAAATTACCAATCCAATTAATTAATCCAAATATCTAGGTAACACCACCACGCACATCTATGAAGTTGGTGTCAAATGCTCAACGTTTTGACCAATGTTTGCCAGTAAGTTTTGTGTAAAATCCCTTTTGGGCAGAGTAAAAAGGCTCCAAATCCGTCAGAAAAATGTTTTTATTCTAACCACTTTTTCACCAATGCAACAGGCCCCATGGTCTTTAAAATGCAATTTCATATTACATGCCAAAATAATTCTTAGGCGCTAATCTCCAAAGCCCCAGTGAAGGGATCTGTAATGTCTACCATTTTATGACCAGTATTACTCAATATTTACTTAATCATATTTCTCCACTAAGTTAGCAACATTTAAAAACATGTATCATATTTAATATAATTCACATAGAACAAGCCCACAATAAAAAAGCAGCTTTAACATAGTCAAACAAATATAGATACACACCTGATCATTACAATCAATTATATAATACATATCTTGTTTGCATGTCCACACTTAAGCAAATCAGAGATACAAAGACAAATTAACAGAAATTAACCAAATCCTCATCGACTTACACTTTGTGCTTCTTCTGGCACACCTTCTTCATTGACTGAGGAGTGGATAAGTTTGAAAGTACCATCAGCATCATATCTGGGGATCTTATTTCACAGATTTCTCTTTGGCATAACGCTTAAGAGGTAAGCTTCTGTACATTTTGGACATCTGCCTCTCTCCCCATTGGATATGTACTTAGTTTAAGACCTATTTTGAGTTAAGTTAATGGGCCAAATTAAGTTATATCGTACCCCCCTATCCAAATGTACAGTGCCTTACAACCACCCCATACAACACTAATTGTTCTTTACCAGCAGAGGCTGAAATTGCACATACACTGAATTTCACTTGATGAATGGCAAAGAATCCCAGATTTTCTTTTAAAAAATAAATTACTAATCTTTACTGGCCCGCCACCTTCAGACTGAGCACCCCCAATTCAGCTCATAAACGAACTACCAGGTGTACCTGGAGGGAAACCTGCTATTTAGCACAGGAATTTAATGTTCATTGCCATACAAAATTATTGAACAGACCTTTACCTAACATACCTCCAGGCACTTGTTCAATCGGAAAGCACCAAACTTGAAATAAAATCTTAAAAAGCCCCGTAATGCTTAATGATGCTCTTTCAGCTGTCATCTTAAATGATTGACCAAAGCACAGCCCTTTGAGAAGAGTAGGCTCACATAGAAATTAGGCTACCTTCTCATCTCTGCATTCATTTAAACACCAGCTACATGTGTTCATGCTTTTCCCAAATACCATAATTTTTGTTTTTATCATATTTAATTTCAGTCTATAGTTCGTCAAATAGTCATTTGTCTATAGCCGGCCCTATTGGAGACCTGATACTGACAGGGGCAAGTCGAAAATAGCTGTGTCATTGGCATAAAGAAGCATGGCATAAAATGTACCCTTCCGAGAGGGTGGATTAACTTTCCTAAGAGAAGTAATAGAGTCAAAGTCTGAAATAAATAATAAATTGGGGCCCACTGACACCCCTTCCCTTTACCTTTATTGGTGGGGAAAAACAATGTATAATTCCCGAATCTTGTATATCGGACAGGCGCTGAGATGTCTGCACATCACAGCTGGATACGATTCAATAAACAATTAGGGACCCCAATAAAATGTAAATTACACCACAAGATCTTTCTATTACTCAAATCAAATGCTTTCTCCAAACCTGAATAAAGCCACAAATAATCTCCCACCTTTATTCTTACCCTGTTTTTCCATGATTGTGCTCAGAGTGAACCTGTCTCGACAATTGCATTCAAAATGATACAACTTGGTGTCATTTGAAAATGTGTCCTTATCTACAAGCTCTCCTATTTCTCAAAAGATATTCTTTTTTTGTCTTATAGTTATTTATATATACCTTTTTGAAGTTACAAATCTGGCTAGCAGTCTACAACCCACTCATTAAATGTTGGCTCAATTTTATTTTCCAGATTCTATATTCTGCATCAAACTATTGGGCATCCCTTTTTATAACCTGGACTTCCTGAACTGGGGTACACTGTTTTCCAATAGCACTGTCCCCGATAGTTTCAACCAAAGCCTCAAACAAACTGATTCATTGCTTTGCGGCCTCTGACTGTTTAACACATTTTAGAGAACATATTAATTTCCAATGCCTCCTTGTCAAGCTTGGCATCGTCAAACAGCCCCTCTGTCTGTCAGACATCTTCTTCATGGTCATTGGCCATTGGGAAATTAACTCAAGAAGATAGTAATCACTCTCTGTTAAATCTGAAATGCAACATTTCATAACACTCCTGAAGAAAAAGCAATCCACAATACAGTAATCAATGAGTAATCAATGACAGAGGGACAGATGGTATTGTATTGTATGCGCTGAATGCACCATTTGCCACTAGAGATCCTAGAAAATATCTGGGCAGATCCCCAAGAACACCTGAAATTCAGGGCTCCATTTGTGACGAATTTTACTGTCCAAACATTTGTACTACATTTCTTTAAAATATTTTGCTCAAGAGCCTGAAGCCCCTAGTAATGTTTACTTAGAAGCAGTCATAAAGAGGTCAGGGTGCCCCTCTGCAAGAAAGAACATGACATGATAATCTGTTCTGTGGGAATGTACCCACTCAGAGTCTGCAGCCACATGTTTTAGCTCACTGCCTTTCACAAAGGAGGAATATCCATTTGCACATCAGTCATTGTCCCGTTCACTTGAGCAGTCCAGTACTGAAATGCTAGCCAATCCTCCTATCAACAACAGTACCAACAGCAATCCCAGACACGTGTTTCAGCCTAGTCAGCCTCATCAGTGAGGTGGGGCTGTACCGCTCTGAGCGCAGTGAGCAAGGGATCCACGTCTGGATAACCCTAGGCAACTTAGGGTGACTAACCCAAGTTCCTTTTACACTCAAAAAGAGGTCAGGGCGCCCCTCTGTAAGAAAGAACACAGCATGATAGCCTGTTCTGTTGGAATGTACCCACTCAGAGTACGCAGCCACATGCTTTAGCTCACTGTACCTTTAGCAATGGAGGAATATCCATTCGCATATCAGTCTGTGTCCCGCCCACTTGAACAGTCCAGCACCGAAATGCTAGGCAATCCTCCTTTGAACAAGAGTACCAACAGCACTCCCAGACTGAGCTGTGCCTCTCTGAGCACAGTGAGCCAGGGGTCCAGGTCTGGATAACCCTAGGTAACCTAGGGGACCAACCCCAGGTTCCTTTTACATTCCAAAATAGGTCAGGAACCCCTCTGCAAGAAAGAATACAGCATGATTACCAGTTTTGTGGGAATGTACCCACTCAGAGTCGGCAGCCACATGTTTTAGCTCACTGTGCTAACCCTTCAAATGTTGGGAGAGGTGCTAACATCAGAGACTGTGTGGGAAGGGCAAACTTACTTGTGTGGGAGCATCTAACTTCTTTACGCATGCTATTAAGACTATTTTGGTGAAGCTTCAATGTTACAAACAGTTAACTCTTCATGTTTGAAACCACACACTTAAGGACTGCTTTGAGAATTAGCTGTCTCCTGTCCTCCCTACCTTTCCAATCACTGTGAAGCATAGCTTGGTACTCAAGTAGCATTATGTGCATCAATTGTTCTTTATTTATTTAAACATTCCCCTCCAAAAGTTAGTTATGTGTGCATGCCTACAAGTACAGGAATGCAAAGCTATGCACCATAACCTGACCAATCTAATGAACTGGATAATGGAAATGTTTGTTACACTTACACAAGGGCCTAATACAACCAAAAACCACAAATTGGTATATAGCAATTTGGGCAGTTGCTAAACAGTGTGTGAGGCTTTGGCTGTTTCTGCATTCAGTGTCCGCAGCAATTCTTCTGATGCACGACCTGCAAGTTTCCTGGAGTAGCCCCTGAGCCTCAGTGTGCAGTATAGGCAAGACAAACCTTGCCAGAGCAGTTTAACCCCTGTTCGTTAGATTCAAAGTTAACAAAAATGTGGAAACGCTCATACAAAACATGAGTGTTCCTATTTTTACTAGGTCAGTGCCGCCAGGTGTCTTTTCAGATCTGTGGAAGCATTGAGCTTTCCCTGGGGCTGCCTAGTGAGGGAGCAGAAGGAAGAGGCACACATTTGCACAAGCCCATAGTGTTATGACCCGCATTGTGCTATGTCAGATCTTCCCAAAACATATTTTGTATCTGCCATTACAAAAGTAAAACTTTTATGAATCAGGCCAAGCATATAATGGAGACGTGTTTCCGCTATGCATTTGACCTGTGCACACACAAGTGGAGAAATCTATTTTTGCTAACCGCTGCCATGTTCCGTAGGACTACCAAAGAACTGTAAGCAGATTTATTTTAAAAGTGGTGTTGGATCTTGAACAAGACATTTCAGTCTTTTTACAAAGTAGAATATTGCACGGTTTGTTTTCTGTTTTCAGAAGATCGAGGTCAAAATGTGACAGCCAAGATTTTCTCTCTTCGAAGCTTGTGAGATGAGCACGGGCGAAAGCTGCCATTTATACTGAGGCTAACACAACATTCCCGGCAGAGGCTTTCAAACCCAACACGCACAAGCATCCAAATGGCGTCAGGGTATCTGACGCAGGCACCAAACAAACATCAAAGATGAGGTCTAAAATAACATGGGAAAGATCTGACATCTGGATACTGGGTGGCACCATCTGAGGGATATATCTTCTGGCCCGCCCTGTGCCCATCATAGGCATAACACTGTAAGCAGCCCCACTGCTAGTTTTAGTTTTGAGAATAATGTTCTGATTCCCGTGATGTTCCTCTGAATAGGATAACTGCTGTCACTGGCCCTTGGGTCGTTGACCTTCGATAGCATTTGTTAAAAGCTCTCCATGCCCTTAACACCTCCACAACCCAGGAAGGTGAGCTATGCGGAGAAGCAGAGCCCCCAGCAGGCACACATTGTCATGCAGTTTGGGACCTGGAGGAGGGAGTGCCGTTTGCATATCTTTACAATGGGAAATTGCAGTGAAACAAAGTGAAATGCCTGAAAAATTACAGGCATGCAGACAAAGGAGAACCTATTCGTCTTCGAGTGATAATGAATTAAGTATTCGGATGAATGCTGAATAGCTAATTTCAGCTGGAATTCAGCCGAATACTTGCTTGAAGCGGAATTTTGGTACACCCCTAATCGAAATGCTAGGCGATTCTCCTTTGAACAAGAGTACCAACAGTAACCCCAGACACGTGTTTCAGCCTAGTTGGGCCTCATCGGTGTGGTGGAGCTGTGCCTCTCCGTGTCATGTTGCACAGGAATACCCTTTGGAGACGCTGGGAACTAACTTGACAGTTCCATCACGTTACCTGTTTATTTTCACGGCAGCAGCAGTCTAGTTGTTTCCAAGATGGCCGTTGCTATTATTTATGCTGCATCAGAGCCACTTCTCCCTATGTTGCAACCCTCCTGCTCCGCCTTTTGGATTAGACGCTGTATTTCTTTGCTCCCCTCCATACTTCCTGTGCATCCCTAATTTGCCGCCTTTGTTGCATAGCTTCAGCTTTGTGCTGTCTTCCACCCCGCTCTCATCTTGCTTCCTCCTTTAGCTACGGACCTTACGGTGTGACAAAAAAGCAGCAAGATAAGAAACAAGAACTATGCAGACAGAGGATGCAGGAAGTGCCTAGAATGGGAAATTTGAACAAGGGTATGGTTGTCTACTAAACATCTCCCTAGGTGGATTTGACTTTCCAGATTGTCTCCTCAGTATATCTGACTGTTCAAGATCCTTTCCAAGATCAATCCAGAAGCCTTCAAACTACAATTACCCAAGAACCTGAGCCATTTACATCCAGTTTTTCACTCTTTCCCTGCTCAAACCCTATATCCCAGGTAGGTTTCAGCGAAAGAAGGAAAGGAACTGGAGTATAAAGGTGCCAGATTGTGATGAATATGAAGTTTCTCGCATCATCGACTCCAGATACTATCGGGGTGCACTTCAGTACCTAATACATTGGAAAGGGGTGTCCGAAGCAGAAACACCTTGGGAACCTCAGAGACATGTCAACGCCCCTCTCCTGATCCAATGATTTCATCAGCATCATCCATGGAAACCCGGCAACCTGAGATTGAGGAGGGCTCATACCGTCATGTCGCACCAACATTCCCTATGGAGATGCTGGAAACTAACGTGACAGTTCTGTCACATTTCCTGTTGACTTTCACTGCAGCGGTATAGTTGTTTCCAAGATGGCCACTGCTATTGTTTATACCGCAGCAGAGCCAATGCTCCCCGTGTTGCAACCCTCCTGCTCCCGCTTTCTGGTTAGACACTGTGTTTCTTTGCTCCCTTCCATCCTTCCTGTGCATCCCTCCTTTGCCGCCTTTGTTGCAAAGCTTCTGCTTTGCACTGTGTCCCCCCTGCTCTAATCTTGCTTCCACTTTTGCCTACAGGAGCTTACAGTGCTTCTTCCTGCTAATTTCTGCCACTCAACCACTTGCTGCTCTGGCTGCCATTGAACCTCCGCCTACATCAAGGAACTGTAGGATCTTCCAGTCTAAGGGTTTAATTGTGCCATCTCCTAGGAAATGCCCCACTGCTTAGGTTGTTTCATTCAACTGATCTCGGTGGCCTCCGATGGGGAGAGACTCTATCTCTTCTCTGGCAGAGGGACTGCCAAGACAAAGAAAGAAAAGAATAAGAAAGAACAACATGAAACTTCGACTGCATCTTCAGGTGAGGAACCTGGTCAATCCGACATTTGTGAGACTCTGAGCACATTGAGCAAGGGGTCCACATCTGGATAATCTAGGCAATTTAAGGTGACCAACCCCAAGTTCTTTTTACATTCTTCTTCAAACTTCCCTCTGATACTCTCCTTACCTCCTCCATCATTCCAGACTGCCTAGCTGCCATCCCATCCAGTCAGGGTGTGCCTCTAAATATCTCTGTATCGATGTCAGCAAGACTGAGATCCTTCCTTTTGGGACTCCTGCTCCCTCTTTCTTCCCTTCACTCTGGTCACCCTCTATGGGCTCTCCCCCTTCTCCTTCATCTGAAGCCAGAAACCTTGGAGTCATGTTTCGACTGCTCTCTCTCCTTCCTCCCTCACATCCAGAACGTTGCCAAGAAGGCCCATTTTCACCTCCACCTCCTCAGAGGTATCCTTCCTTTCTGCACTTTTCCCCAGAAGCTCAATGACTCCAGAGCTCTGATACCCTCTAGGCTGGACTACTGCAAAAGCCTCTTCCTTAATCTACCCTCTTCCTCTCACCACCCCCTCCAGCTTCTCCAGAATAGAGCTCCAAGGCTTATCCTTGGCCTCAAGCCCAGGGACCATATCTCTCCATCCCTAAAATCTCTCCACTGGATCTCTGTAGCTGCATGCATCTAATTCAAATCCCTTGGGCCAGGGACCACGCTATCTATAACTTGCTCTCTCCAAATACTCTTCCTCCATATCTTTACGCTGCTCTAGCGCAAACTCTCTGCATGTCAAGCACTTCTCTAAACAGTGAGTTGGGGGGTAATCTCTTTCCTCAGCTGGCTCCCTCCTCTGGAACAGCTTTCCCCATCCTCTCCACCTTGAGCCGGATCACCTCAAATTCCAGAAGCTGCTCAAGGCTTTCCTTCTCACCTCCTCCTTCTCCCTCTCCCTCTGGTGCTAAACCCCACAGTCGGTGAGATTGGGGATCAGGGCCCTTATGTGTCCTTCTGGGTACTGAACCCCCCCTCCAATCTCCTTTGGTTTAAGCCCACTCCCAGCACTTGCCTTTGGGCGCCAACTAACCTGTACTGACAGGTGACCACTCTTTACCATGTGATCTCTGCCAGGCACATATCTGTTGCTTGCAACTGACTCCCTTGCACTTCCCCTCTGTGTAATTCCCAGTACTTACCCCACCTCCCTTGTCCCTTCTCTCTCTTTGCACTTGTACATTTTGTATGCTCGCAAGGCCCAGTAGGAACGTCTCTGTCTTTTCTTCTCATTGTTATTATATTTGCCTTTTTCTCCCATGTTCACTCCCTGTTGCTCTGTGGGGGCTTTGAAAGAAAATTCATAGATGTATAAGCGCCTTGCAAATGCACAATAAATAAATAAATACATAAAGAACATAAATAAATAAATTAGACATATAAAGGATATTATCTTTTTGATGATGGTTTATTGAACCAAGAATGTGCACCATAAGCTCAGGCCATTCCCTAACAAAGGTAAGTTAAAAACATTCTGTGAGATGAAGGCATACATATATAGTACCCTTAAAATATGATTGCGAAATGTTCAATTCACCTTCTCTACTTAAACTACTTACTATCACTTAACACAAAGAACTTCCCAGCATTGGGGGCGTGGCTAGAAGGCCATGTGAGCAGACATGCTCTAGGAGGATCTCCTGTTGATCCTGCAGCAATCCGGATGAAAAGTACGGATGCATTAGCCCGTGGAAGATGGAAATATAGGTGCTGGCTTATGAATATACTGTGCACAGATGCTGACAGTCTGGAGCCCGTACAACCAAAGCAACTGATATAAGCGTGCAAAGCTCCCGTGGACAAAGACACAAAAATATAAAATGGCGGACGTTCTTGTATGAAGAAACAACAAGTAGCCCAGAAGTGGTGCCCATTGTGTGAACGGCTGTAGGGCGAGCCGAGTAAAGCGAAGATACATCTCAGTGCGACACAAATGAGCACATTCAGCTCTGGATGGCTTCGTATGCCAAGAAATAAGGAGCTGGTGACTGTGAGAGGTAGAGGGGTGGCCGGCGCTAGGACTGCATCCGTGCCGCGGTGGGGGCTGCTGGACCTCGCGGCCCAAGCGAGATAGCGCCGCAGACATCCTGAGGCTGGAGGGGGTGAGCAACAGACCCCAGCCCATCAGCTGAGCTCCGGAGACCAGGGACTGCGGTGTCGCACTATGAAGCGCCCGCCAATGATTACTGCGGCTCCAGGGACACGCTTGTACGGCCGGGAGCCCGGCGGCTGCACTGAGAAGCCCCCGGGTTGAGCTGCGCATCGGAGCACACGTGGGAGGAACGAGCGGCCAGCTCTCACGGCCTGAGCAGCAGAGCGGCCGCGGCAACTTATGGCAAGAGAAGGCGGGCGGAGCAACCCGACCTTATAGTGGTCCATCGGAGCCACGGAGACAGCAGCGTGCTGTGTAGCAGCGTATAGATGTACAGCAGTCCCGGCTCATGATTAGCATATTGTGAAACGAAGCGGGCGAACAGGCGAGCGACTACAACTAGATTCCAAGAGGTCAGTGTGGAGGGCTGATATAACTGTGAGCCGCTGGTGCTCCCCTCCCCTAAACTAGCCTGTTGGACCCATAACAAAGGGCTCTGAACACTCCCCCACCCCTCAGTGGAAGTGACAGTATAATGGCCAGCTGACGGGCCTAAATGGTGGCAGGCCTCGAACGAAGAAGGGTGCTGTGGGGAATATAAGCACAGACTGATTTTTGGATACAAGTACCCCAAACCACCACGACCACCCAGCCGGCACGAAGCGGAGAGTGCGGGCATAAAGAGTGGGACCTGTTTGGGCCCGCAGCCCGCCTGGCCACACGGTGCCTAGTCCAGCGGGCCACAGGACGGGTGGGTGCTGGATCGGAGTGAAGACTTACATGTGTTTGTGGGAGGACACAACACACTCCTGTAGCTAATAAGTGGTTCCAAGACAGCTCTTGGGCAGCCTGTCCATGCCTGGGTGCTAATAGTGGTCTAACCCTGCTGGGGCTGGCTGGTGTAGAGGCTCGCTCATAAGCATTTGGCTCAACGCCATGTCCAGTAAACCTCTGAGAACGAAAAGCAAGCAACCCACGCTGGAAGAATACGCCAGAACACCACCAGGCCCGGACGGAGCCAAGAGCAAAGACAAAACCCCGCTGGGAGAGCAGCCACCATGGGCACTAACCAGGAGATACTTGCCGCGATTGCGGACCTAAAAGTGGCCTGGTAGACCAAATTGGGACTGGCTATGATGGAATTGAAAGCATCACTGGAGCTCAAAGCCGGGGCACTACAGGAGGAAGTGAACCTTCTCCGGAAGATGTCAGGTCGCTGGCGGAACACACAGAGAATCTGGAAAAAGAGGTGGGCCCGAACACAGCGGACTGTACAACACATAAAGCGGACCTTCACACCCTAGTGCAACGCATGGGCAACTTAAAAAGCAGGCCGGAGGAGGCAGAGGGACGCGCCCGAAGGAACAACATCCGCATTGTTGGGATGCCAGAGGGGGCTGAGGGTCCCAACCCTACAGAGTTCATTGAATCCATTTTACTGCAGGAGATAACTGGAGGAGTATTGTCCCAGGGGTTTGCGGTGGAAAGAGCGCATAGGGCCCTAATGAGGAGGCCACCGCCGGGAACCCCCCCTAGGCCGGTGATTGCCAAGATCCTGAACTATCGAGATCGGGAAAGGATCCTTGAACACTTCCGGAAGAGTGGAACAATACAAAGAGGAATGGCAAACATAACCGCGTACCCAGATTATACCTTGTTGGTGCAGCGCAGCCGCATGAACTTTGGGACTGTGAAGAGAAGACTGCGTGAAGCAGGCCACAAGTATATGTTGCTCTACCCGGCGGAACTGAAGGTGTTCCACAAAAACAGAACCTTGTTTTTCGAATCCCCGGAAGAAGCCACGGGTTGGCTCGACACGCAGAGCTGCCCCCAGGAATCGGGCATCCAGACGGAAGAAGAAGATGGAAGAGATAAGTAATCTGTGTAGGCGGCACCAAAGGGTGTTACAGCTAAAACGATGAGACTTGATTATTGTAAGAGATGTAGCTCATGGGCGGGCATGATTAGACCATAAAAAGACATGATCCACGAGCACTGAGACTTCTAACATACTAATGGAGCCTTGCAGAGCTAGTCCTCACACCCCCATTTAGAGCAGCTCAGTTAGGTCACCGGTAGTTCGGTGACACCCTGCTGGGCCTCTGCCCTCGACATACCAAGGCAGAACCAAATGCGGGGTCTCCTGAGATCCAGGGATGGAGCTGGGCATTTGTTGGGGTTGGGAAGGGCGGGGGGGAGGGAAGGGGTGGTGTGTGGGGGTTTTATGTTGGAAAAGGGGGGTAGGGAGAGTTTGTTGGGAGGGAGGGGGGATGAGCCATAATGAGAATCTTATCAGACGGGAGGGTGGGCGGAGAGGGAGGGCATTATATTGTATCTATGGCATGCCTTAGAGTGGTCACCTGGAACATCAGGGGCCTCAACAGTGACTTGAAGCGTAATAAAGTAATGATGTACCTGAAATGATGAGAATTGACATAGCATTATTGCAGGAGACCCACCTCACCAGGGAGAAATTGGAGGTGGTCAAGAGGAAGTGGAGGGGGAGCATGGCGGGAGCCACATATTCGGCCTATGCAAGGGGAGTTATCACTTGGCTAGCACCTCATGTACCATTTCAATTGCTTCAGGCTACGGGAGACCCAGAAGGCAGGATGATAGTTGTGAGGGGCGTGCTGGAAAACCGGGAAGTGAGTATCATAAACTTAAACGCCCCCAACCAGGATACAGCGGCCTACTTTTGGACTCTGTATGGCAAAATTAGCCCCCTGGTGGGTGGCGGGATTCTGTGGGGCGGAGACTTTAACTGTTTATTGAATCCTAAAATGGACAGATCAGATAGTAAGCTAGACAAACCCACCCTGGCCGCAAAGGTGCTACAGACCCTCCTGAGAGACTTCGACCTAGTTGATGTCTGGAGGCAGCAGCACCCAGCAGATAGGCAATATTCACACTATGCGGCACCACATGACCTGCACACAAGGCTGGACTATGTGTTCTCCGCTTCTGAGCTGGCAGCAGAGATGGGAAGCGCGGAATATAAGGCCAGGGTGCCCTCAGACCACTCCCCCCTGGTCCTGGAGTGGCGACACCAACCCCCTAGGGCGCGGATTCCAACATGAAAGCTCAGAGATGAGGCTCTGCAGGATTCGGGATTCCAGGAGGATTTAAGGGAGGCGATCACGGAGTACTTCGAGATTAATACTGGCAGTGTTCGATCTATGGGAACTGTGTGGGAGGCATTTAAAGTGGTATTGCGGGGGGTGGCTATTTCAAAATCTAGAGGGCTCCAGGGAGGTATAGAGCGAGAACTGCGGGGAACGGAGAAGGAGTTGGAGGACATCATGTGTAGGGGAGGCACCTCTAGGGAGGATGGGGTCAGGATGAGACAGCTACAACAAGCTAGTAGTGAACACTGGGACAGGTTATAAGCTATAAGAAATATGTAGAAAGGCAGCATGCGGGGGGAGACAAGCCAGGAAGGTTGCTGGCCTGGTTATATAAGAGCGGTGATCAGGTAAATCATAGGGGAGGGGGGCCAGATCCTTGATACCCAGGGGGGAGTGAATGAAGAGTTCTGAGACTACTATGAACGCCTCTATGAAGACCCAGGTGGAGCGAGGGACCTTGAAATCCAGGAAAAGCTGGAAGACATAGGCCTGTCCACCTTGGATGATGTAGAACAGGCTGACCTGGATGCCCCAATTACATTAGAAGAACTTGAGGTAGTGATTCAACAACTGCCCACTTGTAAGGCTCTGGGCTCTGGCACCCAAGTGAATTCTACAAAACTTACAAACAAGAGCAGCTTCCCCCGTTGCTGGCTATGCTGAATGAGGCGTATGAGCATGGTAGGTTGCCAGAGTCCCTACGAGAGGCAGTGATCATTCCTCTTTTAAAGCCGGGTAAGCCTAGCACAGATTGCGGGTCATACAGACCCCTATCGATGCTTAACCAAGATAGCAAAATCTTTGCGGCAGTGCTGGCAAACAGGCTTAAGCGAGTCATTGATAAACTGATACATCCTGACCAAACAGGCTACGTCCCAGGTAGGAACATAACAGATAACCATAGAAGAACTGGCGATCATCTCTCTTGATGCGGTTAAGGCCTTCGATTCAGTAAAATGGCCCTGGCTGTTGGTGACTTTAGAAGGCTATAGAATGGGGCTGGGGTATCTCAGGTGGGTCAAGATGTTATACAGTGCTCCTATTGCAAGGGTCAAAACAGTCGCTACTGTCTCAGACAGATGGCAACTTAGCAGGGGCACAAGACAGGGCTGCCCCTGGTCGCCCATGTTATATATATTAGCGTTGGAACCATTGGCCGTCTATTTTCGGCAACAATATGGGGAAATATGGATCTGCACTGCAAGCGGTTCACATCTTATCTCATTATATGCTGATGATATACTCTTGTATCTGCGTTTCCCAGAAGAGAACATACAATACATTCTGGAGGTGATGGAACAATATGCTATCCTCTCCGGCATAGCGGTAAACCCCAAGAAATCTAGTGTGTTCCCCTTGGGGAGATATAGATTTGCCCTGCCTGGGGCCTGCCGATATTGCCAATACCCTGGCGAACCAAGTTGTTCCGATATCTCGGAATAGACATATACCACACAACAGGAGAAGAACATAAACACAATACGGAAAAGGCAGTAGAAGGCATCAAAAATAGCATGGGATTTTGGTCCAGACTACCCCTGGCCATGATGGGGAGAGCTGCTCTACTTAAGATGGTTGTCCTGCCCAGACTGTTACACATTTTTTCATAAATATCCTGCATGTGATCCCTAGGCGCTTCTTCGCTAGTCTCCACAGCCTGTGCAGGGGCTTTATATGGCACAGCTCCAGGAATAGGGTGGCTCTTTGGGAATTACAGAATTTGTGTGATGGGGTGAATAAACCTGCCGAATTTTGAGTTATATTATTTGGCGGGACAGCTGCAATACGTGGCCAGGTGGCTGTCTGAAGAAGAAACAGCTGAAACCAGGCTGCTGTGCATGAAACCGGCTCCCTACTTCCTTAGAGAGGTAGTGTGGCTGTCCAAGCCAAAGGTACTAGAGATGGCGAGGCTGTTGGTGCTTGGTTGGGAGGTGTGGCACAGGGCATGGCAGATGGTGGGATACCCAGCTCTGTTCTCTATGCAGGTGCCACTGGCGGCACTATGTAGAGAGGACCCTGAATTGATACAAGGGGTCCATAGATGCTGGGAACCCTGGGAGACATATGGCAGGAAGGTGAGGCACTGGAATTCCAGAAACTAATAGAGGTCACCGGGGTGCATAAAGGGCAACATATAACGTACTCCAGAATGGTTAAACGAGTGCGAGAAAAGTGGCCAGCAGTGGTGCTTGCAGAACAACCGGATGCCACTATGGAGATGATATATGACATCTCGGAGGGCTGTCATGAGATATCCCGCATATATGAGCTGCTGGGATCCAAGGTGGGGAAGGAATTGGTCCAATTGAGACAGCTGTGGGAGGATGAGGTGGGAGAGCCCATGTCGGATGGGCTATGGGAAAGAGCCCAAAGATATCATATGAAAGTGTCCCGGAACGCAAGGTTCCAGCAGATCCAATTATATGTTACACATAGAGCATATCTGACCCCCAGTCAGATTGCCAGGTTTGGGGCCCGGACGACTCAGAAATGCTCCAGGTGTGGGGAGGAAGAAGCTGGGATGTTACATATGTTCTGGTCTTGTCCGGAGGTGGGAAGATTTTGGTCAGAACTAAAGATACGCTTGGAATGTAAAGGCATTGCGCTGGAGGTGGAGTCGGCATGGGCATGCATGCTGGGGGTTTTTCCTAGGCCACGTAACCTGAGGCACATTAGCAAGATGAAAGACCTGGCATACATCCTGGCCAAACGGAGTATTGCAATGAGCTGGAAGGCAGCCCATAGACCAAGGATAGAGTTATGGTGGGCTGACCTCATGAAATGGGCAGAGGCAGAAACGGCTGCTTGGTTCGAAGCGGTCAGCAGGGGAGGAGAGGAGGAGGTAGGACCCCTAATCGAATGGAGGCAGTTGGTGGCGACCATGGCGGGCCCCCTCCAGCCAGATCACAGTGATGATGAAACGGATTATATGAGGATAATAGACCCCCCTGAAGAAGTACAGGCTGATGACATGGACACAGTGGCTCAAGTTAAGGGGGCGGGAGGGAGCGGGACTGAAGAACGTAATTTGTAATGCTATGTTGTTAAACTTGAACGTGGAAGTCCCAATTATTGTAATGTTTAGTGTGTTGTTATAAAATAATGAAAACATTTTTTTTTAAAATAAACTTCCCTGCATTGGTAATGTTATCAGTGATGTCATCCATTATGCCATTTGTTATGTCATCTTTATGTCCTGGGTGTTAGTCTGAGTGGTACATGGTGGTGCGCACATTATCGTTGCACAGATTACCATAACTGGTGAATTTCTTATTTATTTGTTTTGACTTGCAATGTTAACATCGCTTTAAAATATGTGTTCACTGAATTTGATAGTTCTTTTTTAGTGTAACTTAACCATACTGTCCCTTTAACTGTAGACAGGGGAGATCAATATTACCAAAACACTGAAACGGACACACAATTGTGTTTGTTTTGCACATAATATAATATCCTAAAGAGTCACAAGGAAAACTATTTGCAAATTCTTAAACATAGCATCTCTTATCCATCTTCTAAGTTTTAAAAAAGTTATAATACCATATTATGGATTGTACCGTAAATTTAAGTCACCTGTACACCCTGTGCAAACCATTCCCTTCAACAACTGACAGGCACTGAAGCACAATATTTGCACAACAGATGGAGATCATAAAGCCAGTCATTAGTATCTTTTCATTTTTTTTCTAAACATATTATCTGTAACTGTAGTCAGGCTATTAACATTTGATATTGCCACATATACACACTCGATTTGTTATAGAAATGGCAAGCATTCTGGAATGACTTGAATTGTATTTCCCCAACTATGAAATTGATGAATGAAGAGGAAAAACCTGCAAATGGTAATTTATTTTGTATTGCATCATAAATCTGGTTTTCCAATTTTCACATACATTTTTATGTGTACCATATTATGTAAAACATGTGGTTGGCTCTAGAATTTGGAATCGACCTTACTGACAACCAGGAGAGAACGTGCTGAATTGAACACAGAGCCCAACAGGAGCCACTGTACCGACAGGACAGCATCCCACAAAATGTACAAGGACCCCACATGGGGCACCAGACCAGAAAACAATAGTCTTGATAAAGACCCACGGGTCGAAACACGTGTCGGCTGACAACAGGGGATGTAAGGGCCCCAGATGTACTATATGTATACCAACAAATTGAAGACAAACCTACCACTTGCACAAATAAAAAAGAGATTGTATCGCAACAACCAGTGTGAAAGATTAATCTCTTTAAAGTACAAAAGCAAGATAGCCAGGAGAACACCCCCACCTAATATATTATGTATATTGTATGCTTCACAATGTAGAACAAGAAGAAAAATAAGCAATCAACAAAATAATGCAGAACCAAATGAAGACAACATACAATATACAAATTATGAAATAAATAATAGAAACCATTGAAAATCATGTACATCAATTATGTCTACAATCTACTCAACTAAATAATCAACTTCAACATTTATGTAACTATGCTAAAAATCATGTCATTCGAAATATTGATTATCATGTGTAACTTGTTTCCGGCACCCTTGCCCCCAGCAATGACCCCAATCAAAAATAGCAGACATTAGTGATCATTTTGATTCCCTTTTTCTATCTTAATTGTTTGTAATGTGAATCTATGTAAAATAATGCCTATTTTTAAAAAAATCACAATTTGGTGTATGTGGACAATGTTACCAGTCGTAAGACAGGAAACAAAACATCCAAGAAACATACATTCAAAGTATATGAACATTCATGCATTTAAATTCATTAGTAATAACGTAAACAAAAAACAATATCTGGAGATCTTCACCTGCTTTCATACATACTAAACTCAGTCCACCATACATGAGTATGCTATCTGCTGTCAACAAACATGTTTGCAGGGCCCGGCTGTGTTTGCGAACAGAAGCCATCTTCGGCAATGCTGTGAAGCATTTATAATTGGTTCGCTTACATCAACACATAGTCATGGTCATGCTGACAGGCCCAGGTGACATCATCAACGTGTGCACACTTTTGTTCATGAACAGCCGCCAATATTTATGGAGCTGTGATGCACTTTTAGTTCATTTGCGAATGACAATGCGCAGCCGCAGTCACGCCGATGCAATCAAATCTGCTTTCAAGGCTGGAGCGGCTTATCCGCAGATTCATAGATCTGGATCAATCTGGATTTGCGCTGAGAAGGGGGACAGATGACAACATTCACAGAGTCTTTCACCTAGTCGACAAGGTTGACAAACGTCTCTGCCATTTCCTTGCCATTATACTTGGTCAGGGGATGTTTAACATGATCTTGGCCGATTACAAATACCCAACAGCCAGGATAACAGTTAATGGCTCACAAGGGCCCCTTGCTTTTTGCTTTGGTGGTGGACCCTCTGGCAGCCTGAATAAGGCCTAAACCTAATATTAGGGGGACACTGACAGTCAGAACACAGCATCAGCCTTTTCGCTGACAATATCTGTTAGACTCTAAATGTTGTAATTCCTGAGTCCCCCAGATTCTCCAGATTCTCTCTTCCTCCTCCTCACCTGTTCCGCTGTCGCCTCGATCCACCGGACTCAGGGATCTTCTTGCTCTGTAATCCTTTTACTTTTTTATACAAGATTTACTCCTCCCTTGAATGGAAGCCACAGCAAAAGCTTGGCTAAAGAGCTCTCTTGATGACCCACTCTCGAGAGGGAAAGAATGGGGAAAAAGCCTGAACCCAAGGGATGCGTTCTGCAGAAGACTTCCTGTTGGTAAGTGGGCTCTGTGAGGATTGTAATGTAGATCTTCAAAGAACCACACTGTATCCAGTAATGTGGGGACACCGCATGAAGCAGCGACAAAGGGGAGTAAAGAGGAAGAAAGGTAAGGAAATAAACTGGAGAGTGAAAGAGAAGAGAAGTCTGAGGTGCACCTAGAAAGGGAAAGTAGAACGGAACAGCCAAACGGCGGAGTCCATAAAGCAAAAGGAGGAGCGGGGTGGGGAGATCCGTTCCGGGAAACAGAAATGGAGCTGGAGAAAAAACTACGAGCCAAACCCAAACAAAACACTGCACGAAGCAGGGAAAATATAGGTATACAGGAGATATATAAGCCCGAGGGCTGCAAAAGAGAGAAAATATGTAGAAGAGCATACAGCAACACAGGGCAACACCAGAGCGGGTAACTGACTAAGCGGTTGTAACGCTACGCAGACGAAGGGGGGCATGGCTAAAAAGCACTACGTCCGCGAGCTATGCGAAACTAGACCGCTAAGTTGGCATCCCCCCAGGCGGTAACAGGGCCAACTGCACCAAGTCCAGAACTGGTGCATAACAATATCATAATTACCGTGACCAATCCCCACACCCCTTTGGCCGACCTGGAGGGAGAACTTCAAACCTTCTGGGCTGTGTCAAGATTTAAAATAATTCTGAATTTCAGCATCCCATCCCCTAATTGTGAGCCATTTAAGATCAATTTTCCCTTTGTTTGGACCGAGAAAGGAATAACATATTTTGGGGATTCGAATCACAGCCTAGTTGCACAGGTTATATGATGCCAAAGACCCAGCACTCTGGGCAAAAATTGAGAAGGATCTTGGTAGATGGAGAAATGTAGGCTCATGTGGTTCAGGAGGATTGCGGTGGTTAAGATGAACATTCTGCTTTCCTTTTATACCTATTCCAGGCAATCCCGATTCCAGACGCTAAGCAGAAACTCAAGGTATGGCAAAGTAGAACAGAGGAGGACTGAAATTGACAAGACTCTTGTATTACTACAGTGCAGCCCAGATAAGACCAGTGGTAGAGTGAGTACAAACGCACCATTGGAAAAAAAAGTGGGTGTTCATGGAGCAGGGAGTGCCAGGTAAGCATATATGGACACTACCCTGGCTTCCTAAAGCAGCGAGTGTGCAGAGTCTCTTCCCCAATCCACTCACCAAGGCTACTCTAGAAGCATGAGCTAGTGTCAGCAGATTTCCAGGCTGCACCATGTTCCTCTCTCCTTACACCCCCATACACATAATGAAGAGTTTACACCCCGTTTGGAGAACCCAACCTTTGCAAAATCGATGAGTAATGGGCTTATAACAATAGGAACCCTTTTTCAAAATGGGGAGATCAGATCCTTTGAAGCACTGGAGCAAATTTCCAAATTGGGGAAAGGAGAACTATCCTGTTATGTGCATGCAAGACACTGGGTGCTGAGCCCCCAAATAAACTACAATAAGAGCCCTTATGCCACAGTAGCATATACCTAGTAGCAAAAACAGAGCACAGCAAAAGGCCTCATATCTAAGCTTTTCAGCATTATAAGTAAGGAAGGTATTAGGAGTAGGCATGCATACTGTGAAGGGTGGGAGAGGGAATTGGGGGTGAAATAAGTGAAGAGGAGTGGAATGGAATTTTTAAAAACACCCATAACCCTTTCTTTTGCAGTCATCTAGGGCCATGTTATGAATAGGTGGTATCTAACACCGCAGGGAATGAGGGTGTCAGGGAAGGCACCAGCAGATTTATGTTGGTGATGTAAGAAAGACAAAGGAATGTTGTTGCATATATTTGCGGCTATCCAGTCATTCAATCATTCTGGTTGGATAATAGATCCAAGTTAAAAGAGATTCTGAATGTTGACTGCCAGCTAGACCTGATTTACATCATAGTGGGGGAAAGCGAGGAGGGAAGGAAGATATCTCAGGTGGACAGGGGAAGATTAGCTGCTCATCTGCTTCTTGGAGCGGAACCAACTGGTCTAGCTAAATGGAGGCAAACTTCACCATCTTCAGTGGATGTGTGGTTCAACAAAGCCTGGCATATTTTGGCAATGGAGATGCTGACAGCGAACATAAGAGGCACAGAAGCTACATTCACACGCCTCTGGGCCAGTTTATAAATTATGTTGGCCAGTTTATAAATTATGTTGAGAAGGATTTCAATGGTCTTGGTCTATCGTGGATGAGAGCCCTAAATTTGATAGAAACTCAATAATTGAGTTGTGAGTATATGCCATTGAGGATTGAGTATGATTTGGGGGAGAATCACAGTGCTGGGGGGAGGGGTCATACGAGGAGGGCCAAGGAGTAGGCATGAGTTGAAAATGCAAATCTGTTGTGATTTTATGTTTGGTTAAAATTATGAAAATCAAATAAAATGTGGTTAAAAAAATAATAGACTACAGACAAAACTGTTAAATATATGCAATGTCAACATAGCTAACTTTTGCAACGTCTATGCAGCGGAATGGTGTCATACCAGCAGCACAGAATCATACTTCAATAAACAGCTAACAACAAAGAAATCTAATTGATATGATATAATATGGCATTTATAATGCACCTATACACAAGTGTTTCAACTAAGATAGTACCTATTGAGATAGATACTTAAGGAAGAGACTATAAAATATGGTATGTATGGTATGTAGTATGTATAGCAGGAGATACTATTATGACAAAATCCTTAATTTAACAATATTCCCGGACAAATTATCTACCAAATCTTTTTCATGTCCAGACAGCTCATGCAGTCTACAAATGGGCATGCTGCTCATTATGCAATGTGTGGCATCAGTCCTTCAAATGTTTACAACAATTTGTCAAGTAATATGTTAAAATGAAAGAAAAAAAACGAAGAATTAACATCTTACAAAACATGGATTCCTGTCCAATGCACATGCACGCTGGACTCTGAGGACATTCAGAAGCATCTTGTAAAAGGACCGTTCATCACATAAACATATTAGCAACACACCATTCTACAAAGTGCAACCTTGTGCTTAAATTACACAGTGCTAAAAGTCCTGCTCTGGAATTTGAGCGGGACAGCACTAATTGAAACAGAACAAGAAGTGCTGTGACAAATAGAAGGTATACAAAGTAAATATTTTGGAAGTGAAGTAGAATTACAAAATACAACTAACTTAGAAAGTACCAACCAGAAATGTTCAAACACTGCCCTTCTTTCAGATGTAAAAAAATAGCAACATTTCAAATGACCTCTGTTAAAATTCCAGACAAAGTATGTGCTTGTTGTTGCTGACCCTTCTTCAGCAAAGTACAAACATTTTAGCTATGGCCCACAAAATTGAAGACAATGAGGACTCACAGTTGACCTTGCATCTAACAGCAGAGAATAAATACAGCATAAATGACCCCTTAACACATGCTACAATAATACGCTCAATGATAAACAAATGCCATCCTGAGCTATCAATAATAACATAGAAGTATTTCCACTGACAAATGCTCTCCAACAGGGTAATCTATATGAGAGTATTATAATTCAAACATTACACCCAGTCCAGGCTATAATACAACTACAGCCCAAGACTGCCAAACTGCCCACATCAGAAATACTTAAAGGTATTTGTGGCAAGGTAGTATATTTGCCATAAGGCCTCATAGAAAATGTTGAAACACTAGGAGTAGAAATACCAGTACATCAATCTTTAATTCTACTAGTTACTGGTATTACAACAAAAGATAAACCTAATGGTACAACTGGTTATCTTAAAGTTAGAGAAGCCCTAGATGATCTGAAACAGTACACAACATGCTACAATGACACAATCGTAGAAGGCAATTTAAAAGAAACAACACAAATATATGAAAACATACCACAAACTGGTCAATTTGAACCTAATAACCCTAGCACTATGGTCAGCATTCTTGACCAACACACAATCAATTTACTACATTCCAGAGACATCATTGAAGGTGCATTAGAAACATATCAAATGGGTCACTCAAAAGGGTCTCCAAGAAGTATATGGGAAAAAAGTTTAGAAGCACATTGTTTTCCACTACTCTTCCCAACAGGAAAGGAGGACGACATGATGAAAGACCCACGAAAATCAGTGCATCAGAATAGTATTCTCCTTCACCATGCCCCAAACAATATGGCCACTGGCCTAGGACACAGTCACGCTTACTCTGTCTACTACAATACACACACTCCAGAACCACATTACAAAATATATGTCACACACATCCAGCTTATTAAGTAGGACTGTGTACGCAGACATCAAAAGTAAAAGCTATTTGCGTAGAGGGTTCGACAAGTATACCTGTGTGCTTAAATAACCACCTTCGTAGTGACTAAAATAATGGCATGCTGCGTTCACCCTTCCACAAAGCCCATCCTGAAAAGGCCTTGAAAATGTAATGAAATCAAATAGGGTGGTTATATGGTGGCTCGCGCACTGCCTATCATTAAGTTGACAAAGGTTTTGAAATTAGTTAAATTGTTGAGTTGCATATAGGTATGGACAAAAATCCAATGTATTCTTGTTATGTTCATCCGACACGTGTTTCAACCATTAGGGTCGTTCTCAAGGCTGTTCATTGCAAATGTAATTCACAAAGTATTGATACCAAGTGAAGAATAAGGTCAATCCCAAGTGACACAGTTAACACAAGAAACATAAAAACCATAAAAAAACATATTGACATCATACAATTGTAAATAGGAAATGAAGAAAAGTAACATGCCACATACCAGTTTGTAGATTCAGGGTAATGCGGAAAACGGACAGACCAGATGAGAGGACAATATGAGAGTATAATCAAAGTCATCTTAAGGTTAGGATACTTCTGATTATTAGATAATTGATTAAGTAATTCAGCTCACTTGCCCAGACCTTCCGTGATAAAAATGATAACCATATAAAGAGTAGGGATAAAACAATATATATAGTGCCTAAAGTGGCTAATTGGTCCTGTGGTAATTCATAATGAACCAAAGCATAATTTAATCAATTAGACTAGGTTGGGTTACTGTGAATAAAAGAACCATGCAAAACCTTTATCATGACGTTGGATCTCCTGGATAACATGCACCATGCGTTAGATGTGCAAGTTTACCATTTTACTTAATAACTCAGTACAATAAGCTGATGGGAAATGAGTAGTGATGGTAGTTAGAGCAATGTCATATGGTGATAAGTTACCCATTAATTAAGGATGGAGCAAAAAAGAGAGATATACCATGTGTGACTACCGTCACGCGAAGGATAGGTGCGAGAAGATGTTATAGTCAAAATCTACTGGTTACACAAGCATCTGGTCACTACCAGCTAGGAAATAGAGTAACAAATGATAAGTGGGCATGAGGATAATAGCTCTCTTGGCAATTCTAAGAAGACAACAAATTGTCAAACGGTTATGCTCCTCACCTCATATTAGTAGGTTATGTGGATGCTTCTGAGTCACAGAGTGTCAAAGGTAATATGGTTAAAATATCCCGATCCCATATGGTGAAGTTTCACCTGTAAAATGTAAGGAACAGATGATGTGCAATTACGAGATAGTTAGGAGAACGTGATGGTTATAAATGAGACTGACGTAAACCTACTGAAGCATAGATGATCGATTAATTACCTTGAGCAATACTCAGATTAATCAGTAAATGATTTCCAAATTAATGCAAAAAGCCATTAAAGGAATCAAAGTTCAGTTTCATGGCATGTTATTGTGTGACTTGGCTAGAACTGCAGTCTCTAGCGGGACATGTAGTACAATAAATGTTGCTAAAACTACAGTCTCTAGCGGGACATGTAGTACAATAAATGTTCCTAAAACTGCAGTCTCTAGCGGGACATGTAGTACAATACATGTAACTTCATTAGCAAGAATAATATAGCGAAGGCATTGCCTAGAGCATCCATAAGACTGTTGCGAAATCAATGCGAAAAAGCCGTTTAAGAGAATCAAAGTTCACTGTCATTGCATGTTACTGTATGACTTGCAAAACCTACGTCTCCAGAAAGACATGAAGTACACTAAATGTGACTTGATTAGCAAGAATAAAATAGAAGCATAGCCCAGAGCATTCATCATATTGTTGCACAAATTACAGTCTCGAGGGGGCCATGTATTATTCTTACCTCAAATGGCATGTGGTCAAGCTCTTCGTCTGGGTTTGATCCCAACTCTGAAGACTTGCCTGCTCGAGTGGAGCCTTCTAATGAGCGTTCCGCAGTGTTGCAGAATGCCGAAACCATGTCACATAAAGGGACGTTTAGCCACGATGATGTCAGGTGCACCCCAGCATGTGACATCATAGGTAAACAAAGCATCATCCAGGCCGAAAAAAGTTTGAAAGGCATATATGTTGATTAGATGATGGATTGATTGGCCATTGGAAGGAAAGTGCTATTGACCCGTGAGAAAGGGAAATATGTCAATCAAGTTATGATATATCAGTGTTTGTGACCACGTAGAAAAGGAAACGTATTGTTGAGTGTCTAAGGGAGGCTAATGAACTGGACCTTCCAGGCCTTTAAGATGAGATAGCAATACCCTTGAGAAAATCGCAGGCACTAGGCGTACTCTCTATTGTGGCTCCTCTTCATGATTTTCCCTTAAATTGCTTGGCCTCCACTCAAGTACATTTTCACACACTATTTAACACTACCTCCCTCCGTTACTCGTTTTCTTTTTCATCACTTTCTTCACCCTTTGCCCATTCACTCTTTTGCCACCTCGCTCAGTTTTCTACTCACCATTTGAATTTTTCAACTCCTGAATCTCTGGATCGCACGCCCCGTCTGTGGCCTCTTCAACTTTCCATCCATTGAGCTTCCTGTAGACGCCGGGAGGAGTTTCTGCATGAAAACAAGGGACCAATCTAACCTGGCTTGCAAGACTTTGCATTATTGTAAAAACCGCTATTCAAAGGGAGCCTCACGCCCTTTCAGCCGAATGGCAGAGGTTGTGTGATATTTCCGTGACCTCAAAAGCTTACTTATCTCAATGGATTATCTAACCATCAAATCTCTCCTACCACGTGAACTGGACCTTTCAGCTCTTTAAGATGCGATAGCAATACAGTTGATGTAGATGGGGATGCAGAATGTTATTCAAACATCAATAACCAAAACAACTCAGATAGTTGGCAAAAGGAAAGCTGTTTTAATATCAATTATCTAAAACAGGGAGCACAACGGACATCAACAGATGGCTCTCATCACGATCTCAAAGCATTTCATAATTAATCACATTTTAATAGTACATTTTTGTCATTAATGACGTTAACCTACAAGGCAAAACTTAAAAACCTAAGGGTTAATGTGATAGGATCTAAACGGATCATCTAGGTATACAATCCATTCTTGTTTGGGCAGTGAAATAAAGTGATAGGCTTCTAAACATCAGGTGGGACAACTAAGCACTTCCCTAAAATATGTCACAATGAACGTTACTAAATATACAACATCTAATTGTCTACACAACTATAGGACCCTTGATCATGTGGTTCCCTATCATTGGTTACTTTCTAACCTCCGTCAGTACCCTCCCAACCTACATTAGCAGCACGCAAGCTGAGCGTCCAGGTGCAGATAAGCTAGTCTTAACCATAGCTTCCCACCAATTAACATGACCATCCATCATCACCTCAGTGGTCTGCTCTCAATTAGGGCTTTGAACTCATCCTTGGAAATGTTCATTGCTACTGAACAATTCATGGGAGTGAAGGCACACTCTGCCCTCTTGTTCTCTTCCATGCCTTCTGAACAGGAAGCTTTGTTCTTTGACACGATTTGTATCCAATATCAGCTCATCCCAGTCTGATAAAGCCCTGGCTTCTTGGCTCATCCAACCTCGCCTTTCTGAGTTTTTGACTTTAATTCACTTCTGACTACGAAAAAATGAAAGAACGACCTTCGTTCTTTGCAGTGCTATCGTACGTAGTGGGAACATTCATCTTCTACTGACTCCGGAGCATGCCGCACTCTATTTACTATCCGGCTAGTCTCAAGAATACTTTATCTGCTTGTGTTTCTTTGCATATTTACACGTGTAAATTTGCTTGGCATCTTCATTATTTTTGTAGCATGTGTGTCTTCATCTTGATCCCAAGACGTAATTTCTCTCAATACTTTCTTGATACTTTATAGAATTGTCTATATCCTCTGGTTTCTGCATCTCTTCTCTGTATATATCAGCTTTTCATTTGTATGACATCATTATTCCGCTTCGTTTCTTCTATTTTTCCTGCTTTCTTCCGGACTATCACTCGGACAGCCATTAATATGTCTCATATGCGGGTATGGTTGTCTCAATGGGAACCTTGCTTCCAGGATTCTCCTTGGTATCTGTAATTCAAATAGTTTTGTACGTGTGTCATATTCTGTTTTCCAGCAGAAAGGCAATATGGGCGAAGTGATTGAGGTAGGGGTACTTAGCTCCTTCTCTACACTAACATAGATGATAACTAATCTTTATTTGTGAAAGATATAGTAAGTGTCAGTTGTGTAATATGGAATGGTAAGTATGAGAGCGGAAGTAGTAAAAAGTAATAAAAGGGACTAATAAAAATGATATGATATCTGTCTCACTAATAATAGAAAGGAAAAGGTCGCTAGAAAGAAAATGCATGTGATTAGGCAAAAATGTTGCAATGTAACATTAAATATCAAAACGGGATGCTCATAAAAATTAATAAGGCCCTGTGGCTATATATTAGTGTGCATATTAACTAGTCAAGAATGACATAATTACAAATCAAAAAGATTCTGAACCTAATGTGACATAATGTTAAACCTTTGAAATGCAAAAATCACTATGTAGCCTGTAACAAATGAGGCGTACTTAACCAATCTCTTAATTTTGGCCATTTATTATGGTACATAGGTACAATACATTCTGACTGATGTAAGCAGAAAACCCTGCTTAAAATTGTCATATTGGGCATAAAAACATATCCATTGTTAGAGAAAAACATTCATTGCATGGTCTGTGTTAAGACCATTGATGGTACAACATAGAAAACAGATCAATTTACATTCCATTTGCTTGTATGGGGCATCTTGTGCCATTTTCACAGCCTCTTGGTGAATAGTTCTAGAAAGGTCAAGAGGGAGGGTTAGTGGGCTAGTGGGAAAAGAGCCACAAGTGGGTTGGAAAAGTAAGGTGTTTATGGATGTACTTGATATAAGGATTCCCCAACCCGCTATGAAAAACCACTCACATAAATTTGTCAACACATTTTGTGGAAACGGAAAAGATTTGGTGAAGAACGGTGTCAACATTTATTGTACTGAGTGGAGATTTTAAACATATTGTAAGTTACATTGTGATGTTCTTGGTATATTGTGCCAATACAAGAGCATTGTAGTGTCACTTTTGAGTCAGTGTGGAACAAAGTGCCTAATGGTGATTATCGTATTATATGTTTAAAATCTCCACTCAGTACAATAAATGTTGACACTGTTCTTCAACAAATCTTTTCCGTTTCCACAAAACTTGTTCACAAATTTATGTGATTGGTTTTTCAGCACGGGTCGGGGAATCCTTTTATCAAGTACTCTCCAGCAAGTGGGTAGGGGAACCCACTTTTCTCTATAAACCTCATAAACCGCTGCTAAAATCCTCATCCAGTGCAGGTACAATCTCATCTGTTGGGCCCTAGCGCATAACAAAATAGGTACCCCACTTCGCCTTCCTTGTTTATGGATGTAGGCTCAGTGCTGTGTATTGGTGTGTCTCTAGGGTTTTTGTGGAATTAACACGTGGCCGTCCAGCCACCCACAGGAAAGATCCCAACACGTAATGGCTACTAACATTGGGATACAGGGAGACCATTGGCTTTGAACAAGGGGGTTATGTGATAGGTGGGGAGAATTGTTGCAGAGACATTCAGGCAGAAAAATCTCTACATTGATTGATACAGTAGTTGGTGTAGTGGTTCATGTAGTGTAAGGTGGTAAGAAATTGAAAACAGTAGTTTAGCGGAATGCTAGAAGTGAGGAGTTGTAGACTGATGATCTTAATCTGGACCGCAGCATTGTCAGTGTTCTTATTTTTTTCTAATGACAATTGTTGGGTGGTGATTGTTTGTAGAGGTGTGCAATTATTTTTTCCCACAGGTGTAATTGTGCAAAGTTCCCAAAATCTATGCTATGTGTGATGAATTCCCAGATGTTGTAACTTCTCCCAAAGGGGTAGCTCCTTCCCCTGAGGCCAGGGAGATGGGGCTGCTACCCATTAGTCCCCCTGAGGGTGGTTCTCAGCAGTTGGATCTCATGGGGAGGGAAGCTCCCCACAGGATTAGTGATGACCTTGGGAGAACAGGCTATCCCCATAGCCCTCCTTAACCTAAAAAACCATACCCTGCTTCCACCAACAGTTTCACTAGTGTTACTATATGTTTTTGTCATACCACCAATGTAGGAAGTACAAGAAAAAGTGTGGACTCTGCAAGGCAATGTATCCCTTAAGTACTGAGGTGAGGGAGAGACCAATTTTCATCCATGTTGACTCACTGGAAGACCTCAAGATCAGTACTGGGCTGAAGAAGAAGTGCAAAAGCATAGAGTACTTACAAGAACATGAATGAATAGTATAGTTTCTCTCAAAATCTGATTGGGCCGAGCCAATTCAAAACTGAAAAGGGAAACCAGGGAGGAGAGAGAAGCCATCCATAGAGGAACTGTGCGACAGGAAGCAGGCCAGAGCAGAGAATAGGAGAAGTCATTGCTGGGGACGCTTACCTGCAGACGGGGCTGCCCCTATCCGGTCGCCATGGAGAGACTGACCGGAACCATGGAGAAGCAACCATCCAGACACAAGGAACAGCGGGAACACGCAGTTGACAGGAGGCATACAGCTCGCAATTAACTAAATGCTGCGGAGTTGCTGCAGCAACATGAAAGCAGAAGGGGCTGCAAGAGTGTTGCGCTCACCTGATATCCCCAGGGGCGTTTGGAAGGCTCTGAGATCTGGAACCCTGGATGCGTAGTTGCCCAGTGCTGAATAATGAATCTGCAATTACAGAAGGGAGGATTTGTGATATCTGTCTCTAATGGGTGAATCTCCCACCTCCCTCTGACCGGTTCCCTTCCCACTGGGTTCTTTTCTCACCTTAGTTATTTGTAGGGAGAGCTATCTATCCTGCGTTTCTTGTGCAAGGGCACTTGACGTTTGTTGGCGAGCTGCACGAGTTGCTTCGCTGGTACAGTTCGCCTTCCTTGGGCCTGTGCCTGATGTGACCCTGAATCTGCTGGTAGGCAGGTAGGTTTGTTAATTGTAAGTCTTTGGGCCTCATTCCGAGTACGGCGCTAACCAATGGCGCTATTAACGCCTTGGTTGACGCCGTACCCGGACCGGCAGCGCCTTGGTGGTTGGCGGAATTACCGCCCCATTCCAAGGTTGGCGGGGCGGTAATTCCCCAATCCCCATTTACCCTTCCCCATTCCCATTCTTGCCCCATAGGGCATAATGGGAGTGGGGAAGGCGTCAATTACGCCACCGTAAATTACGGTGGCGTAATTAACATCAAGGTCCCTTAGCGCCATGGTATTTAACGCCTGCTAAAAGCAGGTGTTAAAAGCACCATGGCGCTAAGGGAACTCGGAGTATGGCGGTAAGGGATTACCGCCACCGCTCTCGTTAGCGGTGGCCGCTATCCCTTACCGCCATACTCGGAATGAGGCCCTTTGTTCTGTTTATGGTGGGAATTCGTTAATATCTTTATCTCCTTCTTTCCAGGTGCGAATGTCTTGATGCTGGTGTGCCGGATGGAGAGGCACATTTCTAGGTAAGAGAAAGCGCAAAGTGCAAAGCGCAGCGCCTTTATTGTCTTTTAAAACTAACCTGTGTTTTCTTCTTCTTCTCCTCACAGGCCGCTGTGGTGCTGCGAGTGGACGAGAGCGCGATGAAAACCAGGCCCCCGAAATCCGTTAAGGTAAGTACAGCGCTGTGCGGTTGTTTAATATTGAAAGCGAACCTGAATGTCTCTTTTCCATTGCAGATGTTGCTGTGGTGCTCCAGATGGAAGCGTGGCGTAGCGCGATGGCATTCAGGTAAGACTGATGGAATTCGATGTTTTGGAAGCGCACGTTCTAATATTGTTTTTCCCTTTCTCGTTATTGCAGATCGCAATGTTCGAACAGCAGCTGTGGTAGTGGTTCGCCGTGAGTCCTTAAGCTAGTACTCACAGGTGAGTGATGTTTCTTCTTCTCTCGGTTTCCACAGATTGCAGCCCAGTTGAGATGCTGAGTGCTGGATGGTGTTTTCTCAGGTAAAACAGAATAATCTTGTTCTTGCAGGATTACAGGAAGATGCTGAAGACCAGGAGCTGGACACTGTGAGCGTCACGCTGCTGGTTGCAGAATAACACGAAGCGTGTTCTGCAGTCAGGGTGTGGTTTATATAGCCCAGGGAAAGTAGTTCCAGGGAAAGTAGTTCCAGGCCTGCCACACCCAAAACCAGACCGCATGGCTTGGTTCTTAGAACTAGACTGTGTGGGTGCGTCCATGTTGGATTTAAAGGCCCATGTACATAAATGGGACCTAGTTTGAACAGCCCTTCTTCCCTACATATGAGCCTGGTGCCAAAGGCACCAGGACTAGCTCCAGGAGCCCTTTTGCTGTGGTTTTAAGGCCCTCAGGGTTCTGGTGGGAGCCTGCTTGTGGCACAACTTGTGGCCCCTCACAGTGGTCATGACAAAGAGGCCGCCTATGACTGACCAAAAAACACCACCAAGATGCTTTCAGGTACCTGGGTTGCTGAGAAGGTTGGTGAGCCTCCAGAAGGGATGACCAGCATTTGATGATGGGTTAGAGACCTGCACCCTTTTATAAAGAGTAATCTAAGTGATCTTCATAGTCACCAGTACCTGGCAGGATGAACCAGGTCAGAAGCACCAAGAGGGGAGAATCCCATGGGTCTGGCACCCATGCCCTTTTATGAAGATCAACCCAAATAATCTTCATAGTCAGAGTACATGGCAGGATAGTGAACCAGGGTTACTGCACAAAGACAGGAAGAATACACAGGTCTGGGACCTGGACCCATAAGACTGGGAGCTCTGTGAAGTGTGAACTTTTGAAGTGTAAAGCAAACCAAGGAAAGAGAGGCTTCTGCCTGGTAACATTGAACTGTGAATTGCGAAAGCCAAAAGGGCCAAAGAAGCCAGGGAAAGGGACACATTCCCACTGGCAGTGTGGACTGCATGCTAAAGTCGAAGAAGGGCATGGAGAAACGAGTAATTCCATCCAGCCCTTGTGAACTGTGAAACCAAGAAACCTGAGGAGAAGGAAGCAATACCTCCTGGTGGTGTTCCCAAAGATTGTGCATCGTGAAACCAATCAGAAGTGTGGCCTGGGGAAGGGAGTCATTGCCCTGGCACTGTAAGAACATTGAGAATAGAATACCTGGAGAATGGATGCATTCTCTGGGACCCCAAATATTGAAGATTGCGAACCGTGAAGCGAAACAGGAGAAGACCAGTGATTCCAGTTGGTTGAGTCTGAGTTCTTAGATGAAGAGCCATGTTTTGTGTTGTTTCCTGAATGTCTGGTGGTTCACTTCCATGCAAAGATATTTGGGAAATCCAAGGTTTGATAGCCAATATGGGAAAAAAGGATCTTCCTTGTGTTTTACTTTTTAAAATGGGAACAATGTCTAGAGCGGTGTTACATAATCTGAGAGTCCTGGAGTGTGTGCAATGCTGAAAAATCCTTGCAAGAAAGCTGGGCCTTTTCCATGGTAAGTGCTGTGGGCAATGCAGATATTTTTTAAGTGTATTATTTTTAACACAGATCCAATGCAGCAGGAGAAGTCAGTAGTGATGTATTCAAATCTTTTCACACTTAGGAGTAGTTTGGCCACAGTGTTTTGCACTCTTTCTAACATTTTCATGAGGTATCCCAGAAAATACGTGGTCCAGTGAATGAAGATATGGTAATATGATATGGTAATATGCGTCGTAGCATGCAAAGTTCTAAGAAACAGCTTCTAGCAATTGCTGTCACTTATGGCTCTAGCAAGACTGTAGTGTCCGTTCTTGCTGCTCCGAAATATTTTAACATTTGCCGACATCCATGCAGCAACTTGTACAACACATCTTTTTATGTCTGCCGAGTTAGTTGCTAGGTTACTTACCAGTCTGAAGATTATTTGAATGCCATCAGCATAGCTGTAGCATGTGAGTCCAGATAGGCTAATGAGTTTCATAAGGGCAGACATATAGATGCTGAGCAGCAAAGGAACATACTCTGAACCTTTTCAATTAAGATCCATGGTCAGATTTCCCTTCTTCCTTTCTGATGAATTAAGTGTAAGCTAGACCCTTACATATGTTTTTTCATAAATAGTATATATGTGAACATCTCATTATCACATCTAGATATTTAATGCAAAGGACATTAAGATATGTTCTCAACCAGATGAAAACACACACTCATTTCAAATGGCCCATAACTAAAACGCATGCTGGATGCGCTTGAGCCTTGGTGGTGAATGTGTTCTTTAAAACAACTCCAGTTTTCCTCTTGCACACACCAAAGAAATTGTTTAACTACATTTAGAAATCAATCCCTATTTTTTCAAAACATGGGAATACTTTCTAAATGTACTTAAAATATTCATTAGTCACACACTAAACTGGCCTTTTATTACCATTTCTTAATTTTCATTCTTTTTTAATGCTTTGTTCCTTCATGCTCGTAGAACATTGAGGTGTCACATCGCAATGTTGTAAAACCACTCAGGAAAACAGAAGAAGCTTCTGGCATTCACAAACTGCTAAGCCGTCACGAATCCACCTCACTACCACTCTTCACATCCACGTCACCTTCAAATATAGCTCAGGGTGCCCCCGTTTGACATTTTCGGCATGTTTTTAGAAATGATCAAGATGTTTTTCACTCTTGCTTCGTGGACAAACCTCGAAATTTGTAAACGGTGCATTTTTCAAAATCAAAGGCTTCTACTCCAGCAATGCATCATGGGAAACGTATTGGTGTTTGCCCAAATAGTCTGAAATGATCTCTGCACAGTCCCTAGAAATGTACACCAAACCTTTGCAATTAGGATCCTTGGAGTCTGTATACTCCTAATCACACAAACAATTATAATGGCTGAGCATGTCAGCAGCCATATGCTTGGACATCCAAGAAAATCGAGAAAATAAAAAATCTTAAACTGACTCCCATGAAGGGCATATATTATGCCTCTGGTGTGTGTGAATGAGACATTAAATACGAGCAAAGAGAAATATTAATTAGTTTCTCGGCACAACCATCCCTGCCATTTCCAAAGTAGGTACACTAGTATTTCTTCAGTATCCATAACTGACGCATGAGGAACATTACCCCTGGAAACATAGGCATTTGAACAGGGCTAAAGTCGAGGGTGCACGCGGGTGGACGCAGTTGTCCCCTTTTTTCAGAGGGTGGACTCAGTCCCCCCAGCTAAAATGAGAACCATGCAAAGTATTCCTTGAATTTATGAATTAACACTGATCTCAGGGATTGAACTGCAGTCGTCAGGTTTGCAAGCCTGATACTTCACCACTGCACTACCTGATGAAAATAAGCAACTAAAGGTAAAATGTCTCATTTCGGTAATGCATGTTCCAGGGAAAACATTTGTATTGGTTCTTGGAGTTTAAAACGTGCACACCTTTTGCCGTTTTCAAAATCACTATTAGAAGAAAATATCCTCTCTTGGTTTTCTGTGTGTATTGATTTTATTGAAGGCAAATGCCAGTCACCCTGTGAAATTTGGGTGGTTATGAAAAGCCAATTTAATGAAATGTGCTTATTTTACCTTGACATGCACATTTCTGGCGACATCACATCCCATTGCATTTGTTGATGAGTTCCCCCACTTTAGGACTTGACCCCTGCATTTCATCCATGGTGAGACAAACTGCTTAGCAGTTTGCAAAAGTTATTTATATTCAGATTAATTGATAATATAACTTTACTCATGTCTCATTATTAAACTACCTAAATTAGAATGGGAAATTCGGAAACATACATTAGATTCTATACATAAGCATGCCTTTCACCTCTGGAGTAGCTGTGATAGTATGTCTTCAGTATAGACAACCGGCAAATGACAAACTAAATTATCTCTGCCCCAAAAACGTAGGCATTAGGATGATGTTGAGGCACACTGCTTAACAGTGTGCACAGTTGCAGATCCTCATATTGGCTGCTAGAGAAGCCCTATCCATATCTCATTGCAAAACTTCCTATGTAAGAGTAGATACAATACAATACTTGTTCTTAATTGGTGTAAAAGAATTAGGGTTTCTTTCATTTCCAACGGAGTAATAAATAAATAGTCCATAATTGATATTTGCTTCACCTGCATGATGGACTAGAGACAAACAACTCAACAACCAAGACAGAAACACCTGAATCATTAAGTTAATCACACCCACTAACCCTTGCAACATTGAGCTTCTCTGCTCCCTTCACCTGTGTGTATTCCTTTACAGCAGGCATGTTAAAAGCGAGCCACACATCAACAAAGGTCACTCTTACCTCCCTTAAATGTGTTTACTTGAGGCTGGGTATCCCCTTATACTAATAAATTATGCATTTTCTCTTGCTTACTTTGTAAGGCCCATGAATGGTTGCAACCTTTGCACAATCTTCCATTAAAAACACTGCACAGTACACAAAGCTGCAACAGTCAACCTCACCAAAGTAGGCGGTTATCATCAAATCAATTATTTCCATTTGCTTGCTGTTGGGACAAATTCCCAAGTATGCCAGAGGGCCACTAGAAGTTCGCAGACACTCGGAAGGCCCAACACCTTCCACAGGACAAACAGAGGACTCAGTCAACAGCAAGTTCAAACTGTCATTTATTAATGATAAAACCAACAAGGATCAGCACAGGGACAGAAGAAATTCATGAACATCTCAACTTCTCCTGGCTCACAGGCCAATTTTGTACCCTAATTATGTCTGAGTGACGCTACAACCTGGACCCTTCTCCAGAAAAACAGGCCACTGGACTGGATGTCAGGAGCCTAATAACCTATATGGTCACATAGATGTGTTATTCTACTGGCTCTCTGATGCCATGTTGCAGTGTGAGGGTCTTTCCATTGGTTCTTGCCCGTTGCTACGCACCCCTAGGATACTAAACTGTGATTGGCTAGAGCTGACCTCTCCAGGCCTGGGATCAGCAAAGGTTCTCAGCTCTTGGTGTACCTTTTCAAAGGCATAAGAATGACTATGTGTATGCATTGTAACTTCTGTGTACCACCTTAGGCTATGAGAGTGCTTGTTCGCTATGTGCAACACTTGTCTCACATTGTAACATCTTTGTTGTGATACTCTATCTGGTAGCATGAGATCATCTCTCTTTCCCAGCGCCGGTCGATGTCCATTGTCTGCGTCGGCCGGGTCATGTGTTCGGAGACCATGATTTGGAGTAGTGCAGCTATGAATTATGAGGATTTATTCGTATTTATTTGCAGCTAGTGCTACTGTCATTAAAGGAATGGAATGTCATCCGTATCTTGTGGCCTTGGCAGTGGGCCCTGTCTCACACGTTTTGCTCTCTGTTCAGCCTGAATTCAGCTCAGCTTCACTCTATCCGAGAGGCCTGTGGCCTGGTGCAATTTTCCTAAACCATAATGCTGTTTCTACAGTGTTGTTGCTATACTACGTTCTCCATAGGTTAGTTATACTTGGTTCTGTCAGGTCCCATAGGTGCTCCTGCAGTTCCATAATATTATTCACATGTAAGCATCTGCAAGATTTTCTCAGGATCTCTTGCTTCTTGCAGTTTCTGCGTTGCTGGGGTTAGCTAATGGCAAAATGATAAAAGCAATGACAGTATGTTTATATATCTGTTCTCTATCTATAGATCTGTATGCTCGTGTTCTTCGTGTATTCGAGTGCATGTTTGTGTCCCGAAGTGCATATGGCACGTGTACTTCTGCTAAATCATGGTGTCTCTAACAATGTCAGTAACATGGCTTCTTGGCGCTTTAATTGATACTGTCAATTGAGGTGTCTTTTTTTGCAGCCTGGGGCTCCTCGCCGACTCTGGTGTAGATTTGTACTGTGCCTGGCCTGTAGGGCTGGCTGAGAGGGTACCTGTCGACATATTTGTCAACCATAGGTCCGTTGGGAATTCGTCCGAAATAGAATGGTTGTTTGCAATGTTTCTTGGTCTTCTTCCATGTCATGTATTTCATAGGAAGGGGAGGAGAGGGTAGCCTACGCCATCCCTCTCCAGTCGCCCCTCTGGTCGACCTGTCAACCACATACTTATACGACAGTCCTTTTGCTCTGGGCTGCCATATCTTTTTTATCCCTCCAAGGTGTCCATAATAGTTTGTGTGGTTATCAAAAGACCAGTGCATGTAACAGCACATTCCTTCAGGGTGCACCAAACCCACTTTCCTTCATAGTACTTTGGATCACGTGGATTGTCCAACTTCATGGATTCGGTTGGAAATAGGTCACACTGCATAATCCTCCACCTGAGCTTGTCCCGTTCTGCAACAATCTCGTCTTTTTTTCCCCCTATGTTTACGTCCATTAGGATCTGCATTCAGATAGCCTCTTCTGCTGTTTTTCTTGTACCTGGTCATGCAGATTTTGATCCCACGCATGGATGCTGCTCCCAGTACGAGTGCTCTTGATATCACCTTCAGTCCGTCTGACAGCCATGATGGCATCCATGACCATATATATGCTAGCCAGCTCTTGTCCTTCCCTGTTCCTCGGGCTTCATCTTCCATTTTGGCATGCATCTGTGCCAGTTGTGCCACTGCATCTGATAGAGTTCAGTTATCCTCATCATTGACAGGTGTGAATGTGCAACAGGAACTCCCTTTCTTTGCATAAACTCCTCCTTCCATAGCTGTGAGGAGGGCCAGAACATATCTATTCTGGAGCGCTACCAACCTTATTGCTCTGAGCTCTTCCTTTATGGCATTGAACCCATTCACAGTGGAGCTAATAGTTACCATCAGCTCCCAACGAGTGATCTGTAACCACTTGGTGGTTGTGTATGTCTGTATCCCTGCTATTATTGATGTGAAGAATATCTGTGTCCTGCTGAACAGCTTTTGCTCTGCTCGAATGTCATAAAGTGCTGTTTCTGATGCCTACGAGAAGTTTTTCCCCCCTCTCTTCACTCTGCACAATCCTTCCCAATTCTCTGCCATTCTGCCTGGGACGTTAGTGCCACCCCGACCAATCGTTGCCTTGTCTATTGTTGTTCATTTTCAGAAATTCATTGAGATTTACATCCTTCTTGGGTATGACCAATGAAGGCATGTTGTTGTGGACCAGCGAGCAAACCCCTCTCCATTCAGGTGGCAGCTTCTCATACGCCTTCGATCCACAAGCCCAGTAGCGATCCATCAGCACTGACGTTCCCGCTATCATTGATTTAAGTTGTTTAATTGTTTTGCACCCAATGTTCTCACTCACTTCAATCTCACCATTGTTCTGATACCACAGGGCTATTGTCTTTAGAAGGATTATTGGTATTGGCCAAGCTTCATTTTCTACCCATGCTAGCAATTTCACGCTCACATCCCATTCCTTCAGGCATTTGTCATTCTCTTCCTGCACCTTGTTCACTGGGGACTGGGCTAATGTCGGTGTCTTGCTCCCCACCACCCCATCCTGCCATCCATCATTAGTGTACACTCGTCCATACACTAATATCTACAGCTTTTCCCAGCAGCCAGGCTCTCCTCCTATCTCCTTCACACTTGTCCAGGGACATGCCAGTTCCTTCAATGTGATCGTCTTTGTTTTCTCTCTTCTCAGGTCTGTCAGTTATGTACTTTATGGCCTCATCTAGCTGCCAATATTTGCTCATCATTTCTAATGTCTTTATGTAATTATATTCGTATGGGAATGTCCCTTTGGACATCCATCTCAATGTTGGTGTCTTGCCTTTGAACCTTCCTCACGTTTCCACCACCACCAGATACATCAGGCACTGTGCCCTTGCTGCTGGTATTTCAGTTGCTATGAATGTTCTAGAAGCACTCATGACATAGAGGATTAAAGAGCAGACATAACAGCCCTCCTCACTGGTTTCTAAACTTACATTTGTCATGTGTTTGTACCACATGTTGTGAGACACTCGAGCAGTGTCAGTGAGATACATGTCTACTCCATTCATGTCTGTGTCAACAATGTGCTTACCTATCCCTACCTTATCAGCACTGTCCTCTCGTCAACCTGACATGGTTTTCCCACATGCTCAGATTAGGGCATGTTAGTACAGGATACAGGGGTATCAGTAACAACATATAATTGCCAGAATATGAATCCCATCAAGCCACTAGCAATCAATAGACACGACATAACAATAATGTTCTTTATTGTTCTTTTAATTTCCATATACGCTGCTTGATCCTTGCAGCTCGTTGATACAGTTGCCCACCTGAAATGCACTGAAAAAGGCATTACTGTGTTAGTATTGTCAGTGCCCTTAAACCCAGCTGATAAAATAATCACTTTTGGCAAATGTGAATACCTCCTCCTGGACTTTTCTCACTGAGGGGTCTCTCAATATGGCCAGCACCAGGGGCTCACCGTGCTCAAGTTGTGGGTATGATTTGGCCAAATACTCTACAAAGACAATGTAATATACTCCAGGGGATCGTGCTTTGAATCTGTTAGGTCCCCTCACATAGTGTACAAACTGGTTAGAGAATGCCTCTGGGTGGTAGGTTGAAGGTAACATGGGTGAAACAAACAGTAGAATTCCCACGGCATTCTTGTAGACCCTACATTTGCGTAAAGGGAAAATAATAAACAGACAGTGTATCCTTAGTTGATTTGTACAAGTATTCCAGTCACCACTTCAGCTACTTGAGATCGTGTGACCATGGGATGCCCGTGTCTCCCTAATCGGGTGAGGTCTGCACGCACTTGTAGCTCGTCTAGGTGCTGTACGTTGGCCTTGTCAGTCATGGAAACCTTGTTGCCAGGTGAGGCCACTGCAGGTGTTTCTACACAGTTTTGCCTACTAGCTTAACAGCTCTGTCTGCCACTTCCTTGACCACATGCGGGCTGGTGAACCGGGGTGCGTTCCAGCGCCTTATGAAACTGCGCAAGAAAACGATATCACCTACTTTCATAGGATGTTTCCGTTCACAGTCTTGGGGTGCGTCATCACAGTCGGTATCTTCAACGTCTTCTGGGCCCCCCTGGATTTGCTGTATCTGGTGAGAGATAAAAGAAGCATTAGCAACCAAAGAAGTAATGTAGTCATACATGTCCTGTCCTAACACATTTGCACTATTCACACAGTCTTTCAGTGTTCTTGTGGTAGGTGCCAGGGAAAGATGCATGCGCCATCCTGTCACCACCTCATGGGGCATTAAATGGTGGTCGAACCCTGGCTCATTGTGCAATTCAAACAAGGCAAGGGGTAGACAATGCAACCAATTTTCCTTGGTGCTTTGCTGCGTCTTGGCTATGCACTCCTTTAGTATTCCATTCAGACGTTCAAACATGCTGTTTGCTTGCGGGTGGTATGCACAGGCAAATTTATGCTGAATGCCTAGCAGGGTTGTGATGTGCTGAAACAGTTAATTGGCAAAGTGAGGGCTGTTGTCAAACCGCAGGACCTCACACACGACTCATCTTGGAAAAACCTCCCTAACCAGAAACTTGGCCGCTCAAATGGCGCCAGAATGTGAACAAGGGCTGGCCTCGATCCACTTAGAGAATGGGAAGATAACCACTATCATGTAGCAGTATCCTTGGCAAGCTTGGATCATATCCACGCAATCCTCGTGGAGATGCAAAAATGGGCCTACAGCATTTGGTATGGCTCCTCTCACAACTCTTAAGGTATGCCCTGCTGTAAACTGCTGGAAGGTCAAGCAATTCCTCACAAACTCAGCTACGTGTTCATTTAGATTTGGGCAGAATCATGTTTCTCCAATGCGTGTAGCAATGGCCTGCTTCTCTGTGTGTGTTCAATGATGCATTTGTGCTAATGCTGTCTTCAATAATGCTAGGGGCATGACAACTTTACCTGTGTTGTTCTGTCACCATCTGTTGGAGACATTGAGCACCCTCTCTTCACCCACAGCCAATTCTCCTCCTTGGGCGCAGCTCCCTGCAGTTCCATAATCTGTGTCTCTGGTAATACATTGTAACCCTCCTTCATTACCATGTTTCTCACCCCTCCCTGAGCCTTTTGTTTTTCCCTCAGTTCCCACAATTGCTCAAAATACGCTGCACATTTTGTCTCAAATCCTGCTGTGTCATTTCTTCTTGAGATAGGGTCTTCCCCTTTTGAGTGGGCATGGCACTTCACTATTGCTACCTTTTTCGGATAAGCAATCACCTCGATCAATCTGTCCAACAGTAGCACATGCTGCACTAGGTCTCGCCTGCTTTCCTAAACACCCTCCTAAGCCATCGTGCCAGTCCTGAGTGTACTGTTGATGTCACATAGGCAGAGTCAGAATAAATCCTCACCTCCTTCTCCACGCTGCTTTCTAGTGCTAATATGAGAGCCACTAGTTCTGCTGCTTGTGCTGAATAATGGGATGGTAGCTGCGCACTTGCAACCACCTCACTTGTCCCGTCCTCCTTGAGTCTTACCACCGTAGTACAAGTACTTTGAATCGCATCAGTTTGATCAATTGTTGAAGAACCATCAATGTAGAGCATGTCTCCCCAATCAAGTGCATCCTCCTCTACCTTGCGTGTCGCACTGAACATCTCTATGTTCTTTGTGCAGTCATGTGGATAGTCTCCTACCTGGAGAACATCTGCCACTGGGTTTACAGTCTTGCATCTTACTGTCTTCAATCCTACATTCAAGAGTATCACCTCATACCCTGATGCTCTCTGTGTGGTCAGCGTGCTGTGAGGCTTATGCAGTATCATGAAGATGGCATTCTCCACGTACAAGGTGGTGGTCCTCTCCATTTTTACTGCTGATGACTGCAGAGCCAAAGCTTGTTTGAACGGATACTGTCTTCTCATCACTGGGTCAAGTGGTCCACTGTAGTAAGCAATTGGCGTATGGCCCATGCTTGTCGTCTGCATCAGCACTACCATCATCACTACACAATCAGTGTGCGAAAATAGGAAGAATTCCTTTTTGTTGTCTGGGGTCCCTAACACTGGGGCAGTGCTTACAGCTTCCTTTAGTTGCTCAAAGGCCTCAGAAATCTCTGTGGTCCATGTCAGTGTCCTTGCTCCCCTCAGTGCCTCTTTCAGGGTGCACAGTAGTGCGTTGTATATCTGCTGTAGTCAAAGGCCCAGGCTCTGCAGTAATTACACAATCCCACAAACTGTTGCATCTCCCTCACTGTCTTGGGCTGTGGTGTTTTGCATATTGCCTCTGCCCTCCATGGAGCGATCGTTCTGCCGTCCTTGGATATCATCTGCCCAATGTACAGCACCTCCTTCTGGCAATACTGTAATTTAGCCTTGTCCACCTTATACCCTTTGTCAGGTAACACTGTCAGCATGGGCACCAAGTCCCTCCTGCACTGATCTTCTGTGTCACTGCAAATCAAAATGTAGTCTACATACTGTAAAACTGCGCTGTCCATCTGTATGTTGCTCAGGTCCATTTGTATCACTCTGTTAAAGATAGATGGTGACTTACAGTACCCTTGTGTTAAACAAGTGTGTTTCCACTTCTGATTCTATAGATAAAACTGGTCAAGTCTTGTGAGTCTGGGTGTAGTGGCACTTAGAAGAATGCATTTTTCAAATCAATGACCATGAATCAGGCATCTTCCACCAGAATGCTGCACACAATTGTCGCTGGGGTTGCAGCTAGAGTATACTCTGCTTCTACAATATGGTTAAGAGGTCTTAAATCCTGAATAAAATGCCATGACCCCCATTTGCCTTGTGCATGGGGAACACTGCTGTGTTACATGGATACTCTGATGGTTACAGAATGCTTCTGTTGATCAGAGCTGTGATTGTCTCATAAATGCCTTCATATGCTTCCTTAGTTAGGGGGTACTGTTTCACTCTTGGCAAAATCATTCCTGGCTTCAGCTTGATTTTCACTCCCCTTATGCTCTTGATGCAACACACATCATAAGGGCTTGTAGTCCACAGACTGCTGGGTACTTTGGCCGTGTCCTCCTCCCAGATGAGGGCGGCACTTCCAGCACCATTGCCATCGCCATTCTCTGTGGCACCTCTCTGTCGTGTATCTCTAGCCAAAATATTACACACATTTTGAAGACCATCTCCAGTTCCTGTCTCTCTTCTTTGAATACTTCATCATCTGTCACTGTAGTCAGCCTGCACCCCTCTGCAACTGCAATTATTGCTCTCCATGCTTGTGTCATCCATCCTGTGCATTGCAATCCAATACTCTCTTGCCACCACTGCCTCTATTTCTATGGGCACTATTGTTCCTTCTGGCTCATCCAATGGTGTTTCTGGCCGAATAGGTATTTGTTTGGAACTCACCACACTTTCCCACCATGTGATAGCAATGTCTGTCCCATACCAAAACATCTCTGGGTCCACTGGTCTGTACCCTGCGTCCACAATGTGCTTGAACAATCTGTCTTACATTGAGCATGTGTATGCCTGGTGTTGAGCACACTATGCCTTTGTCTGTAAATGAAATGGTCATGTTAAGTCTGCTCATATGTCTGATCCCAGTATGTTTACAGGTGTATGTCGAGAGTAAAGTAAAGGTAGTGATAGATCATTATCTCCTATAGATAGTGAGATATGATCAGTAAAAGGAACCACTTCTCGAGCCCCAGAGAATCACCTGACAATGTAAATGTTCCTTCCCTAATGCATGACCCAGTCGCCCCGGTGTCAACAAGAAAGGAAAAGGTTTTGTCACCTATGCGAGGTTCCTCCACAGGGTTGGATGTGATTGACAGAATGGGACACATCAAGTTCGTCTGTGGGCTGTCCTATTGGGGTATATGAACAACCCATTTCCAGTATAGGGTTGTTCCCTAGCATGGTAACTCCCCCCAGTCATCAGACAGGTACTGTCGCCACTGTGTCCACGTGTGCTGGTGCATCGTCATTCTGTATCTACGCTAGTTGTTGTGTGCACCCTCTAATCTGGTGTGCCTGTAGATACTGTGGTATTGGGGCTGACATATGTGTTACGTGCATCTGTGCTGGTGGTGCTTGTGCTTGCAGCATTTGTTGATATGTACCTGGTGTCTGCCCTTGTGGTTTCTGGTCCTGTGCATAATAATCGTCTTGGCCCCCTCGGTATGGATGCTGGTCCTGCTCTCCCCAGCTCTGTTGTGTCTTTCTTAGCCGACATACCCTTGGGATGTACCCTAGCTGCCCACAGGTCCAGCACTGTGGTGTCTCCCATCCTTGCTGTGGGAAACCCCCTGAAAGGTCCCCTGGGTTCTGCTGCACCTGTTGTCCATATCCCTGAAACCTTCCTTAAACGCCCCTTGATTGTGATGCATCTGTGGCCCGAAACCACGCCCCCCTTTGTAGGCCACCCCTTCCTTGGAACCCCTGCTGTGGGCTGGCCCACCCCATAGCTGCCCACAGGTCCAGCACTGTGGTGTCTCCCTTCCTTGCTGTGGGAAACCCCATGAAAGGTCCCCTGGGTTCTGCTGCACCTGTTGTCCATATCCCTGAAACCTTCCTTAAACGCCCCTTGATTGTGATGCATCTGTGGCCAGAAACCACACCCCCCTTTGTAGGCCACCCCTTCCTTGGAACCCCTGCTGTGGGCTGGCCCACCCCATGTACCCTCCGCCCATGGGCGCTCCTTCCATCACATACTTTGATAGCTTCTTCTGTACTAGCTTCACCTAATCTGCCTTCCTGTCTTCCGCTTTTTCTTAACCTTCTCCTGCCATAGTCTACAATGAGGCACTATTGTGAGCTGTATCTCTGGCCATCCTTTTGTTTCCATCCCTACCAGTTTCTACAAACTCTTCTGTACTGGCTCTGGTAGTCCCTGCACTAATATGTTGTAAATTATTGCTACTGTTTTATCCCAATGGTCTCAAGTTTTGAAGTACCAAAGCTCTTGAATCTCCTGAATGTACTGCACAGGATCTTCATCCTTCCTCATCTTACGTGACGTAATCACCCCAATGTCTGACGTGTCTGGGTATTTTGTCCTTAATGCTTGCCATACTACTGCCCTGCAGTTTGCAAATGGCGCCCCGTCATGTGCTGTGTTCTGTTTCGTCACTCCTGGGAAACCCGCCCTCTTCCTTACATCATCAGCTGTGTCTCCTAATATCGATACTAACAGTCCCTTCACATCACCCACTGCTAATCTATGGCCAGCTGTCATCTTCACCATCTCATAAATCCATTTTCCAGTTCCCTTGCTCAACGATGGTAACCTACACTTCACATTCTCCTTGTCTGTGTGCTCGCACAGCACGTACTGAGGTCTCACCCCCCTCTCTCCAGTAAAGGCATCTGTGTGTATGACATCTTCACCTCAGGCAATCTTCTGGTCGCTCTTTTCTGTTGAGACCCCCTTTCACTCTCAATGTCTGCACCTACATCTACTGGATCCAATATGGCCACTCTCCTCTCTCCTTCATCCTGGGAGATCCCTTAGTCTGTTAATATAAGTGCTGTGTGAGGTGCAATAGTCGTCCGCCTTTTGTCTCTGCTCATCTGAGCCACCTCTCCCTTCTCCATGTGCATGTGTCCTAAGTTCCCATGACCCCCTTTTGTCTGTCCCCATTCCTGTGCACTGTATTTGTCCTTGTTTTCAGACCATGTGTCCATGTTGCTACAGAAATCATCTGCGAAACTCAGTCTCCTCGATGTCAAGTCTGCGTTCAGTCTCATACCGAAATCGACATCTCTAAAGTCACCACTGCTTCCTCCTGTCCAGGCCCCCAGACCTGCTCCACCTCCCTCATTTGCGCTCCCGCTCCGAGAGTATGTACTGTCTAGTTCTGTCCTCCTCAAAACTAATCCTTTCCCCATCCAGTGCTACCTGTGTCGTCACCGCACATATTGCTCGCTCGTCCTCCTCTCTGCGTGCTTGTTCCCTTGCCAGTCTGTCTAACTACAACTTCTGCTGTTCCCTCTCAGCTAACTTGCGCTTTTCTTACTCCACTATCGCTCTCTGTCCCTCTGCCTTTTCTAGCTCTCTTTCCCTTTTCTCCCTCTTCTCCCTTTTCGCTCTCTTCCTTTCCTTGATATCTCCCACGATTCTTTCTTCCCGTTCCCTTCCCAAGTGTTCCTTCTCTTCCTCCCTTCTTCGTTCCCTGTCTTCCTGCTCCAGTTTCTCTTCCCTCCTTCGTTCTCTGTCCTTGCGCTCTACCTCCCTGTCCTTCTCCATCCTATCCTCCTCGTCCATTAGTTCTGCCCAATCTGTTGTGTTGTTGTTCCTCTTCAGGGCTTTCTATCGCTTTGGTTGCCCCTTCTGTCTCTCCATTTGTTTTCCCTTGAAGCTTCAAAAGTACCTGTGCTGCTATACATTTGTTTGCGCTTACGCCCATGAGCCCCTCCTTTGCATACTGCTGCACCTCACTGCTCACCCCTGGATCAATAACTGGCTGCTCTGTGCTTTTCAGCTTCTCCTCTGTTCTATGTCGGATTTGAATACCTCTCTGCTGCCCTTAGTTCCCTCATTGGATACATTCCCTGTTCATCATCTGTATCATTGGATACTTCACTTGGAGGGGCTGGGGAGGTACTGAGGGATGGGTCCCTTGGTCCTTCACCTCCTGCTGGCTTAGCATCCCCTGACGGCTCACGGAAAACCCCCTTGCCCTCCTGGAACATGCGCCACATTTCAAATATGGCTGTGCGTTTCATCAATGTCTTCCCCTTGTAGTTACCCTGTATGTGTGTCAATAGTCATTGCTGCACATCTTTGGAGAAACTTCCACAAGGTGGCCATGGTCTGGTTAATTTACCCTCACTACTTTTGGACCATTTTATGCTATATTTACAGTCATTTCCTTATAAAGTGGAAGTGTTTTACACAGGTGCTGAGGGGGTGTATCCCCCCACCTTTACCTTGATACATCTCAATACCTTTAACCTGACCTCATGTTGAAGGTTTCGATAGTCCGCTGATTAGGGAGAAAAGCACAATGCAGTGATAATACTTTCCAGTATCTACGAGCCTCTCTGGCTCTACAACTTATCAGGCGTGCTCTGCGCACTGCTGCTCATTTACAACTTCTGCCTCCTCAGGCACACCCACAATATTGTGCATGCGGCTTCCGCGCACCGCAGCTGGTTCACCTCATCTGCCAATCCCAAGTTTCCAATACTATCTCCTCACCATCTTAAGCTCTCCATTTCCCATGTGCAAACCTAAGGGTGACGTCACCAAGCTACCAGAACAGCATAGGTAAATCAAATATTGCACGCACAATGTAATAGCCCGTGACTCCCAAATGACACAAAAACCCCACAGCTGTCTTCCTGCACTCCAGGCAGAGTAGACCAATATTCTCTTGTGATCGAACTGTGCCCACTGCATCGCCTAGCGTGCAAAGCATCTCACCTTCTGCAATCTAAGCCAGCTCCCTTGCTAGCATTCACAGTGATACCGTCATCTTTGACCCCAGCTAAAACACTCAACCCACAGGAATACCGCTATTTACATAACTTTTGCGATCCAAGCCCTCGAGTCAATAGTCTAGGTTGTTCACCCGAACCTTTTACCTCTTAGACCGAATGTGCCCTAAATATAGAAGAGGGACTTCTACCTAGGCTCCTGTCCTTACTCACTTTTGACAATACTAGAGAATACTTCAACAATACTCGGCAATACTAATCAATTCTCCACAATATCAAATACCCTCCCTCACACGCACAATTGCCGTTAGCCTGGGTGAATACTTACACTCTGTGGTGTGCTAGCATTGCTCAGCTGCCGGCTCGCCGTCAAAGCGCTCGCCTCCCCATCTTGGTCTACCTGGACAACTCGCTGACTTTGGGCTGGATAATTCAGAAGGGGCTCCTGACAACCTGTAAACGGGTATGCATTTTCCCGTCTTTTCAAAATATGCGAGGATCGTGCAGTCTCTCAGGTTTGGCGGTGAATTTGACGACCAGGCTGGCACAGCCAACCATACCTCTGTTACCAACTTGTTGGGAAAAACTCCCAGGTATGCCAGAGGGCCAGTAGGAGTTTGCTGACTCTCGGAAGGCCCAACACCTTCCACAGGATGAACGGAGGACTCAGTCAACGGCAACTTCAAACTGCCATTTATTAAAGACAAAACCAAGAGGGATCCGCACAGCGACAGAAGAAATCCATGGGCATCTCAACTTCACCTGGCTTGTAGGCCAGTTTTATACCCTCATGAGGTCAGAGTGACGTTACAACCTGGGCCCTTTGCAGAAAACCTATCGGACCACTGAATTGGCCGTCAGGAGCCTAATAACCTATATAGTTGCCTATATGTGTTATTCTACTGGCTCACACATGTCAGGTGACTGGCCTGGTCCATCCCCAAGTCACTATCTATAACAATGTTGCAGTGTGAGGGTCTTGCCATTGGTTCTTGCCTGTTTCTACCCACCCCTAGGATACTGTGATTGGCTAGAGCTGACGTCCCCAGGCCTGGGATCTGCAAAGGTTCTCAGCTCTTGGTGTCCCTTTTCAAGGTAATAAGAACGACTATGGGCATCATTATGAGTGTGACCGTCAGGAAACAAAGGTGCGGTAAACCTACCGGCACCGTTGTTTCTGAACCTGCACTGAACCTGCACACACTGACTCTGCGGTGGATGACCTGGTGGGTGGGTCAGCATCTGCCCGCAGAGTTTCACAGAAGCACCCGCACCGTTGTTAACGGTGTCAGTGCTTCCATGGTCCCCATTCCCATGGAGTCCTCTGTGTCTCCATGGGAATAGGGACTTACAAAATTACCAGCCCCTGACTTCCTGGGAAGTCAGGCTCTGGTAATTCAGTACGGGTCCGGCAGCAACCTGGTGGTTACTGGAAGACACGTAATGAGGCCCTATGTGTCTGCATTATAAATGTTGGCACCACCTTAGGCTATGGGAGTGCTCGTTCGCTCCCTGCAACACTTGTCTCACATTGTACCATCTTTGTTGCAGTCCTCTGTCTGGTAGCGTGAGATCGGCTCTCTTTCCCAGCACCAGTCGTTGTTCATTGTCTGCGTCGGCCGGGTCACGTGTTCGGAGACCATGATTTGGAGCTGTGCAGCTCTGAATGATGAGGATTTATTTGTATTTATTGCAGCTGGTGTTACTGTCATTCAGGGAATGGAATGTCATCTGTATCTTGTGGCCTTGGCAGTGGGCCCTGTCTCATATGTTTTGCTCTCTGTTCAGCCTGAATTCAGCTCAGCTCCACTCTTGTTGAGAGGCATGTGGCCTGCTGTAATTTTCCTAAACCATAATGCGGTTTCTACAGTGTTTGTGCTATACTACATTCTCCATAGGTTAGTGAACCTTTGTTCTGTCAGGTCCCATAGGTGCTCCTGCAGATCCACAAGGTTATTTGCATGTAAGAATCTGCAAGAGTTGCTGCGGTTAGCTAATGGCAAAATAATAAAAGCAATGACAGAATGTATGTATCTGTCCTCTATCTATAGAAGTGTATGTGCGTGTTCTTCATGTATTTGAGTGCATGTTTGTGTACTGAAGTGCAGGCGGTGCGTGTGCTTCATGTCTACTGCTGCTAAGTCGTGGTTCTCTAACAATGTCAGCAACATGGCTTCTTGGCGCTTTAATCAATACTGCTGAGTGAGGTGTCTTTGGTTGCAGCCTGGGGCTCCCCGCCCACTCTGGGGTAGATTTGTACCACACCTGGTCTGTAGGGCTGGCTGAGGGGTTCCTCTCAACATATTTGTCAACCATAGGTCCGTTGGGAATTCATCCGAAATAGAATGGGTGGTTGCAAAGTTTCCTGGTCTTCTTCCCTGTCATGTATTTCATAGGAGGGGGAGGAGAGGATTGGCTTCAAATTAGCATTTCTGTCATCTCCAATGGAGTTATAAATAAATAGACCATCATTGATGTCTGCTTCACTTACATGATGGACTAGAGACAAACACCACAAGAACCAAGGCAGAAAAACCTGAATCATTAAGTTAATCACACCCACCACCCCTTGTAAATTTGAGCTTCTCTGCTCCCTTCACCTGTCATGGCCACTGGTCATAGGCCAGTTACTTCACATCCTGCAGGGCCCCAATGGACCCAGTCTTGGCGCCTTTGGCACCAAGCTCATGATAAAGTGTGCTTTGCACACAGACTGTTGAAGGCAACGCACGTGCATTTGGACAGGGTGGGGCCTTAGCAATGCATGAAAGGCACGTGCAGAAGTAAGGAGGAGTGGCAAGGTGGGGCATCAAGGTGGGGCCTAAAGGGAGTGGCTGGGGCCAGGCTATATAAGCCGGCCCCATCCGCATGCTGGCACTTCGCTTTTATTGTGAGCTAAGAGAGGTTAGAGGAGCAGTTTAGTGTTATTAGGCTAGACAAGACAGGAACAGCATACAGCAATGGCTGAAGGTGCCAGAATTCAGTCATACTCTTGTTCCTGGGAAACATTAGGATTTCAAGTCCAGCTGATGCATGCCTGGAAAGGGTTGCACCCACCATATAATTGTTGGATGAAGCACAATTGGTTCAAAATAACTTCACCTCCACTGTCTGCCATGTAATGTGTTTTTTTGAGGCTGAGATCCTCACGTGCATAGCACATTGCCTTTTTAAGTGTTAAAATGGTATTTGCAAAAACAATAAAAATATATTATACAGTAAAAAAAAGAAGCATACAAATTGGAGCACTTAAATACATGATTGACGTGTACCCTTAGAATGTGGGCCCCCGATTGACATGCTATTACAGAATCCAAATGTGAAGACAGTTTAAGACTCCCACAGAAATTGTGCATCAGTTGTTAACCTCATCCCACATTGTAGCAATTTGTTACTTTGCGTGTAAACCCGATACTGCTGGCTTGCACACAAAGCGCCAGACACTCAGAACCGATGAGCTCATCGGTCTGGTGTAAGGTAGAGAGCCCAAGGGTTGACTGACTGTGCGAGATATGAGTCAAGATTTAATAGGCTTGCTGCAGGAGTCTTTCCCACTGTCTCTTGAGTTTGCTGGCATCTCCTCACTGTCATGTGCTGTTCACTTCTTACATGATTCAGTCCTCCTTTGAAGCGCTGACTGCCGCACCAAGGAGATGTTTCTCACAAAGACGCCATTTCCATGGTGGCTTTGGGCGAGACTAGTCACACCCTCATTTCATTTTCCACTCCCCTCCTCGCTAGGAAATGGCGTAACATTTCAGCACTTGCAACAGGCTGCATGTAGCTTTATTTGCAAAATAATCTCTTTTTCTGTTCATAAACTTTTGGATGAGCACGTGGTAAGGAAGGATGGACACAAGTAGAATATGAAAAATAATAGAGGACAACAGCAAAGGAAGTACACAGTCTATCTATTTTAAAGGACAGGTCTCACAGTCAATTTGTCAATGTAAAGTTGACAACACAAACATGGGGCAGGAGTATGGGGCAATGTATTTGTGAGCAAAATAAACACGCATTGAAAAAGCCAATAGTGTTGTTTTTAACGGATGTAGGTGATTTGACCGAATCCGTATTTACGAAAGAGTGAAGCGATCAGATTTTTTTTTATTATGGGGGGAGTCCCTGCAGGCCCACTCCTGCCCCCTACCTTTATTAATATCCTTTACCCCACCCCACATATATTTTATTTAAACTTTTTTTTTAGGTACAAAAATAAAAAAAACTATTTGGTCACTTCTTCGAAAACATTGGATTCGGTCACTTCTACGGTATCGGTTTTTAACAGCCAACTCCATTAGCCACTTAGTTCACCTCTCAAACGTCCTGCAGAGAGGAGTCTTGCAAGGCTGATGGGCACCTGCCACTTTGATCGATGTTTGCCATCTCAGGAGGATAGCTCAGTGGCAACGCGTTCGGTCCGCGCTTAGAAACCTCTGGGTATTAAGCACGTTATAAATAACCTATCACATGGCATCACATCCCATGCACTTGCCCATAGGTAAGGGTTGCCATTGCATTCCTGTAATATTACCCCTGGCACTGTACTGTCAAGGATTGTCGTCAAATGCTCAGAGGAGCACCTGATTGCAAAGGATTTCTACCAACCAGCTATTTGCCCCTATGCCAGTGGGTCCAAGTAATTGCCCATTGCCAAGGATTGGCATCAAGTGTTGAGATACCTGCCTGCTTTCCATTGGTGTCTCCTTCTCCTCATACTCATCTGTTGCTCCATTATCAACCATTATTTAAAGCTGGTGCATGGGAGCAAATCAAAGCAATGCTGAACTGATCTCTTCACCCTGTGCCAGGAGGAGGAGGCAGCCATGCTATGGGCAGTGGACTGCAAACCTTGATCGGTGAGGCAGCAACTGGACAGTGGATAGCAATCCTGGGAAAAAGGGAATGAGTCAGCCTCGTTTGCCTCCCCATAATGGCTGCCAGTGCAAACAGATAGGTAGGCTGGCAGAGTTCAGCAATGCTGCAATTCACCTTTCTCTTGCAGCACCGCCTTATTGCTGACACTGCGCATGACATCGAGAGCCAGGAACGCTCTCATGAAGGATGTAGAGTGCCATACAAAGGAAGTGTGCAAAGCGTAAATGCTAATGGAAAATCACTACTTAAAGGCCATACAAAGATGAATAATTCCCCAACACAGAAATTACTTCCAATATTGAACTGCAAAATCAATTAACCTCCAATGTATAGAAAAGGGAATGTGTAAGGCATTGTCTAAAGTGCTGGAGTGAAACAAAAATTTGAACCACATGAGTTACTCAATTACAATATTTGAGAAGCACACCACATAATGAAATGTCTTTAGTCTGGGAACTGGGTGCAGAACTCCAGGGGCCAGATTACAGAAACGGTGCACTGGCGCAAGTGCAAAGTTTGCACGGTATTAGCACCAGGGCATAGTTTGCCCTAAAAAAACCATTGCACCTCAAAAAGTGCAGTTTGGCATATTACAAGCACCAGGGCTAAAATTGCCGTGGTGCTACAAAGATACATTTTTGATGCATGTTTGCATCAGGGCAAAGTTTGCCCTAGTGCTAATAACGTTCCGTATTAGAACTAGGGCAAAGTTTGCCCTGGTGCTAATGCAGTGCAAACTTTGCACTTGCACGGGTGCAAAGTTTCCGTAATCTGGCCCATGTTATGTCGACCAGCATCTCCCGGTGGTGGCTCCTTCCCTTGTCACTGCTCACTCAAGCGTGCACTCTCACGACACAGTGCAGCTACTCTGATACTCTTCCAGTGCAAATGCAATCACTGTCGCAGTGTGTGTGTTTCTCACAAAGTTCAACCACAGGCTGCATTCCCACATCCTGTCTCCCTGCATGTGTAATACTCTTGCTACCAGATATGCTTAGATTGCAACAAGTCCAGGGGTGGACTGTGAACTAAAAAAGGGCCCTGCAAATAATTACTGGGCACCAAAAGAGGCCCTGGAAATAAAGTTCAAAGTGGCCCCATATGACACATTTTCAGCAAGCCCAATGCTTTTCCTATGAGAAAATTTGGAAATACCACACAAAAGAGGCCCAGGGTGCAGAGGCCCACTGGGAAATCTCCAGAGTTCCCTATAGGCCAGTCCATCCCTGGACTGGCCTAAAGGGAACAAATTACTCATGTTCTTTTGGAAGAATTATTCTTTATTATTTATTTGTATTATTTGGTATTTGCGTGACTTGTTACAAGTCACGCAAATACCACTCACTTTGTTAAAGTACACTCACATTTTTGATGGCACTAACTCTGAACAACATAAAATCAACAGTCCCATGCACACATGTCTGTTACAACTGAATGTATGTCACCCCATCCCTCACAGCTGCACTCAGGCTAGACACACAAAGCGAAACACGAGGAACCCAATGTCAGTGACCCAATCGGTTGAACCTTCAAACACGGATGCGGTGCTGCAAAGTCATGTCAGTCGCCACTGAACACGTAAGTAGGTACTGGAGCCAAACAAAAGTTGAATTATTCTCATAAGTTTTATGATTCCTATGAAACCATAGGAAATATTGTTACCTTTAACTAGAATCTACAGACATTGTTGGGAATTCTACACACTGAAGAGAATAACTGCAAAGGTGAAACAAATCTGCATGCTGGTGCCAAGATATTAGCTCAAGGTACATAGGTACATTCACGCTGACTTCAATGGACATGCATAATGGATGTTAGGTTACTTTACCTGTAATTACAAGGTTCATTGGCAAGCATAATGTGTAATCTGGTCTTCCTTCTCTCTCTCTCTCTCTCTCTCTCTTGAGTTTTACTGTCCTTGTCCAATCCCCTTCACCCATTTCACAATCAGCTTTGGTTGTTCAAATGCTCTTTCTTAGGGATTTCATGATTTGTGAGTGCAAGCTGCAGCCCCCTCCCCCAGCTCCACCCCATGCCTTCCTGCCATTGACTCTACTGGTTAGGTCTGATGGAAGCTGCAGGCCAACACATCTGCAGGGATGTAGGTCTCCCTGCACTGGCATAGCTCCATGTCTATCTACATGCAAGCCCTGTGTGCTCATGGTGCTAGGGTTGACTGGCTGGGGCAGTGGTGTGCACGCTGGATGTAGAGGTGAGGAGTTCTCTCGATTGATGTCTGTAGGGAGGGATTTTATGTTGCTGCGTCCAGTAGCGCAGTTGGTCTGACCTAGTCCCTGATACACGAGAGCATGACAGCCATTAGCATACACGCATGAACCACAAAGATCTGTGTGGTGCATGTTAATAATGTACGGCATTAACTGCTTTCTTATGTTTTCCCAAATTCGCAAACGTATACACCGTGAAGTTAGAGAACACACCGTCAGCCCTATGCCCTCAATGAAACAATTCACAGAAGTAACCAAGTATAACGTTCAAGCATCCTTAGCAGAGTCTCGGCCGTATAACAACACCCACATATTCAACATGATTGGTTTTGACTTTAATCAGTCTACTCGTGTTAAGCTTTTATTCAGCGGTGCTCGATGCAAGTCTCGTGAGCCTCCACCTTGTCAAATACACAGAGTTCTTTGTTGTTTTCATGATAGAAGATGGCAAAACACATGCGGCCTCTTCCCAACTGGTCTCATCTTTCTTGTTGCGGATGTATACTGCAAATATGGAACATTTGTGGACTATAAGTCATTGGATTTCTGTGTCATGGTTTTTTACAGTATTTCAAGTCACAAGATCTATGTGCTATAATGGGCCAGCATTCAGTCATTTTGCATTATTCAAGCTTAGCTCCATCAATTCCCTTGTCAATTGTTTCCCCTTGTTCAATTTTACAGACTGTGGTGCAACTTTCAGTGTTGAGTATAGTTGCATTTTCTCCCACCTGAAAACAGATTATGGGCCTCATCACGACTTGGGCGGTAACGGTAACGCTATTAGCGCGGGCGGTATTAGCCCTACCGCCGAACCCCCCGGCGCTAATAGCGCCGGATCACGAGTTCGGCGGTAATGTCAATCCCCATTCCCCATTGAGCCCATTCGGAAATGCCCCATTCCCCATTGGGCTCAATGGGGAAATTTCGCGCTAATACCTCCGGCGGATTTCCCGCCGGCGGTAATAGCGCGAATTGTCGGCGGATTTCCCCCCAGCTCAGAGCTGGGGAGAAATCCGCCAAAGTCCTGCTTTGGCGGACCCTTAAATCCGGCGGTAATAGCGCTACCGCCGGATTTAAGGGTTACCGCCGAAGTCGTGATGAGGCCCTATGAAAGAGGCTTCTGCAACTCATTGTGACCCTCTCGTAAAATTAGAGAGCCACTGCCACAACATTAAGGGACTATTCCTCCAGCTCCGTGGGGCATCACTTCACCTGCCTTTTTTCCTGCACTATTGCCAAGTTCCCAGTTTGTCACTTAAGAGAAGACATGGGGGTACGGAAATATATGCCAGTGTGTGAAGTTCATCTCCCTTGCTGAGAATATAAATATTATTGGGCGGCAGTCACAGCCCTATAGTTAAGGTGAGTCGGAGACACATAACAACCCCGCAAAATTCTATTGTTAATAACTTTTGATAGAAGTAACGAATTTGGCCAAAATTCTGGAAGTGATTAAAAGTCTGCAGACACCTCCAAACTGCAAAGTTCTGTAATGATTCATTAAACAAATGAAAAGGTTATTAAGCGTCCCAAAAAATGTTTTCCCAAAATTGTACCCTACTTCCCATTCATTTTCAGGTCAATTCTTGCCAAAGCACACAGCCTAAACGCTGAACGGATTTGGACCAGATCAGAAACAAATTGGGCACGAAGCATTGACTTGCAATCCATGCATGGTTTGGGAATATTCCGTGGCAAAGTTATTTTAAAGATTGACAGAGAAGGGGGTTCCCCCTTTGCCCCAGATTATAGTTATATCTCCCATGGTGCATTGCAGGATCATGGTTTTCAGAAATTAAACGACTGCCATCTTGTTTTTCTCTCGATGCTATAGATATTCGTGGCTATAGCCAAGGTTATGGGAAAATGAAACACAGTACAAAGCTATTTCCAGGTAAAAAAACATGCAAATTCCATCATGGTAGTGGTGGGGGGATGGCTAGGGAGGGGGTCCACGGACCGAGTTTGCAAAACAAACCTTTCTGTAGCCTCAGCTATAGCTGCAAATAGCCGACTTCTGAAAGCAAACTGCGCCACAGAAGCAGTGTGTGCTCTGGGGTGAAAGGGAGAGGGCAGGGGAGGTGAGAAGGCTGTCTGGGGAGTGGGGGGAGCTGGCACAGATGAGAGGGGCACTGGCTGAAAGGCAGGGAAGCATTTTTTTCCCAGCAAGTTTTGCCGATATTAGCCGCTATATACGAGGTTATGAAGTACTACACCATAACCGCGATTATATGTAGTTTGGTTCCTGCGGTTACATTTTTTTAATTAACGATGTTTTTATAACTAAAGTGACGTCTGGGTGAAAAATATCACTGGCTATGGCCATCAATGTCCCCCATTCATGCAGGTGCTCATCCCTCTCACCCGCGACTATGATACTGACAGGGATCAACTAAACTCTATCTACTCCAAAATTCAAACCTGGATGGCAGAAAACTGGCTATGCCTCCATGGGGAAAAAACTGAACTGCTTCTCATTGGAGCCCCGGCAAACTTAAAGAAACTGGACGAAAGATACCACTCCTTCACCATTGACAGTACCCCTATCCCTGTGCTGCAAGCGGTCAAAACCCTGGGGGTCTTCTTAGACTCGAATCTCACCATGAACAGACAAGTCAATGCAATTGCATCCGCAGCCTCTTACCATGCCAAATTGATCCAATGCAGCCTGACCGTTCTTGTCCAAAGAGAACTGCCTCTCTATAGCAAGGGCTATAATTGGGTCAAGGCTAGACTATTGCAATGCCCTCCTTGTCGCCACCTCCTAAAAAAACATCAGAAAACCTCAGACCATACAGAACAATGCCCTCCATGCGGCCACGGGCATCTCAAAAGGGGAACATATCTCTGCCACCAGGAGAGAAGCCCATTGGCTTCCCATCAAGGAACGCATCACCTTTAAACTCCTCGCCATCTGACACAAATGCCTCAACAGCAATGCACCCCTCTATCTTTCTCAGAGGCTTGTCAAAACCAGCTCTGAAAGGCCTACTAGAACATCCTTTTCCAACAAGGTCACTGTTCCCAAAACCTCCAGGTCCCGCACTGGAGGCTCAAGCTTCCCCTTCATCACTGCGTCTCAATGGAACTCCCTACCTACACACATAAGGAGCATTGAGTCGCAGACAGCCTTCAGTAAGGCCACCAAAACGTGGCTTTTTGTATAATAGGCTGCATGGTTTTTATTGGCCACACACACGTGTACCATCTCAGTGTGTTATCTTGTATATAAAATCTGTCTGGGCTTACTTTCATTTCATTCAGTTCAGCAGCATTGCACAGAGTTCCGCAATTGCGAAGCAGTGAGAGAGTGCATCTGGCACTGGCCACGATATACTTAATTGGTTAGGCTAGCTCTTGAAACTTTCAGCCTCAGATGAAGAGTCGGTGATGACTCGAAACACGTATCAGGCTACTTCGTTATTAAACTCATTCCCTCCTTCTTTGAATCACTTGGAACACCTGTCACTATTGCATTGTTCAGCGCAGTGAGACTGAGAACTGTCTGTGTTCATTCTTGTATAAATTGTACCTATCTCATGCCTAATTTGCACAGGTTCTACTCTCTGTAACCTATGAGCGAACCTCCATGAAGCTGTAACTAGGGCTCTAGTGCGCTGTACAAATTAAAAAAATAAATAAATAAAGGCAGTAACCAGGACAGACTCTGCTTAGCTTCAAAGTGAGAAGGGGCCAGCGTCCTCAGGCCATGTTGCCTGATAAATGAGCTAAATTTACAAGACCACTTACAGGAACGGGCTGATCCTTTTCTTGCTTTGAAGCTAAGCAGGGTCATCCCCGCTTTGAAGCTAAGCAATGTCAGTCCTGGTTACGGCATGGATGGGCGACCAAATGGGCATGTGAATTATTTACTTTTTTTAAACCATGCTAATGTATGTCCTTGAAGGTTTTGCATACAGAGACAATTTTTTGCCTTTTGCTGAATTGCATTCTAGTATTTGTAGTCTCCCAGTCAATAATACAAAATTAAAAAAAAAATAGGTATTTTTACAGCAACAATGGTTTTCCTATTCCTGCAGTAACTGGGACAAACCCTGCTTAGCTTCAAAGCAAGGAAGGGGTAAGCCCACTAAGGCCATGTTGCCTAACATATGCGACCACCACCCCTTAAAAGAACTAAGATGGGTCGGTCTTGGTTACAGCATGAATGGCACACAGTCCACCGTCCTGAATGCCCTGTATTTTCTTAGTTTTAAGTATCTCATAACACACGGCATCTGCAATTTTATAAAACAGAAAAAATGAAATAAAGAGAAATCACATTTATGTTGAACACTGCCATCAGAGAACCCTAGCCTTAAGAAGTTTGAGATGCAGCACTTAACCGTTATGCTACAATTATGTTATTGTTTGGATTGTCACAAGTTTCATACCTAGCCTTTTATCATTGAACTTATTAAATTATAGGGTAAGTATGAAATGTATGTCCATTGCATGTCAAGCCATTGTGGCCTAGTGGTAAAATTCTGGGCCTCAAACTCTGGCAGACCAGGGTTCAAGGCTATGTGTTTTTTTAAATTTAACTAATTTAATTTAATTTAAAATAAAACAGCGCAAGTGGGAGGTGGCGCGGTTTGTTGCAGTACAGTCCTGTGATCTTATTTAGCATGAAGGCATTTAGACGTGGCTGCAATGTCAGCCACATCCAAACATCCCTTGCGCCAAAATGGCTTTTGCACCAAAATGGCTTTTGTGCCAAAAAGGGCGTGCTGAAATGGGCGCTGCAACAGAATGGGCGAGCCAAATCGGCCTAAGCCAAAATGATGGCCCCGAAAAGGGGTTTACTGAAGGAGAACGCTGTTTAACCAAAGTGTGTGCTCCATGGCAACTAATTTCATCTCACTGCGCAATGCCTAACAAACATTATGAGTTCTCAAAGCCTGCAATACGAAGGCCATGGCTATGGGCCTGGTAGTGTTTTAAAATGAACAATGGGCACGGCCAAAGGCCATGCCCCCTGGCCATGACCAAAGACAGGGCTAGTGGTCTGGAAGCATTCTAAAAATCTATGCACTAACAAGACCCTTAAAATTCAAGGAAAAATCTTTAGTTGCAGGGACATTAAGGTGAGAAACCTAATGAAACAAAACCCTGTGCTAAAGTCCATGGCTAGCGCTTGTTCACTGTATATAATATACAGTGGATACTGTTGAAAGCTGCATCCACTGGTAAAGGCCAAAATCTATGGTTGGTAGCTTGTTAGTGTTTTAAAATATTTAGTGCACATGGGTGAAGGTTGTGACTAGTACCCATTCATGTGTTAAAATATATTTGGCCATGCACAACCATGTGACCATGGCTGACCATGGCTGAAGGTCATGCTTAATGCCAGTTTCTGTTGTAATGTAATTAGTGATGTCATCAGTGATGTCATCTGTGATGTCATCATTGTGGTCATAGTCTGCACAGCAGGGAGCGCAAAGTTAAGGTGGCTAGAGCTGAATTTCCAGGGTTTTGTTGCCTTAAGTTTGCACCTTAACATCCCTAAAACTAAAGTTTTGTCATTGTATATATATATATATATATTCAAAGAAAAAAACTTTGTTAAACGGACGTTATGGTTCCAAGTAAAACCGAAAAACCCCTGAAATTCGCCAGTTATGGTAAGCTAAGCAACCCTAACTCACGCCACCACAGTGCACTGCTAAGACTAACACCCAGGACATCAAAGATGACATCACAAATGTCATTGATGACATCACACGTGAAATACATTTTGATTAAAAGTCTCCACAAGGAGTTGTATTTATATTGTTGATAACAAGATGTCAGAGGTGATCGGGAGACCCATCATGAACTACTTAATCTATTAAAGAATGTACTCATCTAATATCATTGTATTGGAGTGTTGTTGTTAATACAGAAACCTAATCATATATAAAAATAGGCAATGACTGCAGCATGCACCATAGAAGTACACTATTTATAATATTGTAATTTTGGATAGTACAATAATGAATGCTACCTTATCAGAGTTTTGAGTAATGTTAAACATGTAATAACTAGCTAACAATTCAAGACTTACAGCACTTGTGCTGGTACAAACAATACATATGAAGAACCACAATGCACACAAATCAGAAGCACATACAGGGAATCTAAAGTAAGGAAGAAAGAAACTGCATCATCAGAAAATGTTAATGACATTAAAGTTTATCTTCATGTATACAAATGAATTGTGTGTTTGAGACCTGCTCATTTCCCCATGTACATGCACCATGAAAGTACTTCAAGAACATATGACAAGGTTAACGTCTAGATATATATCACTTTTTTAATTTTATTATTCTGACTACCAGTGAACAAAACCACCTGGCCTATATATGTCAATGAACAAAAACAAGTAGCCCAGATATGTGATGTCATCATGTCTAAATTACATTTGTGATTGTGATTAAACATCCCTTTAACAAAGTTTTTCAGTGAATTTGAAAGGTTTTTATTAGTGCAACTTAACCAAAACGTCCCTTTAACAAAGTTTTTTCATTGAATTTCATAGGTTTTTACCAGTTCATGCTATTTTCCTACAACTTACTAATATCATACTTACCCAAAAGAGCAATATTTGTTTCCAATTTCCAAAGTTTCATCTTAAAACTCTGCCATTTCCCACCATCTTGAATAATTTTTAACACTTCTATACACATCTTGCAACTATTTCAAATAGTTTTGCATTAGACGTCTACGAACATCTGACTTCATAGCGGACCTTCCGGACAGTGCCACATGACCATACGCTGGCGCGCGGAATGATGAAATGTCTGAGAACCCGTCTGCACTTCACGATAAGATCTCTGCTTGGCGGACAGTTCGGAACTGCATTTTCTACTGATCTAGGAACTTCCAACTTCAAAATTTCCCTTGCACAGCTCTGCACACCTAATCCTAATCATTATCCATTAACAATCTAGTACACAGTACATACATTTAGCAAAACTGCTATTTATCTTAAAATGGCAGCAGCTAATGCCATCCCTCCTCCCCAAGAGCCACCACCACTGCTGTAATCAAGGAGCATGAGAAACAGTGCCCCCTAACTTAGAAATAACACACGCGCAACATTTTCCCTTGTCCACCTACCCCTCCATATTACTGTTTGGTTGCTCTTCCCTCATTTCCCTCCCCACCTTTCGTTCTCAGCTCTCCGGCCAAAAGAAAAATCCAAAAACAACAAACGACATATTCCTTTAGGAACCACCTTTCACAGTTGAACAATAGAACTAAAAATATATATATATATAGAATCCATCTACTTTATTTTTCACAGTAAAGTATATAGACTAAATAAGATTTTCCAACATTTCCATTTGCATTTTGTGTTATACTAATGGAAATATTGGGGCGTTCATCCTCCCTTCCAGGGACTGGAACATTGGATACCGGCCCAGCAGCCCAAGTTATCAGCCCAAGCGAAGCAAGGGTGGATAATGAGGTCTCTGGACCATTATCCCCCCATTCCAGCCCCTGAAATGGGGGATGAAAGCCATTAGCAATCTAGCTTCCCAATGCGGGAACCCGGGGTACTAAAAAAGAGGATTTTTCGTCCTACACAGGCACGCCTGTGGCGTCCCGCTTTAGGAAGAAAAATCCTTTTCCAAGACGGCCACCATGGAAAGGGAAGGCGGGGGTTGCATACAGGGCCCCTCTTCGCTTTCCATGGCAGCCTGCAGATGGCAAAAAGAGAACCCTATGAACATATTACTACGAGCACATTTTTCTTCACTTTCAAATCTATCCTAATTTCGAATAACTTTACCACAAAGCCAGTCCCAGGTGGACATGGCACCTTTCATCCTATGTTTTGTCCCTTCTGGTTATGCCCATACCCAGATTGTCCAGATCATGACCTTATTCCATGACCCGGACAATCTGGCCACTGCCCATGGCAACAGGCTACCCCTCAGTCACTAAAGCTATACAGCTATATTTTTAACTACATTATGACACTTGTCAAATACAAAAACACTGCCACATTTGCAAAACCATGATTTAAGATCCTTGCCAATGCGCCTTACGCAAGTTTGCTGGAAATCCACCCATGTTTTATTTTTTGAAAACTGTCAAATGAATGCACATACAAACGTCATATAAGCTCTGCACAAAATCCCACCAAATTGTGTAAACTCATTCGAAATCAGGTCAGAAATATCCCACCAATCATCATCACCCCTCACCTCCCCTGACATTATTTCATAAGTTTCACAAGTGCAATGCTCAGAAAATATTATTGTCACGAGGGTTCGGCTATGTATTTTTATAAATACGTTGGTCTATCGCAAACTTTTCCAATTCACCTTACCTCACTTTTCCTCTTTTAAAAACATATGAAATCTGGCAGCAAGGCGCGTCCATCTTGTGCTATTCTTATCCATTGCTGCATCTGCCCAAGGTAAACTGCCCTGATGTCACTAAATCATATGCCCCGCCCCAGACCCTCACATCACCAACCCTAGTGATATTCTACACCTTTCTCAGAGACGTTCCTCTTCAGCGTAGCCAAACGCACCCATAATCACCTACGTCACGTGACGCAGAACCCGAAAATGAACACACATCCACTAACAACACAGCACGTCACAATTCAGAATATTAAACCATACTTTAAAAGAAAAGAATAACACTGTACAATTTGTAAAGTACTTTTATTTCGCAATAAACGCTCCGAGAACATCCGACTATTGCCATATTCAATCAAATTGCAAATTTGTTTCTTTGCTCGTGATCCAAAATGTTTATCGTGAGGCACACGTTGTTCTTTTTGCGTACACAAAGTGTTTGTTTTTGGTAAAAGAACCGCTTGGGTCGCACAGTGCATTCCAGTGCTTCTGCATCAACTTAGGCCTAGACCACCATAAAGGATGTTATGTTGCTCCTAATCGCTAGTACAGAGTACAGGCACATGGGCCCTTAGCGATCGTCCCAAAAAACAGTCACTGTGATCCAGGCGTTGACAACTATGTGCTGCCGCCAATTGAAGAAGCCATCAGTTGGCATCTGGAATCTATGACAATCGCAGAAAGGCAGGATGTAGCTAGTTCAAAAACATCTGGAATCTATGACAATCGCAGAAAGGCAGGCTGTAGCTAGTTCGAAAACATAACAGAAAATGTGTCTCAATACCCAAACTTTATTACAATGTATCTATTGACTTTTTGATTCGGCATGGAGTTTAAACTAACGATTAGCACACACATCAAACAATCTCAACAAAGAGAAAACAACGTGGAAACTGATACACAATTCGATATGGTCATACATGACATTTTAATGAAATATTAGCGTTGAACCTGGGTCAACCTAGTGCCTTACATTGCAAAAAGCCACACAGAACAAATGAATAGAATATAACCCAAAATTAATCTTCAGATAATAATAAGTTAATGCTCGTTCCGGTATACAATCGTCAAAATCAAACTTACATTATATTCACCATTTCCGTTCTCTTGGAGTAAGTCAGACCGTAACGCTCACTGCGTTCGCACCAAAGATTCTTCGTGAACTGAATTTACATGTTCCTTACACACTTTTGGAATGCATAACCTTATCAAATGTTCATTATTACAAACCTCCTCTCATTGCATTCCTTATGGAATGGTCCCTTTCTCTCAAGGTCAAAAAACAATTGAACCTTATACTGTATGTTCCATGAATGGGCTTCCTTAGCTCACAACCAAAAATTTAAAGCTGGTGACCTTCACTCAGAATCTAAATACATTCTTACTTTGTAAAAACGTTCCTCACCGACGCCATGAGAACTGTTATTCTCATACACATACAGGGCCATCTTTGCATGAGACACTGCAGGTGGTTGCCTCAGATGCCAGACTCCAGGGGCCGCAGTCTGAATCCATTATTATTTTAAATACATTTTAACACAGACACATTAGTCCTTCGCCTGTACTTTACGCATATTATATTGTGGAACACCTCCAAATGTACCGTATGACTTTTGTGACAAACAAACACCTGTTTTTTGCTTCTGGCTGCCATATCCCATCCCATCCTCATCAACCCTCACCTCCCCAGACAGTATTTGATAAGTTTAACAAGTGCAATGTTGTGTTTTTTAATATGTTTTTGAGGCGATGTCCGCGGACACCAAAACACGGATCCAAGATGACAGGACCATCGGAACAATCGGACGCACTTCACGCTCCTCACCATCCAATCAGCGAATTTCGTCACATGTCTGCGGACATGACGCAAGCCGATTAGCCAATCAGTGTCCTGCCCGCGGCGCAAATAGGGAAGGGTCTCCGCGGAGCGGACATAGATATCACACATTTTTTTGACCTGCTTTTTGATCGTTTAAAAAAAAACTACTGGACAGATTTTCACCAAATTTATAAAAGCACGCTTTTGGGACCAAGCCGCTGCCCCTGCTGCAAATGTGGTGAACATCCGGCCAGCGGTTTGGGCTGTAGGCATGCGCAAAGTTTTCCCCCATTCAGTCTATGGGAAAAAAAGAAATTTTGGGACCCCCCCTATAACCTTTTCACCCCTGGACCAAACTTCACCAAACTTAGTAAAAAAAATTCAGAGTGGGCCATATACTTTTTTTGCAAAAGTTTGGTGTGGATTCGTCCAGGGGGAGCGAAGTTATAAGCCACCATAAAAGTGTTCTTCCTATGGGATTAGCAAATAACCATAACTACACGGCCACTAGCGTGGCCATGTAATATATATATATAAATATATATATAAAAAATCTTTGTTAACAATTAAACCACCAGAATAGTAAAACATGAAACAAGAGAAAAAAATACAGTACAAAATGGTAATACATAAAACCAAAAGAATTAATATGTAGGTTAAAAAGTTGTTATAGATTAAGATGCACACAAAAGAAAAGAAGACACTTTCATTAAAAAATGTATACAAATCTGGACAAGAAATTAGTTTCCAGATATCTTAAGTCATTCAATTTCCACCAAATTCAAACAATGAATCAAATTAACTGCAGCCAGTAAAATAGAAGAGGAGATAACAGCAATGCAGTTATACCAAAACACCTAACAATCTGCAGAGATGCTTCAGTGTACACATTTTTTAAAATAAGCAAGCAGCTTAGCAGAAAATGCAAGGCAGTGAAACAGTAGGTGTATTAAGGTCGCCATCTCTCCTGGGAAGCTACAAAATCTACAGTTAGTCATCTCCCTGGTTGACTTGCATTATCTCAGTAAAATTTGTTTTGTAAGGAACATGTTCCACCTGGACCTTAATAAAGACCCACATACAAATCATTTGGGATGAAGTGATAGACAGGAAGCCATCTCTCCTCATTTTGTATGCTCCAAACTCAGGTGTCTCATTGATGCATAACTGTGCAATCCCTCGATGGGGCTTCCAATCCCGCTCATATAACTGTTGATTGACTTTCTGAGGATTGGCCACAAGATGCCATTCATTTACATTAATCGTAATTAATAGACGATTACAAAAAACACAGAAAGAGTTCACAAACCAGTCACCGTTCTGTTTAAAAATAGTTTGTCTTGAAAAGAGCTCAGAATTTTATAGTAAAAATATCCAAGCTCACTCCAAAAAGAGCTCAGAATTTTATAGTCTCTATCCCTATCCCACCACACTCTCTATCTGTGGCATCCCCCACAGCTCCATTCTATTGCCATGGCTCTTCAATGTCTACCTGGCCCCTTAAGCCTACCTGATCTCCACTTTCACACAGCTCTCCTTCCAGCTGCCATCTTCTACCTCCTCCTCCTTCCTCATGCCCGACTGCAATTCAGACATGGTGCTCTGCTAATGATTTCTGCCTTAACGGCAGTAAGAATAAGATCCTACCCATTGGGACACCTGCTCCTTTTTCCCCCCTTCTCTCTGGTCAGACTCCTTGGGTCCCTTTCCCCTCACCCACCTGTGAGGCAAAAAACCTTGGGATCATGTTTGACTCCTCTATCCCTTTCTCTCCACACATCACGGACCTTGCCATGAAGTCCAAATTTCAGCTCCACCTTCTGAAGGGCATTTTACCTTTCCTCACCTTCCCCCAGAAGCTCAAGGTCTTCAGAGCCTGGGTTCTCTCTATGCTTGACTACTGCAACAGCCTCATCCTCAATCTGCCTCTTTTCTGCCTTCATCCCCTCTCCGCTTCTAACCTTACCTGTATTGTAATTACTCTGCAACCAGACAAGAATTATTTATGTAACGTACGCCGTGATACCTCCAGGTTTGGCTGTGTAACAAATGCAAAAATAAATAAACTAACCCAGAACAGGACAGCAAGACCTATCCGTGGCCTCAAGTGCAGGGACCCCACCTCTCCTGCCCTTAAATCTCTCCACTTGTTCCTGGGGACCGCAAGAACCAAATTTAAGACTCTCTGCATCATCAATACGGCTGTCTGGGGCCTGGGACCTCTTTACATCCCGCTTTCCCGCTTTCCCTCCATAAATACCTCCTGACCAGCGTCCTTTGGTCCTCTGGCTCCAACTCTCTGCAGGGTACATGTTTCTCCAAGCAGATAGCGGCAGGTAGATCCCTTTCTGGAGCCGGCTCTTCCCTCTGGAATTGCCTTGAACCGGATCTTCTAAAGTTCCAGAAAACTCCTCAAGACTTTCCTTTTCTCCTCTTTCTCCCTCTCCCCCTCCTGTGCTAACTCTCCCTCTGCTCCTACGACTGGGATCCAGTCACTTCAGCGTCATATAGGGGCCAGACCATCCCCCACCAGTCCACCCTGCATCATTTGCCAGCACTTGCCCTTGGGCTCCCTTTCCCAGACAAACCCAATTTGGTCCACCCTACCTACTCCACTCATTCTCCCTTTCCCTTTTCCCCTGGAACTTGCCTTCTTGGGCCCCATAGCACTTCCCTGCCCCCTTCCCTGGCACGCCTCTCCCCTGCATTTCTCCGATAACCCCTCCACTTACAACCTTCTGAAGCATTTTCAAAGTAAGATTGTCACAAGACCAATAAAACTGTATTTTGTTTTGTTGTTATTCCCTTGCTCCACCCCTCACCCCATCTTGTATTATGGCGCCAGGAAACACTTGTGTATAGGTGCCATACAAATGCCTTGCGCCAGATTAAACCTTACAACTTTGGCAAACAATCAGGGTTGAAGAACCTTGATTCCATATACTGTCTTGGTAACTACCATCGAATTTTAAGACGGGAATAAGGGAGAACTTCCAATATCTAGCATTAATTTTGCACATTTGATTTGTCAACACCACATGCCTGCACTTCAACCAATCCTTAAGCTATGACTTACGAGGTTTAGAAACAATTGGGAAACAATGATACACATAACTATCAACCCAGGTCAGAGGCAATACACCATTGAAAGACAGAGTTTTTCTGGTGGTGATATGGCATTTATAACGCGCCTATACACAAGTGTTTCAAGGTGCGACGCGGCAAGGTAGGGGGAACAGAGGGAAGACAGACACAGCAATCCTACTAGGCCAAGTGTCATTCAGATCGTGCAAGTGCAGAGGAAGGGGGAGGAGGAGAAATGAGGAGTGGGAGGGAGGTGGGGACAGTGCAGTACAAGGGGTAATAGAATAAATAAAACAATAAGAGAAGTAAGGCCAGTTTGTGGCAAGTGAAAGGATAAGTGCAGACATCAGGTGTCAAGTGCTGGTGGAGGACTGTATGGATACAGAAACAGTCGCCAAGCACAGGGGTTGCCAGGGAGGCAGTACAGGTCTGTAACTGGCAGGGGAGGGACCTGGGCCCGAGATCAGAGGGTGGCCAGGTTACCAGTACAGTTTCAGCCAGGAATTCAGCAGGGGAGAGCAGGAGAGAAAGCAGAAGCAAAGAGGGATGTTTTGAGGTGCTTCCAGAACCAGAGATGGTCCACCTCAAGTTTCAGGGAGGCAGGGAGGCAGGGAGGCAGTTCCAGAGTGAGGCCCCATCCGAAGAAAGAGATCTACCACCAACTTGTTGCTTGGAGAAGCGACTGACCGTGACGGAGTTGCAGGCAGATGAGCAAAGAGCATGAGAAGGAAGATATTTAGGAAGAGAGAGTTGAAGATATTGAGGCACCAACCCCAGAAGTCCTTGTGGACAATGCAGAGGGTTTTGAACGTAATCCTCGCAGCCTCTGGGAGCCAGTGCAGATATTTCAGTCCTGGAGAAATACAATCCCTGGGCTTGAGGCCAAGGACAAGTCTTGCAGTCCTGTTCTGGATGAGTTGCAGAGGGCAGAAAGTGGAAGCAGGCAGATTTAGAAAGAGGCTGTTGCAATTATCCAACCTAGAGAGCACCAGAGCTCAGGAGACAGTGAGCTTCTGCGGGAAGGAGAAGAAAAGAAAAATACCTCTGAGGAGGTGCAGCTGGTAGTGTGACTTCTCATAGACATCAGAGACGTGAGGAGAGAAGAAGCGTGTGGAGTCGAAGATGACCCCGAGGATTTTAGCCTCACAAGTGGGGACAGGAAGAGGTCCAAGAGAGTGACAGGAATGTAGGGAGTGGGCGAGCGGATGAGGAGAATCTCAGTCTTACTGGCATTAAGACAGAGATCATTGGTGGCACACCAGTCCTGGATAGCAGACAGACAGTCAGAGATGAGAGACGGAGAAGAGGTGGCCGAAGAAAGCCTGAAAATGAGCTGAGTGTCATCTGCATTGCACTGAAAGTTGGGGCAGGGAGCAGCAATTCAGTGGGCAAGAAGTGCCAGGTATTGGTTGAACAGCCAGGGAGAGAGGTGCACTGCATTGTCTTAGTCTTCCCCTAATTAATTTTAAGAGACGCAAAGTTAGCAAAAGTGTCCACCTGTTGAAGGCCCTTCCGGTTTCAGTCAAATAATGGGAAGTCATCGGCATAGGCCAACTAGACTATTTTCAGATTACCACGTTTCGGGGATGCAAAGGCTGCCACAACAAGATAGTTCCCAACATCTACAACATAAAGATTAAAAAGGCACAGAGCCAAAATGCATCCCTCTCTGACGACCTTAGGCATCAGAATCTTCAGAGACAGCGACCCAGTTGATCGAGTCTTACTTGGATGGTAGAGTGTGAATGTAAACCAATGATAAAGGGTAGAGGACCAGCTGGGATCCCCCAGTGCAACAGTTTGGACCATAGACGTCTGCTATCAACATCATCAAATGCTGCAGATAAGTCGATTGTAGCTATAAAAAGTGAGGAATATTTCTTGGACAAGGCCAAATTCTGAACACATTCCAGGAGGAAGCCATTCAAACTAGTTCCTAGTTCAGCGTAGGCTAATTCCCGGGTAACTCCGGATTCAGAAAAATCTATATTCCCAACTTCTTCAAAAGAGCTCATCACAGAATAAATTGCCTCAAAGCACTTAACCCAATTATTTTCAGAAAATGCATTTAGCCGTGTATCTGACTGGGATATACCCACTTCACTGACCATTTTCCAAAAGGTAAGGAGTTCTTATTCCTCAAATTCAGAAGCATCTGCTCAGCGTTTCATTGAAGTCTCTAAGCTCGAGGGAATCTCAGCCAGGTCTTGTAAGTTTGTTTGGTCTTCTTATTCAAATTTGCTACCCCTGTAGATTCGAGAGAATCAGAGCGCCTGGCTTTCCTAATCAGGACTTTCAGATCCCTTTTCTTCTCCACTAAGGATCGATCATAAACTTGCCGGTGGCTAAATGGCTGCAAGGAAGGATGAGGGCAAGACTTGCCCATAACAAATGTAGAAGTATCATCTATGAACATACCAAAGTTGTTAACACTAAATGTATCCTTTTTCCAGGATAAAGAGGAGTCAGAAATACACAAAGCAAGACTGTCATTTACCCTCAAAATAAGTTTGGGATTCCAAACTATCCTATTACCACCAGAAATAACTGTTAGGTCAGTGAGCCCACTAGTATGAGATCGTATAAGATTACATTTCAACTCAACAACAAGCATGCTAAATCACTCCAAGAGGAGCTTGTAACAGTCAAAGTCATACATCTGTGAAAAAGCACCTCACTAGCGAACATGTAATCAATAGTAGAGAACAAACCCCCACTATGTCAAGTGGGGTTCCCAGGAATATTGCCTGGGACCACCCCTTTCAGCATCAAGAAACCTAGCCCAAACAGACAGTTTAGCCAGCCCCTCCCTTGACACAATGTTTGGCTGACCTTGCCACAAGGAGGCAAGGATTTCCACAAAATATTAGCATCAAGGCAGGAAGCATTTAGGTCGCCAGCAAGGAGTAAATCCTCCACATTATGTAAGCTCCAATCATTAATAAAAGCGGCAAGGAGATCAAGAAGAGAATCAAGCGTGCAGATGCCCTTATGCCAATATACATTCAGAAGTAGCACAATTTGTGTGACCCCATGAGAGGAGACCTTAACCTAAGTAGACAAACACGCTTAAAGACATTGACATGATGCATTATTTCAAGCCCCCTACAGGATTGCACCATAATAAGAGGACCCCCAGAGGGCTGGCCATGAGGGCCCTTTGATGCAGTCACATAACCATCAAATGAAGTACAGTCCACCATCCATGACTCCTGTAATAAAACAATATCATGAGATTTCAGTATTAAGCCAACAGCCGGATTGGATGGCAGATGATAGATTTTTACTTGCTTATGAGTTCCTAGAGAGGGGTCTCTTGGAACAGTTGCTAATAAAGCTGAACTGGAGGATGCAAGTGCTTTGTCACATTGGAGTGGTGAAGGGCTCCAGTGAGCCATGACCAGTCACAATTAACAATTGGAGACACTGGTCTATTCCCCGTAAACTGGATCTCCTGTGAGGAAGAGCCTTTAGCAACTGAAACAATAATGTCTGTTGGATGAAAAAACTCAGTCACAGTTCTATCATTGAAAGCCAAAGGGAGATGCTCTGACTCAAGAGGTAATAAATCATAGCCAAACTGTTTTATTATCGTAGCCTCCTTCAAAATGCTTTCATAACGGCCCCATTAGTACTATATAAAAGAATAAAATCCACACAATCAATGTCCTTGGACAAGATGGCTCTTAGGTTAGGTATTTCAGCCAACAGTCCAAGAATATTTGTTTTGTTCAGCAGTAGATTTCGATTTTCTAGTAGCAAACTCTCAACCAAGCCTCTGTAGGCCGGCCTCGGTCAATGATCCGCAGGGCCCTTATTTCCAAAGGACCCATTGTATACAGAGGGCCCTTGTGACAACGATTCACTGAAGAATGCGGAAAGGGAATGATGCCTGGAAATAAGCATTAAGTTGGGTACTAGAAGAGTTAGTGCCACCCATTCTGCCAGGGGCCTTGTGAGAGTCACAAAGAAAAATGTTTGAGTTACAGCCATGAGGTCCATCTAGACCCTGAGAGCTTTTAAGGATAATGGCCCTCATAATGAGGTTGCCGGTTTGAATACAACGGTACCGGTAAGCTTGCCAGTACCATTGTATCTAGACCGGCAAACTCCGAGTTGTGCTCGCGGGTGTCTTTCATCACGCCAGGTTTGACCTGGCGGAATGAAAGTCACCCACGAACACAGCAAGCCTGTAGCACCGTCACAGTAATGAACCATGTCGGTGCTACAGGCATCCCCATTCCCATTGAGCCCTATAGGGCTCAAATGGGAATGGGGATCTACTGGCACTGGCACTCGCGAAAGGGCAATTACCGGGTCCGGCAGGGCCGTAATACCCTGATAATTGCCCATTCGTGGGTGCCAGATTTTCTTGCCGGTTTGGAGGTAGCCTTGCCGGTTTTACCATCAACCTTGTAATAAGGTCCAATGTATGCTTGAGGGGGTCCAATGAGATTTTCAACAGAAAAAAGAGCCTTAATAGTGCAAGTGCTCCCCATTCCAAGCACTGGGTAGAAAGCCATATTAGTCCCTGGCTTTCCGCATTCGGATGGAAAAACAGCCTTCAGAGAGTGACATGCTGCACCACCTAACAAAAGGCCGGCCACAGAGGGTCTTTGGGGGCAGTCTGGACCACGAGCAAAGCGCTGGTGATCTTTGCAACCAGTGGTGAGCATCCATAGATAGTAGGAGCCATTTCAGTTGCGAAGGAAGGATCCAACTCACTCGACTTCTGCTCACAAGAGGCACTTTTTCTAACTGCTTTGGATCATCCAGGGACAACTCCTCCGATGCTCTGCACTGTCGTGGAGTGCAAGAATTTCCTTGATGGCTGCTTGACGTTGTTCCTGGAGGGTACATTTTTCGACTTCTTCACTTAAGATGCATTGCCTCTCTTCACTTGAGCAGTAATTTCCAGAGTTGGCTGAGTAGGCTTTCCCATTAACACAGATCCTGAAAGAGTTGGAGATAATAAATGTGAATATGATGCACATATACTAACACCGGGCTTGATAACAGGAGGAGGTCTGGACTCAACCCTCAGCACAGCGAGTGAGGCAAATCTTACTCCATGAGGCATCCCCTGAGCAGGGGACTGCAATGGGCCGAGCAGAATCTAAAATGCGAGCCACTGCCACATTCTCCGGTGAGTCCCTAAAGACAACTGAGGTTTGTTTGGAATGCAGAAAGCCATTCAGTTTAGTCTGTATATCAAGGTTTTCAAACTCAAATAATAAAGACTACAGTATTGTAGAATTCAGCTTGGTTTCTTATACCTTCAACCACGGCACACAGCACTTGATTAATTTCGTACAGCAATCCACTTGTTTTAAAAGGCTAGACAGTCTCCTCAGGGAGGACTGGGCCAGGAGTAGACACACAGGTGGTGATACAAGTGCCAGAATCCAGCACAGCAACCTCAGAAACAAAATAGGTGGAGTGTCAGGTAAACAATCATCACGCGGTGCCTCAGCTGATTCAACACCCAATAAAGGGTTGTCTGATATTGACAAGTCGCAGCCAGATGCATGTACAGAAGGCACATTTCCTGGAGAATTCAATGTAGAAGGCATGGTCTCTAAAATGGAGCATGCAGGATTACAAAAAGAAATGATTTTGGACCATAAAAACCAAAAACATATGGGGTTGAAGTCTCAAATGCGTTCAACACTTCGTAATCAAAGTTGGGTGCGTTTATTAGATGCCTAAATGGCAATAAGCCAGTGAGCCTTTTTCAAAAAAATCATATTTAATATTAGATTTCTCAAACTTAATTCCAATATGACTGATTGGCAATGAACCAGTGAGCCGACACATGTTTCGAGAATAGGTTCTCTTCCTCAAGCTTCTTAAACAATATCTGGTCATCAACAAAATCATTTAACATGTATTTCAAAGTTGTGGTGTTAGTACTGTGTGTACAGCTTATACATTCATAAACCAATTACAGTGTGGACAGTATAATTGGGTTGCATTAAGCTATCAAAAAGAATCTGTAATGTTTATAAAATGGTCATCACATATAGTTGTAAATACTGGAGGGCAGTATCTGAAATTCTGCCCCCTATATGGTAGGGCAGAGACAAAGAGCACCCCAGCCAAGGGTCTCTATATGGTAGCTATGGATGAGCAACCAAGGCTTAAGCAAGCTCCCAAGAGGTGATGCAGGCTGGTTACGAGTCCCCAAGCCACCACAAAGGAATTTCCACACACTATGTTATGTGCTAACGCAGTTCTTTATATAAAAATAAGGTACAGAGATATATACACAATTCAATAACACACTTTGTCCTATTGTAATTTTAAAATGACAAATCTATACAATTCTATGTGATACCACAAATAGCATTTAGATTCCTTTAAAATGCATCAACTTCTGGCAGTTATAATAGAGCAAACAAATAATTCAGTAAGGTGTATCAGTATAGATAATAAGAAGGGTAAGGTTAATCAATGGCAGAATGGTTTCTTTGAATATAAATGCACAATTCTGAATGAGGATCCCCCACCTGGGCAACCTGTAATGAATGTGTACTGCGCTCCTGGTACCCAAAGGCTTAAGGGCTCAAACAAGGAACCAAAACAAAATGAAACACAACATGGAGCTAAGGTGATCAGAGGTTATACTAATGGACAGTATGATTTAAGTAGTCTAGCAGAATAGGAAAGTCTTCAACTTCTTCTTAGACACCTCTGTGAATTCAACATTTCTGAGAGCTGAAGGCATGACATTACGTGCTAATGGAGCTGCTATGTTGAAGGCTCCTTTGCAGGCTTTATTAGTATTGCAACGAGTGGTTTTTAGCTTCTCCAGTGGGACAAAGTGGTCAACAGTGATGGCAAGGGAGCCCTCCGTGAAATGTTCTTAGGCAAGGCTGAGCTTTCTCGGCTCCGTGCGTCAAGGTGTCACCACTCCTGGGCAACACAATTTGACTGGCTTCCAGCGGTCATGGACATCTTCCAAACCCCATTCGATGCCAATGGACGTAGACGATCCTCGATGTCCAGATGCTCTCTTCAGGATTCTCGGCGGACCCCTTCTCCGGACGTCAGACTCACAGTACTGGCTTCCAGGGTGCTTCAATGAAGAAGAGCAGTTTTTGCATGATGGTCCCTCGTAGCTCGGGGAAAGGTCTCCTAGCCAGTTCCTCTCTTGGATCAGCCCTCAACAGACTCGACAGCTCTTGGATTACAATGAAGGAAATGCAGCAGCAATATTCTTCCTCCAGCTGGGCTTCAAGGATCACACTCAAGTTTAAACTTCAGCTTCTAAACAAATTGTTAATTGAGTGGTCCCCAGATACACACATCTGTCCCTCATTCACTCTTGCTGAGCCAGGCTCAGTCAGCCAATCACAGAGAAGGGCATTCAGGCCATTCACTTCCACCCAGACACCCACAACACGGAATGTGGATGGGGCAAGCAACCAGCCTTTCAGCATACAACACTGCATTCATGTGAGTTTTAGGCAGGGCTGTCTCATTCATTGTGTCACACAGACAGAAACCAGAACCCCATAATATAGAATGCATATTGGTCACACACTCTGTTCACGCAGGTCCCACCCCAAGGGTGTACCCATAACATCCAGTCACTGGGAAGGCTCCAGCCAGTCTAGCCTGGCCTTCCCCACAATATCAAATATGGTCCTTCCACCGAACAGCCAGTCAGGGGAAGGGACAGAGTCAGGGCTTCCCAGGACTTTGGGAAAGCAAGGTAACAGGTAAAATAAACCAAGTGGCCCCAGGGGCCATCTTGCCTTCTATCAGGAATCCACTGATTCCTATGGCAGGGCCTGGATATCCCAAAATGGATTATATTCAGAGCTCCTATCACCTCAGCATGAAGCTGCCACCTGCCCATGGCCTGCTCTTTGGGTAACACACAGGTGAATAAACACAATTCATCAGACTGACTGATGGATAACCCAGACACTCTCACAAGGTTTAAGGAAAAACCCCTTATTTATTTATTTATTTATTTATTTATTTATTTATTTATTTATTTATTTATTACATTTGTTACTGCGCCCAAACCCGGAGGTATCACGGCGCAAGTTACAGGAAGGTTATGTAGCTAGCTGATTACAATGGCGAAAAATACATAGTTCATACAGTGGTAGTTATAGTCATAATGATCATAAGGTGTGTGAAGAGAGTATACATAGCTCATACAATGGTAGTTACAGTCATAGTGAGCATCATATGAAAGAGACAGACCTATATACATCCAGGTCCACAGGTAAGGTGGTATGAGAAACAACATATATACAGCAGCGAAAATTGGCAGTCCTAAGAGTGTGCTCTAGGATCAACATTGTTCTTAAAACTTGTTAAATAACTAGGTTTTTAAGAGTTTCTTGAATTGGGAGTGTGAGGTTTCATTACTAATGTTTGCTGGGAGAGAGTTCCTGATCCCGGGGGCTGCAACAACGAAGTTGGAGGCACCAGATCTTGTGTTGTTGAAGCGAGGAATAAGAAACTGAGTATTAGAGTTGGATCTCATGAGTCTTGTGTGGATTTTGCGCGTAAGGCATTCATTTAGAGAGGTCGGAGCATTTTGGGAGATGCATTTATGTGTGGTAGTGATAGTTTTAAATAATATTCTAGCTTGTATGAGCAGCCAGTATGCTTCTCTCCTCAATCGAGAGATATGGTCACTTTTGTTTATGCCTAAAGCTGCTCTCATGGCATTATTTTATTGCAATTTGATCATGTTGTTTCTTGGTAGTACCTTGAAGAATTATATTGCAGTAGTCTAGCTTAGACATGATGGCGAGCGTGATGCAATTTTGGGTTCAGAGAAATTGGCGGCTGAGGGAGATAAGTTTGGCAGTATAGGCTGTGGAGGAAGCAAGCAAGTTAATATGTTTACACATGGTGAGGCTAAAGTCAAGATAGACTCCTAATGTTTTAATTTGGTTAGAGATGGGTTTAGGGGTACCATCAATATCAATGGAGGAGTAATCAACGGGCAATTATTTTAGTTGAGCTGGAGATCCTACAATGAGTATCTCAATCTTTTCGCAGTTCAGGCATAGACTGTTGGTTGCCATCCAGTTTTGGATGAGGGAGTAGATTTTGTTGATTGTGATGATGTCTTGTTCTTTGTTTCCTGTGATTGGGATGAATATCTACGTATCGTCCGCAAAGTTGGTACATATTACTGCTATACCGTCTAGAGCTGCAAAAAGTAAATTTGTGTATGCATAATATAATGTGGGTGAAAGGCAGGATCCTTACGATACACCAATAGGGACAGGAATGGGGTCGGCTGCTTCATCAACTATGGCTACTCTAGAGGTTCGTTCTGATAAAAATTATTTGATCCAGGCGGTTGCGTTTTGAGAGAAGGGAAGGTTTTTGGATACTGCTAGGCATAATTTATCGTAATCTACTAAATCAAATGCCGCGGACAAATCTAATAGTAGTGGTATGCTTAGTTTACCTGAGTCTCTGAGAGCATCCATCTGATTCTTTAAGTCAAGAAGGGCTGTCTCAGTGCTATGCTTAGGCCGAAAGCCAGACTGCCTGTCACCTAATAGGTGGTTATTTTCAAGGTGGGCTTGTACTTGGGAGTAAGCAATCTTGTCAATTATTTTAAGAAGAAACGGGACTGTGGTGATGGGTTTATAGTTGGTTGGGTTAGAGGGGTCTAAGGTGTGTTTTTTTAATAGTGGCATTACCCAGGCTTGTTTAAAATCTGATGTAACAGTATTGGTGGCGAAGGATGCATAGATGAAACTGGTGATGATGGTCCCGGGAGGATAGCTCAGCAGCAACATGCTCACCTTGGAAGCAAGATGACACAAAGCAACACAGGTTCGATCCCCGGGTCCGTGCTTAGAAACCTCTGCATATTTAAGTTATAAATACACAACTAACTACGGAACTAAGATAAACAACTGCGACTCGATGCCCCTGCGCTGTGTGAATGCTTTAAAAATGCAAAATAAATTTTACAAAAAATGTAAGCTAGTGTCACGGAGCATTCTTTGATTAGTTTGGCAGGAAAGCTATCCCCTTTACAGTAGGAGGGTTTGAGTGAGGCAATTATGGTAATTACTTGCTCTTGTGTGACTATAGAGAAGTCAAATTGGGTTGGTGGGGTTACAGTTTCAGAGATGGTGATAGTATTGGTATTGTTGCTTTGGTTCAATAGGTTTCTTTTTAATAGGATTTTGTTTTGAAGGGAGTTAATTTTATTGGCTAAGGCGTCCTGGATGGTAGTGCAACAGGCTTTATTGGCTGTGGTTACACTTGGCGGGGGGTGGGCATTTCCAATTCTCTAAGAATAGTAAATAATTCTTTACTGTTTGATGGTGCATTAGTAATACGAAGATTTAGAGCACTGTATTTGTGTGAAATAACTGCACATTTGTACTTTTGAGAGTAGAGTTGGAGTTCTTCTTTGGCTTCCTTGGTCGTTTTTTCCTCTCTTTCTTTAAGAAATGTATTATGAAAAAGCAAAAATACTTAAATTGTTTCAACATACAAAAGTAATTCACACAACATCAGTAATTCATGGGTAAATGGCAAAATTGATGCTTTCTTTTTCAAAATATAAATGTTCAAGACAAAAAGTTCTTTTTTTTAATCAGCAAATGATGTCACTTCTAAATTCATTCTACAGAAGAGTTATCATCAACCAAAAAGATTTTTCATATCGTTCTTAACCTACATTAACAGAATTCAGTAAATATACTTGTGAATATGGATAACAGTTCTGTGTCGCATCCAAGCAGTGCCACATGAGCAAAACAAAGTCTTTATAATGGGGTGCTTCCTGTTGACATTACACTACGCATTTCGGGATGAGCTGTCCCTTTTTCAGGTGTAACTGTTGTCTAGAATTGTGAACTAAACAGTATATAAAAACTGTATTGGTCCTTAAAGCCAGAGTACTGACCTGTCTGATCTTGTACTGTCCGGTCCATTCATCAACCCCCAGAGTGTATTCACCAATTTGATGAGCTGTAAAATATATATATATATGATCTCTCTCTTTCTCTAAGTACCTCTCAATACATGTATGACGTTACGTGTATACTTGCCTTTTCCCAGTGTGTCAATCAAAATGACCTGCTTATAGAAGGTTTGAGTCACGGATGTAAGTTGGTTAACAGCCTCAGAATGCTGAGCCTGCACCTCTCTCACTTGTCATCACTACAAGTCAAGCATAAAAGTTTCAGTCTATAACATAAGCTAATCTATAAAAACCGCTTATCAAAGATCCATTTGCCATAAGTATTCAATGTCTTACTTGGTTAACGTTAAGTAAATGCTCGATACAGGAACAGGGAGGTGGCTGTCAAGACAGCCTCCCATCCCTATCAGCATTTTAAATTACGACGTTGCGGTCACATAATGCGGATAGTGATTCTGAAGAATCACGTGATCGTGGACAAATACATGAATTGTTGTTGCAGCCATGTTTAAATGGTAAACTTAATAATAACATGGTTACTAACTCTCTGGATTGTCCCTCATTGTTTGCACCTAGGTTTATATAAATAAGGTGCTAAGAATTGCTAATAATGTTACATATTTATATCCACACGGTATGTACTAACTAAGATATCACTATGCATATGTTGCCACAATGTGTACACACTGATCCACTCTTGTAGTAGATCAGGTATAATGGGGCCAGTCCTATGATCACATTAAGGAGTAGTTGATTTGCGTTCTACTGTCTCAAAGTCGGCCCCTTTGTGTGTTGGTCTTATCCCAATTTTGGGGATTCTTGTGAAAAGTGAATTTTTTAGTATGTGTATGTCAACTATTCCTCAAAGACTAGCTGAATGTCTCACTTATTTTACTGCTTGGTAAAATACAAGGTATAGTTACATCATCTATCAGTAAATACATTTACATTTTGTAGCTACGTATCAATACCAACAGGATGTTTATAGGGAACAAGTCAAGTCAAAATCAAGGTTCATCCCTTTGGGACTTAGAGACTCAAGGCGCTCAATCCAATGGATTTCTTTTTGATGTAGTAAGATATTTAAGATACCCCCTTGTCTAGGGCATTTCACCTGTTCTAAAATTACAAATCTCATCTGCGCTATTGTGTAATAAATTAATTTGAAATATTGTGCTACTGGTGAATGTGATAATCCAGTACGTATGATAGATTTGTGTTCTGTCCATGTGAGTTTCGCCTTTCTTGTGGTGAGACCCACATAGAATATACCACATGGGTATCTAATCCTGTAAATTACATTTGTAGAGTCACATGTTGTTGTGTGTCATAGTTGGATTTGTTTACCTGTATAAGGATGATTAATGATACTTCCTTTTATCAGATTATTGCCGTGCTGACAATTGTTACATGGAAGAGTTCCCTTATAGACAATACTTGGTTGATTCCCTTCCGTGTAATCAGCTCTAATGAGGTAATCTTTCACTGCATTGCTCTAACTATATGCAAAAGTCGGTCTTTTCATCAAAAAGTTGTGCCAATATTGGGTCCATTTTCAAGACCCCCCAATTCCTTTTAAGTATCTTCTTTTATGTTATAACTCTGGTGAGAGTATGTAGTTACATATACTAACTTTTCCTCTCAACATTTTTGTGATGTTTCAAAAATTGTTGTCTTTTTTGAAGGGTTTTGACCCTGCTGAATCAATAGACTGGGTAGATGTGGGGATGAGCTGTCGCCGCCCATCATTCCATCCCAGAGTCCAGGAGAACCGCGCAGTTGTGCGCATACCAAAAGCGCCAGGGGTGAAAGGTGGTGCCAAAGGAAAAATAGCAGCACCTGTCAGAGCAAAAGCGCTTTTAAATCACCTCTGTTTCTTTGAGGGCAAGCTCCAAATGTCAAGTTTAAACATGGCAAGATAGCTAATACCGGAGTCCTTTGTTCAAAAATCTGTTTTACTGATGTCAGAAAGTTGCTGAAATAATGGGCACAAGACCACTCTAAAGATTCAACCTTCTTGTGGGGGGGGGTTCCACATAACCACTCTAATGTAAGGATGCCTATCAAAATAATAGCAAAAATCTCCTGTCGAATTCAAGACAACTCAAACATGGATGCAATACCGACAAATTCCACAAGGCGGCGCTGGCAGTCTAAACTCTGACAGGAGAACTGGCTGACAAAGGGACCTGAGTCAACTGGACTTCAAAGCTTGTTGGTTAATTAAAAAATCTTAGCCACCTGCTGTTCCCAGAGGCCAAGAGGCTGAGAACTCTTAACACCCCAGAGACTCACAACAGGAGGCAGGATATCACATGGCCCTTCTGAGTGAGAGGGACGGGGTCTCCCCTTCAGCCTGGAGGAGAGAGACAATAGCCCCTTTCAGTTGATTGGGGTATGTTAATTTTGAGTGTTTCCTGTCAACAGCCCTCTGCCAGCAAGGAGAGACATGTGATCACTGACCCACCCAGACTTCTGGAGGCAGACCCAAACACTTTGGGGAGTTGAATTGCAACAAATATATATTTTATAGAAACCGTGATAACTTATTGTAACCAAATGACAGGAATGTACAACTTTGAGAGTCTTAGTATGAAAACTGCCCTCACGATTTGAGTCCAAACTCCAATTTGTCCCATGTTCTGGGGCAAAACCCTGCTAATTATGAATATTGTAGACACTGTATTTAAGCTAGGGACATGGAAAGTTACTGGGATATATGTGGAAGGGAAATGTACCTTTGTATAATTTTTGATGAAAATCCCATATTGCAAAACCCACTAAAATCGAAAATAAGTTGCCATTTTTGAATGCAAGCTCCTAGGAACCCCAGAGTCGGAACAGAGACTACCTTAAGCAAGGTGTAATATGTACATGTAATGTCAACCACTTGTGTGCCTGGGAAATATGTATTTGGATCAGAAATAGATTTGTGTGCACATTGACCAGGGGAGTGTCATTTCTGTAGGTCATAAAAATGACATCACTCTGACACACTATCCCTTCCCAAATCAGGGACCAAAGAATCTATTGACCTATCAAATCAAGAGAGAGGCAGGCTTAGTGATGCTACGCACACACCCACTTTCAAAACACATAAAAGGAACATTGAAACCCAGGTAGAGACATTCAATTCCATTTTCTGCAGGACGCTATGCCGGGAGACTCCAGACTTCACATCCATCAATCTCCAAAGACCAGAACTTTACTTCAGAACTTAAAGCAAGGGGCTAAACCCACAAACTGAGAACTCTTCTCAGCAGGCCTCAGCATCCTTAAAATCATTTGCAAACAATTCCACAGCCGGGCGAGCTGTCTGAATTCTTTGCCAAGAACTTTTGCCAGTACCCAGAAAGCAGTGTTACATCCAGAATCCACTTGATCCGGCCCGGAAAGCAGAGCAGTATCCAGAACCAGAGGCCACTGTATCCAGAGAGGCTAGACCAGCAGAGCAGAGCTGACCCAGACGCTGTGAGCAGAACCGCCCGAAGTCCAGCCCAGTTGACCAGATCCGTGACGAGGCCCATTCATTTCAAAATTAGGAGTGAGTATCCGCCAGAACTGTGCAGAACCCAATCTCTTAGTTAAAATAATCCAATCCAACCTATTTTAACCTAATTAGAACAGCCTCCTAGAAATTGTGTCATCTGTCATTTTTAAAGCTGCACAACTGTCACCTGTCAATTCTGCAGCTGCAAGCTGTCACCTGTCATTTTGAGTTTACCTTAAATCCGAAAAACTACCTTCACAAAACCGTCCGTATCTCTGGAACCGTTTGTCCTAGGAACGAGATTTAACTTTCCTCTGAAAGCTTAGAATCTAAGCTTTCCAACAAGCCTATAGAACCAACTTCCTACTCCTTATACCTTTACCGAAATTGCGATTTACGCACTAGCAAAATTTACAGCGATTTGCGATTTGGCCTGATTTCGTCATCTGTAAAAAGATAGCCGCTTTTGCCTGAGCTGCTAAAATTCGTTTGCAACTTAATACCCATCCCTGAACCATTGTTAGGGCTGACCTGAACTGATTTAAAGTGTCTACCACTCACCCTGAACCTCCTATAGGGAATTAAAAGCAATGTTAGCATTTTTCACTTCCTTGCCACCACATTACAAAGCACTCTTGCCAGTGTTTTAAAAAGCATACCTGTTGTCTAAGCTTGCTGGGGGGGGGGACCGAATTCCGTATTGTATTTGATTGTATTCCTGAAGACTGTGTGTGTTACTTCCATCTCCTTGCATTGCATATAGGGGGGGGTGAATTGCCACCAGGGGAAAAGTGAACATATTATCTCTTGTGAAACCATATCAGTTTATTTTCTGTACTGCATTTATTCCACCTTGCATTTCCTTGAAACCATAAAGCATTTCAGCTACCTCATCCTCTATACTACTTCTAAGTAACCAAATCAGTTTACCAGTAGAAGATTATCCATTGTTGATCACGGTCATATTTTAAGTGTGATATCCAATATTAATTTATTATAAAAGTGTGATAGATATATATTGTTATTTTTCTCAAATAAACCTTTTAAATTTGCAAAACAGACCTACTTCTTGGCTCAGTGGGATCAGGGGGATTCTAAGAGAGGGGTGTTATATAAGGATTGTCATCCAGAGTACATGAGCTGGACCTAAAAATATATCAATAAGGGTTTCCCTCAGCATCCCAGACTAGGCATTGACTTAGCTGTAGTGTTGAAGTGAAGCCGCTTAACAAAGTGGGGGCTCGTCCGGAATTCTGGGTTAGATCTATCACTTGTGCAGATTAATACAGTGTGCTAACTGACAGGAGACATACATTCTGCCGGATCACCATGCTGTGTTACGCTGTAAAGCACTCCTCAAAGGAACGCTCTAAGGAAACGGTCTGTTTTGCAAGAATAAAATACATACTTCTGTAAATCAGGAAGGAACTCAAATTCCAGAATGACGACACGGGTAGTCATCAAAATAGCCAGAGAGCACTTCTTACATAAGCTATTTGTGAGAGGTGAGTGGACTCATCAGGACCAAACGGTCTGGTTGCAGGCAATCACGCAACAGGTCAATGAAACAGGGACAGATATATGGAGAGATCAGGGTCCCCTACATGTGGCCCTGAGTGAACTATATATGGCCCCTAAAGCCAAAGATGAACATAATAAGATTGCCAGGATAGCTGCATGTTTGTACCTATATATGGGAGCCATACAGAATAAATGTGCTGAAGGCCAAGATCTGGCAAATAGGCAACAGATGGTGTTAGAGAAGGCCCAATCTGATCTGGACTCTTCTGAGCAGAGGCTACTCAGGAGCCAGGAGTCAGAAAATGACAGCAGACAGTACATCACTAAAATAAAGGAGGATATGGATGTGCTGCAACAGGAAAAGGCTAACCAGGATACCAGATTTCTGGCCTTACAGAGGGAATACCAAGAAGGTTTGGACTCCCTAGTGCAGAGCCAGAAAAAGCTGGAGCAACAATTAGATTTCAATAGGGCATGTGCTGAGCAGGTAGTCACCCTGCAAAGCCACCTAGACAGGGAAAAAGAGGAAAGCAATAAACTGATTTTGAAAGACCTGGATACCCAGGCAGAGTTTGACCAGGAGCGCCAGAAAGCTGGTGCCTTCCAAAGTCAAAGGGACGACCTAGCGGCACAGATGCAGGCTCTTAGTCAGGAAAGGGATACCTTAGGCCAGGAAGTCTGCCACTTAAAAAGGAAAATGGAAGAAAATCACCTGGCCCTCCAGGGACTGGGTGACCTCCAAAAAGAACACCAGAACTTGTTAGAGCACACCAGGAGGGTGGAGGAGGCTCTGGCAGAAAGGAGCAGGCCAGTAGGGATGGGACTCAGGAGGTAAAACTCCTGCAGCAGAGACTGGCCCAGTACTCCAGGACCAAGCAGGAGGCACAGAGAGAGAATGGGGCTCTCTGCCAGCACAATGATAGGCTACAGCAACAGGTAGCGATTCAGGAGAGACTGATAGAGTCTAACTGAGGAACTGAAAGCGCAGGCTCTTGCATTGCAACAGGGAGCAGGGGCGGATAGAGATGAGGTTCGCTGGGAAAGAGAAACTCCTGAGCATAACCTCAGGAGCCCTAGTACCAGAGGCCTTCATCTCTCCCAGTCCCTGGACTCTGCCACCTCCATGTCCCATCGCGCAGATGAGCTCAGGGCCACAGGGATGGCAAATTACTATCCAGCTAGAAGTATGGGGCTCATAGGCCAGTACCTCCCAGGAATGGATAGGCGGGCATCCGGGCATGGGCACCCAAGCACAGTGCAATTTAGTGGGGAACCCCAGGAGAGTAGGCCCAATAAGGGCATCCTGAAAACCTCTGCCCAGTTAGGTCAGTGGGGGGGTACCCATCAAATCCTGGCAGCAAGGAGGGATCTGAAGACTCCTCTGAGCATTACAGGACACAGGAGACCAGGTCCCCACATTCTGCCAGCCATTCCCAGGCTCGCAGAATCCGGGAAAACCTGGAAGATCAGACGGGCACCTCTGGGAGCAGTGCTTCTGAGTCAGAGGATGAATGGACCAGGGTTACCCGAACCAAAAAGGCCAATAAGGCAAAAAGGGCCTTGCTTGAGGGCCCATTGAAACAAATAAAGGCAATAAGGAGTGTCATCACGCCTTATCATAAGAACGCCAAGTATTCTGTTTGGGAACACTTGGAGCTCTATGAGCAAATGATGGAGACTTTCCATTTGAAGGACAGCAGTAGCTGCATCCAGTACGTCAAATGGACCTTCTCACCAGAATACTCCAGTTTCCTTGCAGGGCTGGAGGATCAAAACCATTCAAGGTGGTCCACATACAGGGCGGCCATCTTGAAACATTTTTCTGTGCACAGAAATCCTCAAGAGGCTCGCAAGGCAGCCTACAATTTGCAATGTGGGGAGGATCAGGCCCCACAAGAGTTTGTGCAAGAATTAAAGCGTGCTTTTGCGCGGACCACCAGAAGGGTGCGCACGGATAGCAGATAATTTATCAATACGTTTTTCCATGCCTTACCCAAATACATAATGACCCAGCTCGTGAGAGATTTTCATGAGAAAAGATCTTTAGACTGGGTCATTGAACAGGCTACCCGGATCTATAAGGTGCAGAAGCCCATCGAAAATAAAAATGATGCACAGGAAAACCCCAAAACCAACAGCATCCCTGCTGCTGCCAAGATGGCAGAGGTAAAGGTTGCCCCCGTTTTAGATTTGGAGATGGGGGGGCCTAAAAACCTGCCTGCACCAAATAATTCACAGCCCAGAAAGCCCTCGGGCCAGTCACAGACAGAGAGTCGAGGAGGTAGTCCCACATATGGGGTCCCTCGCTCCCCTGATTATCTAAGTCCCCGCTACAAAGGAAACCGACGCATCCTGGGTTATGTGTGGACTCCTCCAGACAAGGGAGGGGGATCCGCCAAGCACCTGACCCAGGGAACTTCCCTCCTAACGTCCCCCAGGAGGGCAAAAATTCACCAAATCCTGGGCAGAACTTTTTCCCCAGGTATCCACCCAATTTCCAGCCCCAAAATCATCCATCCTTCTTTCCTCAATTCCCTGAGCCCAGACAACCTAATCCGGGAGAGGGGAGGCCAAGGGTGGAGGGGTACCCGAATCTTCCCAACCCAGGGTATTACCAGAGAACGCATAGCTACCCTTCCCGGGATCAGCCCTGGGGAGAAAATAGAGCCCCGTATCAGCCTGAGTGGGTTTCCCAGTTAGAGCGATAGGTCCAAAATATGGCACGGGATCTGGGTCACATACTGAGGGCTCAACAGAACCCTCAGATGAGCATGCCACTGCAGAATGCCCCAAACTCTGGACCTGGTGCTCCAGAACAATGACGGGGGCAGTTCCCCGATAGCCCACCGGTTCCCAGGGAGGAGGCACAAGGAGAAGGGGGTGTAAAGCCTTGGAGGAAGCTTCCTTCCCAACTTGTAAACAGCCCCTGGAAAACCAGAAACCGGAAACAAAATCTCCTGCCCCTGAAAGCCTGCCTCCCAAGGAGCAGAGGGGGGTAGGAGAAACAAAGGACCCAAACAAACCCACTTTGTTGAGGAGGTACACGTCTTCCAATTTGAGGGAGAGGGATCCTCAGATGATCCTGGGAAAAGGTTCTTCTCCTTCAGAAATGGGGGAACTCCTCCCAAGGAAAAATGGGTCCCAAGGGACGTCAATTCAGACGGGGGAGATGTGGAGACTGAGCTACAGCCGCCCATCATCTCATCCCAGAACCGACAATACCAAAATACCATGGGTCAAACCCATCCTGATGACTGCCTCCAAAAAGGGGGGGGCGGCCCAGAACCCAAAACCATTTCCAGTTGCCAACTTTTTCTTTCAGATTCCCCAGGCTCTACACATAATTCTGCCCAAATCTCTTCGCTAGCAATGTCCAAAACCAGAAAGTTAGCCCACCAGTTGTCCAAAAATGTGCATTATCTGTGCCCCCTTGAGGAGAAGGAGGGAAGATATTATGCCCCGGTACAAGTACAGGGGCAGGGTACAATTTCAGCACTGGTGGACACTGCATCCCAAGCTACCCTTCTGTCCAAAAGGGCCTTTGATGAACTAAATGCAGGAAGGGGGGAGAATTACCGTATTCCTCTCACCTCTCTTCCTGAACAACTGCAGAACTTTGACGGGAAGGAAATTCCTGTCGAGGGGACTGCAGATCTGGACATCAAAATTGGGCGACACAAGGTGAAACACCCGGTCATAGTAGTGACTCCAGAGGGCACCCCTTGTTTACTAGGGTATGACCTCCTGAGAAGGTTGTCACCCCTAATAGATTGCGTAAACAAGGTCCTCTGGACCCAGACTAGCCGACCAATAAAATTAAAACAGAGTGTCAACCATGTTAGTTTAAACGGCACATGCCACATGGTTGAACAAAAATCTGACCAAGTAGAATTTCACTTCCAGAACAACCAAATTCCAGACATGACAGTAATAGCAGTCGGACAACAGACTGGTGATGGGGGGTCCTCTCTATTTCTGAAAATCAACCTTCCTTCCAGTTTAAGGTGTTATTCCACACTGGAAGGAAACACCCTGAAATTCTTTACTAATCCACAATCAGAAACTCCCAATCCAGAAAGATGTGAAATCAGTTCAGAGCCTGGCTGATATTCAGCAAATTGGAGAGCAGTTGTTCATCCCTGTTCAGTTAAATGATGGGAAGGACTCTGTTCTCGCTCGAGTGTGTGTGAACAACAGTAAGAGCTTCATCAGCGAAGCCATGTTCCACCGACTCCCAAAAGATCCAGCCATTCCCACATTCAAACTGATAGACAAATGGGAAATGGATCTGGAAACACCCAATTCCAAAGATCTCCTGCCAAGAAGGTGTATGCTCAAAATCTCCATTGGCAACAAGAGCATAATCCATAATTGTTGGGTCGTGAGAGACGTCACTGTCGCCTTTTACTTAGGCAGTGACATTCTCAATCGCTTCGCCATTAGTTTGGACCTAATAAACTTCAAAGCTTGGTCGCGATTAGCGGATAATGCCATGGGCTTTGATGATCCAGAAAAAGCATTTAGGTCAGCACATTTGCTACCTTATGCAGTTCAAATTCAGATTAAAGAGGAAGTCACCATCCCAGAAAGGACCCGACAATTCTCCCTGGAAGTGAAAGTTAAAAGAGGACAAACATTGAAAATGCCTGATGCTTACATTCATCTAAATGCTTCTCTCCAACAGCAAGGGTTAGGGGTAAACCCAAAACCATTAGTCAACATAGAACATGACACCATTCCAATAGAGGTGGATAACAGCGACTTAAAGAGTATTACTCTAGCCGCAGGCACCATTATTGGAATGGCGGTTGATGACCGACATTTCTCCATTGATTTAGGAAATGAACTGTTAGGACCAATCCCCAAGGACGGTTTTGACAGTGACAGTGATGACAACACAACACCAGACAGGATTTTCACCCGGCATGGGGGGAACTTCCTGGTGTACACTTCTTGCCCTTATGGTAAGGAAGATGTGACTTGTGACTTCAGGAGGGATGAGGTGATTTTCCAGGTCCATGAGGGCTGCCTTTCCCACCTGAAGCCTCCAGTCCAAATCAGCACTCTGACCAGGGACTTCTCCACCCAGCTGTAGGAGGCCGCTGAGATAGCCAAACCAGAAGTCTTTCCGGCTTCAGGTAGATGGTGGAAGAGAGGGTCAACCTAGCTGATGCCTGCGTGACTCTGGAACAGAAGCAAAAGTTGAAACAAGTTTTCTTGGGTTTCCAAGATCTCTTTGCGGTAGACTCATGACTGTGGTCGTACCGACATCCACACCACAACAATTCCCACGGACCCTGGAATGACTCCAGTGTTTGTGAAGCAATATCGTTTGCCTCTCGCATCCATGGAGTCCCTTACTGAAATAATTAAGAACCTTGAGTCCCGGGGAATAATCCGTCCAGTACACAGTACCTTCAATAATCCGGTGCTGGGAATATTGAAGCCAAGCGGCAAGTGGAGACTCTGCGCCGACCTTAGGGAGCTCATCAAAGGGGTCCATACTTCCCGATGGCCTCTGCCCTACATTGACCAAGGGCTGGCCCAGATTCAAGGGTCACAAGTATTCACTACAATAGACCTGACCAATGGATACTGGACCGTGCCTGTCAGTAGGGAGGACCAATACAAACTGGCTTTTACCTTTGGGGGCCAGCAGTACACCTGGACCCGGACTCCCTTCGGATACTTCAACTCCGGCAATGAATTCAACATTTTCTTACATAAGTCCATGCCTGGCCTGGGTGCGTGGGGTAACCTGGCTTATGTAGATGATGTCCTCATCAAAAGTTCATCTGTGGAGGAACACATAGCGGAGATGTTCTGACGCGGTTGAGGGCCGCCGGAGCAAATCTTTCCTTTCAGAAAGCACAGTGGTGTAGAGCCCGTGTTAATTTCTTGGGGCATGAGATTATTCCTCAGGGTCTCTGTCCCCAGGAAAAGAAAGTGGAAGCACTTCAAAAACTGAAAGATCCCACGACTCTGCGGGAACTAAGGAGCCTCCTTGGACTGACTAATTACAGCAGAAAGTTCATTGAAGGCTACGCAGAAATCACTAGACCCCTGATTCACCTCTTGAAGGGGGGGTCAAGTGGGAATGGGGTCCAGAACAATCCGAGGCAGTAAGACAACTCAAAAGAAGCCTCTCACAAGCGCCTTGCCTAGCTTACCCTGTCAGAAACAAGGAGTTCTTCCTGGAGACAGGGTTCTCTAATACGTGCTTGACGGCAGTATTATACCAAAAGCATGACAAGGTCAATAAAGTAATCTCCTATGTGAGCAAAATTTTATCCTATGTGGAGGAAAAATCCGAAGATTGTGAGAAGGCACTCCTGGCAACGGTGTGGACATTGAAGAATTACCGCCCGTTTATCCAGGGGGAACTCATCATAGTGGAGACTCCACACCAGCCTCTGCAATATCTCCAGAGTGACAGAATCCGGGCCGGAAATGTGAGTAATTCCCGAATTACTTCCTGGATTCTGTCAATGCAAGGCTTTCCTGTGGAGGTCAGATATGGCCAAAACAAGAACAGTCCCCTCGCGCAAGGTCTGGCTGACTTGCATGATTGTGCCAGAGAAAACTGTCTCGAGGACGGAAGTCTAAAAATCAAGGACAACATGGAGGCATACCTTAATTCCCCACACAAAGTCTTTGAAGAAGACAAGTGTGAGGGAATGCCCACTGTCTATGTGGATGGATGCTCGTACCATGTTGACAACAACGGGGAGAAAGAACTGGTGGCCGCCGTAGGGAATGCATGGGTGAATGAGTCCCCAGAACCCTCCGCTGGATACAAAATTGGTCCCCGAAGTAGTCAGGTGGCAGAATTGATGGCTGTGCATCAGGCCATCCTCGCTGCTGTCCAACATCAACTACACGAACTGGTCATAATCACAGATTCGGATTATGTAAGGAACAGGTTCGTGGAGCACCTGGTTAATTGGAAAACCAGAGGCATGTTAAGTGCTAATAACAAACCCTTGAAACATGATAAGTTAATCCAAAATATTGATGATCTTGTCACATCGAATGGGATGACCATCTACTGGAAAAAGATCAAGGGTCATTCCAAAGTAGAGGGACCAGACAAAACTGGAAATGACTTAGCTGATCAGCTGGCCAAAACCGGGGCCATCCAAGGGGATCTAATAGAAATAGAGTCCCTTTTGGGGGAAATCCAGGTCACTGCCATCACTAGGTCCCAGACAACTGCTCACAATGATCTTTCAACTGCACAATGGAGTAAGGAGACCCCTGATGCTGATTTAATTACAGCTCAGAAGGGGGATCCAATTATTGGTAAGTTTTACCAACACCTTGAGGACCCTGAGAACTTTCCCCTGACGGATACCGATTACATTGGGAAAGAGGACCTAAGAGTGTTGATGAAATGTCCAAAAATGTTCAGAATCCAAGACGGTTTGTTGGTAAGGAAATCCCAAGCTGGCCATGATCAGTGGGTGGTTCCTACCTCATTCCGAAGCCTGATGTTAAGCACCGCCCATGATGCGGCCACCACCGGTCATAGGGGGTTTCATACAACACTTGAAATCTTAAGAGAGGTTTCATACTGGCCACACATGGGGCAGGACCTCGACCAATACTTGAAGGGGTGTCTTGTGTGTGCACAATTTCAGCCATCATCCCTCGCGCACCGTGCACCTCTCCAAAAGAGGGGGATGACACTGCCATGGTCAGATTTGCAAATCGACTTTGTTGGCCCTGTAATTCGCTCATCTAGAGGAAACAAGAACATGTTGACCGTTACATGCTTGTTTACCAAGTGGGTGGAATGTCTCCCGGCCCCAAACTGCAAGGCAGAAACAGCAGCTGCCCTGATGATTAACCGCATCTTTTCCCGTTTTGGTCTACCTCAAAGGATTGAGTCAGACAGGGGTAGCCACTTCACCAGTGAAGTAATGACAAAGATGTGCGAGATACTGGGGGTCAAAAGGAAGCTACATATTGCTTACAGGCCAGCTTCTTCTGGAGCAGTGGAGAGATACAACAGAACCATTGTGAGCATCTTAAAAAGGTTTGTGGCAGATTCTGGGCCAAGTTCGGATATCCGACTACCTCTGGTCCTAATGGCCATCAGATCTACCCCGTCATCTGCAACTAAAATGTCACCATTTGAGTTGATGACTGGACGCAAGATGATGCTTCCCCAGCATCTGCTCTACAGGACCCAAGAGCAGACACTGATAAATGCCTCCACAACTCATGAGTATGTGGAGAATTTAAGGAAACACCTTCAGCATGCTTTTGCTTATGCTCAGCGGAATCTAGAAAGATCAGCTGATAGCATGAAAACCCACTACGACCTGGAGACCACCAGGAAGGAATATACTGTGGGGGACCGGGTCTATCTATACAATTTCCAAAGGAACCAGGCCAAACAGCGAAAATGTTTGCCTACATGGAAGGGACCGTTTGAAATTATAGACAAGATCTCCCCTGTAGTACAAGATCCACAGCCCCAAAGGTAGTCTGGCGGAAGGGGAAGACAAGTGGGTACATATAAATCAGCTAAAGTGTTGCCATCCCAGGCACACGCTGCAGCAACTGGAGGAGTCCTCTGCAATACCAGAGGGGACCGCTCCAGATTAATTCAGTTCCAACCCTAAAATATCCCACATATAGTCTCTAAAATATTATGACGCTTGTAAGCCACTGTCTCTGAATTATATCTTGTTTTTAAAAATTGGAATGCTATGTCTATTAAAGTATAAAATGTATATGTCGCCCCACTATATCAATAGTGGGGGAGAAATGTCTATGAATAGGTATTGTCGCTTTCCTTTGTCGTCCTAGGAGAAAGAAAACCTGGAGACTGGCCAAGGAGGACGCCCAGGGACCGGGAGCAAAGATCCGAGGGGCCTGGGGTACCGCCTAATATTCCCATGAGGACCAGCGAGGAGGACCGATCGATCCAACTGGGTGGAGGAAAAGATGCTGAACTGTGCCATCTACAGAATTGGAAGAAGATAATGTGGACATACCAGCGCAAGGGCTCAAAACCTCCTTTGCACCTGACTTCCCCTCGACTTGAATCAAAGCGTAGTCGGGCGAGGGGGTTTGTGAAGGGTTTTGACCCATGCTGAATGAATAGACTGGGTAGATGTGGGGATGAGCTGTCGCCGCCCATCATTCCATCCCAGAGTCCAGGAGAACCGCGCAGTTGTGCGCATACCAAAAGCGCCAGGGGTGAAAGGTGGTGCCAAAGGAAAAATAGCAGCACCTGTCAGAGCAAAAGTGCTTTTAAATCACCTCTGTTTCTTTGAGGGCAAGCTCCAAATGTCAAGTTCAAACATTGCAAGATAGCTAATACCGGAGACCTTTGTTCAAAAATCCGTTTTACTGATGTCAAAAAGTTGCTGAAATAATGGGCACAAGACCACTCTAAAGATTCAACCTTCTTGTGCGGGGGTTCCACATAACCACTCTAATGTAAGAATGCCTATCAAAATAATAGCAAAAATCTCCTGTCGAATTCAAGACAACTCAAAAATGAGTGCAGTACCGACAAATTCCACAAGGCGGCGCTAGCGGTCTAAACTCTGACAGGAGAACTGGCTGACAAAGGGACCTGAGTCAACTGGACTTCAAAGCCTGTGGGTTAATTAAAAAATCTTAGCCACCTGCTGTTCCCAGAGGCCAAGAGGCTGAGAACTCTTAACACCCCAGAGACTCACAACAGGAGGCAGGATATCACATGGCCCTTCTGAGTGAGAGGGAGGGGGTCTCCCCTTCAGCCTGGACGAGAGAGACAATAGCCCCTTTCAGTTGAATGGGGTATGTTAATTTTGAGTGTTTCATGTCAACAGCCCTCTGCCAGCAAGGAGAGACATGTGATCACTGACCCACCCAGACTTCTGGAGGCGGACCCAAACACTTTGAGGAGTTGAATTGCAACAAATATATATTTTATAGAAACAGTGATAACTTATTGTAACCAAATGACAGAAATGTACAACTTTGAGAGTCTTAGTATGAAAAATGCCCTCACGATTTGAGTCCAAACTCCAATTTGTACCATGTTCTGGGGCAAAACCCCGCTAATTATGAATATTGTAGACACTGTATTTAAGCTAGAGACATGGAAAGTTACTTGGATATATGTGGAAGGGAAATGTACCTTTGTATAATTTTTGATGAAAATCCCATATTGCAAAACCCACTAAAATCGAAAATAATTTGCCATTTTTGAATGCACGCTCCTAGGAACCCCAGAGTCGGAACAGAGACTACCTTAAGCAAGGTGTAATATGTACATGTAATGTCAACCACTTGTGTACCTGGGAAATATGTATTTGGATCAGAAATAGATTTGTGTGCACATTGACCAGGGGAGTGTCATTTCTGTAGGTCATAAAAATGACATCACCCTGACACACTATCCCTTCCCAAATCAGGGACCAAAGAATCTATTGACCTATCAAATCAAGAGAGGGGCAGGCTTAGTGATGTACGCACACACCCACTTTCAAAACACATAAAAGGAACATTGAAACCCAGGTAGAGACATTCAGATCCATTTTCTGCGGGACGCTCTGCCGCGAGACTCCAGACTTCACATCCATCAATCTCCAAAGACCAGAACTTTACTTCAGAACTTAAAGCAAGGGCCTAAACCCACAAACCGAGAACTCTTCTCAGCAGGCCTCAGCATCCTTAAAATCATTTGCAAACTATTCCACAGCCGGGTGAGTTGTCTGAATTCTTTGCCAAGAACTTTTGCCAGTACCAAGTAATCAGTGTTACATCCAGAATCCACTTGATCCAGACCGGAAAGCAGAGCAGTATCCAGAACCAGGGGCCGCTGTATCCAGAGAGGCTAGACCAGCAGAGCAGAGCTGACCCAGACGCTGTGAGCAGAACCGGCCGAAGTCCAGCCTAATTGACCAGATCCGTGATGAGGCCCATTCATTTCAAAATTAGGAGTGAGTATCCACCAGATTGTGCCTCGCCTACATTTTCTCACTTTTTTGGACACAATCACAGTCTTGAAACTGTCTAATTTATTATTTATATCTTCCAATGTTGCCGAAATCTGTTGTTTCGTCATTAGATTCGGGATTGTTGTCTTGATTGTCTCAATTTCTTCTGTTAACTGTGTCAATGATTTAGCCAATTCCTCAAACATCAAAAGGATTCAATTCAGTGAACATTTATTTAGAATTTGCCTCCATCGTTTGATGAAGCCTGGACTGTCTCTACACAAGGTTGGTTCTAAGTGTACCCTTAATCCTCTTGGGATTCTCTGTGATTTGTAATATTGTGCTAAAGTACTCGCATGCAATGTTTGGTGGATTTCTCTCCTAATGATCTTCTCAAGTTGACCAATTAACTCCTCTGCCTTTTTAGCTTGAGCACTTTCTCTTTCTGTGTGTTAAATTAATTTCAAGATGCGTGATGCTTCCTTTTCCGAAAAGCCTTAAGTCTCTGCTCTCTTAGTAGTTAAAGATTCTATTTTCGAAAATGACATATTTTTATTTCTTCAAATCTGGTTTGTTTGTTTGTGCATTTTATATAGCGCTACGAACCCTCAGGTATCTGAGCTCTGCTTATTTCCCACAGTGTGTGGTGCTCATTTATCGACCTCGGTAGGATGAAATGCTGAGTTTTGCCCTGCCGGGATTCAAACCTGCATCAGCAAGCTCTGCACGGATGTCAAAGCGAACGCTCTACTCGCTATGCTATCTGACTGGCTTAATTTACTATAATTTATAATACTGTGTGCCAACCCTAAATGTTATGTAGCAAAACAAACAGAATACATCAGGATTTAACTAGGGTGCACTACTGGTACTCTCTATTTCAGAATTAATTTATGAATCAAGTAAGTAAGTCACTGAACTTCTGGTCCCCTGGGCCCAACCCTCTTCATAGAGGGAAAGAACAAAGAATAAACACAATTCATTAGACTCACTGATGGATAAACCAGTCACTCTCACAGGGTTTAATGAATAACCCCTTCCTCTCTTTCTTTAAGAAATGTATTATGAAAGAGCAAAAATACTTAAATTGTTTCAACATACAAAAGTAATTCATACAACATCAATAATTCATGGGTATACAGCAAAATTGCTGTGTTCTTTTTCAAAACAAAATTGTTAAAACCAAAAAGGGTTTTTTTAATCAGAAAATGATGTCACTCTTCTCAATTCATTCTACGGAAGAGTTATCACCAACCAAAATGATTTTTCATGTTGTTCTTAATCGACATTAACAGAATTTAGTACATATACTTGTGAATATGGATAACAGTTCCGTGTCACAACCAAGCAGTGCCACGTCAGCAAAACTAACTCTTGCTAATGGCTTGCTTCCTGTTGACATCACACACCAATGCCACAAACAGACACTAGGGGTACAGGGTTGTACCCCCGCCCATGGGTGCCATGAGAATATCCTAAGGGTCTCTGTTCACCACAAATAAAAAGAGAAAGAGCTGCACTGCCAGGGGTCCCAACTGGACTCCTTGTTGTGATGGTTTGAGTCTGGTATGAAAGGGAGATGTTGTAATGTAGTCTTGTCTTGTTATGTCACTGGCCTGGAGTGTTTGCTGCCAGAATGTAGATGCATGAATGCAGCTCAGGAGAATGTTGTGTGGATCTGTGATTGAATGTCCTGAGAGGGTCAGTTGGGGGCCTGAGCTGGTGTGTGAAGGATGGCCGGTGGGTCTACTATGTAACTCTGTCCTGTTTTCTGTGCCACTGTAAATACCATAAGAGAAACTGGATCGATGTACATTTGTACCTATGTCAATAAAGCTACCTGGAACAAACCCAATCACTTCACAGCAGGTCTGCGTCTGGAGTCCCAGCTTTATTTCCATCAACAGACTTTATAACAATAGCAACGAGGATAAAAGAACCCCACATTAAAAGGAAGAAGATAAAAGGACAGAAAGACAGCAGGAGGAGCTTCAGCAATGCTAATGACAGTAAGGGGAGTTGTGGGGGAGAAGCAGCAATTGAAATGAGAGACCCACCGTTCCCCCATGTATATGATATAACCATCCTGCCCAGCTAATGTAAAAAAAATAGCAAAAGATTTCCTGGGAGGGAGGCCCTCATTCAGCGTAAAACCTATCCCAGGAATTCACTATAAGGAAGATGAGAGGATAAAATTACATTTACTATTGGGTATGGTCATGGAAAAAGGAGAGAAATTATGCCGGTTACATGGGAGTGCACGTTTCAGTATGCAAAAAGGATTTAAGACTTCATGGGCACAGATATGATGTGGACATATTGGTCATTTTAGTGAAGTGTGCCGTAATGTCAGATGTAGGGGCAGAGCAAACTCACATTTCAATGGTGGATCACAAAGAGGTAATTATCACTTTGGAAGAGGCAACATGGCCAGTATAAAGGTTCTAGAAGAAATAGGCGGTCCCAGCAGCCTACTGTCAGATATATGTGGAAGGGAAATGTACCTTTGTATAATTTTTGATGAAAATCCCATATTGCAAAACCCACTAAAATCGAAAATAATTTGCCATTTTTGAATGCACGCTCCTAGGAACCCCAGAGTCGGAACAGAGACTACCTTAAGCAAGGTGTAATATGTACATGTAATGTCAACCACTTGTGTACCTGGGAAAATATGTATTTGGATCAGAAATAGATTTGTGTGCACATTGACCAGGGGAGTGTCATTTCTGTAGGTCATAAAAATGACATCACCCTGACACACTATCCCTTCCCAAATCAGGGACCAAAGAATCTATTGACCTATCAAATCAAGAGAGGGGCAGGCTTAGTGATGTACGCACACACCCACTTTCAAAACACATAAAAGGAACATTGAAACCCAGGTAGAGACATTCAGATCCATTTTCTGCGGGACGCTCTGCCGCGAGACTCCAGACTTCACATCCATCAATCTCCAAAGACCAGAACTTTACTTCAGAACTTAAAGCAAGGGCCTAAACCCACAAACCGAGAACTCTTCTCAGCAGGCCTCAGCATCCTTAAAATCATTTGCAAACTATTCCACAGCCGGGTGAGTTGTCTGAATTCTTTGCCAAGAACTTTTGCCAGTACCAAGTAATCAGTGTTACATCCAGAATCCACTTGATCCAGACCGGAAAGCAGAGCAGTATCCAGAACCAGGGGCCGCTGTATCCAGAGAGGCTAGACCAGCAGAGCAGAGCTGACCCAGACGCTGTGAGCAGAACCGGCCGAAGTCCAGCCTAATTGACCAGATCCGTGATGAGGCCCATTCATTTCAAAATTAGGAGTGAGTATCCACCAGATTGTGCCTCGCCTACATTTTCTCACTTTTTTGGACACAATCACAGTCTTGAAACTGTCTAATTTATTATTTATATCTTCCAATGTTGCCGAAATCTGTTGTTTCGTCATTAGATTCGGGATTGTTGTCTTGATTGTCTCAATTTCTTCTGTTAACTGTGTCAATGATTTAGCCAATTCCTCAAACATCAAAAGGATTAAATTCAGTGAACATTTATTTAGAATTTGCCTCCATCGTTTGATGAAGCCTGGACTGTCTCTACACAAGGTTGGTTCTAAGTGTACCCTTAATCCTCTTGGGATTCTCTGTGATTTGTAATATTGTGCTAAAGTACTCGCATGCAATGTTTGGTGGATTTCTCTCCTAATGATCTTCTCAAGTTGACCAATTAACTCCTCTGCCTTTTTAGCTTGAGCACTTTCTCTTTCTGTGTGTTAAATTAATTTCAAGATGCGTGATGCTTCCTTTTCCGAAAAGCCTTAAGTCTCTGCTCTCTTAGTAGTTAAAGATTCTATTTTCGAAAATGACATATTTTTATTTCTTCAAATCTGGTTTGTTTGTTTGTGCATTTTATATAGCGCTACGAACCCTCAGGTATCTGAGCTCTGCTTATTTCCCACAGTGTGTGGTGCTCATTTATCGACCTCGGTAGGATGAAATGCTGAGTTTTGCCCTGCCGGGATTCAAACCTGCATCAGCAAGCTCTGCACGGATGTCAAAGCGAACGCTCTACTCGCTATGCTATCTGACTGGCTTAATTTACTATAATTTATAATACTGTGTGCCAACCCTAAATGTTATGTAGCAAAACAAACAGAATACATCAGGATTTAACTAGGGTGCACTACTGGTACTCTCTATTTCAGAATTAATTTATGAATCAAGTAAGTAAGTCACTGAACTTCTGGTCCCCTGGGCCCAACCCTCTTCATAGAGGGAAAGAACAAAGAATAAACACAATTCATTAGACTCACTGATGGATAAACCAGTCACTCTCACAGGGTTTAATGAATAACCCCTTCCTCTCTTTCTTTAAGAAATGTATTATGAAAGAGCAAAAATACTTAAATTGTTTCAACATACAAAAGTAATTCATACAACATCAATAATTCATGGGTATACAGCATAATTGCTGTGTTCTTTTTCAAAACAAAATTGTTAAAACCAAAAAGGGTTTTTTTAATCAGAAAATGATGTCACTCTTCTCAATTCATTCTACGGAAGAGTTATCACCAACCAAAATGATTTTTCATGTTGTTCTTAATCGACATTAACAGAATTTAGTACATATACTTGTGAATATGGATAACAGTTCCGTGTCACAACCAAGCAGTGCCACGTCAGCAAAACTAACTCTTGCTAATGGCTTGCTTCCTGTTGACATCACACACCAATGCCACAAACAGACACTAGGGGTACAGGGTTGTACCCCCGCCCATGGGTGCCATGAGAATATCCTAAGGGTCTCTGTTCACCACAAATAAAAAGAGAAAGAGCTGCACTGCCAGGGGTCCCAACTGGACTCCTTGTTGTGATGGTTTGAGTCTGGTATGAAAGGGAGATGTTGTAATGTAGTCTTGTCTTGTTATGTCACTGGCCTGGAGTGTTTGCTGCCAGAATGTAGATGCATGAATGCAGCTCAGGAGAATGTTGTGTGGATCTGTGATTGAATGTCCTGAGAGGGTCAGTTGGGGGCCTGAGCTGGTGTGTGAAGGATGGCCGGTGGGTCTACTATGTAACTCTGTCCTGTTTTCTGTGCCACTGTAAATACCATAAGAGAAACTGGATCGATGTACATTTGTACCTATGTCAATAAAGCTACCTGGAACAAACCCAATCACTTCACAGCAGGTCTGCGTCTGGAGTCCCAGCTTTATTTCCATCAACAGACTTTATAACAATAGCAACGAGGATAAAAGAACCCCACATTAAAAGGAAGAAGATAAAAGGACAGAAAGACAGCAGGAGGAGCTTCAGCAATGCTAATGACAGTAAGGGGAGTTGTGGGGGAGAAGCAGCAATTGAAATGAGAGACCCACCGTTCCCCCATGTATATGATATAACCATCCTGCCCAGCTAATGTAAAAAAAATAGCAAAAGATTTCCTGGGAGGGAGGCCCTCATTCAGCGTAAAACCTATCCCAGGAATTCACTATAAGGAAGATGAGAGGATAAAATTACATTTACTATTGGGTATGGTCATGGAAAAAGGAGAGAAATTATGCCGGTTACATGGGAGTGCACGTTTCAGTATGCAAAAAGGATTTAAGACTTCATGGGCACAGATATGATGTGGACATATTGGTCATTTTAGTGAAGTGTGCCGTAATGTCAGATGTAGGGGCAGAGCAAACTCACATTTCAATGGTGGATCACAAAGAGGTAATTATCACTTTGGAAGAGGCAACATGGCCAGTATAAAGGTTCTAGAAGAAATAGGCGGTCCCAGCAGCCTACTGTCAGATATATGTGGAAGGGAAATGTACCTTTGTATAATTTTTGATGAAAATCCCATATTGCAAAACCCACTAAAATCGAAAATAATTTGCCATTTTTGAATGCACGCTCCTAGGAACCCCAGAGTCGGAACAGAGACTACCTTAAGCAAGGTGTAATATGTACATGTAATGTCAACCACTTGTGTACCTGGGAAAATATGTATTTGGATCAGAAATAGATTTGTGTGCACATTGACCAGGGGAGTGTCATTTCTGTAGGTCATAAAAATGACATCACCCTGACACACTATCCCTTCCCAAATCAGGGACCAAAGAATCTATTGACCTATCAAATCAAGAGAGGGGCAGGCTTAGTGATGTACGCACACACCCACTTTCAAAACACATAAAAGGAACATTGAAACCCAGGTAGAGACATTCAGATCCATTTTCTGCGGGACGCTCTGCCGCGAGACTCCAGACTTCACATCCATCAATCTCCAAAGACCAGAACTTTACTTCAGAACTTAAAGCAAGGGCCTAAACCCACAAACCGAGAACTCTTCTCAGCAGGCCTCAGCATCCTTAAAATCATTTGCAAACTATTCCACAGCCGGGTGAGTTGTCTGAATTCTTTGCCAAGAACTTTTGCCAGTACCAAGTAATCAGTGTTACATCCAGAATCCACTTGATCCAGACCGGAAAGCAGAGCAGTATCCAGAACCAGGGGCCGCTGTATCCAGAGAGGCTAGACCAGCAGAGCAGAGCTGACCCAGACGCTGTGAGCAGAACCGGCCGAAGTCCAGCCTAATTGACCAGATCCGTGATGAGGCCCATTCATTTCAAAATTAGGAGTGAGTATCCACCAGATTGTGCCTCGCCTACATTTTCTCACTTTTTTGGACACAATCACAGTCTTGAAACTGTCTAATTTATTATTTATATCTTCCAATGTTGCCGAAATCTGTTGTTTCGTCATTAGATTCGGGATTGTTGTCTTGATTGTCTCAATTTCTTCTGTTAACTGTGTCAATGATTTAGCCAATTCCTCAAACATCAAAAGGATTAAATTCAGTGAACATTTATTTAGAATTTGCCTCCATCGTTTGATGAAGCCTGGACTGTCTCTACACAAGGTTGGTTCTAAGTGTACCCTTAATCCTCTTGGGATTCTCTGTGATTTGTAATATTGTGCTAAAGTACTCGCATGCAATGTTTGGTGGATTTCTCTCCTAATGATCTTCTCAAGTTGACCAATTAACTCCTCTGCCTTTTTAGCTTGAGCACTTTCTCTTTCTGTGTGTTAAATTAATTTCAAGATGCGTGATGCTTCCTTTTCCGAAAAGCCTTAAGTCTCTGCTCTCTTAGTAGTTAAAGATTCTATTTTCGAAAATGACATATTTTTATTTCTTCAAATCTGGTTTGTTTGTTTGTGCATTTTATATAGCGCTACGAACCCTCAGGTATCTGAGCTCTGCTTATTTCCCACAGTGTGTGGTGCTCATTTATCGACCTCGGTAGGATGAAATGCTGAGTTTTGCCCTGCCGGGATTCAAACCTGCATCAGCAAGCTCTGCACGGATGTCAAAGCGAACGCTCTACTCGCTATGCTATCTGACTGGCTTAATTTACTATCATTTATAATACTGTGTGCCAACCCTAAATGTTATGTAGCAAAACAAACAGAATACATCAGGATTTAACTAGGGTGCACTACTGGTACTCTCTATTTCAGAATTAATTTATGAATCAAGTAAGTAAGTCACTGAACTTCTGGTCCCCTGGGCCCAACCCTCTTCATAGAGGGAAAGAACAAAGAATAAACACAATTCATTAGACTCACTGATGGATAAACCAGTCACTCTCACAGGGTTTAATGAATAACCCCTTCCTCTCTTTCTTTAAGAAATGTATTATGAAAGAGCAAAAATACTTAAATTGTTTCAACATACAAAAGTAATTCATACAACATCAATAATTCATGGGTATACAGCAAAATTGCTGTGTTCTTTTTCAAAACAAAATTGTTAAAACCAAAAAGGGTTTTTTTAATCAGAAAATGATGTCACTCTTCTCAATTCATTCTACGGAAGAGTTATCACCAACCAAAATGATTTTTCATGTTGTTCTTAATCGACATTAACAGAATTTAGTACATATACTTGTGAATATGGATAACAGTTCCGTGTCACAACCAAGCAGTGCCACGTCAGCAAAACTAACTCTTCCTAATGGCTTGCTTCCTGTTGACATCACACACCAATGCCACAAACAGACACTAGGGGTACAGGGTTGTACCCCCGCCCATGGGTGCCATGAGAATATCCTAAGGGTCTCTGTTCACCACAAATAAAAAGAGAAAGAGCTGCACTGCCAGGGGTCCCAACTGGACTCCTTGTTGTGATGGTTTGAGTCTGGTATGAAAGGGAGATGTTGTAATGTAGTCTTGTCTTGTTATGTCACTGGCCTGGAGTGTTTGCTGCCAGAATGTAGATGCATGAATGCAGCTCAGGAGAATGTTGTGTGGATCTGTGATTGAATGTCCTGAGAGGGTCAGTTGGGGGCCTGAGCTGGTGTGTGAAGGATGGCCGGTGGGTCTACTATGTAACTCTGTCCTGTTTTCTGTGCCACTGTAAATACCATAAGAGAAACTGGATCGATGTACATTTGTACCTATGTCAATAAAGCTACCTGGAACAAACCCAATCACTTCACAGCAGGTCTGCGTCTGGAGTCCCAGCTTTATTTCCATCAACAGACTTTATAACAATAGCGACGAGGATAAAAGAACCCCACATTAAAAGGAAGAAGATAAAAGGACAGAAAGACAGCAGGAGGAGCTTCAGCAATGCTAATGACAGTAAGGGGAGTTGTGGGGGAGAAGCAGCAATTGAAATGAGAGACCCACCGTTCCCCCATGTATATGATATAACCATCCTGCCCAACTAATGTAAAAGAAATAGCAAAAGATTTCCTGGGAGGGAGGCCCTCATTCAGCGTAAAACCTATCCCAGGAATTCACTATAAGGAAGATGAGAGGATAAAATTACATTTACTATTGGGTATGGTCATGGAAAAAGGAGAGAAATTATGCCGGTTACATGGGAGTGCACGTTTCAGTATGCAAAAAGGATTTAAGACTTCATGGGCACAGATATGATGTGGACATATTGGTAATTTTAGTGAAGTGTGCCGTAATGTCAGATGTAGGGGCAGAGCAAACTCACATTTCAATGGTGGATCACAAAGAGGTAATTATCACTTTGGAAGAGGCAACATGGCCAGTATAAAGGTTCTAGAAGAAATAGGCGGTCCCAGCAGCCTACTGTCAGTTACAGATGGATTTGAAGGTGAAGTACAAATTCTACTCTTCAATGGACTTATCTGTTTTTAAATGATGCTGTGTGAGACGGACGTTGGTTGGGTGCTCCGACGAGGTCTGTCCTCTGTGCTGCCAAAGAGAAAATGATGACGTGTATGGAATGCCAGAGAGTATTGGCTATGGCATAGCGGACAAGAAGTTAGAACGTCCGTGGAGGTTCAAGGCATGCAATAATATGAGATACTGTTAAAGAACAGCACCTTCTGCATGAGCACGTTACGTTGGATATGGATGTGATTGATATCTATTTCAGAGGATTTCATACTATGGCCTCAAATGGAACATAGTCGTGGCAAAAAGACACCTGGACTCGAGTTTTACAGAGGGATTATATGAGAACATTATGGTTTGCATCTGGAAAGTGCAAGCGTGATTGTTTACATTTTTATTCCGTGATAACAGTAGAGAAGCAATTTGTTCTTTCCATGGATGCATGAAATAGGAACACGTGAGTTTGTTTTCCAAGACAGTCAAACTTCATATGATATGGTGCATGTATAGTTCAGAAAACATGAACGATGAACTGGAATTTCATTATCACGACCAATGGCACACGTTTATATGTATTTTGAAGGAGCAAGTGAGGTTGCCACCATTATAAGGTTTAAGTTGCTGCAAGTTGTTATGGATATTGCAAAAAAGTGTTCTGGCCTTGATCAAGCCAGCGCGTATGTATTCTAGGTACAATATGTGTTATTGAAGAATTATTAGGCAAACTAAATGGGAAGAATTTTTTTTACACAGTGACAATGATGGAAAACTGCAAAGTGTTTTGATGATGTGTATTAATTTTGGTGCTATCCAAAAATGTGTTTAGAAGTATATGCTGAATTATTTAATAGAATGGAAATAGAATGTATTTATGCATATTAAAGTATGTATTACCTTTGAATTAAAATGTATTGAGAAATGGAAGTATAGTGATACCCTTAGAGTTGTGCGTGGGCCGTTGTCGCGGGACGCGTCTTAAGTGTTGTGGCCCCTTACTGTGTCATCTACAACCTGTACCGCATGAGTTGTTGGTTTTGGTCTGAGTCAGGGTATTTAGAGCTTGCATATGTTATAGCAAAAGGCTAATGGGTGTTATTTATATGTTAATGCAATTAAAGATTGAATCTACATGTTCAATCACCTGATTGCCAGAAGTTAGTTGTGCATTCAGCGGAGTAAAGACTGATAGATGGGAATCTATGTAAGTGATTTCAATATATGATTTAGGGTTATGCACAATCAGATAAAATGTGTACAACATGTACGCTCAAAAATTAGGTATTTAAGTGGAATTAATGGAAATTAATCAACCAAGAAGGGTTGAGTTTTTGGAAATGAGTTTCCAGTAGAGAAAAATGAAAGAAATTAGCATAGGTTGAGACATCAGCCAATAAGAGGAATTTGGTATGTAATCCACCATATATGTAGGAAAAAGTGCACAAGCAATGAAAATATCTTTAGGTTGTGAATATGTTCGGTGCCATGTTTTATTAGTATGAATTTAGTTATTGATGTTCATCGTTTGGATTTATTAGAATATTGCAGTGCTACCAGGAGCACAATATATGTTTATATGTTGTTTCACTGTGAGTGAGTCTGGTAGTGTTGTGCTTTGGTCGTGGTTTAGTTGACGCATGCAGGAGTATACTGGTTAAGGATGTATGTGGCATGGGTGAGATGAATGTGCTCGCCATTTGTTGAGAGGTTGCACCTGTATGTGTGTACTTCGTTCCACCGTCCCTGTATGCGCATGTCTGCACTGAGTTAATTAGGCAGTGTGAATGTGTCAGATGCTGGTTTGGTTGGAAGTTGGTTTGCTATTTGATATTGGTTGTGATCTGTGGGATGTGTGTTGGGCGATAAGTGGGAGCCGGTTGTAACTGATTGTGTTTTGGTTGTGAGAGTGGAAGAAGTTTGGATTACGTACCCCTTCTGTAATTGTTGTTCCTGGCATGGGCAACACCACCCTCCTTGTATGTTAGTCTTCTTGACTCTTACGGTCAGGTGCCATTGGCTCTGCTGCGTTGTTATGCGTAGCATCCGGGTCCGTTGTGTGTCAACCCGTGGTCCCCACCTTCTGTTCCCCACCTGTGTGTATGATTGATGTTTCCTTCATTTGGTTGGTTTGTGCCAGAGTGTGGCACGCTCTGTGTCTGGATGTGGCGGGTCTGGACACAAGAGTGTTGCTTTGTTGGAAGATTCCTGTTGTGAGAAAGGGAGATGTTGTTGTTTAGTCTGGTATGAAAGGAAGATGTTGTGATGGTTTGAGTCTGGTATGAAAGGGAGATGTTGTAATGTAGTCTTGTCTTCTTACGTCACTGGCCTGGAGTGCTTGCTGTCAGAATGTTGATGCATGAATGCAGCTCAGGAGAATGTTGTGTGGATCTGTGATTGAATGTTCTGAGAGAGTCAGTTCGGGGCCTGAGCTGGTGTGTGAAGGATGGCAGGTGGGTCTGCTCTGTAACTATGTCCTGTTTTCTGTCTACTTTGCCACTGTAAATACCATAAGAGAAACTGGATTGATGTACATTTGCACCTATGTGAATAAAGCTACCTGGAACAAACCCAATGACTCCACAGCAGGTCTGTGTCTCGAATCCCAGCTTTATTACCATCAACAGATTGTATAACACTACTGTGCAGAACATAGCACAGTACACACATGACAAGGGATTACAGGACAAGGACACGGAGGCCCTGTCCCTCCAATACATTTCCATCATCGCAGTTGCCCCACCCAGACTGAGGTTAGGGTGGTCTAATCTCCCACGAGATTGACACCCTCATCCAGAAGGCCAACATGCCTTCTGGAAAGGCCATCTGCATTATCATGACTCTTCCCTGGTTTATGATCAATGGTGAAGTCTAGCCCTTGCAGGCTAATGGACCACCTGAGCAATTTAGGGTTTTAACCCTTCATCTGCATAAGCCACTTTAATGGCTTATAGTCAGTTTGGATGTTGAAGGTAGACCCACTAAGGTAAGGCTTAAAACACCTCCAAACTATACTAAAACATTCCTTTTCAACAGTAGCCCCCCTAAGTTCCCTACCTTTGAGTTGTCTGCTGATGAAGATCGTGGGATGTTCTGTCCCTTTGTCATCTAACTGGGACAAGACAGCTCCAATTCCAGTGTCAAAGGCATCAGCCTGCACAATAAAGTGTTTGCTGTAATCAGGAGAACACAACACGTGCCCTGCACAGACATTCCTTCAAGCCAACAAAGGCCCTCTGGCAGTCTTCAATCCAATTAACCTTCCAAGGTTGTGTGCGTGATGTCAGAGCTGTCAGAGGGGCAGCTATGATGCCATAGTCTGCCATGACATTTCGGTAGTACCCAGTGAGGCCCAAAACGCTCTCACATGGGTTTCAGTAGTGGGAGTCTCCCACTCAAGTGCATCCTATACCTTACTGGGGAGAGGTTGGATTCGACCCCCTCCTACCTCATGACCAAGGTAAGTGGTATTCCCCTGAGCTATCTGGCACCTGGTGGCCTTGATAGTGAGGTTAGCCCTTTTCAAGGCCAGTGACACCTTAAATGTTCATCCTAGGTGGAACTGTAGACAACATTGTCTTCCACGGAGACCACACAAAAGGCCTCCAGCCAACTGAGTGCATGATTGACCAACCTTTTGAAGGTGGCTGGTGCATTCTTCAACCCAAACTGGTAGAGACCCTCAGTATTTTCCTTCGCCTTGTCCATCAGAGCTATTTGTTAATAGCCTGATGTGAGGTCAAAGGTGCTTACAAATTTGGCAGCACTATGGTGTCCACAACCTCATCAGCCCTGGCAATGGGTGAACATCAGTCTTGGTGAGTACATTGACTCCTCTGTAGTCCACACAGAACCTCCAACCCTTGGTACCTACGTGGGTACTTGTCTTGGGGACAAGGACCACTGGGCTGGACCAGGGACTGGTTGAGGGTACAATTACACCCAGATATAACATCTTGGCGACATCAGCCTGGATGTGGTTTTTAACAGTGTCTGACATCCGATAGCATCTACTTTTGACTCTCAACCTCCTCTTGTGCTGAAGCTAGCAGAAGACATGATACTTCCTCTCTTCTGTGGAAAGGCTTGAACCTGTTAACATGAAATACCTGAGGGGCTACCCCAGGGACTCCAATGTCAACCAGATAGTTGACCTCACCCATCTTGGAGATTATCCTGAAGGGTTCAGTCCACTTATCCACCAGAGCGCTAGGCTTGGTAGGCTCCATCACAGGGATCTCCTGCCCTAGAGTCCAATCCATTTGTGAGGCCTTAAGGCCACACCAGTACTTATTTAATTATTGGCTTGCCTTAAGATTTGCTGATGCCTGGCCCATCATCTGTGCCATCCTACTTCTGTGGCCTAACACATAGTCCCCCACTTGCTGGGCAGGACCTGGAGGTATGTCTTCCAAACCTTCTCTTATTACTACAAGGGCCCCGCTCACTGGATGTCCAAAGATAATCTCAAAGGGACTCAAACCGACACCCTCTTGAGGCACCTTTCTATAGGCAAACAACAGGCATGGTAGGGGGAGATCCCATTTTCTCTTTAGGAGCTTTTCCAAAGCACACAGCATGCCCTTGAGAGTCTTATTAAACCTCTGAACGAGACCATTGTTCTGGGGATGGTAGAAGGTAGAGAACATATATGTTACCTCACATTCCTTCCACATCGCTTGCATGTAACTAGTCTGAAGTTGGATCCTCTGTCAGAGACTACCTCTTTAGGGAAACCAATTCTGGTAAAAACTCCCAGTAAAGCCCTGGGTATAGTCTCAGGGTACCTGGTGGCATGACCAACCAGTACCAGGATGCGTAGAACCTCTTCCAGGACTTTGTATGCATCCTTGCTAAGGTAGTTTGACTGTTTCGTGTGAACCAGTGTCTGTGAGTAAGTTTGTTTTTGCAATGTTGGGGCACAGTAGGGGACTGCGGTTTCTTCTTGGGGATGAACAAATGTTCCTCAGGGATCAAGAGTACTGAGGTATGCAGGTTCATGAGGGAGCACACCCCATTCCAAGATGATGGTAGATGGAAGAAGCCATTGGGTCCACACTGCCAGAATAGATCCATGATTGTGGTGGTATCATAATGGTTCGATTACATCCTTTGTTTTGACCCACAGACACATTCACTTTGCCTCTGTAACAGAAGTCAGATTGAGTATTTGTGCTTTTACTGGTTGTTCATGTTTTACAAAATTCTTCAATTTATTCACATATGATGCCCACACCTCTCAACACTTTCCATCTATACATGTTATGACATCTTCTTCGTACTCCACCAGTCCCTCTGCTTTAAATACTGCTCACCCCTTTACCCATTGTGTATTCCAGTATGTTGATCCTTCTATGTACAGTTGGGTTTGGATTGCACATGTGTTGTAGTCTCGTACCTTTTGACCTTCAGGCTTGCTTCTCTGTTACTTCGAGCCTTCTTCATCATGGAGTCAGAAAGAAGAGAGAAAAACAAACAAATTCCTTTAAACAGTTGGTTCATCTTGCTTGCTTCTGGTATTCGAGTCTGTAAAGACTGAATTGACTTCTCAATGTTTTATCTGCTTAAATGGTTGTACTCTCCTAAAACCTGAGCTCATGGTGTCTTTTGTATTCAACTTTGGCTGTGGATGCTGATCCCAGAGTCTGTTTTTCGTTGGAGCTCTGTTGCTATGTCTGTGTCTTTTCATAAGGTCCCAAATATTGGTGCCATTTGCGATTGTGCTGTTTCGTGTAGATGTGGTCTCCCGGGTGTAGTTCAGCTGATAGTGTTGTTTTTAGCATATGTTGACAAATTCCTTAGATATACATTGAACTCTGGCCCAAGAATATCAGCGCTCCCCTGAGTGTCTGTCAGTGTTTGAGTTGGTGTCACTGGCATGTGCATTCTCTTTCCTGTCACCATCTCATGTGGTGACAAGTTGAGGCATTTGCTTGGCTGGTTGTGCAGACTGAAAAAGGCCAGGGGCAAGCAATAAGGCTAGCTCTCTTTTACTGTGGCGCACATCTTGGCCAACTTGTTTTTAAGTAGATCGGTCAATCTCTTGACGATCCCATCAGCTTGTGGGTGGTACGCAGTGCATAGCTTGTGTTTTATCCCCAGTCATTTTGTAATCTCATTGAATAAATGAGGACAATTGCCGGACATCAGGACACTGCATTCTTGCCACCTTGGAAAGACCTCCCTCACCAGAAATGTGCCTGCAGATTTAGCATCAGCGTTTACACAAGGACCAGCCTCAATCCAATTGGAAAATGGGCATTCAACACTTATCATATACCTATAAGTAATGCACACATCCACCTAACCATGTCGATAAAATCAACATGGGGTTCTTTGAAAGGTCCTGATAGGCGAGGCCGTGTTCCCCGTAGGGTTTTCATGGTGTAACCTGGGTGAAACATGTGGTACATTGTACAGTTGGCCACAAACGTATCCACTTGTTCTGAGATGTTCGGAATGAACCAATCTGCGCTGATTTCAGCAGCAATGTGCTGCTTGCGTGAGACGGTTGGATAATGGAGTTGTTCCAGGGCAATATTCAACAACTATAGTGGTATTACTACTTTAGCTGTGTAGTTTTGTCTACACAGTATATCTGTGGGCAATAATGTGCATCCTCTCTTCACCCATAGTGCTTTTTCCTCTGCTGGTGCTTTCTCCAGTAGCTCTACAATTTGTGCCATAGACATAGAACTGTATGCTTCTGGTAGCTGTCCCTGCTGCGCTGCTATAACAGGCACATCACTTTCCATTGGAAAGGCATATTAGCTTCCTGTTTGGTGGCTGCATCCGCAGCTGCATTTTGACATGAAATTGTATCTTTCCCTTCAGTGGGTGCTGCACACATCACAATGGCTGCATGTAGGGGACATTTCAATGCATCTATTAGTCTGGCTAAAATGACAGCATGCTGGACTGGTTAACTATCAGACCTCTTGTATCCACTACTTTTACATCTTGATACTCCTGAATTAACTGTGGATATTATATAAGCTGAATCTGTGTATATGGTGACATCATCATCCGATGACCCCTCAAGTGCTCCTCTGAGTGTGACAAGTTCTGATACTTGTGATGACATGTTTGAGGGTAATCCTTTTTGCATCACTATTTGTAATTCTTCTTCCTGATCTTGTGCATATTTCACCACTGCTGCACCTGGATGCCTCTGACCATCCATCTGGTTTATTGTTGCAGATCCATCTACATGCATGCCCCTCCAAAACTGGGTCTCAAGTGCATCTTCACTTGCTCTGTTTCTGTCTTCAGACTCTGCAACGTACACTGCACAATCATGTGCCTAATCTTGTGTCTCCATGTGTTGGGTGTTAGGACATTTTTTCTGAAGTCCAACTAAGGGCTTAGTAAAACCATTCAACTGAGGCAGTACAAGCCTCCACTCTTAGTATAAGGCTGTACCACCTGAGTATAGAGTAGTGTAGACAGAGCAGCCAGGCTTATTTTAGGAGGGAGAGAGGGCAGTAGACACAGTAAAGTCAAATTGTAATACAAATTATTCAAAGAAACTCTGAAACACTATGGGCCTCATTACGACCCTGGCGGTATGGAGTGAACGGCGCCGTAAAAGGTGCCGGCGCCATTCACTCCGTACCGCCGCATTACGAGTTCCCCTCGCGGGACACGGTAAGCACGCCTGGGATAACCAGGCGTGCTTATCGGGTCCCGCGAGGGGAAGAGGGAGCAAACAACTGGCCATCTCGTAATGGCCCGTTGTTTGCTCCCTCTCCCATTCCCATTCAGCCATATGGGGGCTGAAGTGGGAATGGGGAAGGACCGTGTCTGGGTCCTTGGAGGGAGGAATTACCGGGCCTTCCGAACTCGGAATGGCCCCGTAAGTCCTCATTCCGAGGACCCGGACCCCGACACGATTTCGGCGGCAGCCATGCCGCCAATAGCGGCATGGTTACCGCCGAACTCGTAATGAGGACCAATGTATTGTAAAAATAAAGGATTTATTTAAATACAGGTAGGCCCAGATAAATCTAGGGGTTAAGTAAGTACTAACACATTATATAAAATCACAATATGAAAACACAACACTATACTTGATATCCACAGACCCATGTATAGACCTTATTTGGAACACCTACCAGTAGTTCTAGGGAAGTCAAAACCTTGTTATACACATTTAGTATAGGTCAAGCCTGTTCTTTGGGAGAAAAAAGACCAATGGTTACTTTTAGATTACATTCAGTAATACAAGGGCAGTAGGCCCTTTCAGTTGTACAGTGACTCTTGGAGCAAATCACATCAACGGTCAACTGGACAATATACCTTTGTTGAATAGTGAAACACTTATCCTATGTGTAGTAAGAACCTATAACTACTTTTGTCATAACACACAGTTATACCAGGTGAGTAAAACCTAAGGGTGCAATATACAATTACAGATGCTTTGGAAATCAGGGAACTCCAGATTGAGGTAAGCAAAAACTCTGGTAACTTATTTTGGATGGCACACAGCTAACACACGGTAAGTAAACCCCACACACTTTAACTTCATAATGAAGGGGAAAATAAAACCCAATGTCACACTTTACTGAATAGTTATTCTAGGTAGGCAACAACCTAATGTATACTTATTAAGGACAGGCTAGCAGCAAGTCAGAGGAAGCAAGACCCAGTTGGAGGACACTCATACAATTACCCTACATGAATAATCTGGTGAAACCAACACATTACTTTTGTAAAGAGGCACAACCTAATCACAGGAGAGTAAAATACCTTCACATCTACTTTCTATTAGACTGGCAAAACAGTGGCTAAGGAAGAAAAGATGTTAACCATACTTTCAAGAATAGTGGATCACACATTAAAGATCAGTAAGAACTTTTGTAACTGTTCACTCTTAAAATTACAGTTACCAACCAACTCTTTACAAGTAAGTAAAACACTTGATTTCTTTTCTAGGCAGAATAAAATGTAAAAGGGATCCAAAGATCCTTTCTACCCTTGGGAACTGTACTTCACTCAAGGTTAGCACAAGAAAGTTAAATGGTGAGCCCATTGGGCAACCCAGCAAAAACAGGCACTTATTGCCAATAAGTTGTTAAACATGATAACTTTAAAAAGACACTATGGAGAGTCTTAAAAAGGGCACGCATAAAAAGAGTTAAAGATTAGGTGAGTGTGGAAAAAGGTTGGTTCCCACTCACTGAGGTATTAATGAAAAATATCCCACTAGAAAAGCAAAAAGTTCTGGGGTTGAACCAGGAAAGGAAGATTTACTAGCTCTGTGGAAATCTTACCTACCATTGGGCTGCAAATGCTGCTGGGTTTACAGTATGAAAATATACTATGTTAACGGATGGTTTGGACAATATAATGTCATATCCTGATGCTGTCTGTGTTGTTAGAGTGAACTTGCTAGTCTCTGATATGGTAAAAACTGCATGTTCAACATTGAAAGTTATTGGGCAATCCATGGTGATGGTGGTAGATTTCTGGATTGCTAATGCGGCGGCTGCCAAAACTTGTTTGTAACGAAAATATACCTGCATAACTGGATCCAACAGCCCACTGTAGTAGCCTAAGAGTTGTGCTTCTGAGATGATCTCTGTATGAGTACTGCTGTCATTACCTGTCCAGTTGCATGTGAAAACAAATAAAACTGATTGTAGTAGTCTGGTGTTGCTAGTACTGGGTTATTGCTGATGGTCATCTTTATGTCATAAAAGCATTTTGTCATCGTCTTTGTCCATTGAAGGGGTTCTTTATTTTCTGGGCATCTTGAAGTACTTGCAGTAAGTGCCTGACATATGTGGAGTAATCAAAAATCGAGGTATTGCAATAATTACATAGCCCTAGGAATTGCTCCATTTACTTTACTGTTTTTGGTTGTGGTGTGTTTCTTACTGCTGTCTCTCTGTCTGGGTTTACTCTTCTCTCTGCTGCTGAGAGCATCTGCCCCATGTCCACTACTTCATTTTGGCAGTATTGCAATTTCTCGTTGTCTACTCTGTATCCTTTGTCTGCAAGGAGTTGCAGGATCTTGATGGTGAACTCTCTGCCCTGTTCATCTCTGCTGCTGGATACTTGCAAGCCATCTACATACTGTAGTACTGTGCTGGGCATTTGTATATTTCCTAGGTCCATCTGGAGGACCCTGTTCAAGACACGTTGAGACTCACAGTACCCTTGTGGTAAGTGAGTGTGCTGGTACCTCTGGCCGCAGTAGGTGAATGCAGTAAGGTATTGTGAATATGGATGTACGGGCACTAAGAAAAAATCTTTTTTGAGAACAGTGACTGTGAAGTATGTTGCATCTGCAGGGTTGTTTCAGAGTATTGAAGCTGGGTTGGGCACTAGTGGATACTCATCTTCCACTATATTGTTAAGAGGCCTAAGGTCTTGTATGAATCTCCAAGATGAGCCTTTTGCTTTTTTCACTGGGTAAATAGCCATTTTGCACAGTGATGTGGAAGGTGCTACAATACCCCGCTCAATCAATGCTGTAATTATGTTGCATATTCCATCATCTGCTTCTTGGGAAAGTGGATATTGTTGTAAACGTGGAAATATTGCTACTGGTTTGAGTTTGATCCGCACTTCTTCTATTCTATTTAGTAACCCTACAGTATGGGGGATGTCTGTCCACAGTCTGCTAGGTACTCCTGCCAAGTCCTCCTCTAGTTTTGTTGGTGGTGATGTTGCCACTAATACTGTCTGTGGTATCTCTCTATGTTGCATTACCATGTGGCATGGGACACAAATTTGGAACAACATTTCCCCTTCAGATTCTGTGTCTGAAAATAAAGGTTTGTCAGTGATTTCTCTCAATGGTGTGTGGGATCTACGCACAATATTGTGCACCATTCTATCCCTAATTCATCTGTGCCTGTGAGAATGATAGCATCTTTTCTGGTAATTTCTGCGTCAATGTGTAAAATGAACTTCTCACCTGGTACTCTTTCTTGTGGAACTGCTGGTCTGAATAGGAATTCTGCTGGCAGGCTCAATATCATGTTTTGAATGTCTGGGAGGCATCCTATTAGAATGGTCACTGCATATAAGAACATTTGCTCATGCAAGGAAGGTGCTCGAATTGAATTGGTGCTGCATAGTGCTTGGACTACAGCGGCTACTGTAGTGTAATGAATACCAGGTGTGGAGCACATTATTCTGTCATTTGTGAATGAGATTGTCATATTTCGTTTTTGGAGTAGATCCCTACCCAATAAATGTACTGGTATCTCAGTGTTGTATAATAATGGTGCTAGCATCTCTTTTGTCTGTCCCTATGGTGATGGTTAAAATCTTCTGTAAAAGGAACCTTTGTTATTGCCTCAGAGAATCCCTGCATGTCCATATATCTGTTGGTTAATTGGAACTCCTTTATACAAGAGAGTGTAGCTCCTGAATCCACCATGAAGATGAACAATCTGTCTCCTATCTTTACCACCACTTTAGGGTCCCTCTCTGGGTTCAGGTGACAGATAAGACTGGTCATGTCAGAGCTCGCTGTGGGCTGTCCTATTGTGAATACATGTTTGCCCCTGAGAGCAGGAATGTGTTATCATCCATGACACTCCCCCCTGTGTAGTGTGTTACGGTCCCTCGCGGCAGTGCGTTTTGCTCCCAGAGCGGTGTCACTGCTCGGGATAGTGCCTGCTGTGTGGTGTTTTGTGCAATATTCGGGGTTGGGTACTGATTGGACTGTCCCTGTTTGGGGGCCCCCATCTGCTGTGGGCCTGGATAATGTGGCCCTGCCGACCCTGGGGCATATTCCCCATAGGCTGGTGCCCTGTATGATGAATCATAAGCTGGGTACTGATGTGGGGATGGACTTGGATGATACTGCATTGGTTGCCTGCTTCCACAATCTCGCGCTACGTGACCCACTTTACCGCATGTCCAGCATGCCCCTCCAGACCTGGGTCTCAAACCTCCAAAACCTCCTCCCCTCCCTCTTTGGGAGTTGCTCTCTGCTCCATGTACTCCTCCCATGTTCCTTCTATAGTGTCCCATATTACCTGCCCTTCCTTGTTGAGTATCTCCGTCTTGTCGATCGTCGATGGAATTTGTGACCATTGCACCTTCCATACTGAACTTTGCAAACTTTTTCAGTACTAGTTTTGCTTCAGCACGCTGTTGCCTGGCTTCCTTCTCTCCCTCTTTCTCGCGCTTGCAATAATGTACTATGTGTACTTGGATTTCTCTGTATTTTAGCCTCAATGCCCACTGTTTTCTCAAACTCTGTTTGTACCTCTGTTAGCAGACCCCTGCACAATACATGATAAAATTACATGATAAGATATTTATATGGTTGCATCCCATGCTTCATCTGTCTCTTCCCTCCACGTCTCCTGAATTGAATATAGGTATAATGCTGGATCTTCATCAACTCGCATTGTGAATGCCATAATTGATCTTTGTCAGGTTTGTCTGGGTATGCCCTTCTCAAGGCATGCCATACATGGGCATTACAGTTGTTGAACGGAGCCCCATCATGTGCATCATTCTCGAATCGGACTCCATGGTACCCTGCTTTCTCCCAAATAGTGTTTGTCTGTTCCCCAAATATGCTGGCGGGTAAGCTTTACCTGTCGCCCGCTGCTAACAGAACTCCTGCTGTTCGCTTTTCAATGCATACATCCACTTGCCGCTCCTGAAGTAAAAGTTTGAAGCGCCTTTATCAAATTATTTGTGTCCAAATGTGGTCAGGGCACGTATTGTGACCTCCCTATCCCCTTCTGTATTAATGGAAATGGGGTCCCCTCCTTCCTATTGTTGTGTCTTCTCTGTCTTCTTTTCTTTCCTCTGGCTACTGCTATTGTTGTTGGGTGGGGAAAAAGTCACTCCCTCCATGGAATCATTTCCCCTTGCTCTCCCTCTGTCTCCCAGTCTACTTCATCATCCTCTCAATCCTCAACACTTTCAGTTACTGCTGAATCATAGTCAAAAGTTTGTCTAGCCTGTTCGTGCTGTACCAAACTTCCCCCACTTCTCCCTTCCGACTACATGTCATCCTCTGTCTCTATTTTAACATCCTTAATCACCTCTCTTTTCAGTTTTAACAATACCTCCCCCGCTGTCCTTGTTTCTGCATTTAATACAGGGCAGGGTCCCTCTTGTTCCCTTCGCCTTCTCACCCTCTACATTATTCCTCTGTTTTCTGGATCGTTGCCTCTAGGTACCTGCGCGCTTTGTGTTCTAGCTTCGCTATAATAGGATCTCTATCTTTAGTTCTCCCTTTGACTCCCAGTGATGTTGATGATTCAGGGTCTGCTCTGGGTTTATACTGGGGTTTCGTATATCCTGCGGCAGGATTTACTGGATAGGTTCCAGCCAAGGGTGGATATATCGACTGTACAGGCGCTGAAGCCTGTGCCGACTGTATTGTGCTTGTGCTGTCTCTGGATAATGGAGGGTTGGAGGCTGCTACAGGTGTTCCCTCTGACTCCCCATCTATTTCATAGAGCTTCCAGAGCTCTAATATACTCTGCCTCCTTTTCAGCTTTTTGCCTTTGTAAGTCGCTAACAAATTTGTGTACATGTTTTCAATAACAATCTGGTTGTGTGCGTGCCTTCCGCTGGACATGGTATAAACATTTTCCCTTCGGTCCCCTAAGGTCACTCCAAATTATACTTCAAGATCTTATCCCTGTATATCTGGAGCTCCCTGCGCCTGTGCTCAAATGGGGCATGCATTTTTGATACAATCAGTGCCACAATACAATACTGATTAACAAATGATTTCCACAGTGAACGAAAACACTGAAATTTAACAAAAAACAATCACCAGAGGTCGACCCCTACGGCGCACCCCTGAGTTACTACAAAAAAAAGGATACAAAGAAACATTTCAATTCGCTGTGTGTCTTCACACCAGTTAAAAATTCAATATAATTCTGTCCTATACAATCTTCTCTTCCATGTCTATGCTCACTATCCACACTCGCATCAAGCTACTGATCAAATGCACATTTATATATCTACATTTTTTATAACAGGATAACAATTCAACACTTATATGCATACTTTTTAATTTTTCCTCTTCTCGCTCCCTTACCAGGGCATCCAAGGGATACAGTCTTCGCTACTGCAGGACTTCCAACTCTTAGTTAAATAGTGATGCCCCCTCTCCTCATTGAGACATGTTAAAACGTCATTATCCATGATTATTACAACTGTGATGTCACCACTTCCTCCCTAACCATTTAAGTGCCATGGGTTTTTTCCCCCCAGTGCCAAGGCCTTTTTTGGTGATTTCGGTATGTCGCCTTTCAATGCCTTGTAACTTTTTAGTTACGTGAGAATCTCAGCCAAATGTAGCCGCTTTTTTTCCCACATGAATCCTAGGTTGCTGTAGGGGGGTGAGAGAAAATAACCAAAAAGTGCAAAAATGTAGTGTTTTTTCAAAAAATGCCAATAAAATGATCTACAAAGAAGCCTGTGGTTTTATCCTTGTAAGAGCTATGAACAAATGGTTTGTTGTGCTGAATTCCCCAATGTCCTGGTTTTCAAGAACAGGTTAAGTGGAAACAAAAAACAAATATTTTGATGTGGTTATCAACCGTTTTGTGAGAGGTAGGCGTTTTCGGACATTTTTGCCAATTGGACATGCATGGACGGAATGGAAGAAAAGGGTAGGAAAGTCGAATTGGAGGACAGAAAGGCATACATTTCTGAAAAGTAGACAAAATTCCAAGTTTAGGAAGGGTTGATTTGTAGAGGTCAGGTCACAACTACGTAGGGGAAAACGCCATAGATTGGGGAAAAAGTGGGAAAATGACTGAAAATAAAATGTGGTGGACATGGTAAGCTTGGTACGGCAATGTCTTCTATGAATTTGGGAAATGGAAGGGTTGTGTGACAAAGGGCACCACTAAATGGGTGAAATTGTTACGAAAACCACACAAACAGAACAAATGTCATACCTTCCTGTGTTTCCACATGTTTCCCAATGTGAACGGTACTTCACATGTGTGGGTGCACCTACCTGGGCGCCAAGGGGAAAGCCGAACACATACCTAACCTCAAGTCTTTTCCGACATCTGAATTTCATGATTTTTCCAGACGGGCACACCATACAGATATGGGCCTCGGGTGTCCAAGCCAACAAGGAAAACAGGGAACCCCATGCATTTCCAAAAAGAGGACACCAGTGGGAATCACAGCGGTCTGACGTGCGCAAATCAGCCCAGAATGTATTACCCAGAAACCCCAGCAAAGTCCAAAATATGGCAAAAAAAACACATTTTCCACACATTCCACTCAGCTCACCCACCAAACCACGCTGCCAACAACACAAGGCCTACTGTCCCGCGTTCCCACAGGTGTCCCGATGAAAATGGTACATCACATGTGTGGGTGCACCTACCTGGGCGCCACAGGGAAAGCCTAAAACACGGGTAACCCAAAGTCTTTCGGCACAGCCTCATTTCAGGAATTCTGCTCATGCGCACACCCTACAGATTTGGGTCTAGGGTGTCCAAGCGACCAAGGAAAACAGGGAAACCCATGCATTTCCGAAAAGAGGACACCTGAGGGAATCCTCAGAGGTCTGACTTGTGCAAATCGGCCCAGAATTTACTACCCAGAAACCCCCGCAAAGTCTGAAATGTGGTGAAAAAAAACAATTTTCGCATATTTCACTCGGCTCACCCACTGAAACACGCTGCCAACAACACATGGGCTACTGTCCCGCGTTCCCAAAGGTGTCCCAATGAAAATGGTACCTCACATGTGTGGGTGCCCCTACCTGGGTGCCAAAGGGAAAGCCTAAAACATGGGTAACCCCAAGTCTTTCGGCACAGCATCATTTCAGGAATTCTGCTCAAGCGCACACCCTACAGATTTTGGCCTAGGGTGTCCAAGCCACCAAGGAAAACAAGGAATACCATGCATTTACGATTTCCGAAAAGAGGACACCCGTGGGAATCTGCGGAGGTCTGACTTGCACCGATCGGCCCAGAATATATCACCCAGAAACTCCAGCAAAGTCCGAAATGTGGCAAAAAAAAGGCATTTTCCGAAAATTTCACTCGGCTCCCCCACCGAAACACACCGCCAACAACACATGCCTACTGTCCCGCGTTCCCACAGGTGTCCCGATGAAAACGGTACCTCACATGTTTGGGTGCACCTACCTGGGTGCCAAGGGGAAAGCCTAAATCAAGGGTAACCCCAAGTCTTTCGGCACAGCATCTTTTCAGGAATTCTGCTCATGCGGACAACATACAGATATGGGCCTCGGGTGTCCAAGCCAAGAAGGAAAACAGGGAACCCCATGCATTTCTGAAAAGAGGACACCCGTGGGAATCCACAGAGTCTGACGTGCGCAAATCGGCCCAGAATGTATTACCCAGAAACCCCCGCAAAGTCCAAAATGTGGCAAAGAAAACAAATTTTCCGCACATTTCACTCGGATCACCCACCGAAACACATCGCTACAACACATGGGCTACCGTCCCGCGTTCCCAAAGGTGTCCCGATGAAAATGGTACCTCACATGTGTGGGTGCACCTACCTGGGCACCAAGGGGAAAGCCTGAAACATGGGTAAACGCAAGTCTTTCGGCACAGCATCATTTCAGGAATTATGCTCATGCGCACACCCTACAGATTTGGGCCTAGGGTGTCCAAGCTACCAAGGAAAATAGGGAACCCCATGCATTTCTGAAAATGGGACACCTGTGGGAATCCGCAGAGGTCTGACTTGCGCAAATTACCCCAGTTTTTATTATCCACAATCCCCAACAAAATGTGATGCTTGGTGGGGAAAAAACACAATGTTGACTTTGTGTGGGGTTCTGGGTAATACATTCTGGGCCGCTGCACACAAGTCAGACCTCTGATCATTCCCATGGGTGTCCTCTTTTCGGAAATGCATGGGGTTCCCTGTTTTCCTTGCTGGCTTTGACACTCTAGGCCCAAATCTGTAGGTTGCTGACATGAACAAAATGTGCTGTGCCAAAAGGCTTGGGGTTACCAGTGGGTTACCCTTTTCCTTTTGCGCCCCGGTAGGTCCACCCATACATGTGAGGTATCGTTTTTTTTGGGCACCTGTGGGAACGCAGGAAGGTATGACATCTCTTTTTGGTGATGTGTTTCGGTGAGTGGGCAGAGGGAAATGTCTCTGAAATTGGCTGGAAATAACGACAATTCTCAGACATTTTGCTCTTGCCAGTGACTGAAACACACCGCCAACATCACATGGCCTACCTTCCCGTGCCCCCACACGTGTCCCGATGAAAACGGTACCTCACATGTGTGGGTGCACCTACCGGGGGCGCAAAAGGAAAAGGGTAACCCACTGGTAACCCCAAGCCTTTCGGCACAGCACATTTTGTTCATGTCGGCAACCTACAGATTTGGGCCTAGTGTGTCGAAGCCAGCAAGGAAAAAAGGGAACCCCATGCATTTCCAAAAAGAGGACACCCGTGGGAATCCACAGAGGTCTGCCTTGCGCAAATTGCCCTGTTTTTATTAGCCACAATCCCCAACAAAGTGTGATATTTGGTGGGGGAAAAACACAATGTTCACTTTGTGTGGGGTTCTGGGTAATAAATTCTGGGCCGCCGCGCGCAGGTCAGACCTCTGTGCATTCCCACGGGTGTCCTTATTTGGGAAATGCATGTGGTTCCCTGTTTTCCTTGCTGGCTTCGACACCCAGGGCCCAAATCTGTAGGATGTCCACATGAACAAAATGTGCTGTGCCGAAAGGCTTTGGGTTACTAGTGGGTTACCCTTTTCCTTTTGCGCCCCGGTAGGTGCACCCACAAAATGTGAGGTACCGTTTTCATCGGGACACCTGTGGGAACACGGGAAGGTATGACATCTGTTTTTGGTGACAGGTTTTGGTGAGTGGACAGAGGGAAATGTCTCTGAAATTGGCTGGAAATAAAGACAATCCTCAGACATTTTGCTCTGGCGACCCAACGAAACACATCGCCAACAACACATGGCCTACCTTCCCGCGTCCCCACACAAAACGGTACCTCACATGTGTGGGTGAACCTAGCGGGGACGCAAAAGGAAAAGGGTAACTCACTGGTAACCACAAGCCTTTCGGCACAGCACATTTTGTTCAAATGGGCAACCTATAGATTTGGGCCTAGGGTGTCGAAGCCAGTAAAGAACCCTGTGCATTTCCGAAAAGAGGACACCTGTGGGAATCCACAGAGGTCTGACTTACACAAATCGGCCCAGAATGTATTATCCAGAACCTCCGGCAAAGACCCACATGGGAGAAGAGTGCCCAAGGCCAGTGATATTACTGCCTTATTTGCTAGAGCCCTGGCTGCCCTGAGTTACAGCTTCTCCCCACCAGGGAGTCCCGGCACTGTGCCAATACCTCCCTGAAGGGAAAAACTGTAATGCAGTCTAGCCGCAACTCCAGGGCGGTTGGAGGTGATGTCCCTGGCTTTGGACTTCCATGTACCATGCAGGTTTACCGTCCCCTAAGCACAGCAGCCGCTCCAGGGAGCCCCGGCAGGATCCCCATTCCACTCCGGAGGTGACATCTGTAACAGAGGTGGAGCCTGGGCTTGCAGATGGACAACCCACATGGGATGGATGCGCTCACAGGGAAACACCAACGCATTTCGTGGCCTGCCCCTGCAATTGTGTCCCAGCCCACCAACAGATCTGCCCAGATGGCCCATTCCCACCACACCACCATCAATCTATCCCCAGTCTCACCCACCCCACTGACAGTGGGCCCTAACCATAGAATAATAAAAAAACAGTACTCACATAACTTTGCAGCTGCTCGCGTAGGAAAAAGCTGTAAACAAAACAATAAACATGTGTTACCTAAGATCACACCAGCAAAAACAAATCAATAATTTTCAAGAATGCCTTCCCTTGCAAGCCATCCCTGGTGGTCTACTGAACCTCACCCCCCCACTGAAAGCCCATGTGCCCTTTCCTACAGGCAGATATCTGCCTCCAGGGAGGCCTGCATGAGGTACCCCTGCCACCTATTTTGGGTGAGGGGGAGAGGGCCCCCAAGATTTGTGGGACAGGCCCCCCAGTGGGTGGGGCAGTAAGGTTTGGGCACACCGGGGCCAGATTGGCACACCAATGTTCAATAATAAAAGTAGTCCAAATAAGTCAGTAAAGTGCACAGGAGCAAGAAAAACACAAATGTATAATATGCAACGTGGTCGGGAACTATCAGGAAAATATAATTCAGCGATCAAGACAAAATGGTGGAGTTTTATCATGGAGAGTGGAGTGTCATCATGAAAAATGTTTCAAAATACTTTGAAAATGTCATTCGCTGATTGGTTGATCATGGTTGATCTATAGTAAATCTATAAAATGCCTAACTCTATTGGTGTATCCTATCCCTCGTGAACATTCTGTTATTTACCTTATAACAGTGACTTCACTGTGGTACTATCTGCTTACTGTTGGACACACAATGTTAAATATTGGTGCTTTCACTCCTTGACATTTAATTGGTGGAGCTTGTGTGGCCATCCTGGGGTGGGCCACTTCAATCATTGTTGACCAATGAAATTGTGAGGTGCAAACAGCATGGCAACAATTGTATTTTATAGATCCTGTTCTCATGGGAATTAAACATTGGTACCATAGTACCGCTCTTACCCAGCAAGCTGCGTCAACCGGCAGGATATTATTGCAACCTCTGATTGGAAACATGTAACACCACTCTTTTCTTTCTCATGGTTCATGTGCATGTCCTCATGTGCTGTGCTCCTAGGCCTGTTGCTCTGGGCTGAACACTTCTCAAGAATATGTGTGTTTCACTTCTGTATGAACGTGTTATATGCCAACTTAAAATCAGTCCTCTAATTTTTTGATGGGTCCTAATTTATGCACAGCTTTTATTGAATCCTGGGTGTTTAGGTAGGGCCTTTGAACCTTTGTATATTGAGTTCTACCTGGGCGAGAGCTGGCTTCCCATTGTATGTGTCTCCACTTTTAGGTGGATATTTTCCATACAGTGGGTGATGTGTCTCTTGTGTCTAAATGGCTCAGAGCTATGACCTAGTATTTGTTAGTTTTGAGAACATGGTCAGACATTCTATTAGTTATATGTTTTACTTGCTGGGTGTGTGGGACCGGATTGAGATTTCTCCTTTGTAGCCAATCCTTTCGTGACATTAAACCCCTTCCCCTCGCAGACCAGGCTTCCTTTAGCAACATCTGATTAGGTCATGTTTCCTTGTACTTTGTCTGGGAAAGGACTTCAACTCATACTTTCAAACAATTGCTGCACGACTTTACTTCATGCTCAAGGCTGCTGCTCAAGGCTGCTGACCTTGCCAATGCATTCCTTTGCAATGTCTTCAACTGACTGCCATTTGCTGTGTGTTCTGAGGCCTGTTGTTTGAATGGCCTATGCATTGCCTTCAGTCTTGAGGCCTGCTAAGTTTATGTACCTATAAAGTGTTACTGTGTGCACATATATGTGTGTACATATGTATTGTGTGCTATATTCTCTATTACCTAGTGTTGCTACCACATTCTCCTAAATACCTGATGTATTTCTCAATTCTTCTATTCTGTGCTGATGTGTGTGTATGTGTTTGGTTAGGGTTAACTTCTGCCCCTATGTTATTCTGTCATCATCATTCTTTTCATGGCTTAGCCCACCTATGGATGCATCTATTTATGTATATGCATTTTGGTGGCTGCTATCCCTCTCACGTAACAAAGAGAACTATCCCTACCACTGAGGTGTCATGTTCATAACCTGAATCTATTTCTGATTGCTTTATCTAATACATGTTTACTCTAGCTCCTATCATGCTTCTTGCTTCTTGGGCCTACTTGCTTACACCTATCTCTATGTGCATGCTGAATTAACTCTTGGCACATATTTGTTGGTTCATTTTGGCTGCCGTCTTTAGGCATATCTACATCTACAATGCATGTGCGTGTTGCTGTTTTCCATTTTGTCTCTCGGCGAAGGGATATGGTGGGAATGACAGGGTAATCTGCTTGTGGCCTGGCCCTTTGGTATTTGATGTGTGTTCTGACTCGTGCTTCATGGGAATCCTTAGTACGTATTTCCACTTACATGTGGTCTGTTTGATGTTCATCCCAACAAGAGGTAACATAAATGTAAGGTTTATAATGAATATGACATTGGCACAGTGATTTGTTAATGAAGTGAACCCTAGGCCTGGGAGTACTTTAAGATGAGGTAGCAATACTTAGAGATGGCTGGGGATGCAGAATTTACTCATACATTAATAATCAAACTGACTCAGGAAGTTGGCAAAACTTAGTTCTATTTAATTTGCAATTATCTATAACAGGGAGTACAACGTACATCAACGGACGTCGCACAAGCAATCTCAACAAATTTCATAAAAAAGCTTTCTTATATAGTAAAAATGTGTCATAATTGACGTCACACTACGCGCCAAACTACAAAAACCTACTTGGGGATGTGATAGGCTTACAGGGACCTTCCAGGCATACTTTCTGTAAGGGGTCAGGTTGTGAATAGATCTCTACAGTAAGGTGGACAACACAGCCCTCCTCTAGTGCAAGTCATCTTCAAGGTCACATAATACACAACGATTCATTGGCTACACAAAGTATAGGGCTCTCTGATTGGTTGGCACACTTGTACCCTTCTGAAATATTCCACTTGCTAGCAGCAGGCAAGCTGGTTACCCCAGGTGCTGGGAGGATTGGCATGGTCAAGCCTCTCCACCCAATTAGACCGACATCTGTCATCACTCATTTGGTCTGTTATTCAATTAAGGATTTGAACTTGGCCTTGCAGAAGCTCTCTGTGTCTGGGAATAAAAGGGAGTGTGGCATGGTCTTATTTTCTGGATTCGATGTAGCTCGACCCAAAGTCTATTTTCATCTGACCATGTGACTGAAGACCACGTTTTCGAGCTCTTCGTTGCATATAATACTATTAAATTATGAACTCTTGACTCCTTCAGTGTTTTTTTCATCCCACCTCAAACAGAAGTTGTTTCTTTCTCATGTTCATATAGCTTCTTTGACAGACACCCAGGCTCACGGTGGCCTCGACTCTTGGTGCTGGGCCAGCCAGCCTTTCTTGAATTGTACTTCGCCATTAGCTATTTTCCAACTGTGCCACACTAAAGCCCTTTCCATTCACGGGGTTCAAGTCTTGCTAAAGTGCATTGTGGAACATCCAGATTCTATACATTCCTATGAATATACATTGGCACATTGCTGCAATCTATTTACTACCTAGCCAGCCTCAGGATTACTTCGTCTACTTGAGTTACAGCATCTGTACAAGTGTAAAATGACTTAGCATTTTCTTCATCGTTACTCTGCACGAGCATCTTAATGTTGCTTAACTTCGACACCTCCTCTTAGAGCTTATAGAATGTCTAAGTTGTTTCATCGTTTGTCTTTTCTGGGTGCATCAGTTCTACTTTTCATGATGTCACCAGTCTTCTTTCTAATCAATTTTCACACTTCTTCCCGGACTCTGTCCAGAAAACCATAATTTCTTTGTTAATGCATATAGGGTTTTCTCAGTGGATATCTTGTCTCAAGAATTCTTTGCAGTATAGGCATCCTCACTGGTACTGGACGTGTTGCAATTTCCGGCTCCTAGCATATAGGCAACATGGGGGCAGAACTTCTGGTAGGGGTATTTGGCTCTCCCTCTACAGAGGTGTGTGGCAGTGGGAGCAATAATACAGATGCCCACATTTTCTACCAATGCACTGTAAATGTTGAATCTAGAATAAGATGGTTTAAATTACTTTAGCTTTTTGATTACTGCAGAAATTAATGCTGCTGCGATCTCACAAATATGAGAAGGGATAGCCTTCGGTGCATAGGAGAGGATGATGGAGAGGGCAGTACTAGCTGAAAGGTCTGAAATTTCGCCTGGGCTTCACAGAGCTGTTGAAAAGAAGCCAGGGTAGCAGTAAAGTGGGGAGGAACTATGAAGAGATGGAGGCATTCATAAACAAGATGTTTGAGTCCTGAAGTCATACCTACCAAGTAAGCTGATTTAATTCTTCAAACTGTAGGTGCATTCCCCGTATGAAGCCTCCTAGAGCCTGTTTGATCTGATCGATGTATGGTTTACCTCCATTAATGTTCAATGTATGACGCCATCTTAAGGTACAGAGGATTTAATTGAACAATTTATCTCAGCTTTTTCTGCATTAAGTCCCACAGCACAGAAGGGTTCCAAGTTGTCCAAAATCTTTGTAATGTAATTGTTGAGGGCATCACAGCTATCTCTTGGTGAATTGCCAAAAATCACCTTGAATCAGCCTGAGGGAAGCAACCCAGGAGAATTTGTTGAGGTCTCCAAAACAAAAAAGGTGATTTATAGGACATTTGATAGATGATGAAAGAAACATATAATTTTGTAGTTTGAAGACAATCAGGGAATATTAAAACCAAGGCAGGTGTATAAAGTTAATAACTGTTTTGCTTTTTGAAATGATAAAGTTTAGACTGTGGCCCGCTTCATGGGTGGAATGATGTTGTAGATTGTAAAAACCCAGTGAGTCAAAAACCTTCTTCACATCATGAACCTTCTTACAGAGCGGGTTTATCTGCCCTGATAATCACCTTGGATGCTATAGGGGGTTTATCATGAAAGCATTTAATGGGCTACCTCATTTAGTTCTAGTATGATACAGGTTGTGTGTTTAGGTGGTGGTATGTGATAGCTATCAAGAAGAATTATGTGGAGCTGTGGGTGAATGTAGCTAGGATGCACTCAAATGTGGTAGGATTGGGTCTTGTCATTTCCCTACAAGTGTCCTGATGGGTGGAGACCAAATCCACCCCACTAACCCTTCCAAATCCTCTGCTCTTACACTAAATGTTTTAGTTTGTGATTAGGATGTCTTGAAATGTAGAAATATCAACTTTGAAAGAACCTGGTCTCCATTACAGTCTGGTCTAAGAAGATGTAATGCATGTCGTCGGCTAGTTTGTGTTTGAGCTTGAGAAGGCAATGATCCGAAAGATTGGAAATAGTTCTCAGTGGTGGATTTGAGTATGGTACAAGTTGTCTTGATGTTATGGCATATGGTTATTGAAATTACCTGCAGGTATTGAAGTGTTGAACAATAATGTATTGCAGGTGTTTGGCTACTGAACTTACTTCTTGGCATTGGAGTTTTGGACCATATTTTAGTGCCTGCTTAAAGTGTACATGAATTTGAGGGTGGATCCACTCACAGCTAATGAGATTGATGAAAGCATGTATCATATTGTTCATGTATAATTGGTATTGATGGTGGAGGGATAGAGTTGCCAGAGTGGATACATGTCACAATTGATGGATAGTGCTGGATAGTTGTGTGATTTGATTGTGTAATTTCTATTCTGTTGTAGGCTGAGGTAGTTCCCTTCCTAGGCTCACAATGATGGTATAAGTCAATCAGGTTTAGTTTATGGCATATCAAAATACATCAGACTTAAGGACAGCAAAATTACAGTGGACGATTGACAAATGATGATGATTGCCGTGAATCACCACCTTACATGTTGTTAGCGGGTGACTGTAAAGGTTGTGGACACCTCTGACGTGGAAAACATTGTCAGAGCTTTGCCACATGAGATACCAGTAGGTCAGACATTGGAATGGCTAAAAGATAGACCTCTAACAAAGCCACTGGGATAGTGATGGAGAAAATAAGAGATGTGAACAGTGATGGTCTCTCTGGTGTGTAAATAAAAGGTTGCTTTTGAAAGTCTTCTTGTTTGTGGTGGCTATTGATCTAGGGTAGATGACTGTGTAACAGGCCTTGCCAGGTGGAAACAGCTGGTGATTCAAAGGCATCATGAGCATGAAGAAAGCCAGTGGAGTGGAAAATGATGGGCAACACAACATGCCATATGAGTGCTATTAGGGGTGTGTTAGCATTTTGATGTTTATATGTATAGTCAAGGCTGCAAAAATGAAACTTGCAATTGGGTATTCCACACTCTGAAAAGCGGGAGGTCAGAAGGAATGGAGATTAACCACTGAGGTCACAGCAGATGTCCAGTTTTCTATGCAAACACGTTCCGACGCTGGCTTTTGTTGTGGTTGTAAGCAGTTTACACACAGTACATGTTCATGTTGGTAGCTTTATTGAGTTGTATTTTAATGTTGGCCAACAGGAATGTTTATTCCTCCTATTCCTTACAGCATCAGAATATTGCTACTTGGTAGGACAAGAAAATATATTTAAGAAAATACTAACCAGCTCATGAGCCTTCAAGTATTGAATGGGACAGATGTTTAAAATTAGGTGGACACATGTTCTGCCCCTATTTTTTACCATCCCTCCATTTTGAGTCAGTATTCCTCTGACTCAGTGGCGTGCAGAGCGGAAAATATACGCTGTGTGTTTAACGACTCTCAAGAGTGGAAACAGGAACATATCTGCCTTTATCCAATTTAATGCGGGTGGAGAGACTTGAAACCCATGGATTTGAGTCTGCTTTTTACAGTTGAAACAGTAGTCTGCGTGCATAGGGATTCATTGTAATGCTGGCTGCCATGCACACACATGGTGGCCAGCATGACCAGTTACTTAAAGAGCAGGCGGTGAACGGCATTGGAACCTGAGGACTGCCCAGATTCCTGTACGTTTTCCCAGCCACGAACCGGAATAGTACAAATCTGCTGGAGGGGACTTTGGATTTTGTGGCAGACATGATCTGCTATTGCGGATTCTAGAGCTCAATTAAAGGGACTCTGTGAAGGAAGTGTGAGATGACCACTCAAAGTCACCATTCCAACACATGTACATGTATGCGGGCTGTCTTTTTAAAGATGAATATTTGCATTTATATAGTTTGTGTTGCCATTGTTTAAAGAATTCTAATTGTATAATATAAACATCATCGCTCGGCTAATTTTCAGAGGATCCTGCTGCCTAGTAGTCACACAATCGTGTAGACAAGTTGTGTGCTTCCCATTTTTCAATTGAAACTTCATCAACTGGGGTGCTGCACACTCTTCCCATGGGGTCGATTCTGTGAGACTAAGTGGAATTACTTGTGTAGATCAGTAACAAAGTAGAATCGAAAAGTTGAATGTGAAAATTAATGATTTACATCAGAAATAGGCCAATAACAAAAGTATATTTTTTAAATTTAATTTAAAAAACGTCAAAGGACAATCCCTGTACTCCTCACTCTTGCTTTTTTTTGTTCCCCCAACAACTAAATATCCCTCATTGCAGAACCCTCACTGATATATTAAAAAAAAACATTTTCTTTCTGAATGCTTAAACCTTCACACCCTGTTACAAGACCGTGTTGCAAAATTCCAAACGTAATGAAAACATGCAATACCAACACTGAAGAGGTTATTTCCTCGTTTTGAAGTTCTTTTTTCAGATTTAAAACACATATTTACAGCATAATTTAGTCAGATAAAAATGCACAGTATGCGAATAGAACCAGAAACGGTTACTTTCTGGTTATTTGTTTCTTTTTACTATATTATGCGTATCCATAATTCGACATTCTCTTTATTTTAAAATTCAGGATTTTCATCAACTACCTTACCTGCTGTGTTGTATGTGAAGTGCAACAAAATGAAGTTCTTTGCAATGTATCTCGTTGATATCAACCCGTTTTAAGCACTCACATTTCACTGGATTTATTTTTCAAACCTGTGGAGGACTGAAAGCCCAACCACCCCTACAGATTTTCAAAGAGGCCCAATTACTAGGGAGGGTGTTAATTCCTCAAGGAAGGAAGGAAAGTAGGAACTCCCACCTCTGCCCAGAGACCTCTGACCACAACATGTTCAGTCACACCCCTCAGCCGTTGGTTTGAGGACAGGGATGACATTTGGTGATCGCTCTGCTGACAGCTGGGCTGGGTCATGATATGCCTTCCACATCATCACCTGCTAGACTGATGAGAATTCCCGTACGCTGACCTTTCCACCCCGAAGATGAAAACGCGGAAGTGACTCTGAGAATCATGTTAATGTCACTGTGGGGAATGTGCTCCAATCAAAGTAATGCTTTGCTTCCGCGAGCCCTGCCAATGCCCTCGCACGTCCCCGAGGCAGCATCCAGGAAACAATTAATGATGTGGGATTCTAGGCAATGGAAGTGGCCCAGAAGGAAAGCCATTAGCATTCTACAAATAGCAGCAGTGGTTAGCTACCATGACATTGCAATTTAAGCAACACCACACAAACATGGTGTAGCAAGACAGATGTTCTGCCTCCCACCTAAAAAGAAAATATAATTTTAAGCACATTTCATCATATAGTTATTGGGGCTTTTAGAGGGTGAAAGGCATTGACTTTTCAATGTAAAGATTGTACTTGTTGGTGAGCGGGACACATAGAGTAACATTAACTCAAATATCCATATTTATAGGTCTAAGTATGGTGTGTTCTCAGACAAATGTGCATCTTTCGTACATATAGGTTTCACACTAGTCACAAAGAAAGTTGCAAACTTTCCAAAACATCTTAACGCACACCCAACAGTGGGGTTCACAAACTCTTGCAAATGATTTTCCTGCACTTTTCTGTCCAAATACCGGACTGATTCATGTTTATCTAGTGTAATAAAATGTGGCAGAATGAAACAATTACTGTCTTATTCTCAGCATGTGTGCTTTGTCTCGGGAGGATAGCTCAGCAGCAACGTGCTCGCCTTGGAAGCAAAACGACAAGGAGCAACACAGGTTCGATCCCCGGTCCACGCTTAGAAACCTCTGGGTATTAAGAGCGTTATGAATAACCTATCATATCATAAGTGACAACTGTCATGGTAAAATAATTTGCAACTTTTAAATCACCTTTTCAACACGTAAGCAATACTCGTCAGGGTGCAAGGTCTGGTTCTTTGTGACAAGACCTGGATGAACGTTGACACACAAATCTGGAGTCACCCGATTTTCTGGTGATTTAATTTGAAGTCCAGCAAACATTTCAAAAGGTTTGCCTGCATTTCTGCCACATGTCCTAAATTGCGACATGTGGCTGGAGCTCCTATTCAGTCTCAGACAGCTTTCAGAGAGGCAGGAGGGCTGGGGGCTGCTTCAGGAAATTTAGGCATGGATTAATGAAACGGTAAGAGAAATTGGCTTAGAGAGATGTAGCGCGTGTCTGCGGAGCCAGTCAGGGTGTTATAATAGGGTAGGTTTTTCATGCACAGAGCTGTGTGTCACGTTCAGTTATTAGGCCGGTGACAAACCACTCAGTCACCCTCTCTTGAAGTGTGTGGATAAGACGAGTGTCATCAGGTGGCTCGTTGGGAGGAGGAGAGGAAAGAGCTAGTAATGCCCGGTGGCTGCATGTGGGAGGGACACACTTTCCCGATTTTGCTGGGAGGGAGCAGCAGAGATTCAGGGAGGCAGGTGATGGACCAGTCAGTGAAAGTTTGACACATTTCAAAGGACATGTTAGCAACCAAATGAATCAGAGGTGTGGAAAGCAGTGCTGCTCATGGTCCTTTCATGCCTGATGATGATGCACCTTATCTCGCTTCCACCTCTTCAATGTTCGTAAAATCCATTCCTCCCTCAACTTTCATGCCAATAAACTCTTAATCTCTTGCCTCATCTTCTCTCGTCTTTTCTATTGCTCCACTCTCCTCTTTGACCTCCCTGCCTCTCACCAGGCTCCCCGCAAATTCCTCTATCACTCTGCTATCCGTACCCTTGGTCTTCTCTCTCCTCACAATTCCATTTCCTCTTCGCTTAGAACACATATTCACCTTGGCTGGCTTGCCTTTCATTCTCAACTTAAATTTAACTTCCTCTGTCACGTCTTTAAATCTCTTCATGATCTCACCCCCTACCTTTCCTCTCTTCTCTCGTTCTACACTCCCTCTCGCCCCCTCCGATCTGCAGATCTCTTCCTACTCACTGTTCCTCCTTCTCCTTGTGTCCATTATCGTTTCGGTTCCTTTCAGCTCCCTGCCCCTCTACACTGGAACTCTCTACCTTTCCCTATCCGCTCCATTTCCTCTTACTCCTCCTTCCGTTCCTCCTTGAAAGCTCACCTTCTGCATTCCCCATCCTGTTAACCTTGCTTCCCTCTGACTCTTCCTCTATTCAGTTTCTCTCATACAGTCCTAGGCAAATTGTTCTATATATTGTCTTTGATGCTTTGTCTCATGTTTTGCAATTATGTTTCCATTTTACTTGAATGTATTCGTGTGGTTGTAATTTAAAGTGCTTTGGGGTTGTCAAGGGTTTTGACCCATTTCGAATTATTGGACTGGATAGATGTGGGGATGAGCTGTCGCCGCCCATCATTCTATCCCAAAACAAAACTAAATCGATAGACTGGGTAGATGTGGGGATGAGCTGTCGCCGCCCATCATTCTATACCAAAACAAAACTAAATCAATAGACTAGCAGGGCATGTTAGATCAAAAGCGCCATGAAATCACCTCTGTTTCTCTGAAGTGCAAGCTCGAAATGTCCATTTCAAACATTGCAAGATAGCTAATATAGGAGACCTTTGTTCAAAAATCTGTTTTTATTGATGTCAAAAAGTTGCTGAAATCATGGGCACAAGACCACTCTCAAGATTCAACCTCTTGTGGGGTGTTCCACAGCACCACTCTACGGTAAGGATGCCCATCAAAACAATAGCAAAATTCTCCTGTCAAATTCAAGACAACTCCTAAAAAAATAGGTGCAGTACAGACAATTTCCACAAACCGGCGCTAGCAGTCTAAACTCTGACAGGGAAACTGTATTTAGGAGTTGCAAGAGGGGCAGGGACTTCAAAGCCTGTTGGTTAATTAAAAATCTTAGCCACCTGCTGTTCCCAGAGGCCAAGAAGCTGGGGAACTTTAATACCCCAGAGGCCCACACCAGGAGGCAGGATATCACATGGCCCTTCTGAGTGAGAGGGAGGGGGTTTCCCCTTCAGCCTGGAGGAGAGAGACAATAGCCCCTTGCGGTTGAATGGGGTATGTTAATTTTGAGTGTGGACTGTAAACAGAGAGCTGCCTGTGAGCAGAGACATGTGATCCCTGACCCACCCAGCTTCAAGGGGCGGGCCAGACTTGAGTGTGGATTCCTATTGCAGCAAATATATATTTTATAGAAACATTATAACTTATCGTAACCAAATGACAGGAATGTACAACTATGAGATTCTTAGTATGAAAAATGCCCTCGCGAATTGAGTCCAAACTCCAATTTCCACGGTGTTCTAGGACCGAACCCTGCTATTTATCAATATTCCAGACACTGTGTTTATGCTAGAGACATGGACATTTACTGGGATATGTGTAGAAGGGGGGTGTACATTTGTGTAATTTTTGATGAAAATCCAATATTGCAAAACCAGTCAAAAAGCGCAAAATGTTGTCATTTTTTAATGCCAGCCCCCAGGGACATCAGAGTTGTAACAGAGACTACCTTATGTGACATATAATGTGTACATGTAATTTCAACAAATTGTGTATCTGGCAAATATGTATTTGGATCAGAAATAGATTTGTGTGCACATTGACAAGGGGAGTGTCTTTCTGCAAGCCATAAAGATGACACACAACCCAGCTCCCCAATGAAGGGAGAGGGGAGAACTGGGCCAATGACAAGTTGAGAGGGGCAGGCTCAGTTATGTTACGCACATACCCCCTTTCTAAACACATAAAAGGAGACAGTGCAGGATGGGTGGGGACATTCAATTCCATTTCCTTGCGGAGCACGCTGACCGACGACTTCACATCCAGAGATCCAGCACTTAGATTTCCAAGCAAGACAGAGACCAGAACTTATAACTCTGGTTTCAGAATTTAAAGTAAGGGCCTAAACCACAAGCTGAGTTCTCTTCAGCAGGCCTCAAAACCAACCAAACTACTCAACAGCCGGGCGAGCTGTTTGAATTCTTTGCCAAGAACTTTTGCCAGAACCAGAGATCCAGACCGCAGTGCAGTGCCGCTAGCAGACCCAGACCAGATCGCTGTGAAGTGCTGTGCGCAGAACCAGTCCAAGTGGCGAGAGGACCGCAGCCAATCCTGACCCGATCCGTGACAAAGTCGCATTCCTGTCCAAAATATAGTGTGAGTACCCAGCTAGGACTGTGCCAGAACTAATCTCTTAGTTTAAAATAATCAAATTCAAACTATTTTGACCTAATTAGAACTGCCTCCCAGAAATCGTGTCATTCTGTCATTCTAAAGCTTCGAAAACTGTCATCTGTCATTCTGAGCTTGACTTTTTCTTTTGAGAATCTACCTTCACAAAATCATCTGCATCTCTTGAACCGTTTCAACAAACCTAGAACCGACTTCCTACTCCTTATACTTTTTCCACAATCACGATTTACGCACTCGCAAAAATTACCACGATTTGCAATTTGGCCTGATTTCTTCACCTGTAAAAAGATAGCCGCTTTTGCTTGAACTGCTAAAATTTGTTTGCAACCTAATAACCATCCCTGAATCATTGTTAGGGCTGACCTGAACTGATTTGAAGTGTCTACCACTCACCCTGAACCTCCTACAGGGAATTAAATTCAATTTTAGCATCATTTCACTTCATTGCCACCAGATTCAAAGCATTTTGGGCCTGTGTTTTAAAATCATACCTGTTTTTCTCTAAGCTTGCTAGGGGGGAACTGCATTTCGTATTGCATGTTTGTTGGGATTTTTGAAGACTGTGTGCTCTCCTTCCATTTCTTACATTGCATAGGGGGGAGGGGTGGGTGAATTGCCAGAGAAAAAGTGATTATATTATCTTTTGCTAAAATCATATCAAGTTATTTCTGTACTGCATTTCATTCCTCCTTGCTTTTCCCTTGAAACCATAAAAGTATTTTCGCTGCCTTATCCATCCTATACCAACTCCTCATTGATTGTAAAGAAGTGTGCTAGTGTCAGATTACCCATTGTTGATCAACATTATATTCATAAGTGTGATATCAATTATTAATTTATTATAAAAGTGTGATATATATATACTGTTTCATTTTTCAAATAAAACCTTTTAATTTGCAAAACAAACCTACTTCTTGGCTCAGTAGGGTCAGGGGGATTCTAAGAGAGGGGTGTGATATAAGGGTTGTCATCCAGAGTACGTGAACTGGACATAAAAATATATCAATAAGGGTTTCCATCAGCATCCCAAACTAGGCATTGACTTAGCTGTAGTGTTGAATTGAATCCACTTACAAAGTGGGGGCTCGTAGCCGGGATATTCTGGATTAGGTTTACCACTTGTGCAGCTTAAGACAGTGTGTCAACTGACCGGATACACATATCCGGTTAGATCACCACGCTGTTTTACACTGTGAAAGCCCCCCTCAAAGGAACGCTCTAAGGAAACGGTCTGTTTTGCAAAATAAAATACAAACTTCTGTAAGTCAGAAAGGAAATCAAGTTCCAGAATGACGACCTTGGTAGATATGAAGATAGCTAGGGAGCACCTCTTACATAAACTGTTTGTGAGCTGTGAATGGTCTGAACAGGACCAAAATGTATGGTTGCAGGCGATCACACAACAGGTCACTACAACTGGGTCAGATATGTGGAGAAATCAGGGTCCCTTACATGTGGCCCTGAGTGAACTATATATGGCTCCTAAAGCCAAAGATGAACACAATAAGATTGCCAGGATAGCAGCATATTTGTATCTATATATGGGAGCCATGCAGGACAAATGTGCTGAAGGCCAGCATCTGGCAAATAGGCAACAGATGGTGTTAGAGAAGGCCCAATCTGACCAGGTCTCTTCTGAGCAGAGGCTGCACAGAAGCCAGGAGTCAGAAAACGAGAGTAGACAATACATCATTAAAATGAAGGAGGATATGGATATCCTGTAACAGGAAAAGGCGGACCAGGATACCAGAATCGTGGCTTTGCAGAAGGAATACCAAGACAGTTTGGACTCCTTACTGCAATGCCAGAAAAAGCTGGAGCAACAGATCAATTTCAACAGGGCATGCACAGAGCAGGTAGCCACCCTGCAAATCCAACTAGACAGAGAGAAAGAGGAAAGCAATACATTGATTTTGAAAGACCTGGATACCCAGGCAGAGTTTGATGAAGAACGCCAGAAAGCTGGTGCCTTTCAAAGGCAGAGGGACGACCTGGCGTCACAAATGCAGGCTCTTGGTCAGGAAAGGGATACCTTAGGCCAGGAAGTCTGCCATTTAAAAAGAAAAATTGAAGAAAATCACTTGGCCCTCCAGGGGCTGGTTGACCTCCAAAAAGAGCATCAGGGCTTGCTAGATCACACCAGGAGGGTGGAGGAGGCTCTGGCAAGAAAGGAGCAGGCCAGTAGGGATGGGACTCAGGAGGTAACCCTCCTGCAGCAGAGACTGGCCCAGTACTCCAGGGCCAATCAGGAGGCACAGAGAGAAAATGAGGCTCTCTGCCAGCACATTATAGGCTCCAGCAACAGGTAGCCATGCAGGAGAGACTGATAGAATCTAGTAAGGCCTTAACTGAGAAACTGAAAGCGCAGGCTCTTGCATTGCAACAGGGAGCAGGGGCTGATAGAGATGAGGTTCGCTGGGAAAGGGAAACGCCTGAGCATAACCTCAGGAGCCCTGGTATCAGAGGCCTTCATCTCTCCCAGTCCCTGGACTCTGCCACCCACATGTCCCATGGCGCACATGAGCACAGGGCCATAGGGATGGCAGATTACCATCCAGCCAAAAGGATGGGGCTCATAGGCCAGTACCACCCAGGAATGGATGGGCGGGCATCCGGGTATGGGCACCTAATTACAGTGCAATTTAGTGGGGAACCCCAGGAGAGTAGGCCCACTAAGGGCATCCTGAAAACCTCTGCCCAGTTAGGTCAGTGGGGGGGTACCCAACAAATCCGGGTAGCAAGGAGGGATTTGAAGACTCCTCTGAGCATAACAGGACACAGGAGACCAGGTCCCCACATTCTGCCAGCTATTCCCAGGCTCGCAGAATCCGGGAAAACCTGGAAGATCAGACGGGCACCTCTGGGAGCAGTGCTTCTGAATCAGAGGGTGAATGGACCAGGGTTACCCGAACCAAAAAGGCCAATAAGGTGAAAAGGGCCTTGCTTAAGGACCCCTTAAAACAGATTAAGGTAGTCAGGAGTGTCATCACGCCTTATCATAAGAACGGCAAGTATTCTGTTTGGGAACACTTGGAGCTCTATGAGCAAATGATGGAGACTTTCCATTTGAAGGACAGCAGTAGCTGCATCCAGTACGTCAAATGGACATTCTCCCCTGAATACTCCAGTTTCTTTGCAGGGCTGGAGGACCAAAACCATTCAAGATGGTCCACATATAGGGCGGCCATCTTGAAACATTTTTCTGTACATAGAAATCCCCAAGAGGCTCGCAAGGCAGCCTACAATTTGCAATGTGGGGAGGATCAGGCCCCACAAGAATTCGTGCAAGAATTGAAGCGTGCCTTTGCGCAGACCAGCAGAGAATTCATCAACACATTTTTCCATGCTCTTCCCAAGTACATAATGACCCAGCTCGTGAGAGATTTTCACGAGAAAAGATCTTTAGACTGGGTCATTGAGCAAGCCACCCGGATCTATGAGGTGCAGAAGCCCATAGAAAATAAAAGTAATGCGCAGAAAAACCCCAAAACCAACAGCAACCCTGCTGCTGCCAAGGTGGCAGAGTTAAAGGTTGCCCCCGTTTTAGATTTGGAGATGGGGGGGGCCTAAAAAACTGCCTGCACCAAATAATTCACAGCCCAGAAGGTTCTCGGGCCAGTCACAGACAGGGAGTCAAGGAGGTAGTCCCACAAATGGGGTCCCTCGCTCCCCTGATTATGTAAGTCCCCGCTACAAGGGAAACCGACCAATCCTGGGTTATGTGTGGACTCCTCCAGCCGAAGGGGGGGGATCCAGCCAAGCACCTGACCCAGGGAACTTCCCTCCCAACTTCCCACAGGAGGGCAGAAATTCCCCAAACACTGGGCAGAACTTTTTTCCCAGGTATCCACCCAATTTCCAACCCCAAAACCATCCATCCTTCTTTCCCCAATTCCCTGAGCCCAGACAACCTAATCCGGGAGAGGGGAGGCCAAGGATGGAGGGGAACCCGAATCTTCCCAACCAAGGGTATTACCAGAGAAGGGATAGCTACCCTTCCCGGGATCAGCCCAGGGGAGAAAACAGGACCCCGTATCAGCCTGAACGGGTTTCACAGTTAGAGCGCCAGGTCCAAAATATGGCAAAGGATCTGGGTCACATACTGAGGGATCAACATCCGATGAGCATGCCACCGCAGAATGCCCCAACTCTGGACCTGGTGCTCCAGAACAATGACGGGGGCAGCACCCCGATAACCCACTGGTTCCCAGGGAGGAGGCACAAGGGGAAGGGGGGTGTAAAGCCTTGGAGGAAGCTTCCTTCCCAACTTGTAAACAGCCCCTGGAAAACCAGCAACCGGAAACAAAATCTCCTGCCCCTGAAAGCCTGCCTCCCAAGGAGAAGAGGGGGGGTAGGAGAAAGAAAGTACCCAAACAGACCCATTTTGTGGAGGAGGTAAAGGTCTGACAATTTGAGGGAGAGGGATCCTCAGAGGATCCTGGGAAAAGGATCTTTTCCTTTAGAGATGGGGGAACTCCTAACAAGGAAAAATGGGTCCCAAGGGATTCCAACCAGACTGGGTAGATGTGGGGATTGAGCTGTCGCTGCCCATCATCCTATCCCAGAACCAACAAAACCAAACTCAAACCCATCCTGGTGACTGCCTCCAAAAAGGCAGGGGCGGCTCAGAACCGGAACCAGGGGAACCTAAAACCGAATCAACAGACTGTGTAGATGTGGGGATTGAGCTGTCGCCACCCATCATTCTATCCCAGAACCAACAATACCAAAATCCCGTGGGTCAAACCCATCCTGATGACTGCCTCCAAAAAGGGGGCGGGCGGCCCAGAACCCGAAACCATTTCCAGTTGTCAACTTTTTCTTTCAGATTCCCCAGGCTCTTCACAGAATTCTGCCCAAATCTCTTCTCTCTCAATGTCCAAAACCAGAAAGTTAGCCCACCAGTTGTCCAAAAATGTGCATTATCTGTGCCCCCTTGAGGAGAACGAGGGAAGATACTATGCCCCGGTACAAGTACAGGGGCAGGGTACAATTTTGGCACTGGTGGACACTGGATCCCAAGCTACCCTTCTGTCCAAAAGGGCCTTTGATGAACTAAATGCAGGAAGGGGGGAGAATTACCGTATTCCTCTCACCTCTCTTCCTGGACAACTGCAGAACTTTGACGGGAAGGAAATTCCTGTCGAGGGGACTGCAGATTTGGACATCAAAATTGGGCGACACAAGGTGAAACACCCCGTCATAGTAGTAACTCCAGAGGGCATCCCTTGTTTACTAGGGAATGACCTCCTGAGAAGGTTGTCACCCTTAATAGATTGTGTAAACAAGGTCCTCTGGACCCAGACTAGCCGACCATACAATTAAAACAGAGTGTCAACCATTTTAGTTTAAATGGCACCTGCCACATGGTTGAACAAAAATCTGACCAAGTAGAATTTCACTTCCAGAACAACCAAATTCCAGACGTGACAGTAATAGCAGTAGGACAACAGACTGGTGATGGGGGGTCCTGAAAATCAACCTTCCTTCCAGTTTAAGGTGGTATTCCACACTGGAAGGAAACACTCTGAAATTCTTTACTAATCCACAATCAGAAACTCCCACTCCTATAGTCCAGAAAAATGTGAAATCAGCTCAGAGCCTGGCTGATATTCAGCAAATTGGAGATCAGTTGTTCATCCCTGTTCAGTTAAATGATGGGAAGTACTCTGTTCTCGCTCGAGTGTGTGTGAACAACGGTAAGAGCTTCATCAGCGAAGCCATGTTCCGCCAACTCCCAAAAGATCCAGCCATTCCCACATTCAAACTGATAGACAAATGGGAAATGGACCTGGAAGCACCCAATTCCAAACATCTCCTGCCAAGCAGGTGTATGCTCAAAATCTCCATTTGCAAGAAGAGCATAGTCCATAATTGATGGGTCGTGCGAGACGTCACTGCCGCCTTTTACTTAGGCAGTGACATTCTCAATCGCTTTGCCATTCATTTGGACCTAATAAACTTCAAAGCTTGGTCCCGATTAGCGGAGAATCCCATGGGCTTTGATGATCCAGAAAAAGCATTTAGGTCAGCTCAATTGCTACCTTATGCAGTTGAAATTCAGATTAAAGAGGAAGTCACCATCCCGGAAAGGACCCGACAATTCTCCCTGGAAGTGAAAGTTAAAAGAGGACAAAAATTGAAAAACCCTGATGCTTATATACATCGAAATGCTTCTCTCCAACAGCAAGGGTTGGGGGTAAACCCAACACCATTAGTCAACATAGAACATGACACCATTTCAATAGAGGTGGATAACAGCGTCTTAAAGAGTATTACTCTAGCCGCAGGCACCATTATTGGAATGGCGGTTGATGACCGACATTTCTCCATTGATTTAGGAAATGAACTGTTAGGACCAATCCCCAAGGACTGTTTTGACAGTGACAGTGATGACAATACGACACCAGACAGCAGTTTCACCCGGCATGGGGGGAACTTCCTGGTGTACACTTCTTGCCCTTATGGTAAGAAAGATGTGACTTGTGACTTCAGGAAGGATGAGGTGATTTTCCAGGTCCATGAGGGCTGCCTTTCCCACCTGAAGCCTCCAGTCCAAATCAGCACTCTGACCAGGGACTTCTCCACCCAGCTGGAAGAGGCCGCTGAGATAGCTAAACCAGAAGACTTTCCAGGCTTCATGCAGATGGTGGAAGAGAGAGTCAACCTAGCTGATGCCTGTGTGACTCTGGAACAGAAGCAAAAGTTGAAACAAGTTTTCTTGGATTTCCAAGATCTCTTTGCGGTAGACTCATATGACTGTGGTCGCACCGACATCTACACAACAACAATTCCCACGGACCCTGGAATGACTCCAGTGTTTGTGAAGCAATATCGCTTGCCTCTCGCATCCACGGAGTCCCTTACTGAAATAATTAAGAACCTTGTGTCCCGGGGAATAATCCGTCCAGTACACAGCACCTTCAATAATCCGGTGCTGGGAATATTGAAGCAAAAACGGCCAGTGGAGACTCTGTGCCGACCTTAGGAAGCTCAGCAAATGGGTCCATACTTCCCAATGGCCTCTGCCCTACATTGACCAAGGGCTGGCCTAGAATCAGGGGTCATAGGTATTCACTGCAATAGACCTGACCAATGGATACTGGACCGTGCCTGTCAGTAGGGAGGACCAATACAAACTGGCTTTTACCTTTGGGGGCCAGCAGTACACATGGACCCGGACTCCCTTTGGATACCTCAACTCCGGCAATGAATTCAACATTTTCCTACATAAGGCCATGCCCGACCTGGGTGCGAGGGGTAACCTGGCTTATGTAGATGATGTCCTCATCAAAATTTCATCTGTGGAGGAACACATAGCGGAGATCCGTTATATTCTGACACAGTTGAGGGCCGCCGGAGCAAAACTTTCCTTTCAGAAAGCACAGTGGTGTAGAACCCGTGTTAATTTCTTGGGGCACGAGATTACTCCTCAGGGTCTCTGTCCCCAAGAAAAGAAAGTGGAAGCACTTCAGAAACTGAAAGACCCCACAACTCTGCGGGAACTAAGGAGCCTCCTTGGACTGACTAATTACAGCAGAAAGTTCATTGAAGGCTACGCAGAGATCACTAGGCCCCTGATTCATCTCTTGAAGGGGGGGTCAAGTGGGAATGGGGTCCAGAACAATCCGAGGCAGTAAGACAACTCAAGAGAAGCCTCTCACAAGCGCCTTGCCTAGCTTACACTGTCAGAAACAAGGAGTTCTTCTTGGAGACAGGGTTTTCTAATACGTGCTTGACGGCAGTATTATACCAAAAGCATGACAAGGTCAATAAAGTAATCTCCTATGCGAGCAAAACTTTATCCTCTGTGGAGGAAAAATTCAACGATTGTGAAAAGGCACTCCTGGCAACGGTGTGGGCATTGAAGAATTACCGCCCGTTCATCCAGGGGGAACACATCATAGTGGAGACTCCACACCAGCCTCTGCAATATCTCCAAAGTGACAGAATCCGGGCCGGAAATGTGAGTAATTCCTGAATTACTTCCTGGATTCTGTCAATGCAAGGCTTTCCTGTGGAGGTCAGATATGGCCAAAACAAGAAGAGTCCCCTCGCGCAAGGTCTGGCTGACTTGCATGATTGTGCCAGAGAAAACTGTCTCGAGGACGAAAGTCTAAAAATAAAGGACAACATGGAGGCATACCTTAATTCCCCACACAAAGTCTTTGAAGAAGACAAGTGTGAGGGAATGCCCACTGTCTATGTGGATGGATGCTCTTACCATGTTGACAACAACGGGGAGAAAGAACTGGTGGCCGGCGTAGGGAATGCATGGGTGAAGGAGTTTCCAGAACCCTCCGCTGGGTACAAAATTGGTCCCCAAAGTAGTTAGGTGGCAGAATTGATGGCTGTGCATCAAGCCGTCCTCACTGCTGTCCAACATCAACTCCACGAACTGGTCATAATCACAGATTCGGATTATGTACGGAACGGGTTCGTGGAGCACCTGGTTAATTGGAAAACCAGAGGCATGTTATGCGCTAATAACAAACCCCTGAAACATGGGAAGTTAATCCAAAACATTGATGATCTGGTCACGTCGAATGGTATGACCATCTACTGGAAAAAGATCAAGGGTCATTCCAAAGTAGAGGGACCAGACAAAACTGGAAATGACTTAGCTGATCAGCTGGCCAAAACTGGGGCCATCCAAGGGGATCTAATAGAGATTGAGTCGCTGTTGGGGGAAATCCAGGTCACTGCTATCACTAGGTCCCAGACAAATGCTTACAATCATCTTTCAACTGCACAATGGAGTAAGGAGACCCCTGATGCTGATTTAATTACGGCTCAAAAGGGGGATCCAATAATTGGTAAGTTTTACCAACACATTGAGGACCCTGAGAACTTTCCCCTGACGGATACCGATTACATTTGGAAAGAGGACCTAAATGTGTTGATGAAACATCCAAAAAGGTTCCGAATCCAAGACGGTTTGTTGGTAAGGAAATCCCAAGCTGGCCATGATCAGTGGGTGGTCCCTACCTCATTCTGAAGCCTGATGTTAAGTCACGCCCATGATGCGGCCACCGCCGGTCATAGGGGGTTTCACACAACACTGGAAATCTTAGGAGAGGTTGCATACTGGCCACACATGGGGCAGGACCTCGACCAATACTTGAAGGGGTGTCTTGTGTGTGCACAATTTCAGCCATCATCCCTCACACATCGTGCGCCTCTCCAAAAGTGGGGGATGACACTGCCATGATCAGATTTGCAAATCGACTTTGTAGGCCCTGTAATTCGCTCATCTAGAGGAAACAAGTACATGTTGACCGTTACATGCTTGTTTACCAAGTGGGTGGAATGTCTCTCGGCCCCAAACTGCAAGGCAGAAACAGCAGCTGCCCTGATGATTAACCAAATCTTTTCCCGTTTTGGTCTACCTCAAAGGATTGAGTCAGACAGGGGTAGCCACTTCACCAGTGAAGTAATGACAAAGATGTCGGAGATACTGGGGGTCAAAAGGAAGCTACATATTGCTTACAGGCCAGCTTCTTCTGGAGCAGTAGAGAGATACAACTGAACCATTGTGAGCATCTTAAAAAAGTTTGTGGGAGATTCTGGGCCAAGTTGGGATATCCGACTACCTCTGGTCCTAATGGCCATCAGATCTACCCCTTCATCTGCAACTAAAATGTCACCATTTCAGTTGATGACTGGACGCAAAATGGTGCTTCCCCAGCATTTGCTCTACAGAACCCAAGACCAAACGTTGATAAATGCCTCCACAACTCATGAGTATGTGAAGAATTTAAGGAAACACCTCCAACATGCTTTTGCCTATGCTCAGCGGAATCTAGAAAGATCAGCTGATAGCATGAAGACCACCTACGACCTGAAAACCACCAGGAAAGTATACGAGGTGGGGGACCGGGTCTATCTATACAATTTCCAAAGAAACCAGGCCAAACAGCGAAAACTTTTGCCTACGTGGAAGGGACCGTTTGAAATTATAGACAAAATCTCCCCTGTAGCCTATAAGATCCACATCCCCAAAGGTAGTCTGCCGGAAGGGGAAGACAAGTGGGTCCATATTAATGAGCTAAAGTGTTGCCATCCCAGGCACACTCTGCAACAACTGGAGGAGTCCTCTGCAATACCAGAGGGGACCGCTCCAGATTAATTCAGTTCCCATCCTAAAATATCCCACATATAGTCCCAGGCGGGGGGTTTGTCAAGGGTTTTGACCCATGTCGAATTATTGGACTGGATAGATGTGGGGATGAGCTGTCACCGCCCATCATTCTATCCCAAAACAAAACTAAATTGATAGACTGGGTAGATGTGGGGATGAGCTGTCGCCGCCCATCATTCTATCCCAAAACAAAACTAAATCAATAGACTAGCAGGGCCTGTTAGATCAAAAAAGCGCCGTGAAATCACCTCTGTTTCTCTGAAGTGCAAGCTCAAAATGTCCATTTCAAACATTGCAAGATAGCTAATACAGGAGACCTTTGTTCAAAAATCAGTTTTTATTGATGTCAAAAAGTTGCTGAAATCATGGGCACAAGACCACTCTCAAGATTCAACCTCTTGTGGGGTGTTCCACAGCACCACTCTACGGTAAGGATGCCCATCAAAACAATAGCAAAATTCTCCTGTCAAATTCAAGACAACTCCTAAAAAAATAGGTGCAATACCGACAATTTCCACAAACCGGCTCTAGTGGTCTAAACTCTGACAGGGAAACTGTATTTAGGAGTTGCAAGAGGGGCAGGGACTTCAAAGCCTGTTGGTTAATTAAAAATCTTAGCCACCTGCTCTTCCCAGAGGCCAAGAGGCTGGGAAACCTTAACACCCCCAGAGGCCCACACCAGGAGGCAGTATATCACATGGCCCTTCTGAGTGAGAGGGAGGGGGTTTCCCCTTCAGCCTGGAGGAGAGAGACAATAGCCCCTTACGGTTGAATGGGGTATGTTAATTTTGAGTGTGGACTGTAAACAGAGAGCTGCCTGTGAGCAGAGACATGTGATCCCTGACCCACCCAGCTTCAAGGGGCGGGCCAGACTTGAGTGTGGATTCCTATTGCAGCAAATATATATTTTATAGAAAAATGTATAACTTATTGTAACCAAATGACAGGAATGTACAACTTTGAGTTTCTTAGTATGAAAAATGCCCTCACGATTTGAGTCCAAACTCCAATTTCTACGGTGTTCTAGGACCGAACCCCGCTATTTATCAATATTCCAGACACTGTGTTCATGCTAGAGACATGGAAATTTACTGGGACATGTGTAGAATGGGGGTGTACATTTGTGTAATTTTTGATGAAAATCCAATATTGCAAAACCAGTCAAAAAGCGCAAAATGTTGTCATTTTTGAATTCAAGCCCCCAGGAACATCAGAGTTGTAACAGAGACTACCTTATGTGACATATAATGTGTACATGTAATTTCAACAAATTGTGTATCTGGGAAATAGTTATTTGGATCAGAAATAGATTTGTGTGCACATTGACAAGGGGAGTGTCTTTCTGCAAGCCATAAAGATGACACACAACCCAGCTCCCCAATGAAGGGAGAGGGGAGAACTGGGCCAATGACAAGTTGAGAGGGGCAGGCTCAGTTATGCTACGCACACACCCACTTTCTAAACACATAAAAGGAGACAGTGCAGGACGGGTGGGGACATTCAATTCCATTTCCTTGCGGAGCACGCTGACCGACGACTTCACATCCAGAGATCCAGCACTTAGACTTCCAAGCAAGACAGAGACCAGAACTTAGAACTCTGGTTTCAGAACTTAAAGCAAAGGCCTAAACCACAAGCTGAGTTCTCTTCAGCAGGCCTCAAAACCAACCAAACTATTCAACAGCCGGGCTAGCTGTTTCAATTCTTTGCCAAGAACTTTTGCCTGAACCAGAGATCCAGACCGCTGTGCAGTGCCGCTAGCAGACCCAGACCAGATTGCTGTGAAGTGCTGTGCGCAGAACCAGTCCAAGTGTCGAGAGGACCGCAGCCAATCCTGACCGATCCATGACGAAGTCGCATTCCTGTCCAAAATATAGTGTGAGTACCCAGCTAGGACTGTGCCAGAACTAATCTCTTAGTTTAAAATAATCAAATTCAGACTATTTTGACCTAATTAGAACTGCCTCCTAGAAATTGTGTCATTCTGTTATTCTAAAGCTTCCAAAACTGTCATCTGTCATTCTGAGCTTGACTTTTTCTTTTGAGAATCTACCTTCACAAAATCATCTGGATCTCTTGAACCGTTTCAACGAACCTAGAACTGACTTCCTACTCCTTATACTTTTTCCGCAATCGCGATTTACGCACTCGCAAAAATTACCACGATTTGCAATTTGGCCTGATTTCTTCACCTGTAAAAAGATAGCTGCTTTTGCTTGAACTGCTAAAATTTGTTTGCAACCTAATAACCATCCCTGAATCATTGTTAGGGCTGACCTGAACTGATTTAAAGTGTCTACCACTCACCCTGAACCTTCTACAGGGAATTAAAATCAATTTTAGCATCATTTCACTTCATTGCCACCACATTCAAAGCATTTTGGGCCTGTGTTTTAAAATCATACCTGTTTTTCTCTAAGCTTGCTAGGGGGAAACTGCATTTCGTATTGCATGTTTGTTGGGATTCTTGAAGGCTGTGTGCTCTCCTTCCATTTCTTACATTGCATATGGGGGGGGGGAGGGTGAATTGCCAGAGAAAAAGTGATTATATTATCTTTTGCTAAAATCATATCAAGTTATTTCTGTACTGCATTTCATTCCTCATTGCTTTTCCCTTGAAACCATAAAAGTATTTTCGCTGCCTTATCCATCCTATACCAACTCCTCATTGATTGTAAAGAAGTGTGCTAGTGTCAGATTACCCATTGTTGATCAACATTATATTCATAAGCGTGATATCAATTATTAATTTATTATAAAAGTGTGATATATATATATACTGCTTAATTTTTCAAATAAAACCTTTTAATTTGCGAAACAAACCTACTTCTTGGCTCAGTGGGGTCAGGGGGATTCTAAGAGAGGGGTGTAATATAAGGGTTGTCATCCAGAGTACATGAACTGGACATAAAAATATATCAATAAGGGTTTCCATCAGCATCCCAGACTAGGCATTGACTTAGCTGTAGTGTTGAATTGAATACGCTTACAGGGTAAAGCGCTATAAAAATTTCATAAATACAAATACAAATACACTGGGGAGGCCAGAATTCAATTGAATAAATCATCCAAATCACGTTCCAAACCGCAGTGAAAAGTCACTCTGGGTGCATGCATATGTATAAGTAAATTGCACCAAGATGATGAACAACCCTAGAAATGTACAGGGTAGTTTGAATATGACGTTCCGTCTACTTTTCCAGGAGCAGAATGGGTGCACATTTTATTTATTTTACTGTTCATAAAGCGCTGCTCACCCAAAGGTCTCAGAGCACTGAACATACAATCCATAGAATACTACAACACAGTAAAACAAACAAAATAAATTAAAACAGACGGGCATCCAAAAGGCAGCATCAGCCCCCCAAATCAAATTAAATAAATTCTCTCAAAGAGAGCACAACATAACAACTCAGATTATCAGTTATGTGCCATTCTTAAATTGGATGCTGGTGAAATTTTCTTCAATTTATATCGACTTAACAATCCTGGCAGATTGCTCTGGCCACAGCCGATAACAATACAGTCAGTATTACTCTTTCTACACCAATCTGGGGTATGGATTCTCTGGTGTAATCTCAGGTCTTGCAGCCTGATGCAGCTAGGGCCTACTCTCACCTGCAGCCAGGATAAACCCTTGTTTCTTAATGCCTCTCTAGTCTCTATCCTCTCCAGGTTATCCACATTAGTTAGAATAATGTTCCTGTGGGCCATAATTAGCGCTTGTTGATGTATATTAGGAATCTCTGACATTGCCCCATGAGGAGAAGAGCCTGAACTGTGTATTGGGCCACTGAATCCATGGACTTTTGCAGAGAGTGCATACCAGCACATGGGGAATCAACAGGTCCAGACACTGATACAGCACCAGAAGCTAAGCAAATCAGATTGTTTAGGTATACAGTGATTTCATTACAGCCAGTTACCTTGAAACTAATTTCAATGTAATCTCTTTGAATAGCTATATCAACCTGGTTAACAGATACCTGAGTTTTATGTAGGTCAAAATGGCAATGAATATCACACCTTTTGGCAGGGGCCTGCATTAAAACCGTTTTGAAGGAATCCACCCATCGGTGGAAGTCAATACTATTTTTGCATTGATTAAGATCAAAAATGATCTTCTCCTTGATGGATTGCCAGCTCGTAACACAGGTACAACCAACATCCACTCCCTTACCATCCAGATGGACCCGTGAGAGGGCCTCTGTAATGACGTTCTCCATACACTTCAAGGCTGACTGCATCGCATTAGATACAGCCAAAGATAGCTTATCATAATTTCCAGATTGGCTTTCAGCTGGTAATTCCCCTATCGGACCAGAATGATCATTTCTACAAACCCCTTCTTCCATGACCAACTCTAATCTTGTCATTGGGATGGCCAGTATAGAGTCATTATCCTCCACAATTAGATCCATTCCTCAATGTAAATCTTTATTTATTTTTTAAATCTATTTGCTCCCGGTAAACATGCTGGGATGCTAATGGCAAGAACAACAAAAACTCTGGGTGTAGGCATTTCTGGGTCTGTACCTGGGCCACAGGGTATATTACCTGACCCTGCAATGCCCCAGCCTCCCATCAGGGTTTATTACTTAATTATGAAATGTACGATGATCAAGAAAAAGATTATAGGCCATCACAGTCCATAAAGGAACAAGCACTGCTAATGGAAAATAGAGATTCTGAGGAGAATTACACCACAGTGATAGAGGCTGCAGTATTATGGTACACTTTACCACCACCGGTGTATACCCTCTTTTAGAAACATCCTTCCTGTTGTACATCAGAAGGTGGCATCCAGAACACCGTCAGCAACACCAACCCCAGGGCCTTTGCACTCCCCAGGAGCTGAGACTGTTTGTTACTAGAATAGTGTGCCGAGGAAAGGTAGCATCCAACTTAAGTATGACATCTATATGGTCCTATATGTGGCAGCACCATGCACAGGCACGGAATCTGTAGTGAATCCCTCTCCATACCCTCAGACAAGCAGCATACTTCCTCTAGTCCACACAATGGCCACCTGAAAACACTACAGGAGTGTTTGTGCTTGGGAATAGGACACCAAAGCACTAACCCCTTTGGCCCTGCCGTGCATAGTTGTGATCCCCTGTTGTAACAGGCCAGTGCTGTGTGAGCATTTTAGCATTGTCAAAAAAATCACAAGTCACATGAAAGACTGTGTCTGCTTGTGATACTCTAGCTGTATTGATGGCAATAGACATCTTTTCCTACTCTCGTGGAAGATCTTGAGTTCTGGCAGCGTATGGCTACAGTGGTTCGGGTACTA